>NC_090927.1:483338803-483963803 GCF_040938575.1 Ambystoma mexicanum
CCCCCATGTATAAACTTGTAGCCTCAATTGCTCAAAATTTTACATGGGAACTTTCTTTAAACATGTTTTATATGTATCTTTGATTATTGCCCATCTATTGAGCCAATAACATTTTCGAGTGAACTTCCCCTTTAAGGAATGTACAAGGAATTGGTTGTCCACCAGATCGATTGCCGCGGAAAGGTCTAAAAGGACCAGCAGACCTGCTTTGCCCATTTCAGGTATTTCTTGCTTGTGCGATTGAAGGTTTAATAGGGCTCTCTCTGTATTATACAGAGGTCGAAAGCCGGATTGTCTATCGTAAAGAATGTTGATATTCTAAACAAAGCTCTGAAATTAGGTTACTCCACCTTTATTTATTCATATTTATCCACTAACAAATTGCAGCATAACAACTACATCAAACAATCCAAATTAAATTCATACAAAACCAGATTTCTCCAGTAATTAATTACGATTTCTGAAACAACACTCAGCTAATTTTCATAAAATTAATAATAATAAAACCCAGCATGAAAATATGTATCACAGTCTAAGCAGCCCAAGTTAGTTTATTACAAGCTGATTACAGCATCTCAAATTACCAAGTGTCATGTTTTCAAAGGATCCGTGAGAGACAAGCCTGCAACGAAAGAGTATCTTTAACATATTTAAGCAGACTTTACATAAACACCTGATTGTTACAATTAATTAAATAAAACACAGTTTTGCGTGTCCTTGTTCCATTTTACAGGAAGTGCGGTCATAAGCAGTGATTTCGCAAAACTAAGTATCCAGAGCATATTAACAAAAAGTGCAATTATTCTTCATTACTGATGTCCCAAGCACACTTTATGGATCCACTCACTGTCACGGTTTTATTACACGGCACAATGCAGCCAGAGACTCCTTCCCTGACAATGAATGTGGTGTACAATACAGCGCTTTTTATTTTTAATAGACCACAGGTTCTTTTGTTTGAATAGGCCTCCAACCTGTCTCACACCCAACCTCCACAAACACCCCTCAATATGATCTTTATTAATTTATGATTTAATGACAAAGGAAATAATCAACAAACAATTTCACAGCCACCAATGCGGTGGTAAAACAAACACACTAACCTCTACAAAACAATTAGGTCAAAATATCCTGTTACAATTCACACAATCTTTAATGGCAACACAGAAAATGAACAATTTTATAAGGATTTTATAAGGAGATAACACCCATGGTTTAGCACTCCCGCTGCACTTCCCCTGCAACACTCCCCCCCAAACATCAGCTAACTTGACTCCTTTGAATGGAAGGCAGTGGCAAGGAGTAGGAATAGAAGGAGAAAATCAGATTTGGTGTAAAGCCCACCACCCCAAAATGGGAAGCCAGCAAAGAAAGTGAAAACCCGTTTTTGGAGCAAAATGGCAGAATGGGATTTTGATTATTACTCACAACTACTAGGATGAAAGAATGAAAGAAAATGTGTGTTGTTTATACTTAAGGAGATAGAGAAGTTTAGAGACGGCTATTCAGCACACCAGGGCAACAATAGAAATAAAGTAGGAAAATCGGTTTCGTGAGGAAGCAAATGCAAATGGGAAAAATACAACAGCAAATGGAAATTCGTTTTACACTGGATTTACAATGACAGGCAGCGCAAGGAAGGGGTTTAGCTCAGAACAGGAAAATTGGTTTTCAATGACAAGGACAGAGACACATAACAGATAGACTTGTAGGCAAAAGGGATTGCTCTCAATGGGACTACGGTTTGGGGTTTTAATAGGACAGATGCAAATAGGAATTTGTGGGGTAATGCACACTATATACAGACAAACTCTGTTTTCAGTTACAAGGTTACTAATTCCTTTGAGACAACACTTTAATGACTATAGTAATCAAAGAAAGACACCAGGTACAGGGTGGTTAATTTCAAATTTCAACCAACTTGTACCGTGAATTTCAATGGTGGAATTAATTAATTTACTTAAAAATATGCTAAGGATTTACACAGACACTGAGAGGTTTATCAAAGGGAAATATGCTAACATACACAGGCTAAACACAGTTTCATCTATGGGAAAGTGACTGAATTACATTGGCACTTTGGGGTTTTAAATGGGGTTTTCAATAGGGGTTTTCAATGGGGTTTTAAATTAGGTTTTCAATGGGGTTTTTAATGGATGCAATGCTCTAAAAAGGAAGGGCTCATGTAAATTATGACTGGGGTCATTTGCTACTTCAAAGTAAGCCATGGTTCGGGATTATGGAAAGCCAGCTCGATATCAGGACACTCTGGACAGCTAGGCAAGTGGTCTGGTCACTGCACGCTGCCATGGTTTTGGATTCTGGAAAGCCACCTGGATCTCAAGACACTCTGGACAGCTAGGCAAGGGGTCTGGTTTCTGCACTCTCAAAGATGGTATGGTTCAGCCGCCTCCTTCTCCTGTCTCCCCAGATATTGTGTGTGTCCCTTGACTTAGCACAGTTCCCCTTACATAGCACAAATGACATCACCAACTTTACAATCTTAAGGGAGTACTCTATAATTACCCCTACCACTTGGATAGGATAGTTTACCATTCCTCTCTCTGCCCCCTTTCATGATTGGTTCAAGGGAAGTGAGCACCATCTGTCTGTTTGCATTTATTGAACAGCTTTGTTCTCAGCTCAACTTTTTGGTGAACACTAGTTATGTCTCATAACTTCATACTTATACTAGCCCCAGCCACATGAAATAGATATGCAGTTTTAGTGGGTCATAGGGAATTAGGTAAGCCGATCGCCGACTCCGTACGAAGTTGCATGGCCCTTTGGCACATTTTTGTCATTTTCATAAAATGTATAACAGTTATGACTCTGCGAATGATCAAGGATGTTCCTCATTTCATCTACCATCTTTCCATCAAATCTCATAATTGTCACATATTCCGAGCAGCCATAAACTAGTCTTAACTGGCCATTTCAGTCCCCAAAGTCCTGGGGAAATGCTATTAGTCTCTTTGAAACTGCCTGGAAATTACATGAAAAAATAGCACAAAATTAAATTGATTCTTGTTCGGAATGCTGTGAAAAATGTCTATAATGAAATCAGTCTTTTAATGTCAATTTGGGAGTGTCTGTCCCACCTGGGAGGCGTGCTTCATTCATCACAGCCAGTGACCAGAGATTGTTATGACCCCCTTTGAAGTTGTCAGTTTGTTCTTGGTAGTGGGTGCAGGAAGGAGCTCACACCACCTAGTCAAGCTTTAGCCACACTTGCTTTCTCTGAAATCCCTGAGCCCCTGCCTTCAAGTCTGGCAGAGCAGGGAATGTTGACTCCCTCAGTAACTTCACAGTATATTGTGTGATGGTCCACTGGTAGGTGTGACTTCCAGTGGGAAGAGAGGCTTTCAATGGTGAAGTATCCTGCTTTAACCCAAATGTTTTTTCTGCTACCTGTGCCTCTTCCAAGGTGACTGAAGTCTTGTGGGTGGAAACATAATGTACATTGCTTTAATCACCCCACACACATCATATTTCCCTGACGTTTGCTCTGCGAGCAGCACTATCTTTTCACTGTGAATTTTTAAAGTCATTTTTCTTTATCACAAGTGTGCAAGCCATTTTTGCATCTACTGTTTGAAATCCTGTCTTGTAGGCCACGGGATTCTTTAATTTCACCTTTTCACCTTTTTTTTAAGTGAGTTTGCCTTTGCTGTTGGTCCATTGACAATGAGGGGTAGGCCCCCTTTCACATGGTTCTTTTATGTGACATGAATATAAGAAAAAGCCAAGCAGTTTTTTGTTTGCAATGTTTTAAAGGGCTGCTGTTCAAGTTAAATGGAAAGCAAAAACTATGTCTTGTTGTAGTGTTGACATTCTTGTCATTCAGGTGGAACGAAAGCAATGCAGGGACATTTTTGGATGCAGTGCTTAACATGTTGTCATTCAGGTGAAATAAAGCAATGCAGGGCCATTTATGGAGGCAGTGTTCAACTTTGTGTCATTCAGGTGAAACTAAAGCAATGCAGGGCAGTTTTTGGATTATAGTGTTCAACTGCTTGCCACTCATGTGACAGGGAAAGCACAGCATAACAGTTTTTGTTTGCAGTGCTTAACTTTTTGTCATTCGTTGAAACAAAAGCAAAGCAGGGCCATTTTTGGATGCAGTGCATAACTTTGTGTCATTCAGGTGAAATAAAAGCAATGCAGGGCCGTTTTTTTTGGTAGAGTGTTTGAATGTGGTTTCCGAGTGAAAGGTATTTCTGTTTAGGGCCTTTAAATGTACCCCACATCACTTACAGTGTGTGTTTGACAAGTGGGGGCAAATTTAAGTGGAGAAGTAGAAGCAACCTCCTGCATTCCGGAGATCTCATTTGACAGATCTCCTCTCGATGAGATGTACCTAGGTGTAAATCTGTACATAATACTAGGGATGACAAATCATTTGAGTGGATATCTCTCTCACTTTCTGATCTTCTCTAACCTTAATAGACTGTTTCAAGGTGACTTAGTGAGCCAAAAAGTGTTACATCCCTATCTCCACCACACCAGACAGACCATATTTTAATACCACAGTTGTACCATTTACATTCATCTATACCTAGGATATCCACTATCTCTGATACTCTTGCAATAATTTAGTGTTTAAATGTAGTGTTTAACAGAGTAACTGAGAAGCCCTTTTAGCAAGTAAATTAGAAATCCACCCACGGGTAAGGTCAGAATCTTCAATAACTCACAGAGTGTCTCCACATTTCACTGCTGCATGAAATCATTGAACAAACTATTTCCTTATATCCCTCTCAGCACTTGTCCAATCTGTGAGCCCCAAACAATACATAGAATCATAAAAGCCCTTTGGGTCTATGAGAGCTCATCCCCACTACTTCTTTATATGTCACGTTCAGGTGCTATGCTTCGAAAAGAGTAGGCCAAGATAAGAGTATGATTCAACAGCTTTGATTCTCCTTCCAGTAGGAGACCAATGATAGGATTCTCCTTCATTCCCAAAAACAATAATCTTTAAAAATAATGTGTTTATTTAATTTCAGTCTATGGGTCTCCTAGTAAACATTAACATAAAATAGACCATGTCGAAGCCCTGCCAGTGTCAGATCCAAGATAACTGAATCTTGCACAAAGTCAAGCAAACTATAAGATATTTCATTAAAAAATACAAGGGTCAAACTGTGAAAGGAATTGGATGAATAGAAGCAGCTGTAATGTACATTCCTGATTTACCCTTTTGTTAGTAGGGAAACAGAATATAACTTCCCGCTTTTGATTAATGAACCAACATAATAAACCTACTCTCCATGTAGCACAGTTGGTTTAGCTTTAATAATCCATTCAGAACCCTAATAGAATATAGTGGAAGCCATAAAAATGTCTGTTTATTGAGTCGAATGCTAAATCCAAAATCCAAAATAGCTGCAAATATTCTCCCTCCCCTAACCGGACATGATTTCTGAATGATGGTGTTCAGAGGGAAGCAGTGGTCCATCGCACCACAACATAGGGCTTCACTACAGGTCCAGCAGAAACCATGCCTGTGCTACCGGCAGGTTGCTGCCAGACCCGTAATGAGTTACCAGCGCCTGAATTCCCGGTAACACCGGCCGATTACAACTCTGGTGGTCCGGGAAGTCAGCGCCAGCAAATTGTAAGTCTGCATTCCCATAGCGCCCTATGGGAATGGGGACCACCGGAAGCACAGTGTTAACAGTGCCGGTGCTTCCATGACAGCTTGCCTACCATTTCCGCTGTGTCTGGCAGGGTCAGACCTGTTGAGCACAGTGACTCCAGCAGGCAAACCGGTAGTTTGCTTGTCCGGAAAACAAAGGTGCTGGTAGGCTTACCTGCACTGTTGTTTCTGGACCTGCAATCTTATAATGAGTCCCATAGTCTACAATGCTCTTGAATGGGCTTCAGTATTTCAGAGGGCCCACTCCTCCAGTCTGAACAGCAGACATTTAGAGAATATCTTGATTGAGATATCCAATAAAATAATTGACCTAACACAGTGGGGGTCAGTGTAGGAACTTTTTATTTAATTAATGGCACAATCAAGATGGGAGCAATACATCCAGAATCACTGCAGACTCAATGACAGCTTCAAACAGATTTCCCAATGCAGATTACCACCAATGTTGAAACCAATGAAGCCATTTGGGCCTGCTGCTTTCCCATTTTTAAGGTAACTAATAGAGACCCCAATCTTTTCCTGAGATAGAACATAAAATCACTACCACTAAAATCTCACAGGGAGTAATCCTGATCCACATGTGGATCATAAAAAGATGTCCCGGAAATGAGACACCCATCTAGTTTGCATGATTGAAAGTGGTCCACATCATCCTAATCAAAAACCTTGGCTACCAATTTCAAAAACAGTTTAATATCGTCTCTCAAAGAGCTCCCATTGATTCAAGGTATATTAATCTTTTTTCCCCCCCATAAGAAATATTTTGTAAGACCTTTCGCCATTGGTTTCCATTTTGTGACTCTACTGTCTGCCTCAAACTATGGAGCATCTTTCTCTGTAGTCAGGGGTACCTACAGCTGGTGCTGGCATTTATTGGTTGCACTGTCCCAGACACTTGAAACAAGAGACACACATTGAATAATGCAGTCTTTTGGGGGCCTCACAACTTTTAACATCTTCAAAGCTGTGTCTTTAATTACTTGAGAATGTAATACTTCCTTCCAGATGCTTCTGTGGTACATTTTGACATAGACATACTGGTCCCATCACTATCCAACAATTTCATTATAGGACCAACCACTGAGTAATACATGGATATCTCAAGAGGGAAGTGATCACTCACTAACCAAAATAGTAAATTCCAAAATGTTCCTAAAAGAATAATAGTCCTCTATGAAGTAATTGATAGTTGAGAAATAATCTCCCCTCCCGCTTACACAACTAACATTTAATTCCACCAAAGAGAACTGAGTGATTAAGTTATGTAAAAGCCTACCTCTGGGATGAGTTTTTGAGTTTGAATAATTCCTTGTAGGAACTTCACAAAGCTCCTCCAGGATCATCAGCTCATTGTCAATCGAAACTGGTGGGCCTAGTTTAAATTTAAGGTCATGTCAGCATTACCCCTTGAGTTGAGGCATCTACCATAACTTCCTTCAACACACGCAAAAATGGCAATATATTTTTAGAGGGTTGTAAATATTTTTAAATCAGCAGCTTTTAGCAATTATCAGTGGCTGATAAAGGCAGAACAGTTAAAATATTACAATCACGAACCATCATTACTATTTTGAACATTGTAGACTGGAGAAACAATGTAGCCAGACCTCCCTTATGACACCCTATAGCACTTTACTCACCCTTCACTGAGTAACCTCAGTACCCTGGACTTAAAGAAGTGTCCATAAGTCAAATTTCCTAAAGGCAAAGTATACCAAAGCTTCATAAATAGAAAAGTTAATTGACATTGAAAGCCTTTATCCTCATTCCCATCACGTTCCATGAAAGAAAGTTCAAAGAATTTGCTTGTGAGCATGGAGTGCCCCAGTTAACTTCGGAAGGATATGCCCTGGCTAGAGGTTATTTCGACTTTGCTGTTTCATATACTGATAAACCCTCTCGGACACTTGTGTCGATAAAGTCACTTTAAAATGGCCTATTTGTGGCTGGAGAGCACAACCCTGCTCTAATTTTGAGAGGTATATGATGGAAGGCTATGGATCAGTCCAACTTAATAGTGATTAACGTTTCTCCTTGATACAGAACTCCTGCTGCCCAATCCCGAGTCAGGGTTGTGTAAATCATATCATGCCTCATAGAGATGACACTGCCTAAACTTTACAGTGAAAAATAACTCACTGTTTTTGTTAGGGCATCCCTCACTGGATTAAGCTAATGTGAAAATGAAGGTTCCTGAAGCCAAAGCATATGTTGCAACCACCACAATACATGCAATCAGACAAAATCCAAATAGAAATGACGTTTTAAAAAGACACAGCAGAGAAGCCTGAATCGCCAAGTTTAGTGCATGTTTATAGATGTTCTTGTTGCAATGGGTCTTGCCTTTAAATGTGCAAATCAAATTAAATTTTCTCCACTCTTTGAGAGGATCCTCTTAACCTCTTTGAGTTATTACTCCTCTTTCGGCCAACAAATGTGTGGGCAGGACCTCTTGACATTTTCCACCCAAAGTTACTAAGGATTTGTAGAGTAGCAGCTACTCACCAGAGGGTTCATCAGAAGGTTGATACCCTACGGAGCCATGTAGGGGCCCGGGCATTCTTAGAGACCCCACCAGCTCCAGATCAATTACAGTTGGTGGATCTAGGAAAGCTTCTCATAGAAACATATTTGGGGGATTGAACAGTGGCAGAGGCCTTCAAGGGGCTATCATCTGACTTCTTGAAAAGACTTGATTGTGACAGGCCGCCAATGTCAAGAGTCTCTTAATTCTCTGCTCAGAGTGTAACTCCACCCTAGGGAGACATCTGCCACTGTGCAGGCTTGGAGATTCAAGGGGAAATAGCTTTTCAATGATTATGATTGGATACTGCCTGTCTGCAAGGTTCTCGTCTCCCAACTCCTACTGCATTTTATCAAGGTCCTGTATCACTGGATTCAAGCATAGAAACTATTCTATAAGAAGTTGATCTCCATGGCAGAATCCGAGGAACTATCCAAGAAGAGGCATTGAGGTTGTGGCTACATTGAGCGTTCTTAACATTAGTGGAGTGACCATCAATGAGCAGGGTGCCCTCTTTGTGGTGCCCCTTGAATCTTGAGGGTTCAATAGCTCTCTCGCCACCCCTCACAACTAAAATTAAGTGGGAATGAATCCCAGGGATTTGTTTGTTGAGAGGCCATTGTTGGCCTACTGGGATCCCCCCCAAGATGCTCTTTTGTTTCTATGATATTGGAGGGAATAGTTGAAATATGTTTAACCACCTCAGAGGAATGGGTGGGGTAACCCACCTGCCTAGTTACATCCTTTGGTGTGGGCTGCTTTTCTGCTACAGTCCCTTGAAGACCCTTGTCCATCATACAAGCCATCTTATGACAAAGGCAATGTTCTTCATATAGCCAGTCAACAGGGTATTGCAATGCCTCCAGCAACGATTTATCAGACACTACCATCTGCCCTACTGCTGAATCATGCACATGTACACGAGAAGGGGAATAAGTGGGCCACTGTACACCGGCCTTACAGGTGGGGGTTCAATACCCTCCTGTTCCCCACTGCTGCTGGCAGCTTCAAAAGAAGTTTGCCTTTCTTCAATGAAGGCTGAGGTCTCTTACCATCTGCATCGGAGCAGCTGGGATCCTGCTAGGCTGCTGCTGCCTCATCCAGGTGGTAGGTGCACTGGCCCTTTAACATGGCACCTCCTGGGCACATATGAAGATATTTAGGGCAATTCTGTTGCAAAATACGGAAAACTTGTTTTTCGAGTGAAAATCAATTGTAATTATAGTGCATTTCACCTGGCAGTCTATCTCCTCGACATTGGTGACTGCTGCTTGATGTTCTTAATGGCCTCCCTTTTTACTGGTGAGTCTGCGGCAGTGTGAGTGAGCTGACTGCATCTGTCCTGCAGTTCCATTGGCTGCTGAGTGCCTTTTTGTGATTAATAGGGTCTGGCAGGCTGTAAACCAGCACCCTCAGCAAGGCCCACATCCTCCGGCCTGATTCATACTTCTTTCTTCAACGAAGGCCGAGGTCTGCCTCTTGCCATCTGCATCGGAGCAGCTGGGATGCTGCTGGGCTGCTGCAGCCTCAAACAGGAGGTAGGTCCACTGGCCCTTTACAACAGCACCTCCTGGGCACATATGAAGATATTTGGGGCAATTTTTTGCAAAAAACAGAACACTTTATTTTCAAGTGAAAATCGATTGTAATTATAGCGCATTTCATCGTGCTTCCTGGCAGTCTCTCCTCTACACTGGTGACTGCTGCTTGAATCTTTTTTTGCTTCCCTGTTTCTATCTGCCATATCTTGTACCATGCAGTGATGTTCTTAATGGCTGCCCTTTTTACTTGTGTGCCTACGAAAATGTGAGTCAGCTGCCTGCCTCTGTCCTGCAGCTCCATTGGCTGCTGAGTGCCTTTTTCTGACCAATAGTCTTTATCCAGCCCCCTCACCAAAGGCACATTCCTAAGGCCCCTGTCTGCTCCCTGTACGCTACCAGAATGCAACTTGTAAATGTTCACTGGACCCCTCCACCCGGTCCTCCATGATGCTACACTGTTACTCGTCACTGTAATTCTGGACTAAAAAGACACTCTCACCTCTTTTTCTATGGGTTAGTACCTCTGACTACCCATTCCTCCTTTGTGTCTTTTACTTTCCATTCTCTACTTGTTTCTCTAATGTTTTTGATCTCAAATGCTATACATTACTGCACCCACCTGTAGCACCTGATTCTACTTGAATTCCAAACTCTGCTGTTCTTTAGCTAGTAACTCTGAAAGTCAAACTCTGCTGTGCTTTAGCTGTGGATTTGAAAGTCAAACTCTGCTGTGCTTTAGCTGTGAATTTGAAAGTCTAACTCTGTTGTGCTTTAGCTGCAAATTTGAAAGTCAAACTTTGCTGTGCTTTAGCTGTAATTTTGTAAGTCAAACTTTGCTGTGCTTTAGCTGTAATGTTGAAAGTCAAACTCTGCTGTGCTTTTGCTCTTTTCTCAGGCTAAAACTAACTGTATTCCTTTGCTGACTTGCTGTGTCCTTTACTTGAATTGAATTACTTCTCTATAACCTGCTGGCCCAGTGACTGCTCCATACCGCTGCATTTATCCATTCTTCCCATGGCTCCTCTCTCTACTCACCCATGGCGCTTCTATTTCTCCTATCTACTCCAACTGCTTCTCCATCAACTATCCTTCCCTTCTCACTATGTCTAGAGGATGACATTTAAAAAGTATATCTTGGCTGGCAACCCAGGTCTCCCCATCGCTGATACCTATTCCAGTGCTTCTTCCCGACAAACCCTCACTGCCATGCTCTTTGTCGTTCCTTCTCTGGATCTATTGACTCTGCATATGATCTCTGTGCTCTGTCTGTCCCCTCCTCTGCCATTAATAGTGGCACCCGCTGGGAAGCCCGTATGTCCCACTTTGACTCCTCTAAGGTCATCATTAATGTCTACCTAAATGGCACCATCATGGTCCAAGGCCCTCAGGCCAATATCCTCCTCTTTGATGGGCGCTTCCCTCACCTCATTAACCTCCTTTCATCTCATGCTGTCCCCTCCTTCCCAGCGTTGGCTACCTTGCTCCCTCCTCCCGCTTCTTCTGCCCTTCCATGGGCTCCTCTGCAGGGCGTACCTTGATTTGTAACTTTAAGGCTGGCAACCTTCTTCATCTTGCCACTCTGAACTCTCGCTCTGCTGTCAAACACTCCTCTGACATCTGCCACTTCCTGAAAGAACTAGACCTTGATGTCCTCAGTCTTACAGAGACATGGTTCATGACCAGCTCTGTCACAAGCTTTGACAGTCCCCTCCCCAACGGCTCCAAGATCCTCTCCGCACCCAGACCCACCCGGCCTGGAAGTGGTGTAGCCCAGATCTTTCCTGAGTGGATTCCTGTCTCTATCATTCCCACGCAAACTTACTCCTCATCGGAATGCCTTGTCTGCAGGCTCTCTCTATCCCTCTCTCTCCTAGCCACTCTTTTACTGTTGCTACTCTCTACCGGCCCCCTGGTCAGATCACCTCTTTCCTCACTGAGTGGGCTGACCTCTCCTCCTCCCTCCTGGCATCCACCACTCAACTTCTCCTCATTTGGTGACCTCAATATCCATATTGACTCTCCCTGTTCTGTGTCCGTGCTCTTCGCGACCTCTGCGATTCCCTATCCCTTCCTATCCTCCCCACAGGCCTGACTCACTCAGCCGGGCACTTGATGTCCTGATCTCCTCTGACCTCCCCCTATCCATCCCCCTGACCGCACCTCTCTTGTGGAGTGATCACTCCCTCCTCTCCTCTCATTTATCCCACCTTCCCCCCAGGCTAAGCCTACCCCAACACTGCTACCTACCTTCTCGGACATCCGTCCCATGAACCGTGTGTCACTTGAATCTTTTGCCGTTACCTCCTCCCCCCTCCACCTCTGGCTGACTCACATCTTGACATAGCCCTGTCTACACTTTATTCCTCTATCACAGATGCTCTTGACGTTCTTGCCCCTGTCATGAGGATCCGCTTGAAGCCCAAAGTCAAATGCAATTCCTGGTATGACTCTGACCTTGATGCACTTAAACCTAAGTGTAGGGGGGCTGAGAGGAAATGGAGGGCCTCTTGTTTATCCTCTTACAAACTGGCCTGTCACCTGCTCCAAAGACAATACCGACTGTCTGTCCAACACTAAGAAGAGAGCCCACATCCAAGCCCGTGTCTCTGTGGCATCTAACAACTCGGCCGAACTCTTTAAAATCTGCAAGGAGCTGGCCAACCCTACTGCAGTCTCTACCCCTCCTATCGCTTCCCAGGCCCTTTTCACGGCCCTTGCCTCCCACTTCATCTCTAAAACTCAGGAGATTCTATCCACTGACTCATCTCCGCCCCTTCTTCTGTGAAATCGGGTGTTCCTACAGCTACCCCGCCCCTCCTTCCCCTCTTTTCTTCTTTTCTCCCCTGGTGAGGTCTCTAGACAAGTCCGATCAATGAAAATCTTGTCAAAACAGGTTTTTCCTTGCTCTTCCAAAACCATCAAGGACCATATTGACACCGTCACTCCTGCCCTGGCTGATTTCTGCAACCTCTCCTTTGCCTCAGGAGCCTTTCCTCCCCCCCTTGTGCACTCCCTTGTGCACCCTCTTCTCAAAAAACCCATATGATATGATAAGGCATTTGTAACGCGCCTATACACAAGTGTTTCAAGCTGACCCTTCTTGCCCGGCTAACTATCAACAAATCTCCATCACTCCTTTTCTGGGCAAACTCCTAGAAAAGCTTGCTATCTTGCAACTTAACCTTCACTCTGATTCTGTTGGTTGTCTCCAAGACCCTCAATCTGGGTTTAGAGCTGCCAGAAACACGGGAACTGCTCTCCTGAACATCCGTGAAGATCTGCTTTCCAACCTTGACTCTAATATCCCTTCTGTCCTCATCCTACTTGATCTCTCCTCTGCCTTTGACACGGTCAACCACACCATCCTGCTCAAACGTCTCCATGACAACCTGGGAATCACTGATCAGGCTCTGGCCTGGCTGTCCTCTTTCCTCTCTGATCGGCCCTCCCAAATCCAACTTGGGTCCTTCCTTTCATCTATCTCCTGCTCTACCTGTGGTGTTCCCCAAGGGTCTAACCTCTCACCCTGGCTTTTCAACCAATACCTGGCAACTCTCGCATCACCATTTTCTGCTCCCATTTAAAGTGCTATGCTGATGACGCTCAACTTATTTTCAGGCTGCCCTCGGCCCCCCCTTCTCTTTCTCTCATCTCCGATTGCGTATCTGCCATTCAGGATTGGTGTGCCTCCAATGAACTCTGCCTGAATGTCAGCAAGACTGAGATCCTCCTCATCAGCACGCCTTCACCCTCTTTTCCTCTCACTCTCTGGCCGGCCTCCCATGGCCCTCCTCCTACCCCTACCAGCGAGGTTAAGAACCTCTGGGTCATCTTTGACTCCACACTTGCCTTCTCTGCCCACATCTTTGATGTCTCTAAAAAGTTAACCTTCCTCCTCCACCTGCTCAGAGGTAATCTGCCTTTCCTCTCCTTCCCCCAGAAGCTCACTGTCTCTCAAGCCTGGTTCTTTCTAGGTTGGACTACTGTAAGAGCCTCTTTATAAATGTACCTGCTTCTACGCTCCGCCCTTTGCAAATTATCCAGAACAGGACTGTGAGACTTGTCCTTGGCCTCAAACCCTGGGATTGTATCTCTCTTGCCCTGCAATCTCTCCACTGGCTCCCAGTGCCACTCTGAAACTTGAAGAAAACCATCTCCGGTTCCGGAAGCACCTCAAGACCTTCCTCTTTGCTTCTGCCTTCACCCCTTCTTTCCCTGCTGATCTGCTCTCTTGGCACCATGCACCTGGCCTACCTTGTGATTTCTGGGCCCAGGTACCTGCTCACCGTGATACGCACCTGCACTGCCTCCTGGCAATCTATTGCACTGGGGCCTGTATCTGAAACCATACAGCCCCCCCCACGTTTTCTTTCTGCACTTACCAGACTCACTCTTTCTTTTGCCTTAAACCAGCACTTGCCACCTGTTGGCTGCACTTCCACTGTTTGTTGCTTGTTGTTATGTATTATTTATTTATTTGTCAGCTACTATTTATCTATTTTTCTTTGCTCTGCACTTTACACTGCTCCTCCGCTTCCTTGCACTTCTCCCCTTTCTTCCCTCTCCATGCACATGCGCATTCTCAATGTCACTGGGCCTAGTAAGCTCTTTAATTTGTTTTTACCTTGTACCCCTCCATTGCCTTGTCGCGCTCTGAAACACATGCGTACGAGAGCGGAATATAAATAAAAAATCAATTCAATTCAATTCAACTCTCGCACACAGGGATTAGCTGTTGATTCAGGGATAACATCAGAATATTTGAAGGCAACCCCCTCTTTTTTGCCAAGGATCATCCACAAAGCCAGTCATGACCATCGACTTCAAAATTCTTTCCCCCAGAAACTGCTTCAAATATATTCTTCAACCACAGCCTCTGCCTACACAGGGTCCACTTAATTGTATATTAGACCAGCCGTCTCTTTGTCAGGACCGAGGTAGATTCGTTTGATCTTGCACCCCTGGTCCTTAACTGGGGCTTAGGCTTGGGATTGGCTCCCTGCCCCCTTTTGGCCATATTCTTGTGGGGGTCATACATAATTATGGTAAGCTCTTATGCCATTTTGTCTCAAGTTGCACTAAGAAAACAGTAATTTCACCCACAGGATTCCGTATTCGTCCTTCCCGCACCTACACCACTAAGCAAGCCCCACACACACCACCCAGCCCGCCTTCACCCTCCGCCACTTGCAAAACTAAGACCAAAGGGGTTAAATTGCCTGTGTTCAAGGGTGCCCTCATCAATGCTAGATCCCTCACAGCACACGCCCTTGACATAGCCGACCTTATCACTACTGCCAACCTTGACTTCATTGCCATATCCGAAACCTGGCTACATGCCGCCTCTGGCCCTTCTCTATCCTTGGCCTTACCGCCTGAATATGGCATTACACGCTGTGACCGCTCCTCTGCCCATACTAGAGGCGGTGGCGTGGCATTCATCCACAAAAACTCCCTTGACCTAAGAGTGGTATCCGACTCCAAACTTGAATCAGCTGAACTGCTGACAATCAAATTACTATTAACACCTAACCAAACGGCCACCCTTCACCTTATCTACAGGCCCCCAGGGCCGGCACCCACCTTTGTCAGTGAAATTTCCACTCTTCTTCTTGACAAAACAAAAAACAACTCCCAAACAATAATCTTAGGTGACCTCAATCTTGGTCGCGGCGACCCTAAGGATCCTGTAGCAACTGATCTGGAGTTTGCTCTTACTGACCTTGGCCTTACCTTGTACTTACAAGAACCGACCCATATTAAAGGCAGGACCATTGACTGGTTAGCCGGCTCCAACTGCAACATCCAGGTCCTCAATAACTCCCCTTGCTTATGGTCTGACCATCACATCATAACATTTAACATTGAAGCTTCCCCGCGAGCCCCAACACCTATAGCCCCAGCCCTCCTCACCCGCAATAAAAAAAATATAACAAGAGAACATCTCCTCCCACTGTTACTCCCCTCTCTTAATGCGGCGACCAACGCCTGCTCTGATCCCACCTCCCTTGCAGACACCTACAACCAAACGATGCTCACGGCCATTGACACCTTAGCACCAATCAAACTTAGAAAGGCTAAACCACGAGCACACCTCAATTCATGGTTCACTCCACAGCTAAGAATCCTTCGCAAGGCCAAACGCTGCGCGGAAAACCGGTGGAAAAGCCACCCATCTGATGAGCATAAAGACGGCTTCCTCCTCGCCTCCCTCATTTATAAAGACGCCCTCATCATTGCTAAAAAAGAATCACTTAATAATCGTATCACACAAGCCGACTCTAATTCCAAGGAACTCTTTAGAGTCCTAAAAGAGCTCGAAACCCCAGTATCCCCGCCAGACACTTGCACAAAAGACAGCAAATGGTGTACTAACATTCAAGCAGCCCTCCTAAACAAAATCTCTATGCTCCAATCTAAAATAAAAGATAAGCAGGACTGCCTGAGGCGTGACAACCGCTCATCCTCCCCCACTAGGCCCACCCTCTCCAACTTTGCCAACATCAAACCCTTCACCTTCGTACCGCTCACTATCATCGAAGTAGAAAATATCATCCTCAGGATGAAACGTTCCAACTGCCAAGGTGACCCGTGCCCAGCTCCCATCATTAAGGACTCCGCCCATGACCTAGCCCCATTCATTACAGCCTTCATGAACTCTTCCTTTGAAACAGGTATTGTCCCGGACAACCTTAAAGACGCCTGGGTGATCCCGCTACTAAAAAAACCTTCCCTTGACCCAGGCATACCCACGAATTTCCGACCTATTACTACAGTACCATTCCTGCTGAAGATACTGGACCGTGCAGCTTACCTGCAGATCCAAAACTACCTTGAATCAAACAATCTGCTAGGTCTACGACAATCCGGATTTCGGCCCAGAAACGGGACCGAAACGGCTCTACTAGACCTAAAAACCCAGATCGAAGTCCTGAAGGACAAAGGCAAATTAGCAATGCTATTACTCCTCGACCTTTCCACCGCATTTGATTTGGTTAACCACCAGATCCTTTGCAGGCACCTCCACTCTGCTGCCAATTTCTCTCCCTCCGCAGCAGCCTGGATCAAATCCTTCCTGAGCAACAGATCTATGAGGGTCTTTGCACCCTCCGCTGCCGCAGCTCCCTCCCCTATTCATTGCGTTGTTCCTCAGGGCTCTTGCGTGTCTCCTACCCTTTACAATATCTTTACGAAACTACTCTTCGATGTGCTCGATTATCTGGGTGTCTCCTACACCAACTATGCGGACGACACCCAGATACTCATTGCCATCTCGGGTGATTATCTTGCTGACACCAAGGCCCTCAATGACGTCTACTCAGTCATCCAAGCCTGGATGGCCCAGCACCAGCTATGTCTGAACGACGATAAGACAGAGCTACTTATTCTGGGTACTTCACAAAGCCTGAGCAAACTGGAGCCATCCTATCAGTCATTCATCATAGACGGCAACTCCATACAAGTCTCGAAAGACACCAAAACACTAGGCTTTTACCTGGATTCCACCTTTTCCCTGTCAAGACAAACTAATGCAGTCAGATCCTCCTCCGCCTACACGTACAAACTCATTTCAGCCTGCAGACCTTTCCTCACCACCCACAATAGCGTCACACTAGCGAGAACACTTATCATGGCAAAAATAGATTACTGCAGTGCCCTATATCTAGGCCCCAGCCAAGAAAACCTGTCCAAACTCCAAACCACCCAGAACAATGCAATTCGAGCGGCTCTGAACATCCCTCGTAACCACCACATCTCTGAAGCCAGAGCTAGCCTTAAGTGGTTACCCGTGAAGCAGAGAATTTCCCTAAAAACACTTGCCCTCATGCACAAATGCCTAGACAACAAGGCTCCGATCTATCTCTGCAGTCGGCTTTCGCGCCACTCCACTGCCCGACCACTAAGAATTGCTCAGACTCACTGCCTTACTATCCCTAGGTTTAAGCTCCAAAAAGCGGGAGGCACTAGCTTCCCTGTCCTAGCCTCCAAACTTTGGAACACCCTCCCCGCTGCCATCAGAGCTGAAGACTCCTTCAACGCCTTCAAGAATAAAACCAAATCTTGGCTCTATGACCAGCAATAGCTGTGTCAGACATTCGGTCCTACTTACCCAACCCGCCTGTTCCCCTGCACGATTTCCGGTCTGCTACCTTTCCCAACTACCTCAGGGATACTTCCTCTGCAGAGCCTAGGGACACTGTACCATGTGTAAGATATGTAATTATTAAGTTTGTTTATTATGCTGTATTGTTATACTTTTTTGTAATTTATCTCCCTGTATGTTCTTTTCTTGCAACCCTGTACAAATTGCGCCCTGATGCCCCCGGGCCTGATGGTCTGCGCGTTATAAATAAACAAACAAACAAACAAACAAACAAACAAACATATAAAATCTGTATGATGTATATTAGTTTCGTCCCCTCCCCCCTTATCCCCAGTTAAATTCTAGTTGGAAAGGGGAGAAACACAGACTCATGAGTCTGTACTCAGACCTCCTCTACTACCCCCTCCATTCATTACCCGCAATTGAGCCTTACCTGCAAATTCGACCAGTGACATCTGCAGGTAGATGGATGGGTGAGCATTGAGCATCAGGCACCAGTAGAGTACTTGGAGACAAATCGGAAGTTGGCCGCTCTTGGTCTCCGGCTCTGGGACAGAGCCTCTGCTGGAGCTTCTGCTATCTCTACTATTGCTGAAAATGCAAGCACGGTAGTAACTTGACCTCAATCGCTGCAAACACCCTGCAATTACCCTGCTTGTCACTGCAGCTGCTGCGGCCTGTGAGCTGTGAAGAGCTCGGAGACTGAAGATCTGACTGACATTTCAAACCATGCTCAAGCCACACCCACTACAGGCCGCCTCCGAGAACTACATCCTTAGAAACACAAACTCCATGTCAGCGTTGTGTGATGGAAATCGTGACACATCATTGTATGCTGGAAGACCCACCACGGCGTGTTGTCTTTACAGTGTCTGGTTTTGCAAAGGACTCCCAGTGTACAGGTAAAATCATATCGCCAGTAGTCAGTGCACTAGTTCACATGCCCTTGCTAAGCTAACTCTCGTAGGGTGTTCTGCTGCTCTCTGATGACTTTTCAGTACAGCGCTCGAAATGCATTTCTTGAGAAAAAGTGGCAGCTCAGCATCTTTCACCTGGGTGCTATGCACCCCACCAGTTAGCAGAAGCCCACATGTTCAACAAAGGAGAATGCCAGGAGGTCAATAGCAAGTATTTTTCGCTGTCAAACCCCTGGGTTGGTGAGTAGTGGTGTGTTTGCGCTCATTGGGGGTTTACTTTTCCAGTGCCTCAGTCATCGTCTGCTAATGCATGTTCCCTCCACTCCCTTGCATTACATTTGTTGCACCCTGCAATGCATGCTCCTCCACTAGCAGCCAGCTAGTATTGTTGCTCTTCTTGTTAGCCTGGCTTATACCGACATGTGATTCTTTTTCATATGAGCTATCTGTCTCCAGCGGTGCCAGATGGGAATCTACTGCTCACCTGCCTCTTGCATATGTTTGCATGGGTATTGCACAGCGACAGTGCTTGCAGTCAGCATTTTAAAACACTTAAATAAATAAACAATGAGGTCACAAACCGCAATGTTGTTCCAAGCTTTGTTCACAGTGAAGCAAACCCACACAACTCACTCCGTGTGGGGTGGGGTGATGTTTCTGCTGCATTCATTTTGGGGGCCTAAAGTTGGTGCAGTTGGGGTGCAGTCTTATGGTGTGGTTGAGACATGGGGCCTCATTCCGAGTACGGCGCTAACCAATGGCGCTATTAACGCCTTGGTTGACGCCGTACCCGGACTGGAAGCGCCTTGGTGGATGGCGGAATTACCGCCCCATTCCAAGGTTGGCGGGGCGGTAATTCCCCATTCACCAAGGCTCTTCCCCATTCCCAAATGAGCCCCCAATGGGCTCAATGGGAATGGGGAAGATGCAAATAACGGTGACCGTTCATTACGGTCACCGTTATTGGCTTGGAGGCCCCTTTGCGCCCTCGACTTTAACACCTGCTCAAAGCAGGCGTTAAGGGCGAGGGCGCAAAGGGAACTCGGAGTATGGCGGTAAGGGATTACCGCCACCGGTCTCGTTACCGGTGGCCGCTATCCCTTACCGCCATACTCGGAATGAGGCCCATGTTCTCGCAAAAAGATAACAGAACCACTAGTACCGGTGCAGGTGCTTGTTAGCAGTTGCTTTGTGGCAGTTTGCTGCAAGGTATGATACTTTCAGTGTCAGTCTCAGATTCAAGGCCTTCCTCAGGTTTCTCATTCCCCAGTTATTCTAGTGTGAAGCTATGACCCGGTGCCAGCGATGAGTACCATTGCTAGTTTTCATCAGACTCACTTGGCTGACATCTTTTTCTTGTAAGTCTGCGTTTAATGTATCCTTGTTGGGATGAAATGAGCCTATTCCACCCACCTAGGCACTTCCATATAAGGTGAAAACCATACAAAGTGATCCAACGCACAAGGGGGGAGCAGCCAACGCCCCCGGGCACTATTTAGAAACCTTGTAGTGCATAGAAGTGAATGCTAACACTAAAAATGCCCACACTCCGTGACACCATTTTTGAATAGGCCCTAAACGAGGTAGACTGCAGACCTATTCTGCTCATGTTCCACGCTCACAGAGCCCATTTGCTGGCTCCGCTTCAGCCTGTTCCCGCAGAAGTACATTTCCCTCTTGTCCCTGTAGTGTTGTGAATAATCAGTTTCACCTTCAGCAATGTGCCCAACAAAGAGTGTGAGACAGTACCAGGCCCTGGGATATGTCTATTCATCTCGACTAAACTGCCATCGAACCTTCGACCCCCACCCAGCCAGCCTGGTGCCGCCCACACATCAATAACCTGGCCCTCACTCACCTGACTATCTGCGACGCACTCAACCCCCAAGTCCTAACTTCCATAACACGCCCACCAAAGATCCAAAGCCCACAGGACTGTATTCGTCCAAGCAACATGAGATACCGAGAAGGGTAAATCAAAGATCAATCTCCAGAGGGGAGACCTTAGGTGAGGGGACTGTGTGATCAATGGAGCCCTGAATGTATGGTGCAGCATGACTGTATCCTATCCTCCCCTCTCCCTGGCACCCCTTTTCAGTGCTGCCTAGGTGCCTGCCATAATGAATGAATAGCATGTCTTAGTTGTTTAGTTTAGATAAGAAACAGTGTATTTCATGAGTGACATGACCTTCACCATGAGGATGAGCCCAGCTGACCCACATGGAGCCAGATCAACGGAGAACCAGCTAATTTGTACTTGGCATCCCCTATGGAGCAAGCCCATGTGTAGGGTGCCTCCAATCATGATCATCAAAATGTCTCTTATAGCTATGACGCGTTTTGCGCTTATAAACCCTTGTTTTCTGATGTAAGACCAGAGCACTCTCGAGGAGCAGAGTTCTTTGCTGATATTTGTATTTTGTATGAGTAAACCTTGATATCCTTGCAAAACTATCTCTTGGCTTATTTCCCTAGTGGGTTGTATTTACTCTCGTGTGTGCATATCATGGGACTTGCCTTCAATATCTCTACTCAAAAGCAAGCCGCACGAACAGTCCAAGTGAATGCAGCAGGTAGGAAGCAACTGGCGGTGGCCATCCTCCTCGTTCATACAAAAAATATTATGAACACCAGATATGTCTATTCATATATATACAATACACAGCCTGGCTCTTTATACTGTACAAACAATATCTTAGTGAACCAAACATGCGCCAAAACAACACAAGATGATGAAGACTAATTCTGCAGCACTGCAGTGAGAAGCAAGACAGATCTCAGTGAGCTTGTACACTCACAGGAGAACACACAAACAAATGACATGTATTTATATAAGAAACCTTAAACACCACACTACCATTATCACAGGAATTGCTGTGATACATTCACAAGGATAGAAGTGGTAAAGTATAGGCTTTGTCTAATGGTTAGTTATTCATCAATTTCATTTATTATACACACAGGCACACACCCACACACACACATGCAACCACACACACCCACACCAACACGAAAACACACACGCACCCACACAAACATGCACCCACACAAACACAAACACACCTGCACACACACACACACACACACCCACACACATATATTACTGTATTTTGCAAAAACTTTCCACCCACACAAACCTGCTGTTAAAGAACCCAAGGGTGTCATTTGTGTTCACCAAATGATGAAACAAGTTGCTATAAATTATACAACTTTGTCCCGATACTTTA
Source organism: Ambystoma mexicanum (assembly GCF_040938575.1). Classification (NCBI taxonomy): domain Eukaryota; kingdom Metazoa; phylum Chordata; class Amphibia; order Caudata; family Ambystomatidae; genus Ambystoma; species Ambystoma mexicanum. Next base: position 483,360,779 of record NC_090927.1, read on the forward strand.
TAATATAATGTCTGGGTAACCCATAAACAAGTCTGATTTATTGTCTTTTCAAAAGAACCCTGCAGATATGAATACACTTTTACCTGAAATGCATTTATACTGACATTTTCATATATAAAAACGTGACTTTTAAATAGGTGAGAAGAATGTGCACTCACTGGAGACAGTATCCACCAAGAGGATTTATTGTCTTGCCAAAAGAGTCCTGTATATATATGTTAGACTTTGGGCCTCATCACGAGTTGGGCGCTAACTCCGGCGGTATTACCGCCGGGGCTATTAGCCCTACCGCCTAACCCCCTGGTGCTATTAGCACAGGATCACGGGTTTGGTGGAACGGTAAGTCCCCATTCCACATTGGGCTCATTCGGGAATTTTCAATTCCCCATTGGGCCCAATGGGGAATGTTCAGCGCTATTACTGCCGGCGTTATTACCGCTGTAGGTAATAGCGCTGAAAATCAGTAAATCCTCCAAGCCTGTAATTTGGCGGACCATTAAATGTGGCGGTAATAGCGGTAATAGCATTACCGCTGCATTTAAGGGTTACCGCCAAACTCGTGATGAGGCCCTTTATATTGAATATTTATTAACAATGTGAATTTTGGAAAATACATTTGTACCCGAACTAGACTGGGATCTAGACTCTTTATGAATGAGAGTTGGTTTGATTTTATATGAACCATGTGACATCTGAGCAGATCTTATTGATCAGCAATTAATACACAATCTCTTTGTAGACAGAGCGAATTCACTAAAGTTACCCGTGTCTTCGCTACACACAGATGGTCACTAACATTCTTTCCATCCTCTTTAGAACACTAGTCAGTGAATTTCATTTTCAATGCAACAAATACCACTCCACCATTTTGAGAGCTTGTTATTATTTACATATATGACATCATGCATATCCAACGTGATGATGTCACTGTGATGCTGACACGCTATTATATCAAGTAGCCATTTTGAATATCCTAACCAGCGTCTTTCACTGGCTCTAGGAGGTTATTTCCAGTGAGTTCTAACTCTGAGTAAGTATCTCCCTGACTGAATGGATATCCACTATTACCATATAGATTACTTAACAGGGGAACTCTCCCTAATACCTCCTATATGATTTTATTTACAGATGCTACTAAAATGTGGATTCTCCTTTTAAACACTGTCAGGGTAATTCATAGAATTTCGCAGAAAAGTGTCGCAAGCGGCTGGCGCAGAGTGTCCGCGTGCGATTGTGTGCGCCAGGCACGTGCGCCAAAACCGATTTCCGCGCACAGCGTATTCATGGATTCCATGCTCCCAAACCAGCCGTGGCGCAGAGAATCGCAGCGACCCTGCAGCAGCGCCAGTAACGCCCTCACACAAGGAAAAGCCATCAACATCGCTAAATCATCGCATAGGGCTGCGCTAACCCTGGACCAGTTTACAGGGCTGCCAAACCAGGAACGCAAAGTGGGCAACCTTCATATCAGGAGTACGCGGGAAGTTTTACACGCGATTAGCCAGGGTACGTGTATTACAGGGGTACGCGGGAAGTTCAACACGCGATAGTCCAGGGAACGTGTATTACAGGGGTACGCGGGAAGTTCAACACGCGATTGTCCAGGGAACGTGTATTACAGGGGTACGCGGGAAGTCTTACATGCGATTAGCCAGGGCACGTGTAATACAGGGGTACGTGGGAATTATCACACGCGATTTGGCAGGGTACGTGAAATACAGGGGTGCGTGGGAATTATCACACGCCATTTTGCTGGGTACGTGTATTACAGGGGTGCGTGGGAATTATCACACGCGATTAGGCTGGGTGGGTCCTCACAGGTGTTCCCTGTACACCCTCCACGGCCCCTGCAGGCAGCCCACAAAACAGGGGACTACCCTGCACACCTGCTCATGTCCCCCTGCACCCCCACCCCCCAGCCACCAGGGGCACCCACCACCAGGCCCCCACCCATGTCTCCTACCACCCCCAACCCCAGCAGTGCAGGGGCAGCCTCCACCAGGCCCCCACTCATGTCTCCCACCACCCCCACCCCCCAGCAGTGCAGGGGCATCCTCCACCAGGCCCCGACCCATGTCTCCCACCACCCCCACCCCCCAGCAGTGCAGGGGCAGCCTCCACCAGGCCCCCACTCATGTCTCCCACCACCCCAACCCCCCAGCCACCAGGGGCAGCCTCCACCAGGCCCCCACCCATGTCTCCCACCACCCCCACCCCCCAGCCACCAGGGGCAGCCTCCACCAGGCCCCCACCCATGTCTCCCACCACCCCCACCCCCCAGCCACCAGGGGCAGCCTCCACCAGGCCCCCACCCATGTCTCCCACCACCCCCACCCCCCAGCAGTGCAGGGGCATCCTCCACCAGGCCCCCACCCATGTCTCCCACCACCCCCACCCCCCAGCAGTGCAGGGGCAGCCTCCACCAGGCCCCCACCCATGTCACCCACCACCCCCACCCCCCAGCAGTGCAGGGGCAGCCTCCACCAGGCCCACACTCATGTCCCCTATCACCCCCACCCCCCCGCCACCAGGGGCACCCTCCACCAGGCCCCCACTCATGTCTCCCAGCGTGCTACGTGTATTTCAGGGGTGCGCGGGAAGTTCCACACGCGAATAGCCTGGGCGCGTGTATTTCAGGGGTGCGTGGGAAGTTCCACACGCGAATAGCCTGGGCGCATGCATTTCAGGGGTGCGCGGGAAGTTTTACACGCGATTTCAGCAGGGTACGTGTATTTCAGGGGTGCGCGGGAATTCTCACACGCGATTTGGCTTGGTACGTGTATTACAGGGGTGCGTGGGAAGTTACACACGCGATTAGGCTGGGTGGGTCCTCACAGGTGTTCCCTGTACACCCTCCACGGCCCCTGCAGGCAGCCCACAAAACAGGGGACTACCCTGCACACCTGCTCATGTCCCCCTGCACCCCCACCCCCCAGCAGTGCAGGGGCAGCCTCCACCAGGCCCCCACCCATGTCTCCCACCACCCCCACCCCCCAGCAGTGCAGGGGCAGCCTCCACCAGGCCCCCACCCATGTCTCCCACCACCCCCACCCCCCAGCAGTGCAGGGGCACCCTCCACCAGGCCCCCACCCATGTCTCCCACCACCCCCACCCCACAGCACTGTGGGGCACCTGCCAGCAGGCCCCCACCCATGTCACCCACCACCCCCACCCCCCAGCAGTGCAGGGGCAGCCTCCACCAGGCCCCCACCCATGTCTCCCACCACCCCCACGCACTGTGGGGCACCTGCCAGCAGGCCCCCACCCATGTCACCCACCACCCCCACCCCCCAGCAGTGCAGGGGCATCCTCCACCAGGCCCCCACCCATGTCTCCCACCACCCCCACCCCCCAGCACTGTGGGGCACCTGCCAGCAGGCCCCCACCCATGTCACCCACCACCCCCACCCCCCAGCAGTGCAGGGGCAGCCTCCACCAGGCCCCCACCCATGTCTCCCACCACCCCCACGCACTGTGGGGCACCTGCCAGCAGGCCCCCACCCATGTCACCCACCACCCCCACCCCCCAGCAGTGCAGGGGCATCCTCCACCAGGCCCCCACCCATGTCTCCCACCACCCCCACCCCCCAGCACTGTGGGGCACCTGCCAGCAGGCCCCCACCCATGTCACCCACCACCCCCACCCCCCAGCAGTGCAGGGGCAGCCTCCACCAGGCCCCCACCCATGTCTCCCACCACCCCCACACACTGTGGGGCACCTGCCAGCAGGCCCCCACCCATGTCACCCACCACCCCCACCCCCCAGCAGTGCAGGGGCATCCTCCACCAGGCCCCCACCCATGTCACCCACCACCCCCACCCCCCAGCAGTGCAGGGGCAGCCTCCACCAGGCCCCCACCCATGTCTCCCACCACCCCCACGCACTGTGGGGCACCTGCCAGCAGGCCCCCACCCATGTCACCCACCACCCCCACCCCCCAGCAGTGCAGGGGCATCCTCCACCAGGCCCCCACCCATGTCTCCCACCACCCACATCCCCCGGCAGTGCAGGGGCAGCCTCCACCAGGCCCCCACCCATGTCACCCACCACCCCCACCCCCCAGCAGTGCAGGGGCAGCAGGCAGTCAGTCAGCAGCAGGTGGGAGCGTGCTCGGGGCTCTGGGGGGCAGTAGTTCGGCCTTCCGGGCAGGAGCGTGGTATTCCGTGTGCGTACGCGTGGCCAGCTTGGTACGGAGTGATTTGGCACGTGAAAATCCTGCACGTCAGCGTGAAAACCGAGGAAAGGCACTCAGCGCGTAAGCGCGTCTGTAACGTGACCCGCACAGGTGTTTCCCACACAGCACGTGATGACAGAGCACACGTGGAAAGACTGCACGTCAGAGTGTAATCGCGTGTGATTGGTGGAAATGGCCCTACACGCAGAAGTAACAAAGCGTGTGATTGGTGGAAATGGCCCTACACGCAGAAGTGACAAAGCGTGTAATTGGTGGAAATGGCCCTACACGCAGAAGTGACAAAGCATGTAATTGGCGTTTCAAGTTCGTATTCCCTGTTACCTCTGACAGCTTTTTCTCTTTTTTCTCTTTTACTGGTTTACCTGGGCCTGTTCCCTCAAACAGTGTTCCATTCTACTGTTGTCCTGTCTCCTCAGACAGCGTACAAATCTTCTTTTGGCGGGGGTGTTGCCAACCAAACGTGCTCCTTTTACACGCTCGTTTACCAGGCAGACGGTGAGTCACGCACGTATCTAACATCTGTGCTTGCCCCGTGTGTAGCCTACCCCTTCAGAGGTCATTCTAGGCTGCGTGTGACACGCATACATTCATTCTTGTGTTACTGGGTGCCACAGCGTAGTGCAGGTTTTTCTTTCTGCACACGTGGTCTAGGAGGGGTTGCGTGCACGTCATCTCCCTTTTTTGGGCCTCCTGTGCGTTGCGTGACCCGTCATCTTTCCCCAGGGGTTACATTCAGCCTTGCTAGAGCACTAGGGTACAATTACCATCTGGTACCCAACCCCTTTGACCCCCAATTGCCCAGGACAATAGTCTACATCCACTCCCATACGCACATTAACATCAGTGCCATGGCTGGGAGGCGAGGATTCCGTAAGGGTGGCAAAGGTGGAAGAGCCACAAGTGGTGGCCGTGGTGGATCCGGTAGGGGACGTGGTCGTAACTTGCAGGGTGAGCCTGTCCCCCCATGTGTGGAGGACCAGTCACGGGCACCCATAATCCCCCCCTCCCCCCCTCCCGTTGAGGCTTATGTGGCTGACACCATCCATGCACAGCCCTTGTTGGACCAGCCCATTGTGGCACCAGACCTGGCTGACTCCATGGCTGACTTCCAGGTCAGCAGGGCTACGACACGTGCGCTGGTGCACGTTGATGCCATCATGCCACGTGGATCTGGGGCAGCAAGGTCATCTCCTGCACCAAGGAGGCAGGGTGGAGAGGCTGCAGGGGCAGCTGCGGCTCCATCCACCCCAGCCCTCACACACCCAGCCAGGACAGTGTCGGTCCTAGTCCATGCTGCTGACATTCCCCCTGACACCATCACACTAGAGCCAATGCCTGCACCAACTCCCATGCTGAGTGTGCAATCCCACACTCCTGATACAGAGTCCACCAGGGCTCCTGCCCCTAGTGTCCAGAGCGGCGCAGGACACTCAGGATCACCACCACCTTCCAAGCGGAAGAGGAAGAGTGCTCGTCCGGCACAGGCTGATGCCCCAGACACGGCTACATAGTCCGGCCCGTCCAGGAAGCCCAGCTTCACGGATGACGAACTGAATGCACTTGTCGAGTATGTGTCCGGACATGACAACGAGATGGTCATTGTTGCAGGATCCAAGACCACACCTGCACAACGCCAGGCACACTGGCAGACCGTTGCGGACATCGTAAGTGCCCTTGGAATCGTGAGGCGCACAGCCAATGATTGCTATAAGCGCTGGAATGACCTAAAGCGCAGGGCAAAGAGTAAGCTGGCCTCAAGTCATGCCCCAACTCTAGTGACTGGAGGTGGGTCTCCAGTAGTAGACATGGAACTCACTCCACATGAGTCAGTCGCTGGGACCTACGTCACGGAGGAACAGACCCAAGGCGTGGGAGATCTGGATGATTACGAGGCATTGTCCGGTGAGTGCACATGCATGTGTGTGTCATCCATGTGCATGGTGTGTGTGTGAGGGCTTCTGTTTGTGTGCCAGGTGAGAGTGTGTGCGCCTGAGTCGTATGGGTCAGCCATGTGCTTCATGCAATACTTCCTGCGCAGCTGCATTTGGCCATAGCAGTATCCCTTCTGCCAACCGTAGACATCTAGCCCAACTACACGCCAGTTGCCCTTGAAGTGTCACCTTGCCACAACATTGTTGCTTATTTTTCACTGTTCATTCAGTCAGATTGTTTGCATTCCCCCACTTTTACTAGCCATGTCGCTGTCCACTAGTCACATGTCTGACATGGCTATGGTAAAGTGGAGTGACTTTGTTACCTGGATATCATTTGTACACACATGTCCCTGTGCAATTGGACCATTTCAGACTGGCAGCTCCAGGCGAAAAATCTGACCTGTTAGAATTAGAAAAGCAATTACATGCGGGAACTGGACTGAATGAATAGGTGCTGCCCTCCTCTCCATCTTCACTCAATAGCAATGGTACATGCCATCTGTGTGATGGCATGTGTGTTTCACCTGGCAATCACAGGCCAATGTGTGATGCCACTGCCAGGCAGCATGCAGAAAATGTGTTCATTTTCCATCTTGGTGTCATCAGTGTGTGCCATTTGCCTGCACTTCATACGCAGTGAGGGTGCATGCATGGGAGGGTTTTAGTCATGTGGGACATGTGTCAATCAAGTACTGGTTCTCTTGCTTCTCAGCCCTCATTGTGTGCCATGGTGCTAATGCCTGTTTCCATTTCTTTGTTTTCATGTCTTTGCAGGGGAAGACGCACCTGATACTGCTGGGGTTGTGGAGATGGTGCAGACCCAGGAGGGGTCCGAGGGCCGACCAACCACCAGTGAGGGACGTGGTGTGGTGGTGGGGGAGAACCCACAAGTGCTGCAGGTCGAGCTCTCAAGGGGTGTCTCTGGCTGCACCTGCCCCGAGCTGTACTCAGGTGTTGATTCGGATGAGACCTACGTGCAGTCGCAGGTGAGTGTTCCAGGGAGGGATTCTGTTCTGTCTCACCCACCTGCACCAGGGTCAGAACCCTCCATGGGGATGTCAGTGTTGGCAGCTACGCCTTTGGTGGTTACGGATGCAGGGTCACACTCCGCGACATCTGATCCTGTTCCTGGGCCAGCAGATCAGAGGGGGAATGCAGTCCTGCAGCCTCAGGCAGTGCCGGCACAGCAAGGCGCAGTTCGCCTTGCCCCAGACAGGTGTGGTGCCCGCCGACGTGGTGGCCGTACACCACCTGGCAATACCGCATGGGAGCAATCCATTCACGGTATGGCTACCCAACAGGCTGCATCATCCGAGATGATGGCTCAGGCCATGGATAGGGTGGCCACTTCCATTGTCCCCCCAGAAAGGCTGATGGAGCGACTAGAGCAGGCAACCGACTCCATCTGCCAGTCACACAGGGAGGACATGTTGGGGTCCAACAGGGACAGGCGGGCGGCACTGGCGACTCTGCAGGAGGCCATCTCCATTGAGTCCCAGGGCCACAGGGAAGCCCTGAGGCAGGAGCTCCTTCACCTCAGGATGACTCTTGTTGAGCTTGAGGCTTCAACACACCAAAGGACAGAACAGCAGCTGGAGCGTCTCACCCGTACGCTCTCAGCTGAGATGCAGGCAACGAGGGCGGAGGTCCGGGCATCCCGTGAGTTGTTGCATGGGGACCTCCGCACACTCATCCTCCAGAACCAGACCTACCACACCCGCATGCTTGCAGCCATGGAGGAGCAGACTAGGGCCTTGCGTGGGCTGCCTCCCATAGTGCAACCACCTCCGGATGCAGCTGCACAGGGTGATAATAGCGACAGCAGTGATACTCCCACAAAAGGGGAGCCGTGTGGGCCATGAGCCCATGGAGGTGTTTTATTTTCCCAGGATCCACGCAGGTGGGTTCTGGTGTGCATCCTGTCCTCGGACCTCCTGGGTGGCCTCCCCAACCCCCCCGGGCCCATCAATGGCCATTTTTGATTGTTTCTTATTTTTATTTTTATTTTTATTTATTTTATTCCCTATTTTTTTGGGACGATTTGTTGGCTTCCGTGGTTCCTGTGGGCATACGCTGCATTGTGGCTGGGCACATGCAGGCTTGTAATGTATTTGGTTCAGATGCTTGGGTTTGAGTCACACACACCCCTCCTGCTTCCCGTTTCCATGGGCTTGCAAAGGGTGTGCCCAAGTGACAGTGAATTACACAGTGACGTTGGACTCCCATGAGCTGTGTGGGCAGTCTGTAGTGAATACTGTGTATACATTCCTAGTGCATATTGCTGTTGTGTTGTACACTGCATGTTGCATTGATGTGTAACTCATCTTCTGTTTCTACCTCCCAATTTGCAGGTCCCTTCCTCATGTCTACACAAGGACCTCTAGTCTGGAGATGGGGTCCATGTTGGCAGCAGTGCACCTACAACTCTACATGGCGCCAACACTGCACAGTTGGTGGTGGTGGGAGTGCAGGCATTTCCAGGTGGTGAGACTACTAATATGTAAAATTTGTGATGTCATGTTAATGGTAGTACGTGCTCAAGTATGTTGTTGGTCCGGCATTGCTGTGAGCATTTCAGGTGTTGCAGGTTTCTAATAGGGACACTGTACATAGTGACACTAGTGTCATGTTGTGGGGATTACTTTGTTTACCTGCAAATAGCATGACATGGCACGGTGTGTCGTGTGGCGGTGCTGGGGTTGGGTTTGCTGACATGGCACTGTCCTCTTGTTGCATTTTGCAAGTGGGTATTCTTTTTAGCTGCTTGAATGTGTAACTCCACAAAACTGCATTGATGGTGTCTGTGTGGGTAGGGATGCACACATTCTGACACTTCCAGGTGAACAATCTCAGGCTGATATGGTATTCACGGTTCATTCTCCAGACATTCAGGATCAGTGTCAGGTTGAGTCATCATTGATTGTCAGATGGAATGTGCCAGGGCAGTGTGCACTCCACAGGGGTGTGATTTCTATGTGAAGTAATTAGCCACTAGCTGTGTACGGGCTGCCTCCCCACGTGCCCTTTCCCCTCCCATGCGCAGCGGCTGTGCATGTGGTAGGGGATGTGGGGCCACCACCATGTCCACGGCCAGTCCCCGGCGTGTTGCAACGTTGTGCAGGACACATGCTGCCACTATGATCCTGCACACTACTGGGGGAGCGTATAACAGCTGGCCGCCAGAACGGTCAAGGGAGCGAAAGCGTGACTTTAGCACTCCGAATGTGCGCTCCACTATGCCCCGGGTCGTAATGTGGGCTGTGTTATATCTTACCTCGGGTGGCGTGGTGGGGTTCCGAATTGGCGTCATCATGTGGGGGCTGAGAGGGTAGGCACTGTCCCCTGTGGAGGTGGTGATTGGTATCATTGGTGGGGTTGTGACCTTGCTCAGTATCCAACATGCATGTATGTGCAGTGGCATACATACTCACCAAGCAGCCATGTATCGCCATGCCGCCCAGCTTCTAGATCCCGGCTTAGGGTGGACATTCGGTAAATGAATCTGTCGTGGGTGGAGCTGGGATAGTTGGCATATACTGAGTTGATGATTCCCTTGGCATTACATGCTACCTGCACGTTGATGGAATGCCAGTGCTTGCGGTTCCTATAGATGTGCTCAGATGCCCTGGGTGGACGTAGAGCCACATGGGTGCAGTCGATGGCACCTAGCACTTTGGGGAATCGTGCCACACCGTAAAAATCCAGGGCGGCAGCATGCCTTTCTGCAGGGGTTCTGGGCAGGTATATGTGCCTGCGGACTGATGGCCGTGCAGTGATGATGTTCAAGACCTGGTGTAGGCAGCGTGACTGGGTGGCCTGTGACACCCCACCCACTATGGCACTTGTCCGCTGAAATGATCCAGTGGCTAAGAAGTGCAGTACATTGAGGACCTCCTCCAGGGGGCTGAGTGCTTGGGAGCACAGGGTGGGTGATGTGAGGTCATCCTCCCACTCACTCACCAGGTCCAGTATTATGTGTGGTGGAAACCTGTACCTCCCATACACCTGGTCATCAGGCATCCCGAAAAGGCTGGTTCTGGGTGTGAATATTCTGGCCCTGACTATCCTCCTCCTCCTCCTTTGGTAGCCCACTGCCACTGCTGCTAGGAACAGTATGTTCATCCTGGCGTCTGAGCTTGTTATTGTCAAAGTGCGCAAATTTATGCTTTGCGCGTGTTCTAGGCGAGCGTGTGACCCGCGACCCCTGGAATCCAGTTCCCAGTCCAATAGCGTGTGGAAATTCCCACGCACCACGGGATACAGGTGCGCTGACGTACTTGCGTGTGTAAGTGCCCGCGCACCCATGAAATACACGTACATAGGCCAATCGCGTGTACGCGCACTTTTGTCCAATTACACGCTGACGTGCAGTATTTCCACGTGTGCTCCGTCATCACGTGCTGAGTGGGGAACACCCGTGCGGGTCACGTCACAGACGCGCTTACGCGCTGAGGGACTCTGGTCCAATAGAATCGCGTATGCGTGCTGACGCGCTTACGCGCTAAGGGCCTTTCCTCGGATTTCACGCTGACGTGCAGGATTTTCACGTGCCAAATCACTCCGTATCAAGCTGGCCACGCGAAAACACACGGAAGACCACGCTCCTGCCCAGAAGGCCGAGTTACTGCCCCCCCAGTGCCCCGAGTAGCCTCCCACGTGCCATCTGCTGCTGCCTGCCTGCCTGCCTGCTGCCACCGTGCCCTGCCATTTGGTGCCTGCACATCAGCCATCTGCAGGGGTCCAGTTGCTGTGTCCACCCCTGCTGGAACTGAAGACTCCCGACTGGGATAACATCGCTCCACAGCCCAGCCCCAGGACCCAGTTGCCCACCCACACCTGCCTCTGGGGTTGCCATGTCGGGCACTTCCACATCTGGCACCAGTGGCAACCCCAGGCCAGAGGGGCAGAGGGGCACCAGCTTCACTGCCACCGAAGTTGGTGTCCTGGTGGAGCATGTCCTGGGGCAGTATGATGCCCTCTTTGGATCGTCCCGCGCCAGCAAGGAAGGACGGGAGAGGATCTGGGCCGACTGTGTGGTTGCCATCAACGCGGAGGGGGTGGCAACCCGCAACGTCCTGAAGATCAAGAAGCGCTGGGAGGACTTGAGGTCCAGGACCCTTGTGAAGGCCTGGCGCCTCGTGGAGGGGGGCCGGGGCCGCATGAGTTCCATCCAGATGAGGGTCCTGGAACGCGTACGCCCAGCGCTCCATGCCCAGATCCTTGAGAGGGAGGCCCGTCTGGAGTTGAGCGGTAAGTGTCCAAGCATTACTGTGTGAGACAGGGCATGTTGCGGTGTGCTGGTTCTATGATACTTGCCTGTATGTGTGCCATAGGCCATGTATGCATGTATGTGTGCAGGGACATCATAGTAATGCATGTGCGACCAGTGATGTGTAACCCACATGGTTGTTGCATGTGTTCAAATGCCGCATGGGGAGCCCTATGCATATTTTGAACATGAGAGCATGCCAGTCTCTGTACCTGGACAAGGGTGGGGGTGAGGGATGGTTGCTGATGCCAGGTACATATATGGTAGCCATGTCTGTGTGCCTGACCTGCGTGTCTGTGACTTGTGCATGCCATGGATGCATGACACATGTGTGTGACAATGCACAGATTCAGTGAAGCAGCCAAATTACCCTTGTATCCGCTGTGTTTGGTGTGTTTGGGGCCAGATGGATGTGACTGAGGTGAAGTGTGTGCATGTGATCGGCATGAGGCATGATGCATGTGAGTTCCATATCATTGAATGTTTCAAGAGTCCATTGGACATGCATGGAAATGTCCATGGCATGCACCATGCCTGTTACTGTGTGTCTTTTGCCAGGACTGACCCATGTGTTGTGGAAGGACATGATGGAAGTGTACTTTGACAGTGGTGCTCATCTGCTATTGCTTCCTGTCTAGGGGATCATTGTACAGTACCCTGATGCTTGTGTTCTTTGTCTCCCTCTACACAGCGGCTAGTGAAGAAGAGGGCGGAGACGGCGCTGTGGAGCAAGGCGGCGGTGATGCCCCCACGGCTGCAGTGGAAGGGGTGGGTGAGCCCCCACAGGGGCCTGCTATGGTGGGAGACGGTGAGGAGCCATCCAGGTTGGTGGTTTGCACAGAGGAGGAGGAGGCCGCCACTGGGGCACACATGGGGCCTGGTGGGGGCATCCCTGCTGGTGCAAGTGGTGCAGTCCAGGGCCAGGGGCAGGAGGCAGCACAGGTCACCGTGGAGGGGCCTGTGCATGTCGCTGTCCCTGACCCTGTGAGTGCACCACCATGCACCAGCAGGGATGCCCCGTCCCAGGCCCGTTCGCAGGTAGAGGGGATGTCCATGTCACCTGACTCCCCTCCACCTGCGGACGTGGGAACCCCTGGCCGTGCGGAGAAGGTCCTGATTGGGGTCACGATGCGCACAGATGTGATTCGTGATGCCGTGCATGCTTCCCGGGAGGAGCACGCACGTCATCACGAAGTGCACCGTGCCGACGTGGCCCAATTGGGATCGGCCATGTTCGGGGGTTTGCTGCATGTGTTGGCGAATCTGGCGGCCCTCTCCTCCTCTGTGCAGGCTATACACCAGTCGTTCTCCTTGCCGTCTTCCGGCCCAGATGCCACCAGGGCCCCCTGTGGTCCTGCCCCGACCAATGCAGCCAGCTCGGTGGGGATCCCATCCCTGCCACAGTTGGGAGTCGGAGGTCCAGCAGGGGTGGACAACACAGCAACTGGACCCCAGCAGATGGAAGATGTGACAGCATCATCGGGCAGGGCACGTGTACGACGGCGTCAGTGGTTTCCATCAGCCTGGATGTAGTCGTGCTGGCAGAGGCAGTGGCGTCGGAGGCAGCAGCAGGCTCGACGTGGGAGGCATCATGGCTCGGGGCCATCAAGATCAGAGGGGCAGGCATCGGCCGGAGGGCAGGGCAACCCTGGGATGGTGGTGTCTTCCGTGTGGGAGCAGTTGGTCCAGCGAATAGGTGCGGAGCGGCAGCGGGCGGAAGAGGAGCGGCTCACCATGGTCAGGGCGGAGTTCTCCATGCGTCGGGCGTTGAGGCGGGCTGAGTGCCTCGAGGAAGTTCGCAGGGAGTTTGAGCTGAACATGGGGTTATCTCTGCGAGCCCTGGGGCCAGGACAGAGTCCCGCCTCCAGGACATCGACATGGAGTTCGATGATGCCCTGGCCAGCAACATCACCGAGTGAGCCGCAGGACTTGCCCGCTGCCTTTATATATAGTTATTTAGTTAGTTAGTGTTAGGTTTCCTTTCTTTATTTTTATTTTTTTGGACCGCTCGGACAATGGCCACTTTTTTGTATATATTTTTTTCATTAGGTAGTAGTAGGTTTCATTTATGGTGTTGGGCTCATGGACCCTGGAACATTCGTGTATATAGTTTGCTTTTTGAAGAAACATTTTTTTTATTGATTATTGTGTTCACCATGAGGAAATGGTTTTTCATTATTTTCCTTCCACATGACATTGCTTTGGACGACATTTGTTTTTGGATTACTTTGTTTTTTTTATTTTTACATTTGTTCTCGGACATGGACCATTTATTTAGTTATCCCCATTGTTGTATGTTTGATTTGTTTACTTATTTTTCATCTTTAATACATGTTTTTTTAACTTTCACTTGTGGTATTTTCTCATTGGTTTCAACATGTCACGATATGGGTTTTGACATTCACTTGCACCCGTTGTGTATGTGTGTGTGACGGACATGTGTTCATTTACATACTTGCCATTGGGGTTGTATCATGTAATTGCATTCACTATGTGGGTGGATGCAATCCTTGCCTGGGTGTTTGTGCTGGGTATGCTGCCCATTACTGCCATGATTGAGTATCGTCAGGACCTGGGGGCAGGGGGACATGAGTGGGGGCCTGGTGGGGGGTGCTCCTGGTGACTGGGGGGGTGGGGGTGGTGGGAGACATGAGTGGGGGCCTGGTGGAGGGTGCCCCTGGTGACTGGGGGGGTGGGGGTGGTGGGAGACATGAGTGGGGGCCTGGTGGAGGGTGCCCCTGGTGACTGGGGGGGTGGGGGTGGTGGGAGACATGAGTGGGGGCCTGGTGGAGGGTGCCCATGGTGACAGGGGGGTGGGGGTGGTGGGAGACATGAGTGGGGGCCTGGTGGAGGGTGCCCATGGTGGCAGGGGGGTGGGGGTGGTGGGAGACATGAGTGGGGGCCTGGTGGAGGGTGCCCATGGTGGCAGGGGGGTGGGGGTGGTGGGAGACATGAGTGGGGGCCTGGTGGAGGTTGCCCCTGCACTGCTGGGGGGTGGGGGTGGTGGGAGACATGAGTGGGGGCCTGGTGGAGGGTGCCCCTGGTGACTGGGGGGGTGGGGGTGGTGGGAGACATGAGTGGGGGCCTGGTGGGGGCTGCCCCTGCACTGCTGGGGGGTGGGGGTGGTGGGAGACATGAGTGGGGGCCTGGTGGAGGGTGCCCATGGTGGCAGGGCGGTGGGGGTGGTGGGAGACATGAGTGGGGGCCTGGTGGAGGGTGCCCATGGTGGCAGGGGGGTGGGGGTGGTGGGAGACATGAGTGGGGGCCTGGTGGAGGGTGCCCCTGGTGACTGGGGGGGTGGGGGTGGTGGGAGACATGAGTGGGGGCCTGGTGGGGGCTGCCCCTGCACTGCTGGGGGGTGGTGGTGGTGGGAGACATGAGTGGGGGCCTGGTGGAGGGTGCCCATGGTGGCAGTGGGGTGGGGGTGGTGGGAGACATGAGTGGGGGCCTGGTGGAGGGTGCCCCTGGTGACTGGGGGGGTGGGGGTGGTGGGAGACATGAGTGGGGGCCTGGTGGAGGGTGCCCATGGTGGCTGGGGGGTGGGGGTGATAGGGGACATGGGTGGGTGCCTGGTGGAGGGTGCCCCTGCACTGCTGGGGGGTGGGGGTGGTGGGAGACATGAGTGGGGGCCTGGTGGAGGGTGCCCCTGGTGACTGGGGGGGTGGGGGTGGTGGGAGACATGAGTGGGGGCCTGGTGGAGGGTGCCCATGGTGGCAGGGGGGTGGGGGTGGTGGGAGACATGGGTGGGGGCCTGGTGGAGGGTGCCCCAGCACTGCTGGGGGGTGGGGGTGGTGGGAGACATGAGTGGGGGCCTGGTGGAGGCTGCCCCTGGTGACTGGGGGGGTGGGGGTGGTGGGAGACATGAGTGGGGGCCTGGTGGAGGGTATCCCTGGTGACTGGGGGGGTGGGGGTGGTGGGAGACATGAGTGGGGGCCTGGTGGAGGGTGCCCATGGTGGCAGAGGGGTGGGGGTGGTGGGAGACATGAGTGGGGGCCTGGTGGAGGGTGCCCCTGGTGACTGGGGGGGTGGGGGTGGTGGGAGACATGAGTGGGGGCCTGGTGGAGGGTGCCCCTGGTGACTGGGGGGGTGGGGGTGGTGGGAGACATGAGTGGGGGCCTGGTGGAGGGTGCCCCTGGTGACTGGGGGGGTGGGGGTGGTGGGAGACATGAGTGGGGGCCTGGTGGAGGGTGCCCCTGGTGGCTGGGGGGTGGGGGTGATAGGGGACATGGGTGGGTGCCTGGTGGAGGGTGCCCCTGCACTGCTGGGGGGTGGGGGTGGTGGGAGACATGAGTGGGGGCCTGGTGGAGGGTGCCCCTGGTGACTGGGGGGGTGGGGGTGGTGGGAGACATGAGTGGGGGCCTGGTGGAGGGTGCCCATGGTGGCAGGGGGGTGGGGCTGGTGGGAGACATGGGTGGGGGCCTGGTGGAGGGTGCCCCTGCACTGCTGGGGGGTGGGGGTGGTGGGAGACATGAGTGGGGGCCTGGTGGAGGCTGCCCCTGGTGACTGGGGGGGTGGGGGTGGTGGGAGACATGAGTGGGGGCCTGGTGGAGGGTGCCCCTGGTGACTGGGGGGGTGGGGGTGGTGGGAGACATGAGTGGGGGCCTGGTGGAGGGTGCCCCTGGTGACTGGTGGGGTGGGGGTGGTGGGAGACATGAGTGGGGGCCTGGTGGAGGGTGCCCATGGTGGCAGGGGGGTGGGGGCGGTGGGAGACATGGGTGGGGGCCTGGTGGAGGGTGCCCCTGCACTGCTGGGGGGTGGGGGTGGTGGGAGACATGAGTGGGGGCCTGGTGGAGGCTGCCCCTGGTGACTGGGGGGGTGGGGGTGGTGGGAGACATGAGTGGGGGCCTGGTGGAGGGTGCCCCTGGTGACTGGGGGGGTGGGGGTGGTGGTCGACATGAGTGGGGACCTGGTGGAGGGTGCCCATGGTGGCAGGGGGGTGGGGGTGGTGGGAGACATGAGTGGGGGCCTGGTGGAGGGTGCCCCTGGTGACTGGTGGGGTGGGGGTGGTGGGAGACATGAGTGGGGGCCTGGTGGAGGGTGCCCCTGGTGACTTGGGGGGTGGGGGTGGTGGGAGACATGGATGGGGGCCTGGTGGAGGGTGCCCCTGGTGGCTGGGGGGTGGGGGTGATAGGGGACATGGGTGGGTGCCTGGTGGAGGGTGCCCATGGTGACTGGGGGGGTGGGGGTGGTGGGAGACATGAGTGGGGGCCTGGTGGAGGCTTCCCCTGCACTGCTGGGGGGTGGGGGTGGTGGGAGACATGAGTGGGGGCCTGGTGGAGGGTGCCACTGGATGGTGGGGGGTGGGGGTGGTGGGAGACATGAGCAGGTGTGCAGGGTAGTCCCCTGTTTTGTGGGCTGCCTGCAGGGGCCGTGGAGGGTGTACAGGGAACACCTGTGAGGACCCACCCAGCCTAATCGCGTGTGTAACTTCCCACGCACCCCTGTAATACACATACCAAGCCAAATCGCGTGTGATAATTCCCGCGCACCCCTGAAATACACGCGCCCAGGCTATTCGCGTGTGGAAATTCCCGCGCACCCCTGAAATACACGTACCCTGCTGAAATCGCGTGTTAAACTTCCCGCGCACCCCTGAAATACACGCGCCCAGGCTATTCGCGTGTGGAACTTCCCGCGCACCCCTGAAATACACGCGCACAGGCTATTCGCGTGTGGAACTTCCCGCGCACCCCTGAGATACACGTACCCTGCTGTAATCGCGTGTGGAACTTCCCGCGCACCCCTGAAATACACGCGCCCTGCTGTAATCGTGTGTGGGACTTCCCGCGCACCCCTGAAATACACGTACCCTGATGGAATCGCGTGTGGGACTTCCCCCGCACCCCTGAAATACACATACCCTGATGGAATCGCGTGTGGAACTTCCCGCGCACCCCTGAAATACACGCGCCCTGCTGTAATCGGGTGTGGGACTTCCCGCGCACCCCTGAAATACACGTACCCTGAAGGAATCGCGTGTGGGATTTCCCGCGCACCCCTGAAATACACGTACCCTGATGGAATCGCGTGTGGGACTTCCCGCGCACCCCTGAAATACACGTACCCTGATGGAATCGCGTGTGGAACTTCCCGCGCACCCCTGAAATACACGCGCCCTGCTGTAATCGCGTGTGGGACTTCCCGCGCACCCCTGAAATACAAGTACCCTGAAGGAATCGCGTGTGGGACTTCCCGCGCACCCCTGAAATACACGTACCCTGATGGAATCGCGTGTGGAACTTCCCGCGCACCCCTGAAATACACCTACCCGGCCAAATCGCGTGTGAGACTTCCCGCGCACCCCGGTATACACGCACACGTATTTTTTGTCAGCGTGTCGTGTTTGTGGGTACCCCTTTGCACGTCATTTGTCCTGGAGGGCCACAGTATAGGACATTCATCATGGCAGTATATGGGTGCTATTTGTTGGCGCACCTTTTGGCACACATTTCTTACGGCCGCAGAGACGCTACCGCCTGCTTTCTTGTGGCGGTCGTGTTTGTGCCTGTGCGCTGGTTTGAGCGTGCGCTTTTTTGCCCTATTCTATTCCATGAATACGTGTTGTAGGCGAGCGTGTGGGCGTTCCGCGCACTTGTGCCCTGTACTTCCCCCGTGACGCCCACGTTTTTGCAAGTTGTTCCCCATTCCGAGTGTTACGCCCGTGTTCCGCCTACTTTTGTTGCGTGCGCCGCGCTATGTGCGAATTTCGCTGTGGCCTGTGCGATTTTCGCTGTGACCTGGCGCACGCTGTTAGATGGCCTGTGCGCCAACGTGCGCGGCGCACTTTTTATCGCACATCCGCTGGTTTTCTCGCGCACGGACTTCCATGAATCGACATGCGCTGCTTTTCGTGCGATTTTCGCACTTGCACTGCGATTTTCGCTATTCCACTGCGATTCGCACGTTTTTGCCCACTTGCGCCGCGCTAATTATTCCATGAATCGGCGTGTGTATATCGAGACACAAGGCAGCAGGGGGAGCTAAACTCTTTAGGTGCATTCCCTATTGTTTCCCTAACACTGCAATATACATTTTAATATCAAACTACTCCCTTTACTTTAGACCAATTGAACCTTTGGGATATTGAATTTGGAAGCAAATAGACACTATTTGGTATTTGGACTCCCCAAAGGTCACTAACCTCTTTCCTTACTTCTAAGCTTACCACTAGGTGACAATTCTATGAAAACAAATGATTCATGATATACAGACAACTATGCACAAACCTAGTCTTTTCCTAATTTGTTTATAATGTGTTCAGAATATTACTTGAATATGGCCTCATGAGACAATAGAATGCTGCTTAACCCAGAAGTGAAATGTATTACAGGTCATTCAGATAACCATGAACATTCATCTACAGAACTTGTTATATGATTTAAAATTTGTAAGACATCGTATAGTGAGACCATTGTTGGATGATACTAGAAAATTTAATTACATTAAACCACATGACTAAAACTACATTATCTGATATTTTTTCTAGAAATTATTTGAATCATGCCCCTGATGAATTGAAAGAATATCTCGAAACGCATTGGACCTTAAGAATAACACATTTTGTATTAAACACTAATCTTTTTTCTTGAATACATATTGTGTAAAATAACTACAGATAAGCAATGATAGAAATTAACATTAAGACTGTAACTGTTGCCCATGGATTGGGATAGCTTTTTTCTAAAAGGTTTGGCTTATTTTTTTAGCCCAAGATACTGTGTAGGGGACGGGAGTTCCCCCAAGTGGGAACTTTGTTTGCGTTCTTCATACTGTACAAACAATAACCAAGTGAACCAAACATGCGCCAATACAACACAATGTGATGAAGAATATTTCTGGAGCACAGCAGTAAGCATCAAGACAAATCCCAGTAACATTGTAAACTGACAGGACAGGAAGACACAAAATAAATTACATGTATTTATATAAGAAACTTTACACACCACAATACCATTATCACAGAAATTGCTGTGATACATTCACAAGGATAGAGTGGGTACAGTATAGGCTTTTTCTCATCCTTAGTTCTTCATCAATTTCATTTCTTGCACACACACAGGCACACACCTGCACACACACGCACCCAGACATACACACACACACACACAAACACACACACAAACACGCACAAACACATACACACACACACACGCCCTCACACATGCACACACATACACGCACCCACACACACACGCCCACACCAACACACACACACGCAACCAATGCACCCACGCACACATATGTTACTGTATTTTGAAAGTAATAGCAAAACTAACTTTCCACCCACGCAAACCTGCACAGGGGTTTCAGCTATGTTCACTAAATGATTCACCATATTGTTATAAATGATCCAACTTTGGCCCCTATACTTTATAATAAAATGTCTAGTTGACCCATAAACAAGTCCACACAAAACATAACATGATGAAACTAATGCACAGGAAGCCAACATCACTGCAGTAAGGAGGAAGTAAAATTCCAGTGGCACTGTATAATGATAGAACCAAGGACATGCAAACAACTTACATACAAAAACCCTAATCAATGCCATATAATTTCCCCAAGAGTTGCTGTAAAACATTGTTATTTACAAACTGTGTGCATTTACGGGTGTTTCTAATGGTTCATCCTTCTGAAATTTCATTTTATACACACACATACACACAAAATTTTCTGAGAGAAACACGTTTCAGTTGTGTCGACCAAATGTTTACATATATTGTTACACAATATAATACTACTAATACATTTGATCTAGATTACATGCTTGCTATGAGGAATAATGAGACTTGACACTTCACGTTCACACTCCCAACGGACACAACAAAGTCAAGACAGAGACAAGATAATTACTTAGGCTGGGGATTCACTTCTGCCCTCCTGCGTTAGTCATTTAATGCAGTTGCTTGCTTCTAATTTTGTTCATAAACCCCTTGAAGCTTTTCTATTGGGGACTTGACGGCTGTTTCGGAGCTGCCAGAGTAGCAGTAGAGTTAGCATTAGTAGTAGTAATGGGTCGTTCAGACAGCCAACTCGGAAAATACTCAACTGAGTCAAAGACTCTATGACCCTCAGCAATTGGACCATAGTTAACAGGTAAAGTGAAAACCTCCAAGGATTGTCCATCATCTGGTACTGTTTAGTGGTTCTTAATGGATGGGCGGTTGAGAACCATTAAGGTCAGGGAAAATCCCCCAAATCATCAACATTTTGAGATTAGCTCCAATGTTGATCCAAAACTAGCAAAGGTTTGGATTTCACTTAGGAAGGTTAAGCACTTCGCACATTGGGAACCTAGGGTGCTAATGGCCTTCATCCCCCATTTCAGGGGCTGGAATGGGGAGATAATGGTCCAAAGACCCTGTCATCCACCCTCACTATGCTTGGGCTGATAACTTGGGCTACTGGGCCGGTATCCACTGTTCCAGTCCCTGGAACGGAGGGTGAATGCCACAATATTCCCATTAGCATACCACAAAATGCAAATGGAAATGTTGGAAAATCTTAATGAGCATATGCACTTTACTGAGAAATATAAAGCAGATGGAGTCTATACATGTTTTTTTTTAAGCCAAAGGGGGGTCTGGGAATCTCTCTACCAGCACGAACACAGCCCAATGACCTGTTCTTGGGTGAATAACCCCTCGGAGAGACTCTACAAAGTCTTTAGCTCACTGTCCCTTTCACAGAGAAGAAATTTCCCCGCATATCGGCCTTTGTCCTGCCCAGAGGCAGTCCAGCGCCGAAATGCTAGGCAATTCTCCTCTGAACAAGAGTACCATCAGTAACCCCATACACGTGTTTCAGCCTTGTTGGGCATCATCAGTGAGGTGAAACTGTTGCCTCTCTAAGAACAGTGATGAAGGGGTCCACGTCTGGATCGCCCTGTTAACTTAGGGTGAAACCCAAAGTTAATTTATTCAAAACAAAGGGGGGTCTGGGAATCTCTCTACCAGCACAAACACAGCCCAATGACCTGTTCTTGGGTGAATAACCCCTGGGAGAGACTCTACCAAGTCTTTAGCTCACTGTCCCTTTCACAGAGAAGAAATGTCCCCGCATATCAACCTTTGTCCTGCCCAGGGGCAGTCCAGCGCCGAAATGCTAGGCAATTCTCCTCTGAACAAGAGTATCATCAGTAACCCCATACACGTGTTTCAGCCTTGTTGGGCATCATCAGTGAGGTGAAACTGTTGCCTCTCTAAGAACAGTGAGCAAGGGGTCCACGTCTGGATCACCCTGTTAACTTAGGGTGAAACCAAAGTTAATTTATTCAAAACAAAGGGGGGTCTGGGAATCTCTCTACCAGCACGAACACAGCCCAATGACCTGTTCTTGGGTGAATAACCCCTGGGAGAGATTCTACCAAGTCTTTAGCTCACTGTCCCTTTCACAGAGAAGAAATTTCCCCGCATATCAGCCTTTGTCCTGCTCAGGGGCAGTCCAGCGCCGAAATGCTAGGCAATTCTCCTCTGAACAAGAGTACCATCAGTAACCCCATACGCGTGTTTCAGCCTTGTTGGGCATCATCAGTGAGAGGAAACTGTTACCTCTCTAAGAACAGTGAGCAAGGGGTCCACGTCTGGATTGCCCTGTTAACTTAGGGTGAAACCCAAAGTTAATTTATTCAAAACAAAGGGGGGTCTGGGAATCTCTCTACCAGCACGAACACAGCCCAATGACCTGTTCTTGGGTGAATAACCCCTGGGAGAGACTCTACCAAGTCTTTAGCTCACTGTCCCTTTCACAGAGAAGAAATTTCCCCGCATATCAGCCTTTGTCCTGCCCAGGGGCAGTCCAGCGCCGAAATGCTAGGCAATTCTCCTCTGAACAAGAGTACCATCAGTAACCCCATACACATGTTTCAGCCTTGTTGGGCATCATCAGTGAGGTGAAACTGTTGCCTCTCTAAGAACAGTGAGCAAGGGGTTCACGTCTGGATTGCCCTGCTAACTTAGGGTGAAACCCAAAGTTAATTTATTCAAAACAAAGGGGGGTCTGGGAATCTCTCTACCAGCACGAACACAGCCCAATGACCTGTTCTTGGGTGAATAACCCCTGGGAGAGACTCTACCAAGTCTTTAGCTCACTGTCCCTTTCACAGAGAAGAAATGTCCCCCCAGCGCCGAAATGCTAGGCAATTCTCCTCTGAACAAGAGTACCATCAGTAACCCCATACACCTGTTTCAGCCTTGTTGGGCATCATCAGTGAGTTGAAACTGTTGCCTCTCTAAGAACAGTGAGCAAGGGGTCCACGTCTGGATCGCCCTGTTAACTTAGGGTGAAACCCAAAGTTAATTTATTCAAAACAAAGGGGGGTCTGGGAATCTCTCTACCAGCACGAACACAGCCCAATGACCTGTTCTTGGGAGAATAACCCCTGGGAGAGACTCTACCAAGTCTTTAGCTCACTGTCCCTTTCACAGAGAAGAAATTTCCCCGCATATCAGCCTTTGTCCTGCCCAGGGGCAGTCCAGCGCCGAAATGCTAGGCAATTCTCACTGTTCTTTTCACAGAGAAGAAATTTCCCTGCATCTTTTATTGACTTGTTCTTGGGTGAATGGCCCCTGGGAGAGTCTCAACCAAGTCTTTAGCTCAGTGAGCTAAAGACTTGGTTGAGACTCTCCCAGGGGCCATTCACCCAAGAACAAGTCAATGGGCTGTGTTCGTGCTGGTAGAGAGTTTGCCAGACCCCCCTTCTTTTGCATGTTTTTTTTTAAGTTCTATTTTTTACCTGTGAAAGGTGGTTCCTTAAGGAATATGTCTTTTGTTGTTTTTGGATGTATTTTTTTTTTGGCAGGAGAGCTGAGAACGAAAGATTGGGAGGGATATGAGGGAAGAGGAACCAAACACTAATATGAAGGGGTAGGTAGACAAGGGAAAATGTTGCGCATGTGTTATTTCTAAGGTAGGGGGCAGTGTTTCTCATGCTCCTTGATTACAGCAGTGGTGGTGGCTCTTGGGGAGGAAGGATGGCATTAGCTGATGACATTTTAAGATAAATAGCAGTTTTTCTAAAAGTATGTACTGTGTACTAGATTGTTAATGGATAATGAGTAGGAATAGGTATTGGAGCTGTGCAAGGGAAATTTTGAAGTTGAAAGTTCCTAGATCAGTAGAAAATGCAGTTGTGAACGGTCCGCAAAGCAGAGACCTTATCGTGAAGTGTGGACGGGTTCTCGGACACGTCATCATGCCGCGTGCCAGCGTATGGTCATGTGGCACTGTCCGGAAGGTCTGCTATGAAGTCAGATGTTCGTAGAAGTCTACGGATGCAAAACTAGTTGAAATAGTTGCAGAAAGTGTATGGAAGTGTTAAAAATGATTCCAGAAGGTGGGAAATGGCAGAGTTTTAGGGTGACACTTGTAAATTGGAAACAAACCTTGCTATATTGGGTAAGTATGATATTAGGAAGCTGTAGGAAAATAGCATGCACTGGTAAAAACCTATGAAATTCACTGAAAAAACATTGTTGAAGGGACATTATGGTTAAGTTGCACTAGTAAAAACCTATGAAATTCAATGAAAAAACTTTGTTAAAGGGACATTATGGTTAAGTTGCACTAATAAAAACCTATGAAATTCAATGAAAAAACTTTGTTAAGGGGACATTATGGTTAAGTTGCACTAATGAAAACCTTTGAAATTCACTGAAAGATCTTTGTTAAAGAGATGTTATGGTTATGTTGGACTAATAAAAACCTATGAAATTCAAAGAAAAAACTTTGTTAAACGTACATTATGGTTTCAAGTAAAATAAAAAAAAAAACAGAAATTGGCCAGTTATGGTAAGCTAAGCAACCATAACTTGTGCCACCACCGTGCACTGCTAAGACTTACACCATGGACATCAAAGATGACATCACAAATTCTATCACCAGTACCCCCATAATCAGGATGTTGGAGTTCATAAATTTGTTTTTGCCCGAAGAACTGACTACCTGCAAGGTCGATCCTTTAAAATGTTGCAAACCACTGACCCCTCCCTTCACCCGTCATCATCCCTGGAACTCTACACTTCACCCTCTATACGACTGCCCTAGGAAGACTTATCTCATTCTTTGGCTTTCCCTTTCCCCTTTTTGCTGGTGACATGGAAATATGTTTATACTTTCCCTCCCTTATCCCAGACATTTTGGTACACATTAAGAACTGTCTCACTGCAGTTCTTCACAGAATTGATCCCTGCTGAAGTCTTCAAAAATGGAAGCCATATTTCTCCTGGGTTGTTTCCAATGCCATCCCTCTCATTCCCTCTCCTATCTCCTTTCCGCCAGACCTTCTTGCTCAGTCAGCAAAGGCTCGCAATGTTGGTGTCCTGTTTCATAATTACCTACGACTGCAACAATTCTGTACTACCACTGCCTCTGCTGCTCTTATTAGTCTACTCAACATTTGGAAAATGTGTCCTTTGCTTAATATGCACTCTACAAAAATTCAAATCACCACTTTCCTGCTCAGACAACTTGACTGCTCCTCAAGAGTACTTTTCTACCAGCACTCTCTACAACGTACTCAGATGCTCCCCTACTTCTCCAGGCAGACAACATGCTGGTTGGCTCTACATGCACAACTGCTCTCTTTTCAAGATCCTTGGCCTAATGTATAAAGTAATCAATGGTCTTTCTCCTCAGTACCTGTCTTATTCTATCTCATTTTACTCACCATCTTGTTCCCTCAAATCCTCCTCTGCACTCAACCTCACAATCCCATAGCCTTCCATTTCCTCCTCTCTCTTCCACTCTTTCTCCCTACTCACCTCGCTCCACTGAAACCCACCGCTCATAACAATCAAAGCCAACCCAACTGTGGAACTCATCAAAGTGTGGCTTAAACTTTACTTAATTGCTAATGAGAGACCTCCCCGCGCTCTCTCCACCATACCTGACCCAACCACTGCCTCTAGTGACACTTAATAATGTAATTTTGTATATTTAAATAGTACTCCTCTTTAGTTTGTTAAAATTACCTTTATAGGTCTCCTGTTTCTCATATTAATATATTTAGTTTGGACTTCTAGGTGTCGCTTGCGACACCTATAAGCCAAAACGATTGCATTAGAGTACAGATAGTAAGAAATCACATATGAAGAAGGCCACACAGCTTGTATGTGTTGTTTGGTTATTTGCCCACTCATTGACTGCCCATGGCCATTCTAATCCCTTTGGTTATTCCCACCGAGTTCCTACCCCGCCAAGCCTAAAACACCTCTTCATGGGAACTCTTTCAGCACACTTGAATCAAGACTTATCATCAAACTGTGTGCTGAAAGTGATGATAGTGTTTTTACAAAGCAGTTTTCTGGGAGTTAATGACTTAATTGGAATTGTAAACCTGCTACCGGTGTAATACAAATTTCTTAACCAAGTCTGCCTTCAGCCACTTGATTTATAAGCACTCTGTGTGTCCTTCTCTGTAGTTTTCTTAGAAACAAACATTGTCAAAGCCAACATTTCTGGTTTGTGTGTAAGTATTAGACATTTGACAGGCATCACAACTAGGTGCCCAGGTACTTACACCATTTTTCACCTGCTACATCAATAGGCAGTTAATACCAATACGGCTGTGCCTGACAAGTTCCTTTTCCATGCCTACACAAGAGCCTAAACTGTTGGCATTGCCAATACCTTTTTTCTGTTTGTTTTGTTTTGTTTGTGGTTTATGTATTACTTTCTTACACCCTCATAAACTGGCTCACCACTTGTTCTCATCTTTGAGCTATTGTACAGGCACCCTTCATGGGATTTTCTCCATCATCTGCAAGTGTATTGCTGTAAGTAATTTCTGATCAAAATGGACATGCCTGTTCTTCAAATAAATGCAAATACTCCCTTTGTGTTCCTGGATCCTAACCAACAGCTCCATCTTTGGTTTCTTTGCCTCACCTCTGTAATCCAAATCCTTACCCCCATCCTTGCCTTGAAATATGGCTTGAAACACAAGCTCTGTTCATGAGTAGGGTTAGCTACAGTACCCATACCGAGCACATAATCTCAGACCCCTCTTCGTCTCCTGTCCACTGGATGTATATTCCAGCTGCCTGCTTAAAACTGATGAATTGAATTTACTGTACATAACATGTTTTTTGTTCATGCTGCCTAATATTCCCAATATTCTACTCTCTCCTCAACCACCTGGATTCATGATCTGCCCATGAAATACCATGTCCTTATAAAAAACACTCTACAAAGTGAGTACTTAAATCTTTGTTGTCACGTTCAATCTGTACAGCATTTCTGTTTGGAGTGCTAACCCTTTACTCAATAAAGTACACACATACAAAATACAACTCCTTTATGAGTTTCAACCCCTCGATTTGCATTATTG
The DNA here is from genome assembly GCF_040938575.1 of Ambystoma mexicanum. Taxonomy (NCBI): domain Eukaryota; kingdom Metazoa; phylum Chordata; class Amphibia; order Caudata; family Ambystomatidae; genus Ambystoma; species Ambystoma mexicanum. The sequence goes on from NC_090927.1 coordinate 483,387,506, forward strand.
AACTGCTTGCATACATAACCACAGTCATCTCATTCTATTTTTCTTTGAACTCATTCAACGCTTTTCACTGAACTGTTTCACAAAAACAGAATTGCTATTGTGCATTTAAATGAATAATGATGGTGGATTGTAATGTATTTTATTTTGCACTCATTAACGGTACAATTAAAATCAGTACAATTTCATGAGATCAAGAAAGACTATCAGTTAAAAGTGAAGAAGATGGTTATTGAGAGCTGAATGAAACATTGTATAAGAGGACAAGGAACGAAGAGAAAGAAGAAGGGTGTTCCAATTCAAAGGAGCAAAGAAAAAGAGCAAAAACATGACTGAGCACAAGGAGGAGGAGGAACAGACAAGAGAAAAAGAGATTGATAAAGCAAATACCACAAATGGAGATAGAAAGATACTATAGATGAACGATATACAGGTGAAAGAACCGTAAAGAGATTTAAAAACCATAAAAAGAATGTTCAATTTAAGATGGGAGTGAAAAGACAACCACCCAAGAAAAGGCAACGATTAAGAAATAGGCGAACATGACTTAAAGATAGATTTAAGAGGACCCAGACATGAAGCAGGAAGTCCAAAAAGAATGGAAGAACAGTAAAACAGAGGGGAAAAAATAAGAGAAGACATCCAGAGTTTAGTGGGCATTGTCTTACAAATATTAAAAAGATGAAAGCAACATGAATGTGAGAGTAAGGAAAAATGATAAGGGAAAGAGAGATCCTTGAAGAGGTAAAGACTTAGATTGTGAGCAGTGCAAGAAATAGGAAGCAGAGACAGAGGAAAGGACATTGACACTTGTGGAGATGGAGGAGTGATTGTAGTTGCAGGAAAGAAAATAACGTTCGTCTAAGCAGAATTCTAGACAAGAAAGTGATCTGTCATCCACGTGCTAATAGCCAGAAGACAGGACGTCAGCCAGAAGACAGGACGTCAGAGTATCCTGGATAGAAGGAGGAAAGGAAGAAAATGAAAGAAAAAGCTGGGTATCATCAGCATAGAAGTGGTGAGATATTCCGAATGAAGAAATAATCGAGGCAAGGGGAGAGGTACAGAGAGAAAAAAGAAAGGGTCCCAAAACAGAAACTTGGGGAACAACATGTAAAAGAGACAACGTGTCAAAGAATTTCCCAACCCAACAAACCAAATATGTACGGTGAGACAGATAGGAATGGAACCAAGTGTAACGCTTACCTCTGGAGCCCTGCAGGAGCGCCTGGTCCAAATCATTGAACACGTGGCCCCTTGTGGTGGAATGTGTGGTCCAAACCACACCCTTCCCACTGTTCCACTGAATGGCTATTGCACAGTGTTCAATGCAGTCGTGAGTAGTTTGGTGGGTTCCAAAGACTGCCTGGAAAGGTGTGGGACAGCTCGGAGTACAATTTATGGGCAATGTCAGTGCCTGTCCACCTGTTTTCTCCCCACCTCTCTCCTGTGTCTCCAAGGTTTGCTGTCTGGCTAAACAAGCAGTCTGGCTCACCTTAATATTATGGTTGAGCACCCAGTTGCTAGATGTGCCTTGGGTCCAGTTTCTTCACTGGTGGTTGGTGGCCCAGTCCAGCGGCAGCATACAAGATACACAGCTAATGTCTCTGTAGTGCTATAAATGTCCTTCTTTGATCAGGGACTGCTGCAATGCAAGACGCAATCGCATTTCACATAACATTCATGCTTCTGTCTTGACTTCCTTTGCAGGTGCGGGGGAGCCGAATTCTGCTAGAGCCGAAATGCTGGAGTTTCTGAGGTGCTGGAGCGCTAGTGAGTGGAGCACTGTAGTATGTGAATCCTCAGCCACAGGTAAGCGGGTGTAGGAGGGGGCACGGGGTGAAAAGTTCCGAAATGCTTGCTTACTGTGTGCTTCTTTATTGCAGGTACGGAGCGATGCCGCGATGCCGGAGCTGAGAGGAACGTGCCCCTCAGGCTGATCTGGGAAGGTATTGGAACTGGAGAGAAGTCCAGAGCTCACGCAACTATTCAGGTCCTATGGAGCTGGGAATCAGATAAGCAGAAGTTCCGGAGCTCAAATCAGGTAAGCGGAGATCCTGACAAGGTGCTGGAATGCAGAAACAGGATCCTTCTTGCACGTGGGGCCAACCGGCAAAGTACTAAGCATTACACTGCTTTCCGGTCAGCAGAAGAAACGCTAAGCACAGGGTGTGGCCTGAGCTGTCATTTTATAGCCATGGGCTGCACCCTGCATTACTAGACCACCAGGGATACTAGAAGCATGGGCCATATGGGGGCCATCTTGGGTTCTGCCTGGAGTGGAGGCTGCCAGTGCTTGTTAACAAATGTCCAAGCCAACCAGCTACTTTTAGTGTCTACACTCTCCCTGTGCTACTCAGGACTCACTGTTGTTATGTGAGGGTGTACCCTGCCTCCTGCTGGTGTTCCTGATGGCACCAAGATAGAACAGAAGCAGAGAACCTAAAGGAAGAGGGAGATGCCAAATGTAAAGTATGATCCACTGTGTCAAAAGCAGCAGATAAGTTAATTAAGACTAGAATAGATTAATGTTTACAGTTCCACACAAACAATAACAAGTCACAAACTGAAAGAAGAGCAGTTTCGGTGGAGTGCAAAGAACGTAAACCAAAATGAAAACAATGAAGAATAGAATTGTGAGAAACAAAGGAAGAAACTTGCGAAAGAAAAGATGTCCTAAAAACTCAGAGGGATAAGTAAGAAGAGAAATAGGTCAGAAATTAGAAAGGAGCGTAGAATCGAGTGAAGACTTTTTCGGATAGGAAGAATAGAGGCGAGTTTAAATGCAGAAAGAAAGTACGAAGAACCAAGAGAAATGTTAAAAAGAGAATTAAGATAGGATACCAGAGAAGGTTAACCTTCGGAATAAGTGAAGGACTAGGGTCTGAAGGAGCAGCCGTAGGGTGCACACGAGCTAACAGAGATGTGGTGTCAGAAGTTGGAAGAAAAGATGATAAAATCGAAGAATGAGAAGAAAAGAAGATAGGCGCAAATACGACAAAAAAAAAATAACATTTACTGTTACAGTATGAAATCATTAGCAGATGCACTGAAGGCCTGAATTATTCCAAGTCATGCACACCTTTCCATTATTTGCTATTTCGGTGTCCCATAGGCCTCCATGGGGTGTAGTGATTATTGCATGTGTTAATTACTGAACTGAAGCCGGTGCAGCGGGAGGATACAAGAATGTTGGAAACAAAAATCCGAATTTGGCGAAATGGTCAAATATTCAGTAATGGTAGTTAAGGGACGTTTTACGACTACCGTCAAACTCATAATCATATATGTGCTTTGAAGCATGCGAGGCATTTTACCAAATCAGAAAACGTGTAGCTACTCAACCATGTGTTATGTGTATCATTACAATGAAATTGTTTTATGGACAGATTTTGCATGATAAAACAAGAACTAATTTCTCTCATACGTTGATGGAGCAATGCAGAATTCGTGTAGGTCAAAATATGACTAGTGCCTGGCAAGCTACAGGGAAACTCTTGTCATTATTCCTGGCACAAACATTTCATTTTCAGAGCAGCTGGCTTTATTTCATTTAGCAGAATGTTTTACTCAGAACCATTTAACAAACATTGTTACTTCTATTTTTAACAATGCATCTCCGATACAATTATGAAAGATTAAGGAGAGAAACAATTTATCACTGGTTTCATCAAAGTTCTCTATGGACTATTTGGATGACCTTAGCACCTTTGAAGGATACAGTCATCACTAATGAATCCAGTATGTAAAATGCTGTTCCCCCTCATGGTGTTCTAATGCTGATTAGTTTCACGCGTCTTATGTGTGCACACATGCACAGCCCCCACACCTCATCCCCACCATCCAGCTTCTGGTATTCCTTTTTGGCAGCTTCGCTCTACACACCAGCTTGTACTCCCTGTTCCATCATCACCCTTCTGCTCAATCTCATTTTCAGTCCTCCCACTTTCCAGCCCTTTGCATCATGATAAGATATGTCAATATAGTACTAAGTCCTCATTGAGCTTCTATTCGCAAAATCAAACTAACTTGTACACACGTTCACTTTTGTTGCATATGTTCTCTTACATTCAAATTACCAAATGAACAATAGGTATTCTTTCAATTAATTTTGAACGAGTGCACAAGTGAAAAGTGCAAAAAGGCATTGAAGAAATATGGACTTCACATGAGATTGGCTTATTTACCTTTCCTGCCACTCGATCCTGCAGATCTACCACAGAGTTTTGAGAAGTGGCAACTCAGGGTCCGATTCTCATTGAGGTGTTAATTCTTGAAAAAGTTGTATTAAGGCTTACCAACACTTTCGGTAATTAACACCTATTCTCATCATGTCGTATTTTTCAGAAGGATTACATAGAGCGCCACTTTAGAAACCAGTGTGCCGGTTGCTAGGATTGGGTGGAAAGCAACCCGGCAACAGCCAATTTGGGAAAGCATCGGTTTGCTTGTTTATTCTGGTGTCACTCCTCCACATTTGCAACAGTGTAAAATTGCCATATATATACAGCACCGACTTTGGTGGCTGGCTGTTCACTCACAGCAGTTTTGCTATTGTGGCGTGGTGACGCCAGGTAAGGGCACGATACTCCATTGTCTCACATCCAAAATACAGAGCTGTGGATGCCAAATGGCCCTAACCCAGTGCACGACATATCCCTTGGCGGCCCGCTTTCCCTCCAAAGTACGTGCCATGCAAATCATGAGACTACTGTATAAAACATTAAAAAAACACGTAGGTGTATGTCACGTGGTGGACATAAAACCCCAAAGTGCAAGTGAACATTTACAGCATGACCTGCTGCAACCTCTGTAGTGCAAGACAGACTTGGCTTCTCGCGTGAGTAGTCTACATGGACATGTAATGATGAGAATCGTAATGGTGGTGAATTACTTGGCAAGTGATTTACTTCAACATTGAACTGTAAATGTGTGTCTATTTGCTGTTTCAATTTACACCAGGCGTGCATCCGAGCTTCACTCTGTGCATGGTAATAAACACAGTATTTGGTCGATCGATTCGAAAGCGAGACCTTACACGGCTTCCCCAGGCATGATTTTATGTAAATTAATTTCCACATTGAATCATCCGTGAAGCGGTGGAGATGCTTGTAGTCACCCTCCTCTGTGGGTCCCTTCCTGGCTCATCGGGTCCAAGACCACTGTGGCTGGTCTGTTGGTATGATGCAATGTGTTCACTCCACTCCACACTCCCTTATTTTCATGGCTCCCCTGACTTGCTGCAACCTACATACATAACCTTCTAGAAATACTTTAGTATTACTATACTTGTTATCAGGTTCACAAAAGCTATACAATAAAATAAATATTAAGAAAGGTAATACAAAAGAGCATTTTTGGATGTGAAGCCTGTCTCAGCCTGCACTCAGCTCTCACAACAGTGTGTGCATGAAAGGCCAGTGGCACAACACCATTGAGCATATCGAGCTCTAGCCACGCCCTCATCCCCCAAACAATGTTGGGCTATGCTGGCTCGACCTGACTGACCTACAGAGCCATGGCCGGACAGAACAAAACATACATTAAACGGTGGCTGGGCTTCTCTATTAACAAGGCCTGGAATTACTAACCTAAGCATTTCGTTGTTAGCATTTGCATTCATATGCATACATTTTTAGGCAATTGTGATGTGGGTTTGGTACTTGCATGCCAGGAAGGGCGGGGGGTGGGGGAGGGTCGCTCATTCTCACAGCAGCCCCTAACTACATGGTTTCCAGACGTAAAGGAGAGAGGTAACTGCTTGCAACATTGAAGCTTCACCTCAATAATCTCATTAGAATGCGTAAAGAAGTTAGAAGTCCACACAAAAGTAAGTTTGCCCCAGGCCAACAGTCTCTCAAGTTAGCACCTCCACTCCAACAACATTTGAAGGGTTACTCCCACTCACCCAAAATGTTATCCCGGGTTCACCTCTGTAAACAGCATAGTTTGCAGCTGCTTTGGAAGTAGAGCGGTAACATTAGTTTTGTCTGGAGTCATTCCATGCTACACTGGGGGCAGCACAAACAAACTGTGTCTCCTGATTTCCTCTCCATATTTTCTTATGTGCTTCTTCTCAAGGAGCTCTGTTGCTGCCTCCCATGGCACATCCAACTTGTTAATGTCTGTATGTATGTGTGATTAACTGTAAAGCCGCTGCTATGTGGCTTTGTTGACCCTTGAGTCCTAGCAATTTGGATGGCTACTCATTTCACTTACCTCCCACTCTCTTGTTTGCAGGTGGAAGAAACACCCCCCTGAGGAAGTGCTCTTATAATGGTCACTGTGTAAACCTACTACAGCTGTGAATAAGGCATACTTGCACAGCAGTGATGTCACCTGTAGTTGCAGCATTATTTGTGAGTCGGCATAAGTATGGCAACAAGGATGTACACCATCATCCTCACTCGCCTGTGAACAATGCACAAGATCAAGTGCTAGAGACCGCACACGGAAGAAGGCGGCCAATCAAAGAACACATTTACCATACTAGGGTGATTTTGTTCAACACGTCGCCCGAACACATTATTCACCTCTAACAAATACTGATGTCATTCTATACTTGGTAGGGCTGATCAAGGAGGACTTGGAACCAGGTACTAGTAAGTTGACAGCCATTGCACCTTTGGTGAAAGTGCTAGCAGTTTGTCATGGCTGTGCTACTGGATCGTACCAGGGTATGTAGTTGATTTAGGTGGTTCAGATTTTTAGATGGTGCCAATTTCAATAGGCCAGAAATCATAATTTAGAGGGTGTATGGGAGACACTGATGTGAGATAGTATTGAGAATTCATGCAAATCAAAGTGTAGGGGTAACTTGGGATTTACCCTTTCAGGGCGGTGCACATTCTCAGGGAGTGTAGTGAATAGTTACTAACTTCTAAAAGGACTAAATACTAATCTTAGCCCGTAACGCATTAATACAATTAGTGTTTAGAATGGGACATCTGAGTCCATAGCACTTTGTGCAAATTAGGGTGCAAACTGGGATGTAAATGGGACTGGATCTTAAATGTAGTTTAGAAAATAATTGGAAGAATTAAAGCTGCTCTTGCAATCGGAGACGTGATGGTTAGAGAACTTGGAATGTGCAAAATCATATTGCTCAAAGTAGGCCCATTGTCCGTGTTCTACCGCAGGAAGACCGGCGTTCATTGTACTACAACTCTGCTCAAAGGTGGAGTGGGATAGAATAGGGTCTTCTGGAAGCTTACAGGAGGATTGGCTATCCAGAGGAGGTGTATGATTGACATGAGACATCACAGTCAGGGGCAGGCAGTTCCTACACTTTGTGTAGGGTGATATACATGAAGTGGGCAAGTGGAAACAAGGCTTTAAACAGCAGACACACTGTCCAAGGTGGGTCATTTTGCTTTTTCTGTGCTGAGAACTGCAGAGATTATCGCTGCCAGAGAGTGGAGTTGTGAGAGAGAAGCTTTCTGTGCAAGGGAGAGCTGTGGTGACTATCTGGGAGTGTGAGTGAGAAGCTCCCGAACTGAGCACATCAGTTTCCATGCAAGCTGGCTTCCCTTTGTAGATGAGGTGAGCATGACTTTTTGGTACAGATAATCATGTGCAAAGTGACTTATTAGTAAAGCTCCGGGCAGTAAAGCTCCGGGCCTTGGGCAACGATAGAAGTGAAATAGATAAACAGATAATACTAACATGGATAGCTATTTGGTGTGTTTTTCTCCCCTGTCCAAGAGGCCAATTTCACATGCAAACGGAAAGCTTATAATCCTGTCAAAGTGGCGAATCATTTTCAAGGTACAGATAGCAGTGCATTGCCAGCCAAACAGTAAAGTATAACTGAAGTCTGTTACAGAGGAAATTACTTTGTCACGGGGAGGGCAGTGGCTATGAAGTATATTTGCATCACTCCAGTAAAAGATGACAGATACATGCGCTTTCATTCTTGTATCATTGAAAATGTTATGTTGAGTTTATTACATTACCTGTGTTGTTTTGTTTTTCATGAACACTGTGTGTTGAGCTGAGAATCTCAATTCCTTATAAAAATATGTCAAAGAATTGGAGCAGTATTGGTCTGTTTCTTGTGTGCTCTATTCGTGGAAATGCATAGACAGATGCTAAACTAAGGGGTTATTTTTGCTTACCACTTGCGAAAAGAAAGTCAAGTGCACTAAAACACTGGGATCTGAGTCAAATCATTGCAAGCAGATTCCCCATGTTATAAACACATCATTTTTCAGGTTACCTGGTAGGTCTGCTATGGGTAATTATGTAGCAATCCAATTGTAAATAAGGTACAGAAATTGTGCCCCTAGTGCACCCTGAAGTGCTGTTTTTGTTTTCAGCAAATTATCCCAATGTAAGTCTAGCCCCATGTTGTCACAAGCTAGGAAACCTCATAACATATTTCACAGGTACTGTAGCCATAGCAGCAGCCCTCTTGCAGCCAGCAATTTCAAAGATATTGAAATTGGTGCTACCAACTATGCTGAAACACATGCACAACTTCATCATGGTCCCACATAGGGCTTGGGAGTTGGCCTCTGTGAAGGCTGGTGTCTTTGGATTAGCCAGTTTCCCAACTGCTGTAGGGACCATTACTGCACCTATGTCTGTATCACACCACCTGTGGCAAGGGAGCAAATGTTTAGAAAAATCATAAAATGCACTACTCCCTTAACATCCAGACAATGTGCAGTGCTGTCTTGCAAATTACACATTGCTATGTAAATTTCCCTGGTTCTGCACACAATGCGTACATCCTTCACAGCAGCAACCTACCAGTGGTGATGGATAACATGGTACAACACAGAAGTTCTCTGCTTGGGAACGGGGCATACCACCTGAAACCATTGCTTCTTACACTGTACCAAAAACCATGTACTGCAGCAGAACAGAAATATAATGTAGCACATCACAAGACAAGAAACACAATCTACCACACTTTCGGACTTTTCAAAAGTCACTTTCTCTGTCTACATGTCCAGAGGGATCTTCTGTATGCTCCAGACAAAGTATGCAATATTAGTTTTGTGCTGTATTCTATACAATGTAGCCATTCATCTGAGAGTACCCGAAGAATGGATTATTTGAGGAGATGGTGGATGACCCAATTCAGGATGAGGAGGAACTTCAGGAAGGACGAAGTGTCCGTGATGATGTTGTTGCTAGTTTTTTAAGATGAAAAACATCTTGAAAGGCAGGCTATTGGTGGTGTGGTGCAGGAGTATTGATACCAACATGATGTATGATTTGCCATTATCGATGCATGCCTAGGAGCAAAGTTTGAAATAACAGTGTACAAAGTGGATTCAATGTGGCAGTTACTGAACATTGTTTATTGCCACCAGCACTCCATTACTATAGAAATAAAGGAAGTCAAATTGTTATTAGTGTACATTATTTTGTTCACACAGTTGGCATATTTCTACACACTGCTGTAAATACTTAAAATGTCACACATGTTGTATGCAATAATCTGACATTAAGAAACATGAACTTGGTAAAACATAACAAAGTACATGTGTACTGGAGGGACTATTACGTCCAACATCAAACACTTGGACTTTCCTATAATATTTAACCAAAACATTGTTATCGCCCCCCACCACCCAATACCGCCCAAAATAAACAGTAAAGAGCAACTGGTCTAGGACCACATTTAAACAACACGCTGTTAAGCAAAGAAAACCAGCGTTCTCATCTTGCACACTGTGGACTTAGTTATTGCCCTTTTTGGCCGGTTGTTTCCCACAGGCTCACTGATGTCTCCTTGTTGCTGTTATTTCCCCTGTGGCATCGTTCGCAGAGGTACATGGAGCAATGCTGGGAAGCAATGTAGAACTGTCCTCATGGGTGACCACGTCAGCAGGCACAGCCATGCTGGCTGTGAGTAATCTTTACTCTTTTTCCTGAACTCGCAGCATATCAGTAAGTGCTTTCGGGCCCAAGGCCTTTACAGCAGAAGAGCGAATTTCTACAGCCCCCTGCAATCCCTGACTAATCCTTAAATTTTCCTGACAGATTCCAACTTGTAATTCTGTGCTCTTTGCAACTGCTAGGGCCAGGTGATCAACTGGCAATCAAAGTTTGCCCATATCTGGCTCTTTTTCTGCTCAAGACTCTCGCTGCACTCATCATGTCAACATGCACTAAAGATGTCCCCTTCTTCACAACAGCCACTTGGGCTTTGAGATGACCCCTTATTTGCTCTTGGGAACACCTTTGTTTTTTCGCTACCGGCATTGAAATGACAGTTATCATCGGCTGCCTGCACTGATTTGGTAATACTGAGTGTGTTCAACACCAGCGGTTGTTGGATGCGGAGCAACTGTTCTTGTCTTGACTTGCCCATGCGTGGTGGCTCCAGTAGATCTTCCGTGCTCATGGAGGTGCTCGCATTGTCTGCATACTCACACACCCCTATCTCTGTATCCTCGTGATTTACATCTATGGAGTTCACACTGGTGTTCTGTTGAGGGACGGTTTTCTTGCCCTCCACAGCAGATTACACAGACGCATCCCTTGACATGGAGGCACCTGCGAAGAACGAGATGGTCAAGTCTGCTTCTGTGCACCATTTACAGCCCTACACGTGCAAAGCACTTGTCAGCACCTTGGATGTTGTGAAAGGACTGCTTTGTGAGGGTTTAAAACACAGAAACATTGATGACACAGATGTGTAAATATAGAGCTTTTTTTGATGAACTGATGTAGATACACATGTTTCGACCTCATACAGATGTACTGCTGAGTTGGCTTTGCCATTCTTCCAGCCTGCGACCAAAAGATCAATCTCTGCACCAGGCACTCAACCCAACGAGCTATCTCACTGCTTTGTCATATAATAAAGGAATGAAATTGCTTTCACACACAATAAAGGAATGTAAGTGATGGTTGGTTTTAGACTTGTCATCATGCAGCGTATCCACGCCTCCAACACCCTCAAGCCTCCAACACCCTCAAGGCTTGCAGAGTCCATTATATCCAGGAACTCCAACTCTGTTGATGAGTAAATGGGATCATATGGTGCCCTTGCTGTGCACCTTACTCTGGAGGAATTTCTCTCTAACCCTGCGTCTCGCATCAGACAATGTTTCTTCATGTCTTCCAGTCTTCCACCGTACACAGGGTGTTTGATACAGAATTCACTCTCTTGGAAATGGTGTCCCATATGTCATATTTAGTGGAGAGAGGGGTCCAATGTGCCTTTGCACCAAATACAACTTCCTCATGAGCTACAGCCTCACCTACAAGGACGATCCTGGGAAATTTAGCTGACCTTGGCCTTATGTTTTCTGCCTCCACCTTCGACCTCCTTGTCACGGGTCTCCAACCAGCTGGAGCTGTTTTTCCCTTTCAATCCTTCTACCAACTTCTTTGCTTTCAACTGTACACCTTTTTTTTTCTTACTCCTCTAATCTACATCGGTCCTTTCACGGTCTTACTCCTCTAATCTACATCGGTCCTTTCACGGTTGCACCACCACCTTTCACCTTCAACCTTTCCAATCTTCACTCCTCACAATTCTTACTCTGGCTGCAATCTCTGTCCAGTTTCTTCCTTTCCTGATTAAATCATTCGGCACATGTGCTCCTTTTGCACTCCTTGATGATTCTTTCTTTTTTGAAACTGTGCTGCGAGCAGCAAATGGCCTTTACACCATTCTACTGCCTCCATCTGGCCTCAACTCCCACTTCCAGGGAGAGTACAGGGGCCAGAAGGGTCTTCTCGGCAGCACTTTCGTTAATTTGGGATATTCATGCTATTGAAGGAAAAAATGCTGCTGAGAACTTCAGAACCGCTTGTAAATTGCAAAAACGGATGGATTGCACACGGTTTGCCATACTTCTGTGTGGTAGTCTAATCCGCTGCCCTGGAGTACTTTAGAATAATCGTGGTAGCTGGGCGTCAGGAAAAGGCGCAGTGAAGCATGCTTTTTACCACGCTCACTGTGCCTACATGGGAATCGGAAGCTCAGTGTTATTTCTCATTTCTGGAGTCTATAGGACTGCATAGGGATTTTGGCAGATGGGCTGTAATTCTGTTGCAGTAAATCAGCTGATCTACTGATCTTTTAGGGTCAAGTGGATGAATTACCTCCAGCTGAATGTGGTAAATCTTACACTTCAGCTTCAAATGTGATTTTGTGGTGCTGTAAAGCCACGATAATAGAATTACTGCCACTTTGCTGCCATTTTCTCCACATCGGCAAACTCATAACGAGACCCTATGTTTTAAAAACTTTTACCATTTTTGCCCAGGTAATGCACAGTTTCTGTGATATGTGCCGAGGAGTCTGATGTAAAGAACGAATGCTATTTCAACTTTCATGTAATGGTCAGTTACTCGTTTCTAACTTCCTCCTTCCAATCATTACAAATCATGATGTAATGCAGTATCTGACACATGTGTTTTCTTTACTGCTTAGTAAAAAAAAGGTGTACAAGCCTCAAGCAAACATGGCCTCTTTAGTCTTGTCTCAAGCGTTCATAAAATGACACAACCACACAATAATCAGATTGCCTACTGTCAATATACCCAATCGAAATCTGTAATTGAAGTAGAAGAAAACTCTTGGTCTTGAGAGGTGGGTTGTATAGGGCTTGGGATGAAGAAGGAGGAAGCACTAATGGAAATCGCTTGTAAATAACGGAAGCATCACCCACTCATCGCCTTCATAGTCCAATTCATTGCATTTTCTGAAGCTACACCCAGGCAGCATGATTATGCTGTGGCACCTATATATAGTATGAGAAAATAGCTCTGCAACACAGGCGACTAAAACCACATCTAAAACACAATGACAAAGAGGAATTTTCCAACCAAGAGTTTGGAGAACTAGCCTCGCCCACATTCATCAAGCAATGGGGAAAATAAGTTGAGGACATCCGGCAGGTAACTATTGCACAAATATCTATAAAACAGGCGACCCCCATCTGAACCAAAGAGGTACACATACAGTGGATAACACCAGGGAGCTGCAATCCAGCTACAGCATGAGGCAATGAAATTGCTGCCTTAATCTACCATCCCAGTTTAGTGAAGGGAGACATGAAGCCCAGACCAGCTAACAGGGAATTACATTTCCTAAAGGAAGAACTGACAATACAATTGAAACATCAAATAGATGCAGACAAAAGTCCTCGTCTGAGCAGCTGCCGAGAAAAAACTCAGGCAACATGCTTGCCTGCTCACGATCAAAGGTGGAAATCACTTTGCTTTAAACTCCGGACCCAGGAAAAACATCTTCCTCCCATAAATCATAGCCCCGAAAATGTCCAATTGAATGAACAACGTTTGAGACTGTGAAAGTGAATTGCCACCTCCTCCAGAAATGCAAATGCCACAACCAGGAGTTACGTCAGAACCAGTAGTAAATCACATGAAGGAAGTGTTGGACAACTTCAGAACTGATCTGGTTGCAACAGCCATTCCAGAAGCCCCTGCCCCAGTTCCCGAATCGATTCCAAACCCCTCACCCGTCCCCCTTCTCTGAAAATTCTGATAGTGACTATTGATGGTGGAGCGAAAGGACTAAAATCCTCAGGTCACAACCCTCCTGGTAGCAATTATTGGAATAGGGGAGACACACAATCCATTTCATATTCACCTTGCATTGAAGCTCATGAGATTTACTAGTAGAACACGGAATAGTTACTATCAAGTACTTAATGAATTAAGTTATTGCATCTGAAAATCAAAACCAATGACAAATATGTCTGAAGGAGAGAGTCCTTTGGACTGGGCATGTCCGAGGGATGAGCATAAATGGCAGTATCCACTCTGGCCCCAAGATCAGCTCACAAAGTTGTAGAAACCACCCCATTCAAAGTCAAAATGCATGACAAGTACCACAAAAGCCCTCTCCCTCTGAACTCAACCATTGACAATGAGGATAAAAAACAGGGGGGGATCACACAGTGGCGAGAAGGCCAGACAAATAGAATGTGATCCACTTCAGGAAGAAGAGGATTTGAATGGACAGGAAAATAATCCACTCCTGGACTCCCAAAAGCTCTGCAAATAACACTGGACATTCTTTCTGAGAGGAGCATTCCTGAGAGAACAGGAAGGCCATCCTCAAATTTTCAAACTTCCCATTGTCCACACCGTTCAGATGTCAGACAATGCTAGCACATGTCTGCATGCACTAGCCATTAATAGAGTCGCCAGCAAGGCCAGGTAATCTGTCTCATCTGAATGCTCAAGTAGTCCTTGGTAACTGCACATTGCCAATATCACATGGCCCAAAAGCCAAGTAGAGCACATACCTACAAGGCCAGATTCACTACTGCCAGCTACTTCCAGCTTATATTGGGGCACAGGACAAAACGCCCTTCAAGTGATGCACATGCAACTGGTATGGGCAGACACTCTTCTCCTCGCAGTTTGCCAACACGGTATAGATAGATGCCACATCCCTCTGAGTTAAGCTAATCCCTTGCTTTATTTGTTTAAGACATCTGGAAAAGGTAACCATGTAAAAGGCCCCACCACATGTCTGCCTCCACACCACCAAGGACGCATACCCATCCTGAGATTTTGCTCTGGAGGAGCCCTGGGAAAATGTGACTGTAGTGGCCATTGGCAGCAACTAATGATTGAGTGGCTACCAATTGTTTTAGAGAGTCCATGCTTTTACTGGTGTCTAAGTGGAAACTCATCTTCCCATATGCCTATCAAATACAAGAATCCTTAGCTAAACAATTTCCATTTGCTTGGATGAGCCTGAAGCACAGCAAAGCAACCATTATCCAAAGATGCTCCTGTTACATCTTTGCCGTGGCAACCTTCCTAAGAGCACACTTCAACAGTAAAACACTGCAGAGTTCTTTTCATTTCAGCCTTCATATCGACCAGAAGGAAACTTAACCAGGATTCCTTTCCCTTCACCTGGTGGGACAATCTGGTTTGAAATTCTCCAATATTGCTCTGCTGGTTGCCCTGCAAGTGCTGACATAATGAGGTTGGGAGACTGAGGGCTACTAAGCGGTAGAACCGGAGGCATACTTTTACTTTTGAATGTGGATAACCCCAGACTTACCTGGCCTGTACCTCTGTGTCACCATTTGCACCACCTAAAGACTGGACAAACATCCACAGCTACTGAAAAGCTGAAAAGTTGCTCTGTAAGCCATCATTAGGAGTACATGTCTTGACTCTGGAATCACCTCTGCATAGAAGCCCTCTTTTGTGGCACCAGGTTCTCTATCACAAAACCAGACACTGTGCCTCATTGCGAGTATGCCGGTCCAGTTACAACAGTGTCGGTAAGCTACCGGCACTGTTGTTACCGGACCGGCATACTCGAGTTCTGCGGGCGGGTGCCCTCCAGCCTGCCAGGTCTGACCTGGTGGGAGGAATGCCACCCGCCCGCAGACCTTGACGGTAGCACCGGCACCATCACCATTGCTGGTGGGGTGGCCAGAATTACCTCCAGCCAAGATAGAGGTAATTCTGCCACCCACCAGCAAAAAATTCTGGTATCACTGGCACCGGTATTACTGGTGCCGGTAATGCTGGAAAATCCCCCATGGAGTCCCCTTATAGGACTCTATGCAATGGGGAGTAACTACCCTTACTGGCACTTGTAATTTGCCAGTGATTCTGGAACTCCAAGTGCCGGTAACGGTAATTCTGTTTGGTGGTATCCCACCAGATTTACCGGCGGGATGGAACCATACTTGTAATTACGCCCAACTTTACACCAACCTTGGCACATATGGATGCATAGCACTCTATGGGAGAACTTGAAACCATTTACAGTAAAATTTACTTTTGGATTGTCATAATCCTAACCTGGGGAACCTTGGTGAACTATTCTAATGACCCTAATCATTAAGGGTCACTACCTAAAGACTAGATCTATTCATTTTAGAAAATTACTCACCTTTAATTTTGTATTTATTTTTCCATTCATAGCAATAATACAAATATATTTGTTTGTAATATATTGTGTAGAGATTCCCTTGTATTCTTTAAAGTGTTAATTGTACCTTTGACCACTCTCCTTCCCTCCTGAGAGTACTGACTGTGCTTCTGCCCTACATTTACCACTAGGATCATCTGGTAGATTTGAGGGTAATGCTTCTTCATCGTTGTGGGTAGAGATACGTCACACCCTGAGTACATGGGCAAAAAGGATTTCTTTTACACATATCCTACCACGCCAATTTCCAGCAAATAGAGGTCTGAAATTGGGTTTCACTGCTGATTTCTGAGTGCCAACCTGTACTAACCAGTATACCTAGGACGAGAGGGTCATTTGGTCTTAAGAAGTTGTGTCATAAGAATGTTTACACAAAGCCCCATATACCTTAACTGAAACTCTCCCTATTGAACATCAGAAAAGGCATGCACTGTCTAGGATCATTCCAGGAGGACAGAAGCACAACATTTAGGAGGGACGGTTCTGTCTACTTCAATACAAGGACCCCCATCTGTGAGTAAGCCGAAGGCATCTTGACTCCAAAATTAGGTTTGAAAGACTTGATGTTTCTGTAAGGCATATAAGATGCACATGGTTAATGGCCATTAATGAACTACCAGTGCATCAAACACTTAAGTGAACATGAATTATAATTGTTCTTTTATAACATGCTTAATACCAGAGATTAGTTTCTAAGCATGGTATTGTGGGATGTATTTACCCATGCATCCGAGCCGTACCTAGAAAACTGTGCAGTACTGACATGGAAAACCTCATGATGGCCAGAGCTTCCCAGAAAATGCACAGGGAAATGCATGAAGAATAGGCTGCCACCCATTTTTGCCGATGTTATGGGCACAGAAGGACACTGCCTAAAACCACCATTGGTCTACCCACACAGTAGTCTGAAACCATTGGGAATGGCAATGCTGATTGCCAAAAGCAAACCCATAACTGTTGGGAATTCATTTTCTTAAATCCCAAAAATGGGTGCAGTACCAGTACTCACCACTATCCAAAAGCCGGCAGTTTAAAACCACCCTGTGTTTCTCTGAAGGCAAGCCAAAGTGCCTATTTCAAACATTGCAATATGTGCAAAATATTCACTGAACACCAGCAGACATTTGGTAGAATGGAGTTTTGTGTGCCTACAAAATCTGGGAAATGAAGAGCCCAGAACAATGCTTATAACAAAACTGGCTGAGCTATGGAGTCAGCAGTTTAAGTTGCACTGGATTTAAAGACACTAAAATCGAAAATGTTAGATTAAATGAGTGACCTATGTTTGGTGTCACATGCCTTTGTAACTGTTTAAATGTCATAGTTTTAAACTTAGAATCAGCATTCTAGCTGCATATGTGAAAATGTTTAGTTTTATTTGAAGGCAGAAACTGGGGAACAAAAAGTGACATTTTATCTGAAACCTGGCTTAAGGAACTTGATTTTGCTTGGCAGCTACCCCCATCAGGAGTGAAACTTGAGTCACCACTGTGTTCCCAGGCCAACCTTCCTTTTGCTGCTCACACTAAGGATATGCCATCTATCTGATAATTGAATTACCTGTGCTCTGCAGGAAAGTGAACAAAGCCTCTCCTGGCTCAGGCAAAGGTTTTATTGGCAGGAGTCGTAAATGGTCGTAAAAAGTGGCTTCCTCCTGAGGAAAGGGGAGGAGCACTGCCTGTGAGAGCAAGCTGGCTTGGCAGAACTGGAAAAACCAGAAATTCAATCTTGTGCTGAGGGTAAACCACACCCCTTTGGAGCCAGAACATAACTTTAAAAAGATGGATCATTCATAGAGCGGACATGTGAAAATTTTATAAATGACACCATAATTCTTGTGATTTTTCTGCCCACATTTTAAGAGGTTTTTCGACCCGGTGGCGTGTTCAGGGGGGTTTTAGCGGAAAAATGGATATTACTCTAACTGTATGCATGTTAAAAATCTGAAACTTCTTCAGTTAATGTCCATACTCCCTGCACACATGTATGTAAAGTTGGGTCAATGTCAGAAATTGAAAAATCAGTTAAAAAGTGAAATATGTGCCATTTCTGAATGCAAGCTCTTAGAAACAGCAGATTTGGACAGAGACATGGCTAAATTCAGCCACACCATGTATATGTAATTTCAAGCAACTGTGTAACTGTGAAATATGTCTTTTATTATCAAATATAGAATGTGTGCAATCTGACAGAGGAGTGTCCTATCTGCAAGCCATAAAATGACATCCCTCTGACTCACAGTTCATTCCCCAATCAAATAAGAAATGGAAGTTTGACCAATTAGAAGCTGAGAGAGAGGTAGGGTCAGTGATGCTAGAACACACCCACATTCTAAACACATAAAAGCAGACAGACAGGACAGATAGGGACCTTCAATTCCATGTGCTGCAACGCGCTCTGCCGGACCATACAACATCCAGAGATCCAGACTTTACCTCCATCAAACCTCCAGAGAGCCAAACTAGAGACTTCAATCTATCCAGAACTAGAGACCAGACCAGAGGGAGAAAGCAGTGCTGTACCCAGAGAGAAAGCAGTGCTGTGCCCAGAGAGAGACCCGAGCCCAGTCCAAAACCCTGACCAGATCCATGGCGAGGCCCATTTCACTCAAGAATATAGTGTGAGTACCTAGAAAACTGTGCAGAACCAATCTCTTAGTTAAAATAATATAATTCAATCTATTTAATCTAAGTAGAACTGCCTCCTAACTGTCACCTGTCATTTGTAAAGCTGTCACTTGTCAATTTCTAGTCGCAAGCTGCACTTGTCTTTTTGAACTTTAAAATTTCAAATCTGAAAAACGACCTTCACAAAATCGCTCATATCTCCGCAATCGTTTGTGCTAGAGACTTGCAATAACTTTTATTTGAAAGCTTAGAATCTTAGCTTTGAATCGCACCTAGAACCGCATTCCTAGTTTTACCGCAATCGCGGAACACGCATCCGCGAATTTTACCGCGATTTGCAAATTTCTTCACATGTAAAAACTGCTGCTGCTTGCCTTCCATTTGCCAGAAATTCGTTTAACCTGCTAACTATCCCTGCCTCATTGCTAGTGTGAGCCTGGACTAATATTAACTAGATACCACTCACCCTGAACCTCTGAAAGGGAATCAAAAGCATTTTAGCATATTTTTCAATTCATTGCCAGCACATATCAAAGCAATTTGGGCCTGTGTTTTCAAACTTCTGTAGTCTAAGCTTGCTGGGGTGAACTGAATCACATTTGATTGCATTTCTGAGAACTGTGTGTTTTCCTTCCATTTCCTTGCATTGCATAAAAGGGGGGAGGGGATTGCCAGAGAAAAGTGATTACATTGTTTGGTTGAAATCATATTGAGTATTTTCTGTACTGCATTCATTGAATATTGCATCCACCTGAGCTTACATAAAGCATTCTGTACCACCTTCTTCTTTTGTTCCTATTCACCTGTGTGCTATCTTATCCATTTCATCTCAACTCATTAGTGATTATAAAGAAGCGTGCTAGTGCCAGATTCTCCGTTGTTAATATTTATCATATCAGATTAAGTGTGATATTCAATTATTAATTTACTATAAAGGGTGATATATATCTATTGTTTAAATTATCAAATAAACCTTTTAAACTTGCAAAACAGAACTACTTCTTGGCTCAGTGGGGTCAGGGGGATTCCAAGAGAGGGGTGTTATATAGGGGGAGTCATCCAGAACGCATGAACTGGACCTAAAGATATATCAATAAGGGTTTTCATTCAGTATTATAGACTAGGCGTTGACTTAGCTGTAGTGTTGAATTGAATCCCCTTACAAATTGGGGGCTCGAGCCGAGACGTTGGGTTAGATTTACCATTTGTGCAGCTTAATACAGTGTGCGAACTGACGGGATACATACATCCGGTCGGATCACCACGCTGCATTACGCTGTGAAGCATTCCTCAAAAGGGACACTCCAAGAAAAGTTCTGTTCTGCAAAAATAAAATACAAACTTCTGTAAGTCAGGACAGAGACCAATCTCTAGAATGACGACCTTAGTAGACATGAAAATAGCCAGAGAGCACCTCTTGCATAAGCTATTTGTGAGAGGTGAATGGACCGAACAGGGCCAGGATGTGTGGTTGCAGGCCATCACACAACAGGTCACTGAAACAGGGTCAGATATATATAGAGATCAGGGTCCCTTACATGTGGCCCTGAGTGAACTATATATGGCTCCTAAAGCCAAAGAGGAACACAATAAGATTGCCAGGATAGCAGCATACCTGTACCTATATATGGGAGACATGCAGGATAGATGTGCTGAAAAATCTGGCAAATAGGCAACAGATGGCATTACAGAAGGCCCAATCTGATCTGGACTCTTCTGAGCAGAGGCCGCAGAGGAGCCAGGAGGCAGAAAATGATAGTAGGCAATATATCATTAAAATAAAAGAGGATATGGGCATCCTACAACAGGAAAAGACAGACCAGGATACCCGATTTCTGGCCCTGCAGAAGGAGCACCAAGACAGTTTGGACTCCTTACTGCAGAACCAGAAAAAGCTGGAGCAACAGATCAATTTCAACAGGGCATGCACAGAGCAGGTAGCCACCCTGCAAATCCAACTAGACAGAGAGAAAGAGGAGAGCAATAAACTGATTCTGAAAGACCTGGATACCCAGGCAGAGTTTGATGAGGAGCGCCAAAAAGCTGGTGCCCTTCAACGGCAAAGGGACGACCTGGCGGCACAAATGCAGGCTCTTAGTCAGGAAAGAGACGCCATAGGCCAGGAAGTCTGCCACTTAAAAAAGGAAATTGAAGAAAATCACCTGGCCCTCCAGGGGCTGGGTGATCTCCAAAAAGAAAACCAGAACTTGGTAGAGCACACCAGAAGGGTGGAAGATGCTCTAGCAAGAAAGGAGCAGGCCAATAGGGACATTGCCCAGGAGGTAAACCTCCTGCAGCAAAGACTGGCCCAGTTCTCCAGGACCAACCAGGAAGCACAGAGGGAGAATGAGGCCCTCTGTCAACACAATGATAGGCTCCAGCAACAGGTAGCGATGCAGGAGAAACTGATAGAGTCGAGTAAGGTCTTAACAGAGGAACTGAAGGCACAAATGCAGGCTCTTGCATTGCAACAGGGAGCAGGGGCGGATAGAGATGAGGTTCGCTGGGAAATGGAAACTCCGGAGCATAACCTCAGGAGCCCTAGTACCAGAGGCCCTCATACCTCTCAGTCCCTGGACTCTGCCACCCCCATGTCCCCTGGTGCACATGAGCACAGGGCCACAGGGATGGCAGATTACTATCCAGCTAAAAGTATGGGGCTCATAGGCCAGTACCACTCAGGAATGGAGGGGTGGGCATCCGGGTATGGGCACCCAAGTACAGTACAGTTCAGTGGGGAACCCCAGGAGAGTAGGCCCATTAAGGGCATCCTGAAAACCTCTGCCCAGTTAGGTCAGTGGAGGGGGTACCCATCAAATCCTGGCAGCAAGGAGGAATCTGAAGACTCCTCTGAACTGCGCAGGACACAGGAGACCAGGTCCCCACATTCTGCCAGCCATTCCCAGGCTCGCAGAATCCGGGAAAACCTGGAAGATCAGACGGGAACCTCTGGGAGCAGTGCCTCTGAGTCCGAGGATGAATGGACAAGGGTTACCCGAACCAAAAAGGCCAATAAGGCAAAAAGGGCCTTGCTTAAGGACCCCTTAAAGCAGATTAAGGCGATCAGGAGCGTCATCACGCCTTACCATAAGAACGCTAAGTATTCTGTTTGGGAGCACTTAGAGTTGTTTGAACAAATGATGGAGACTTTCCATTTGAAGGACAGCCAAAGCTGTATTCAATATGTAAAGTGGACATTCTCCCCGGAATACTCCAGTTTCTTTGCGGGGCTGGAGGACCAAAATCATTTAAGATGGTCCACATATAAGGCGGCCATCCTGAAACATTTTTCTGTTCACAGAAATCCTCAAGAGGCTCGCAAGGCAGCCTACAATTTGCAATGTGGGGAGGATCAGGCCCCACAAGAATTTGTGCAGGAGTTAAAGCGTGCTTTTGCACAGACCACAAGAAGGGTGCGCACAGATAGTAGAGAGTTCATAAATACGTTTTTCCATGCCTTGCCCAAATACATCATGACCCAGCTCGTGAGGGATTTTCATGAGAAAAGATCCTTAGATTGGGTCATTGAACAGGCTACCCGGATCTATGAGGTGCAGAAACCGATAGATAGCAAAAGTAATGCCCAGAAAAACCCCAAAGCCAACAGCACCCCTGCTGCTGCCAAGGTGGCAGAGGTAAAGGTCACCCCCGTTTTGGATTTGGAGATGGGGGGGCCTAAAAACCCACCTGCACCTAATAATGCTAGGCCCAGGAGGTCCTCGGGTCAGTCACAGACAGGGAGCCAGGGAGGCAGCCCCACAAATGGGGTCCCTCGCTCTCCTGACTATGTAAGTCCTCGCTACAAAGGTAACAGACTCATCCTGGGTTATGTGTGGACTCCTCCAGCCCAAGGGGGGGGATCCAGCCAAGCACCTAACCCAGGGAACTTCCCTCCAAACTTCCCACAGGAGGGCAGAAATTTACCAAACCCTGGGCAGAACTTTTTCCCCAGATATCCACCCGACTTCCAACCCCAAAATCATCCATCCTTCTTTCCCCAATTCCCTGACCCCAGACCACTGAATCCGGGAGAGGGGAGGCCAAGGGTGGAGGGGTACCCAAATCTTCCCAACCCGGGGTATTACCAGAGGAGGGACAGCTACCCTTCCCGGGATCAGCCCAGGGGGGAAAACAGGGCCCCGTATCAGCCTGAGCGGGTTTCCCAGTTAGAGCGCCAGGTTCAAAACATGGCGCGGGACCTGGGTCACATACTGAGGGCTCAGCAGAACCCTCAGATCGGCATGCCGGCGCAGAACGTACCCAACTCTGGACCTGGTGCTCCAGAACAATGACGGGGGCAGCACCCCGATAACTCACCGGTTCCCAGGGAGGAGGCACAAAGGGAAGGGGGGTGTAAAGCCTTGGAGGAAGCTTCCTTCCTCACTTGTAAACAGCCCCTGGAAACCCAGGAACCGGAAACAAAATCTCTTGCCCCTGAAAGTCTGCCTCCTAAGGAGCAGAGGGGGGGTAGGAGAAACAAAAGACCCAAACAGACTCAGTTTGAGGAGGAGGTACAGATCTTCCAATTTGAGGGAGAGGGATCCTCAGAGGATCCTGGGAAAAGGATCTTCTCCTTCAGAGAGGGGGGAACTCCTCCCAAAGAAAAATGGGTCCCTAGGGATGCAAATCCAGACTGGGGAGATGTGGAGACTGAGCTACCGCCGCCCACCATCTCATCCCAGAACCAACAGCAAGAAAATCCCCTGGTTCAAACCCATCCTGGTGACTGCCTCCAAAAAGGGGGGGGCGGCCCAGAGCCGGAACCAGGGGAACCCACAATGGCTCTGATCTCCAGTTGCCAAATTTTTCTTTCAGATTCCCAAGGCTCTCCACAGAATTCTGCCCAAATCTCTTCGCTAGCGATGTCCAAAACCAGAAAATTAGCCCACCAGTTGTCCAAAAATGTACATTATCTGTGCCCCCTTGAGGAGAAGGAGGGAAGATATTATGCCCCGGTACAAGTACAGGGGCAGGGTACAATCTCGGCACTGGTGGACACTGGATCTCAAGCTACCCTTCTGTCCAGAAGGGCCTTTGACGAACTGAATGCAGGAAGGGGAGAGAATTACCAAATTCCTCTCACCTCTCTTCCGGGACAACTACAGAACTTTGACGGGAAGGAAATTCCCGTTGAGGGGACTGCAGACTTGGACATTAAAATTGGGCGACATAAGTAGAAACACCCGGTCATAGTTGTGACCCCAGAGGGCACCCCTTGTTTACTAGGGAATGACCTCCTGAGAAGGTTGTCACCCCTAATAGATTGTGTAAACAAGGTCCTCTGGACCCAGACTAGCCGACCAATAAAATTAAAACAGAGTGTCAACCATGTTAGTTTAAACTGCACCTGCCACATGGTTGAACAAAAATCTGACCAAGTAGAATTTCACTTCCAGAATAACCAAATTCCAGACGTGACAGTAATAGCAGTAGGACAACAGACTGGTGATGGGGGGTCCTCTCTATTTCTGAAAATCAACCTTCCTTCCAGTCTAAAGTGGTATTCCATGCTGGAAGGAAACACTCTGAAATTCTATACTAATCCACAATCAGAAACTCCCACTCCTATAGTCCAGAAAGATGTGAAATCAGCTCAGAGCCTGGCTGATATTTAGCAAATTGGAGAGCAGTTGTTCATCCCTGTTCAGTTAAATGATGGGAAGGACTCTGTTCTCGCTCGAGTGTGTGTGAACAACGGTAAGAGCTTCATCAGCGAAGCCATGTTCCGCCAACTCCCAAAAGATCCAGCCATTCCCACCTTCAAACTGATAGACAAATGGGAAATGGACCTGGAAGCACCTAATTCCAAACATCTCCTGCCAAGCAGGTGTATGCTCAAAATCTCCATTGACAACAAGAGCATTGTCCATAATTGTTGGGTCGTGCGAGACGTCCCTGCCGCCTTTTACTTAGGCAGTGACATTCTCAATCGCTTTGCCATTAGTTTGGACCTAATAAACTTCAAAGCTTGGTCCCGATTAGCGGATAATCCCATGGGCTTTGATGATCCAGAAAAAGCATTTAGGTCAGCTCAATTGCTACCTTATGCAGTTGAAATTCAGATCAAAGAGGAAGTCACCATCCCAGAAAGGACCCGACAATTCTCCCTGGAAGTGAAAGTTAAAAGAGGACAATATTTGCAAAACCCTGATGCTTACGTACATCTAAATGCTTCTCTCCAACAGCAAGGGTTGGGGGTAAACCCAACTCCGTTAGCCAACATAGAACATGACACCATTCTAATAGAGGTGGATAACAGCGACTTAAAGAGTATTACTCTAGCCGCAGGCACCATTATTGGAATGGCGGTTGATGACCGACATTTTTCCATTGATTTAGGTAATGAACTGTTAGGACCAATCCCCAAGGACTGTTTTGACAGTGACAGTGAGGACAACGCAACACCAGACAGGATTTTTAACCGGCATGGGGGGAACTTCCTGGTGTACACTTCCTGCCCGTATGGTAAGGAAGATGTGACGTGTGACTTCAGGAGGGATGAGGTGATTTTCCAGGTCCATGAGGGCTGCCTTTCCCACCTGAAGCCTCCGGTCCAAATCAGCACTCTGACCAGGGACTTCTCCACCCAGCTGGAGGAGGCCGCGGAGATAGCCAAACCAGAAGTCTTTCCAGGCTTCAGGCAGATGGTGGAAGAGAGAGTCAACCTAGCTGATGCCTGTGTGACTCTGGAACAAAAGCAAAAGTTGAAACAAGTTTTCTTGGATTTCCAAGATCTCTTTGCGGTAGACTCCTATGACTGTGGTCGCACTGACATCCACACAACAACAATCCCCACAGACCCTGGCATGACTCCTGTATTTGTGAAGCAATATCGTTTGCCTCTCGCATCAATGGAGTCCCTTACTGAAATAATTAAGAACCTTGAGTCCCGGGGAATAATCCGTCCCGTCCACAGCACCTTCAATAATCCGGTGCTGGGAATATTGAAGCCAAACGGCCAGTGGAGACTCTGCGCCGACCTTAGGGAGCTCAACAAACGGGTCCATACTTCCCGATGGCCTCTGCCCTACATTGACCAAGGGCTGGCCCAGATTCAGGGGTCACAAGTATTCACTGCAATAGACCTGACCAATGGATACTGGACCGTGCCTGTCAGCAGGGAGGACCAATGCAAACTGGCTTTTACCTTTGGGGGCCAGCAGTACACATGGACCCGGACTCCCTTCGGATACCTTAACTCCGGTAATGAGTTCAATATTTTCCTACATAAGGCCATGCCCGACCTGGGTGCGAGGGGTAACCTGGCTTATGTAGATGATGTCCTCATCAAAAGTTCATCTGTGGAGGAACACATAGCGGAGATCCGTTATGTTCTGACCCAGTTGAGGGCCGCCGGAGCAAAACTTTCCTTTCAGAAAGCACAGTGGTGTAGAACCCGTGTTAATTTCTTGGGGCATGAGATTACTCCTCAGGGTCTCTGCCCCCAGGAAAAGAAAGTGGAAGCACTTCAGAAACTGAAAGACCCCACAACTCTGCGGGAACTAAGGAGCCTCCTTGGACTGACTAATTACAGCAGAAAGTTCATTGAGGGCTACGCAGAGATCACCAGACCCCGGATTCATCTCCTGAAGGGGGGGGTCAAGTGGGAATGGGGTCCAGAACAATCCGAGGAAGTAAGACAACTCAAAAGAAGCCTCTCACAAGCGCCTTGCCTAGCTTACCCGGTCAGAAACAAGGAGTTCTTCCTGGAGACAGGGTTCTCTAATACGTGCTTGACGGCAGTATTATATCAAAAGCATGACAAGGTCAATAAAGTAATCTCCTATGCGAGCAAAACTTTATCCTCTGTGGAGGAAAAATTCAACGATTGTGAGAAGGCACTCCTGGCAACGGTGTGGGCATTGAAGAATTACCGCCCGTTTATCCAGGGGGAACACATCATAGTGGAGACTCCACACCAGCCTCTGCAATACCTCCAAAGTGACAGAATCCGGGCCGGAAATGTGAGTAATTCCCGAATTACTTCCTGGATTCTGTCAATGCAAGGCTTTCCTGTGGAGGTCAGATATGGCCAAAACAAGAAGAGTCCCCTCGCGCAAGGTCTGGCTGACTTGCATGATTGTGCCAGAGAAAACTGTCTCGAGGACGAAAGTCTAAAAATAAAGGACAACATGGAGGCATACCTTAATTCCCCCCACAAAGTCTTTGAAGAAGACAAGTGTGAGGGAATGCCCACTGTGTATGTGGATGGATGCTCTTACCATGTTGACAACAACGGGGAGAAAGAACTGGTGGCTGGCGTAGGGAATGCATGGGTGAATGAGTCCCCAGAACCCTCCGCTGGATACAAAATTGGTCCCCGAAGTAGTCAGGTGGCAGAATTGATGGCTGTGCATCAGGCCATCCTCACTGCTGTCCAGCATCAACTCCACGAACTGGTCATAATCACAGATTCGGAATATGTACGGAACGGGTTCGTGGAGCACCTGGTTAATTGGAAAACCAGAGGCATGTTATGTGCTAACAACAAACCCTTGAAACATGGGAAGTTGATCCAAAACATTGATGATCTGGTCACATCGAATGAGATGACCATCTATTGGAAAAAGATCAAGGGTCATTCCAAAGTAGAGGGACCAGACAAAACTGGAAATGACTTAGCTGATCAGCTGGCCAAAACCGGGGCCATCCAAGGGGATCTAATTGAGATTGAGTCCCTGTTGGGGGAAATCCAGGTCACTGCCATCACTAGGTCCCAGACAAATGCTCACAACGACCTTTCAATTGCACAATGGAGTAAGGAGACCCCTGATGCTGATTTGATCACTGCTCAGAAGGGGGATCCAATTATTGGTAAATTTTACCAGCACCTTGAGGACCCTGAGAACTTTTCCCTGACGGATACCGATTACATTGGGAAAGAGGACCTAAGAGTGTTGATGAAATGTCCAAAAATGTTCCGAATCCAAGACGGTTTGCTGGTAAGGAAATCCAAAGCTGGCCACGATCAGTGGGTGGTTCCTACCTCATTCCGAAGTCTGATGTTAAGTCACGCCCATGATGCGGCCACCGCCGGTCATAGGGGGTTTCACACAACACTGGAAATCTTAAGAGAGGTTGCATACTGGCCACACATGGGCCAGGACCTCAACCAATATTTGAAGGGTTGTCTTGTGTGTGCACAATTTCAACCGACATCCCTCACACACCGGGCACCTTTACAAAAGCGGGGGATGACACTGCCATGGTCAGATTTACAAATCGACTTTGTAGGCCCTGTGATTCGCTCGGCTAGGGGGAATAAGTACATGTTGACTGTGACATGCTTGTTTACCAAGTGGGTGGAATGTCTCCCAGCCCCAAATTGCAAGGCAGAAACTGCAGCTGCCTTGATGATTAACCACATCTTTTCCCGTTTTGGTCTACCTCAAAGGATTGAGTCAGACAGAGGTAGCCACTTCACCAGTGAAGTAATGACAAAGATATGGGAGATACTGGGGGTCAAAAGGAAGTTGCATATTGCTTATCGGCCAGCTTCTTCTGGGGCAGTAGAGAGATATAACCGAACCATTGTGAGCATATTAAAGAAGTTTGTGGCAGATTCTGGGCCAAGTTGGGATATCCGATTACCTCTGGTCCTAATGGCTATCAGATCTACCCCTTCATCTGCAACCAAAATGTCACCATTTGAGTTGATGACTGGGCGCAAGATGGTGCTTCCTCAGCATTTGCTCTACAGGACCCAAGAGCAGACACTGATAAATGCCTCCACTACTCATGAGTATGTAGAGAATTTAAGGAAACACCTCCAACATGCTTTTGCTTATGCTCAGCGGAATCTAGAAAGATCAGCTGATAGCATGAAGACCCACTATGACCTGAAAACTTCCAGGAAGGAATATCAGGTGGGGGACCGGGTCTATCTATACAACTTCCAAAGGAACCAGGCCAAGCAGCGCAAATTTTTGCCTACATGGAAAGGACCCTTTGAGATCATCGACAAGATCTCACCTGTGGCCTACAAAATCCACATCCCCAAAGGCGGTTTGGCAGCGGGGGAAGACAAGTGGGTCCACATAAACCAGTTGAAGTGTTGCCATCCCAGGCACGCTCTGCAACAACTGGAGGAATCCTCTGGAATCCTAGCGGGTACTGTCTCAGATTAATTCAGTTCCAACCATAAAACATACCACATCTAGTCTCTAAAATATTGTGATTTGCATGAAACTGTCTCTTAGTTATACTGTTTTTTTTTTCAAAATAAGAATGTAATGTTTCATTATGATGAAATGCATATGCTGCCCCACTATCTCAACAGTGGTGGAAAAACGTCTATGAGTAGGTATTGCCGCTTTTGCTTTATCATCCTAGGAGAGATGAAACCATGGAGAATGACCAAGGAGGACGATCCGGAGACCGCGAGCAGAGACGCAACGGGCCCGGGGTACCGCCCAATATTCCCATCAGGACCGGCGAGGAGAACCGATCGATCAGTACCGGATGGAGGAAAAGATGCTGAACTGTGCCATCTATTGGAAGAAGATGAGGAAACATCCCAGGTCTTGCGAGTCCCATTCGTGAAATAGAATGGCCATCGCAAGAGGGGGGCTTGTGGGATGTATTTACCCATGCATTCGAGCCGTACCTAGAAAACTGTGCAGTACTGACATGGAAAACCTCATGATGGCCAGAGCTTCCCAGAAAATGCACAGGGAAATGCATGAAGAATAGGCTGCCACCCATTTTTGCCGATGTTATGGGCACAGAAGGACACTGCCTAAAACCACCATTGGTCTACCCACACAGTAGTCTGAAACCATTGGGAATGGCAATGCTGATTGCCAAAAGCAAACCCATAACTGTTGGGAATTCATTTTCTTAAATCCCAAAAATGGGTGCAGTACCAGTACTCACCACTATCCAAAAGCCGGCAGTTTAAAACCACCCTGTGTTTCTCTGAAGGCAAGCCAAAGTGCCTATTTCAAACATTGCAATATGTGCAAAATATTCACTGAACACCAGCAGACATTTGGTAGAATGGAGTTTTGTGTGCCTACAAAATCTGGGAAATGAAGAGCCCAGAACAATGCTTATAACAAAACTGGCTGAGCTATGGAGTCAGCAGTTTAAGTTGCACTGGATTTAAAGACACTAAAATCGAAAATGTTAGATTAAATGAGTGACCTATGTTTGGTGTCACATGCCTTTGTAACTGTTTAAATGTCATAGTTTTAAACTTAGAATCAGCATTCTAGCTGCATATGTGAAAATGTTTAGTTTTATTTGAAGGCAGAAACTGGGGAACAAAAAGTGACATTTTATCTGAAACCTGGCTTAAGGAACTTGATTTTGCTTGGCAGCTACCCCCATCAGGAGTGAAACTTGAGTCACCACTGTGTTCCCAGGCCAACCTTCCTTTTGCTGCTCACACTAAGGATATGCCATCTATCTGATAATTGAATTACCTGTGCTCTGCAGGAAAGTGAACAAAGCCTCTCCTGGCTCAGGCAAAGGTTTTATTGGCAGGAGTCGTAAATGGTCGTAAAAAGTGGCTTCCTCCTGAGGAAAGGGGAGGAGCACTGCCTGTGAGAGCAAGCTGGCTTGGCAGAACTGGAAAAACCAGAAATTCAATCTTGTGCTGAGGGTAAACCACACCCCTTTGGAGCCAGAACATAACTTTAAAAAGATGGATCATTCATAGAGCGGACATGTGAAAATTTTATAAATGACACCATAATTCTTGTGATTTTTCTGCCCACATTTTAAGAGGTTTTTCGACCCGGTGGCGTGTTCAGGGGGGTTTTAGCGGAAAAATGGATATTACTCTAACTGTATGCATGTTAAAAATCTGAAACTTCTTCAGTTAATGTCCATACTCCCTGCACACATGTATGTAAAGTTGGGTCAATGTCAGAAATTGAAAAATCAGTTAAAAAGTGAAATATGTGCCATTTCTGAATGCAAGCTCTTAGAAACAGCAGATTTGGACAGAGACATGGCTAAATTCAGCCACACCATGTATATGTAATTTCAAGCAACTGTGTAACTGTGAAATATGTCTTTTATTATCAAATATAGAATGTGTGCAATCTGACAGAGGAGTGTCCTATCTGCAAGCCATAAAATGACATCCCTCTGACTCACAGTTCATTCCCCAATCAAATAAGAAATGGAAGTTTGACCAATTAGAAGCTGAGAGAGAGGTAGGGTCAGTGATGCTAGAACACACCCACATTCTAAACACATAAAAGCAGACAGACAGGACAGATAGGGACTTCAATTCCATTTGCTGCAACGCGCTCTGCCGGACCATACAACATCCAGAGATCCAGACTTTACCTCCATCAAACCTCCAGAGAGCCAAACTAGAGACTTCAATCTATCCAGAACTAGAGACCAGACCAGAGGGAGAAAGCAGTGCTGTACCCAGAGAGAAAGCAGTGCTGTGCCCAGAGAGAGACCCGAGCCCAGTCCAAAACCCTGACCAGATCCATGGCGAGGCCCATTTCACTCAAGAATATAGTGTGAGTACCTAGAAAACTGTGCAGAACCAATCTCTTAGTTAAAATAATATAATTCAATCTATTTAATCTAAGTAGAACTGCCTCCTAACTGTCACCTGTCATTTGTAAAGCTGTCACTTGTCAATTTCTAGTCGCAAGCTGCACTTGTCTTTTTGAACTTTAAAATTTCAAATCTGAAAAACGACCTTCACAAAATCGCTCATATCTCCGCAATCGTTTGTGCTAGAGACTTGCAATAACTTTTATTTGAAAGCTTAGAATCTTAGCTTTGAATCGCACCTAGAACCGCATTCCTACCCCTTATAATTTTACCGCAATCGCGGAACACGCATCCGCGAATTTTACCGCGATTTGCAAATTTCTTCACATGTAAAAACTGCTGCTGCTTGCCTTCCATTTACCAGAAATTCGTTTAACCTGCTAACTATCCCTGCCTCATTGCTAGTGTGAGCCTGGACTAATATTAACTAGATACCACTCACCCTGAACCTCTGAAAGGGAATCAAAAGCATTTTAGCATATTTTTCAATTCATTGCCAGCACATATCAAAGCAATTTGGGCCTGTGTTTTCAAACTTCTGTAGTCTAAGCTTGCTGGGGTGAACTGAATCACATTTGATTGCATTTCTGAGAACTGTGTGTTTTCCTTCCATTTCCTTGCATTGCATAAAAGGGGGGAGGGGATTGCCAGAGAAAAGTGATTACATTGTTTGGTTGAAATCATATTGAGTATTTTCTGTACTGCATTCATTGAATATTGCATCCACCTGAGCTTACATAAAGCATTCTGTACCACCTTCTTCTTTTGTTCCTATTCACCTGTGTGCTATCTTATCCATTTCATCTCAACTCATTAGTGATTATAAAGAAGCGTGCTAGTGCCAGATTCTCCGTTGTTAATATTTATCATATCAGATTAAGTGTGATATTCAATTATTAATTTACTATAAAGGGTGATATATATCTATTGTTTAAATTATCAAATAAACCTTTTAAACTTGCAAAACAAAACTACTTCTTGGCTCAGTGGGGTCAGGGGGATTCCAAGAGAGGGGTGTTATATAGGGGTAGTCATCCAGAACGCATGAACTGGACCTAAAGATATATCAATAAGGGTTTTCATTCAGTATTATAGACTAGGCGTTGACTTAGCTGTAGTGTTGAATTGAATCCCCTTACAGTATCGGGATTCAAACCTGTGCTGCACTGCATTTTCTTGCTTCCAAGACAAACGTGTTGCCCCTCAGCAACCTATCCCCCCTAGGATCTGTATCTCACAGTCTGAGAGGTTTGCAGCATCTTTCCAGAACTGACTCCACCATCTTGTCAAGGAAAATGTTTTCATAAGACCTTGCTATCTGCCCCATCAGATTGGCTA
The DNA here is from genome assembly GCF_040938575.1 of Ambystoma mexicanum. Taxonomy (NCBI): domain Eukaryota; kingdom Metazoa; phylum Chordata; class Amphibia; order Caudata; family Ambystomatidae; genus Ambystoma; species Ambystoma mexicanum. Next base: position 483,419,897 of record NC_090927.1, read on the forward strand.
GTGTGGGGACTCTTATTCTCCTACTGGATGGTGCCTCTGAGTCATGAAGGCTTGGCCATGGTCAGCACCAGGTACTTCATAATCTTTAGAGGAGGGGAAGAGCGAATGACCTATAAACCACTGAAAAACCATAAAAAGACAGACACATGTGACTCCTCCCTAGCCCCACTATGTCTTTTAGGCAGTGAGACTGAGCTCTCCTGGTATCTGCGAAACTAGAGCCACCCATGTACAATCACGGCAAGAGTCACTCTGAGTAAAATCAATCAAGGATCATACTGGTAAACACCCTCAAGGGGGCATTTGTGAACATCTGTCTTCTTCCTCTCTGCTTGACAATAGAATCTCAGCTACTTGAGGATAAGGACATAATCCCAGCAAACCATAGGCCCAAACTCAGCAGGGCCCAGGAATGCTTCTCTATTTTGCCTCGCTAATTCATCCAACTCTTGCCATTAGGTGCTCTTCATGAGGATAAACTTTGTACTGTGAGGCAGAAAAAAACTAAAGAAATATTGAATCTCTTGACCCTCCAAGGCAACCTGAGAATCTACTAACGGTGAAAAAAAAGAGAAATCTATTGGTGGGGCCTATTTCTGACCACACCACACGGGGGAAAGACTATGGAGGCCATTTTTATTTTCACTATTTGATAAAAAAAAAGATTGTCTTTTGGAGAATGCATCACCACTTGATATGTTATGGAATGGGGAATGAGGTATGGAAGCAATGAAGTTCTTACTTTGGAATGCAGTCACATTGTCCTGTGATCGTGCTTGTATTCTCATCAAGGCAGGTGTTCAGAAAATAGATTCTGAATTGCATTGCCCAATCTTGTGCACAATTATTTATCTCATGTATTCTAATGAGACTTGCCCTGAAAGAGAGCCACATGGAACCATCTGTGTCACAGGTGCATCCCCTGAAGACTTGATGTGTGCTATTTTTAGACTGTCCCTGGGAGGAGATATAGGAGAGGAAACTATTCCAAACGGAGCTGCATCTGCTTGCATGCAGCAGAATTGTGCAATTATTCTTCCCAGGGGCACTTTTACATTGAAAATCATCCCACCCAGAGGGAGTCCCAAAAAGGAAAAGGCTTCTCTGAACTATTGCAGACTAGCAGGTTAAAACATCTTTCATGGCTTCAGCTTTGCTGTAAATATATTCCTAAAAAACATTAACATTACTAACACCCAGGGTGAAGCCTTAGAGATTGTAAAGGCTGGAGGAAAATAAATATGAGTGATTCGACAGATGACTACTTGATGGTAGTCAACTGTTTCCGATAACGATTGTGATTTTTTTTTAACATATTTAGTATTGTTAGCCATAGTACAGTAAACAATAACAGTAACATAAACAATTCCAGGAAAACGTCCTCCCTTCCCCCTTACCCGTTCTCCCCCCAGAAGGGAAATTCCCTCTTCCTTTCCTTTGCTTGGTCTTGGTGAGTCACAATATGTCCAAGATTCGAATCTTGTCTGGGCACCATTGTACCAAGAAGTCATTTTACATGTATGTCAGAACTGGGCCCCATTCTTGTTTGAATTTCTCAGCGTCCCCTTGAATGTTGTATGTTACCCATTCAACAGCCACAGAGTTCCACACTTTTTGAAGCCATTCCTGTATCGTGGTGGCTTTCAGTATTTTCCATTTTTGTTTGATCACCAGCCACGCTGCTATCAACAAAGTTGTTAGGCCTCTTTTCTGGGCTTTTGATGGTATTTTCGATCCTGGTTCCCATAAAGCCCACACCCATACCTTTTTCCCCATATGCTCTGTTCCCTGGTATATTTCTTGCATCTGTTTCCTGACCTCCCCCCAGAACTGTTGGATTACTGGACAGGTTTTCCATTTATGTCGCCAGTTGCCTGCTGCCTTGCATCTCCTCCAACACTGATCGGATACTTGAGGAAACATTACATGAATCCTCTCAGGGGTGTAATGCCATTGTAGCAATATCTTAATCCACATCTCCCTTAACTGTATAGAGCGGGTTCAGTTTGGGATAGATCCCCACAGGTATTCCCACTGACTTCTTGATATGGTTTCTCCCAAAGTTTCCCCCCATTTCCTCATATACTTCCATTGCACCCATTCTTCTTGTTCATTCAGGTATTTGTATATGTTAGAAACTATGTTTTTTGAGCATGTGCTTGTAGTAATACATTGTTCAAATGGTGTTACCTGTCTTGTGGCTGCCTCTTTGATTGTAGGGAAGTTTAGTCAGTGTTTTGATAGGGTATATTTGAATCTGTCCCCCTCTGTCAGGTCTATTGATTTTAACTCGCTATCCAGTTTTAAATGTGCTGAGATATAGAAGATTTTGAGCAGTGACTGGTGAATGTTCTCATTGGTGTGTCCGTTCTTTATGTATGCATGGTAGAAGTATTTCTAACACTGATAGCATTGCAATATCTTTGCATTATCCAGCTCTCTAGTTGGTACCACTAACACATGCTTTTTCACCAACAACTTCAGCGACTGACTTTTGAAGAATTCCGTTGTGTATTGTTTAAAATATTTCGCATATGAGAGACAGACGGAAGGCTAATGCACGTCACATCCTTCTTAAGCAAGCAGGCACTGAAGAGGAACACCTACAGTCTAGCAGCTTGTAAGATCATCTGTTATTCAATGGCAGAGCTGAAGGGGGTGGCAATGTAGTGAACACACCCATTGGGCCCCCGTCATGTGTCTGTTAGATCAGACTTAGAGTACATGAATGGAAAGGGTACGTTGCCTTGGTAGCATATCCCATGCTTACTAACACAGAGTCCTCCTAATCACATAACTTCCATGTTAATTCTATGATACAGCCAGACATCCACGAGGGAAGCAGAAGGCAGTATCCCAAGTGGTATGGTGAGACGGAAAGCCTTGGTGGGGATGTAATGAGCACTGCGCGGTGGGCAGGAGCCATTGAGGATGGTGCTTGAGGGCTGTTGTACAACCTCAGGACCATGTGGAGAGGTGAGTGTGAACAAAGATAAATGTGGGTCTTCATGCATGCCTATTGTGAATGCAATCTATGGGGTGCAAGTGTTTGAAGAAAAATGTTCTGTGTGTGTCTGTGTGTGTGTGTGTGTGTGTGTGTTCTCACACTTATGTGCATATGTGCAATTGTAAAACCTGATAGTATGGAGAAGCCTGGTTTGTTATCATTACAGAATCATTACCCATTTAGGGCTCAGTTATTCATTCATTCTGATTAGTAGTGACATGAAGTAGTGACATTAGACTATCCACATTATTCTGCCACTTTGTATGCATTTGCAATTTGCTATAGAATGAGGCCTGTTATATTTGTAGAGACATGTAGATACATGTAGAGATATGTTGTTATGTATTATGTATGCATTGTAGAGAGACATGCATTGAGTGTGCACTTAGAATATGCATGAAGTCTGCATTATAGGTAGCGCTTGGTTTGAGTGAGTGAATTTGCTAAGCACTATAGAGAATGCATTTAGCTGGCTCTGAAGCCACACAGAAGCTGTTCGTTCCGCGGGGAAGTTGTTATGAGTTAGTGTGAAGAAAGTATGCATAAACAGTTTGCTTGGCAGACACATAACGTGACCTTTGTCCGAGTGGAGAAAGCAATGGGGCCTTGTCAGGCCATGGGCTGGTGCTTCGCAGACAGATAGAAGGTGGGGGTAGGCAGCACCATGGAGAGGAGCTTTTGCAGGGAGAGACATGCAGGAGAGAGGGATTTGAATGAAGAAGTATGAGGAGATGGTAAGATGGTGACCACAGACAGAAGAAGGCCATGGCACAGATATGGTATAGATATGATGACAAATGTCATGATGACAAGAACATGCAGTGATTGAAAAGTACAAGACATGCATCACAGACATTTAGGCACTGGTCAGATTTAGAATTATGACAGAGCGAGAACGAGTGTAACCATGGATATGTATACGTCATTGAACAGTATAATGAGAGGTGAGGCTCTGAGATTTGAAGTAGTGGCTGCTCTCTGCTGGTCTGCTTTCTGAGAGAGCGAGGGAGTTGGTAGTTCGAGATGCTTGTTGGAGTTGGAGATGGCACACTGACACTCTGAGATATCGAGAGATGACTTGGAGAGGCATTTGGGAGTGATTCAATACTATCCAGAACAGACTGTTTGAGAACTATCCAAGGGGTGTTGGTGATAACATGTTTCACATAATGTATTGGAAAATATATTTACTTAGTAAAATTAGTAAAAACAAGTGTAGTCACTTATGAAACTGGCCCCTCGGCCCAAAATAGTCATCCAATGTGTAAACAATAACTGGCCCATCCAGAATCATGTGATAGCACTTCAGGCATTGCTGTAATGCGCTAGAGGATATTCCGAGTGTGCACAATCTCACCTCTGAGCCACTGGGCATCCATTCAGAAGGCAAAGCTTTTTGCACGATGACATGGCAGTCAAAGGTGCACTGGATGAACATGTGTCTTAGAACTAGCAATATCATCAGGGATAAATACATTTGCTAGTCTCTCTCTCTCTATGCACCATTTGCAATGGAGATAAAGGTAAAACTATATTTTTATAACATTTAAAGTGTATCTATTTACTCCCAAAACACATGTCAAACATCCAGTTTGAGTATTACCATGCCAATGAGGGGCTATGAACTTGTGTTCTTGCCATTGGCAAATCTACACTCTAACATCTGAACCACTGAGACTTTTCCCCAATATAATAGCTTTTTGCATCATGACATGCGGGTCAAAAGTATAACAGATGAAGATGGATCTGGGAACTAGCCCTATCAATTGGGATAACCACATTTGCTGGTATCGATCAGCGATTTCTGGTACAAAAAAATATAAAACAGTATTTTCTTACAAATGAAAACACACTAGAAAATTACTCCTATTTCCTCCCAATGCACAGTTCAACCTACCAGTTTGAGTATATACATGCCAATGAGGGAACTCAAACTTGCAATTGCTCCATTGGTAAACCCATGCTCTGAGCCCTGGGGTCTACCTTCAGAAAGCACAACGTGTTTCATCATGAGATGGGGTCAAATGTGACATGGAAGAAGGTGAGTCTGGAAATTAAGGTCAATTATGTAGCAGATGAAGATGCATCTGGGAACTAACAATGTTGGTTGGGATGAACACACGTGCTGGTCTATCTCTATGAGCCATTTGTCATGGACATAAAGTTGAAACAATATTTCCAAAACAATACAAAACATTGACAGTTATACTTATTTAGTCCCAAATTCACAGCTCAACCTACAAGTTTGAGTTTTCTTATGCCAAGGAGGGGGCTTAAACCTACAACTCCGCCAGTGGTAATCCCATGCTCTTGCCTCTGAGTAACTGGATCTAAAAGGTGAGCTTTTTGCATGATGGAATGGGAGTCAAAGGACTAATGGATGAAGATTCAACTGGAAACTTTAAATGCTGTTTCAGAAAAACAAAGGTGATAGTCTCTTTCTCTGAACCATTTGTAATGGAAACAAAGATAAAACAATATTTTTATAATAGTAAAAAAAAGTTGTATCTCCCAAAACAGATGTCAACCTGTCAGTTTAACTATGTTCATACCAGAAAAGGAGAGCTGAACTTGCAATCTTGCAATTAGTAAACCCATGCGCTAATATTTGAGCCTCTAGTTCGCAATAAATTGAGCTTTTCACAGTATGACATGGGGTCAAAGGTGTAACAGATGAAGATACATGTGGGAACTATCAACGTTGGTTGGCATGAACACATTTGCTGGTCTCTCTTTATGAGACAGTTGTAATGAAAATAAAGATAAAATATGTTCATTGCAATAACAAAATTACAAACATTACCAATTTCCTTCCAAGCCACTGCTCAACCTATTTGTTAGAGGATTTCCATGCCAACGAGGGTCCATCAATCTGCCACTTTGCTATCATTTAACTCATGTTCCAAATTCTGAGATACTGGGTCTCCCTTCTGAAGAGATAAAGTTTTGTATTATGACATAGTGGTCACAGGTGAAATGGATGAAGATGTATCTGAGGACTAGAAATACTGTTTGGAAAAAAACAAAGCTGCAGGTCTCTCTCTCTCTGAGGCATTTCTAATGGAAATAAAGATACAACTATATTTTTATAGGTGTACAAAATATGAAAAACGTTACCCATTTCCTCCTCAGACAAAAAACAACATATCGGCGGGAGCATTGTTATGCCAATGCGGGTACTTGAACTTGCATTATTGCCACTGGTAAACCCATGCTCTAACTCATGAACCATTGTTTCACATTTCAAAATGCATACTTAATTGCATTCTGACATGGAGTCAAAGATGTAAAGGATGAAGATGCATCAGGGAACGAGCAATGTTAGTTGGGATAAAAAAAAAAACTAAAAAAAATGAAAATAAAGATAAAACAATATATACAGAAGAGTAAAAAACATCAAAAAACATACGTTTTCCCTCCCAATGCAAAGCTCAACCGACCATTTTGATTACCTTTTTGCCAATTGAACACACTTTAACCTATGAGCTACTGGGTCTCCTCTCAGAAAGAAAAGCTTTTTACAACTTGTCTGTGTGTTTGTTTAACTCATGTATAACGTGCGCTGTACCCGAAGGTGTCAGGGCGCAGGAGTACAGGAAGGCTTTAGACTTAGGTTGCATACATAGTAAAAGGTACAATTCCATATATAAAATACAGGTATACCTATTCCAGGGTATATCATTACATGGTGTCTACCTATATGAAATATAGTTACAGGAGAGGGTAAAGGTCAGACAGGAATGCATAGGGTTAGGCAGGGTAGTAATCGTATGATACAAATAATACAAATAATAGGCAACAGCATGTGTGTATTATATATACAAAAGGGTCTAAGACAAACTCACATGGAGGGAATAGGAGAGTTACTGGTCAGACTCTTTAAGCCATTGAGTGGGGTTTTGCCTAAATTTGATGTAGGTTTGGTGCATTCATATAGGAGGGAGTAGGGAGTTCCAGAGCAATGCTGCCTTAACTGAGAAACTACTTGACGTTGGAGTCAAAGGTTTCATGGTTGAAGAGGCAGCTGAGACCTGGTAATGTTGGTTGAGATAAACAGAGGAACTGGTCTCTCTCTATGAGCTATTTGTAATCAAAATAACGATAAAACAATATTTTCCTATGAATGAAAACACATTAAAATTCCACATTAAAAGCTCAACCTAGCAGTTTGACTATTTTCATGCCAAGGGGAGAATTTGAACCTGGAACTGTTCCATTGGTGCACCCATGCTCTGAGCACCTTGGATACCCCTCAGAAAGTGCAACTTTTTTCATTATTCCTGGGGGGGTCAAATGTATCATGGAAGAAGATGAGCCTGGCAATCAGCAATGTCGGTTTGGAGAAACTAAACACATTTGCTGGTTTATCTCTAGGACCCATTTGTCATGCAAATAATGATGAAATATTTTCAAAACAATGTAACAACCTATTGATTTCCACCCAACTTATAGCTCAACCTATCATTTTAAGTATTCCCATGCCAATGTGGGAAATTGAACCTACAACTCTGCCAGTGTTAAACCCATGCTCTAACCTCTGCACCACTGGGTTTCCCTAAACACTTTGCCACTAGTAAACCCATGCTCTAACTCCTGACCCATTGGGTCACACTCCACAGCACCTAGCGTTATACCTTCTGACATGGAGTCAAAGGTGTAATGGATGAAAATGTATCTGGGAATTGGGGAATTGGCAATGTTTGTTGGGATAAACAAACTACCTTGTCTCTCTCTATGCGCTATTTGTAATGGAAATAAAGATAAAACAATATTTTCATAAGAATAACAAATCCTTTAATAATGTTACCTTTTCCCTCTCAATACACAGCTCAACATACCAGTTTTAATACTTTCTTGCTAACGATCTTGAACCAACAATGTTGGCAGTGACAAACCCACACTCTAAACTCTGAACTACGGGGTTGCCTGTCAGATGGAATAGCGTTTTGTATCATGACGTGCAATACAATGCAAAAGCCCTGCTTTGAGCTTATCCTTCATTTGTGGTCACACTCTTTATTAGCAATTGCAAACCTGTGTAAGAAATGGGCACTGTGCCCAGAGGATCAGCTCTCATTTGATCCCAGCTTGCCATGCCAAAATGAACTCCACCAACTGCAAATGCACTGCAAGTTACCACTGCAAAACCTCAAGACCTGAGTGCCATGGGTAGTTAGATTTAGAGGCAGCATTGAGTACCTGCTGGCTTTCCTTGAGGACCCACTTTTTAAAGTAAAAGTTGCTTCTTCCCATTTGCATGTCTTGAGGAAAAATGACTGGCAGCAAGCATCATAAAGATGAGACACTGCACTACTGTGCAATGATTCTATGAGTCAGCACTTGCAACATCAGTAGGAGAAAGACCTCAGGCAGCAGGAAGAACAACAACCAGCAAAGAATTTGCCAGCTACAACGGGAATGTCAGGCTGGTGAATGGAGGATGGTGACATCACTGAGCAGTGCATCACTGACAGCTGTTGAAAGCACTGTGAGCAGTGTGGGAGAAGCCTCCCGTGAGGAGAATCTTAGGGGCACTCTCCTCAGTGACTTTGACATCTTGAATAGAGATGGGTCAGAAACAGAAACAGACAATGGACCATCAGCCACACTACAGATTGATAGCTATCAATTGGACACTTTGATAGGCTATTGATACAGCAAGAGGTCTAACTGGCCAGCAGAACTTGTGCAAATTGCTGTAGAATAGTTAAACTGCCCTCCATAAGTATGCAGTCTGAGAGTGTTTTGTAGTGTGCCCGGCCTATTGCCTCGGAACACAGGAGAAGACTCACAGTCCTGCAGGTTTAACAATTGACCTTCATAAAAATTAACACGCATCTCTTTGAGGAAGCCTATGGAATGACAACTACCCATAGCTAAATAACCAGGTTGGATGGCGATGATGATGATAATGATTTGTTTCTTGGTACCAGAGTGCAGCCACCCCTTAAGTTTGTCAGGTTTTTTCACAGGGCATAGCGACCCACTAAGGTTCGCTGCTATTTTCACAAGGTGTAGCCACCAATTAAAGTTCTCAGGTTTTTTTTCAGAGTGTGCAGCTGCCAATTAAGGTTTTCAGATTTGTTTTAGTGGGCACAACCATGCACTAAAATTCTCAAGCTCTTTCACAGAGCATTTAGTGCCCTGATGCCTGCGGGCTGCTGGCGCTATATAAGCACACACAAAACATAACATTTTATAGATTGCTCTTGCTGGTGTAGGAGTCCAAATGTGAGCCCAGAGCTTCCCCTAAGGCAGCCTCCTTCCTTGCAATGTCCTACTGGAGGGAACGGTGACTGCCATCTGTATGCCTCATAGCCACCCACAGCACACCGATTCCATAAAATAAAGGCAGTAAGACCCCAATACCACAAGATGTAGTTCAAGGGATCAAGCCCAAATATGAATTCTGCTGGTGGTGCACCACCCCAAATGCTTGTCACCAGACTGATGGTAAAAGGGTCTTTCCAGTATTATTGATGAGAATTGGCCACCCCTGGGATGTGCTAGGGGGTGGTTGCTGCATGGTCACTGGCAGCGTCCTAGGACACCTGCATCTGGTACTCTCCTGTGCCATGCATACATATGGTTCCTTTTTGACATCTTCCTTAAAACACAGCCCTTGCTTGCCATTTTGCTTATCTGCCCCTGCCTGTTCCTATTCCCACAGCCCACCAATAGGCTTGATTCTCCAGATCCACCCTCTGATGACAGCAGAGCAAAATAGTCCCAACAACCAGATCCCTGTGTGCTGTGTCTGGAGGGCTGACTTCTCCACTTCTTGGGTCTCCTTTTGGCTTTCCCCTGATACCACAGGAAGTGCTGGAAGATGCTTCACCACCATCTCTTCCTCTACCTGCATTCCTCTTCCCCCACAGGTAGGAGAACTTTATGCTGCAATACCTCCACAGGTTGGTCCTTCCCACTCCCTGAGATCGACCTATATCACAGTAAGTGGAGGAAAACACTCCTCTACCACCATCTCTCCCACTACCTTCCCTTCTGCTGTCATGTAAGCCCTTCCCTTGTTATGGCACTTCCACAGGGTGCCCCTCTCCTTGAGCCTCCCCTTAACAGTCCCCCCTTGTCCTTCTATGCTCCCATTCCAGTCTGGACCCACCCCAGACATCTCTTCCGGCGTTCTAGTTTCTTCCTCCTACTCCTCCAATGCCTCTGTTTGCTTGTCAACATGAGGTCTTGCAACATCTACCTCTGCGGTATCCTCCACATGAGGTCCCTGCCTCCCCTTGCCGCTCCTGCAGTCATCACTGCCAGGGCCTCATCTGAAGCCACTTTCTCCTCTACCACTCCTGAGTCCTACCAAATGCCTCAACCATCCCCACCTTCTTAGCAGATCAGCAGTAGTGTGGCCAGGGCCCACACTCTGATGAAATAAAAGAGCACCATGTTTCACCCCCCATCATGGGGGAATCATCAGCCTCCTGCAAGGGGAAATTACAGCTCTTCGTCCTCTCACCATGGCTTCTTCCTGCACTATCCAGCGCTTTCTCTCACATCCTAGCAAAACCCAAAAGGGAACAGCAAGTGAGCTTATTTAAGGGCACACACTTCCTTTAAGGAGATTTGTGGCCTCTAATTAATTCTAATTGGCTGGATGAACCCGATCAATAAACCTGCTATTCATCATGAGTGCCACCTCTCCTGATTGGATAATGACTAATTTTGTTAGACGCAGAAGCTGCCCACAAGTTTGTCTGGGATTCATCAGAACCAAAACCCCATCTCATTCTCGCGGTAGGGATGGATCTTCATTAAAAGATTTGTTTACTGCCTCTGATCCATTTTAGAGAAGTTCGTCCAGGTGCAGTTACAATCAGTTCTGAAATCATGGAACTGTAAAATTGTTGTGAGCTATAATTACTTATAATAATCGCAGCAAGATGTGGCAGATGGACACAATTAATGTGCCCAAGAAGACCTTTGCACAAGTGATGAAGACAGAGTTGGTTGACTTTCTAGATTTCAAGTTCAAGTTCAATAGGGTACAGTCAATTATTTCTCATTTTCTGAAAACCTGAAGACTTATGTGAGATGTTTATTTGCTAGAGAAAATGTTCATGTGAGTGAATAAATGCTGAATTATTAACAGACTTGCACATTTCTCTGAAAGAATTAGGGAAGGAATCCATATTGAAAGGCACACCTCCTGTCTGCTTTAAATGTTATAAATACGTTATAAAATATTCAGTATTGAGAGAATGAAGAATTTCTGCTATTGAAAATGAAAGCCAAATATTGAAAGGCTGTGAAAAGAGTGAGAAGTAGCTTACATATAAGCTAAAGCAAACCATGATTGGCAAATAACACACTCTAAAAATAATTAAATGGCACTCTTATTTCAATCGGCAGATTAACAATGCTTTCAAGAATGATAAACCTTTCTTCATGCATGGCCAAGGAAAGTTTTCATCAGAGCTAAAGAGTTTCGCAATAGTCTCAAGCAGAGGGCAGATGGTTGGCTGTCTCTTGTCCCACTTGGGGGATGGTAAGAATCGCCTTCCCATCTCCACAGACACTCACCATCCTAGACTGAGGCAATGGGCAGAGTGACTAATGGGAAAGGTGCCAACAATGGTGAAAGCCAAAGATAAGATAAAAACCTTTAGCTACAAAAAATGTTTGAGCTGGCAGGCATTCAAGGTCGGTGAACGACTGGTAAAGAGGGAGCAGAAAGGTGGACAGAAGGAAGCGAAAGAAGAGCAGGAAAAAACAGGATCAAGACGGAAGGAAGACAGCAGAAAGAATCCTGGGGTCAATGTGCTACAACAAAGAAAAGGAAGATATAGTAGACAAAAGCAAATATTGCGCGGCTAGCAGTGGCGGAGCATGCGCAACATATTGTGACGCACCAGAGTAAAGAGTAATGGCACTACATGGTTGAGTAAAGGAGCATGTGTAGTTAAAGGCATGCCAGCTATTGTGGAATGGACAATGTTCATACTAGCACAGAATGCTCTCTTTAAATGGTAGCCGCCATACTGACTGTTTGTGTTGTTTGGTGTATTTTGGACCTTTTAAGGAGTCTTTTGAGAAGTGTGCATACGTTTTATTTGTTTGTTGTTTGCCCTTTGTGTAGTTTCATGATGCTTACTCTGTTTCAAAGTCCTATTTGGCCATCTTTGTCTAATTGTTTGTTTAGTCTCTGATAGTGTCTTGTGCTAGAGTCCACATGTACAAAAACATATTTGCTTCACCTATTTTTAAAATCATAAAAAAACAAAAAGCTAAAACAATGCGTACACGTTCTCCTCTGGGTGTTTTTCGTGTACTGATTTGTATTGTGATGATGTAGTAGTATTGTTTTAGTATTGTGACAGGGTCTGAGGATTGACCTTTCAGGGAGTATGGGGACACATCTGAGCCAGGTGCAGGAGGCTGCCCAAGGTTTTCACCAGAGCCAGTCCGTCCACAGAGGTGAGGTGAGGGATGTGGTAGTGCAGTATATGTCCTCCCCACTTCGTTTGTGTGATTTTTCAGGGACCTTTTGCAGGGACCACCTTCCACTGTCTATCACCCAATGTCTGCTGTACCCCATTACAGCCAGAGTTCTGTTTCTATTCCTGCAGGACTACCCGTCCTATAGGTCACGCAATGGAGGAGATGCGACCACACTCTGTGGAAGGAAACCACAGGCGTACCAGGAGAAACATTTTCTTTAACTATGGTCCAGCAAAGCAGCTCACTTTTAATTCCATTCTCACCACATGTTCCTGGTGGCAGCATAAATCCAAGGAACCACAACAAAGAGACTGCTTTACACGCTACGTGACAAGTGGGCTATGAAGCGCCTTTGAAATCACCCATGGCTGTGGCAGAACCCCGGGAGAAACAGGGTAGATAGATCGGCCAAAATAAGCAGGTGATCAAGGGAGCCAATGGGATGGGGAAGATAAGGAAGACAATGGAAGCTCGGGGTACAATCCCACCCCCTTGAGATTCAGACAGGATCAGAGGTGTTTTGGGTGAGGACAGGTGGAGCAGAGGCAGGCAGAAAGACCAGGTGAGGGAAGGATGGTTGAGCAGAGTGATTCAGGGATTTTGGTGAAGAATGTTACAGGTGAGGAGTTTTTTGTGAGAACATGTGTTACCTGATTGTAGGAGTGTGGCAATGAGTGAATGTGTGCTTGTGTGTGTGTGTGAAATGAGTGAGAGTAAGAAGACTGGATGAAAGAGAGAGATAACTAAATAAAAGTGTGAGAAAAGGAGGGAGGAGAGAGAAGAGGAGAATAGAGAGGACAGAGGAGGGGAGAGTAGAAAGAAGAGAGAAGGGGATAATAGAGAGGAGAGAGGATGGGAGAGCAGAGAGAAGAATAGAGAGGAGAAAGATTAAGGAGGAGAAAGGAGAGGATAATAGAAATGAAGGTGGAGTAGAGGGAAGAGAGGAGGGGAGAATAGAAAAGGCTAAGGCATTTTGGCTATCATCATAGAGAAAATGTTAAATAGTAAGTGTCACTTGTCATTACTATATAACCGGGGTTACAGGGACCCTTGGTTAAGGATGAGGGACACCCAAGACAGATGAGAGAGGTGCAGCCTTTGTGTGCCATAATTAATCCTGCTGCCAGAAAACCTCTGTATTGCTTGCAATACCTGAAATAAAAAGAGGGAGTGTTATTCATGTTAGAGGAGGAGTAAACTGTAGCAAGTACCCTCAATTATGTTTTTGCAATTGGTCTTGACTGGGTGTGGGCACAGAGTAATAAAATGGCTCACCCCAGCAGGGTGTGGGTGCTGTTGAGGATGGGGGGGGCTGTCAGGAGAAGACTTGGGGAGAGGATCAGCCTTTAGGGGTACGGCAACAGGGGGAAAACCTACCTGATGGCAAGGAAGAAAGGCATGCAGAGCAAAAGATGGTGGGTATGTAGATGGAAAGCCATGCCAAGTTGAGCCTGCTCTGATGGCGGTGAACTTAGCCCACCCTGCACAGTGCAAAGGTATTTTGCATGGCAAAGAGCTGTAGGAAGAAGGAAAAGTGAATGCAGAAGGGAAGTGGAAAGGGAGGAGCATCCTATGAATGGCAATGATGATGAACAACATCCACCAGTGGCTCTGGAATGTTTAACAGACACACTTCTCCTTAAAGGCTGTTAATCATAGTACTTCCCAGAGCCAAGGTGAAGCAACTTTGGGCATGTGATGCAGCAACATTGGGCACACACACGTTTGTGATGAAATGTCTAAGGAATGTATATTTATTTTATAATGGTTCATTTGTTTTGATGCAATACCATACATCTGATATCCCCTATTGCAACTAGCCTACCCAAACAATTATTTTTTTGAAAAATTATTTCCATAGACATGTGGACTGGTGCAAAGCAAATTAAGATACTGAAGAATATTCTGAATCTAGAGGTAGCATTTAGATTTGAGACACGTTTTGCATGATGGAGTTATTACAATATCAAAATTGTGCACACAGCTTACATTTTAATATATATTTGTTCTGCATACAATATTCCTTTATTCATCAGTATTGAAATTTATATTCAGTTTCTCAATTTATATTCAGTTTCTCAATGAAGCAAATGGTTCAAAAATTTTAGGTGAAAGTTGGTTTTCCAAATATGACTGTGAATGTTTTTTAATTGACTTATGTTGCATATTATCTCATTTCATATGTGTGTGGCCTCTTCATTATCAGTAGAAACCATATGTTTGAAAACGTTATTTAAATTGAAAAAAACAAGACTTTGGTAATGTAATTTCCATTGGCCAAAGCCTAATGACTCAGGTGAACACTATCTCTAAACATTAACAAAACAAACGATACATTCTTTCCAACATGAGGAGTGTTGTGATGTTGTGTCGGTGTGCAAGTTGTGGCAACGCAAGGTGTGAATTTGAGTGAGATGTTGTCTGATTGCTTGTGTGCTTGTGTGTGGTAACGGAAGAAGGAGGAATCTCTCTCACCATCCTCGTCACCAGTTGTTAAGTCCACAAGTCAGGGTTACTCATAAAGGATACTCTTGGAAACTGCAAGTATTCTTCAGGTTACTTTATTCAGGTAGCATAGATCATCAGGTCTCATCAGGTACATTTAGGAGATAGGGTAGTACAGAAGGGAACCCACAGGCTCCCACCACCCAGGCTACATTTTCTAACTGCCTTGGGTGGAATCACATTCACACACAAACATTCCAAACATTCTCCTCGCATTCCATTCATGACCTCATACCAATCCATACACCTCATGCAACCAGGATGCAGGAACCAAGAAGGAGTTCAATCAGAACAATGAGGCAACAAACCTCTCTTGGCATCTGTTTTTAAAAGTCACATAAGTTGCTATCCAAACATTTACTAATCAATTCTATGGTTATCTTTTAGATTAGCTTGGCCAAATAAAACCAGTGGATTTGATTGTCTGAGGGAAAATACCTGCATTTAATCATATTTTTGTAGTTTGAATGAAAATGCATTAACCTGACTAAGCACAGCTCTTCTGTTTGTCATTCATGCACTGATCTAAAAGGCATGATAAGATTCTGGAGATTCCTGGTTTCCTGAGATCAAACCAATACCTGTTTTTCACAAACATATGGTTTCCGATCAATTAAAGTTGAAAGGTTATAAGTTATAAGAGGGGGTCATTTCCGATGGGGTGGTGCATTGAATGTAGGGTTAAGAGTGAGTCATAATACTTTTACACCACCATTTATTTTTCTGCCCCATTTCCATGCCTTTGCAAGATGTAGGAGTGGAGCACAGTATAACGTGCAACTCTGCCATGATTTCCCCCTCTGTCTTGGAAGATGTGATTAATCCAGTGGAGTCATCACTTATTTCCTGCGGTGGCCTTCTCCCATGTGTGGCCAAAGGATGGCAGCCGCTGCCTGATCTGGACCCTGGGTGTGGCTGCATAAGGAAAGATCACATGGGAGGAGCCAGCTACCAGGGGAGGTGGTGACTCCATTGGATGAGACAAGGTATTCCCCTCTTTCCTTTGAGGAAAACTCTGGAATACCCAAGTACCTAATAGCTTGTTGTCATCTAACAGCTCCATTCCATAGCAGAAAGTCAGAAATCATTTTACATTTGAACAACCACGTCCAAGAAATGCAGTAACATCTATGGAATTCAACTGCCATAAACCCTCATGTACTGAGACGAGGATGAGGAGGAAGGAATTCATGCAGACAAAGAGATGTGCAGGCTAGTTGTTTTGCTGGACCTAAAACAAATGGGTAATTTAAAAATGGCAGAGTCAATGCAGAGGAGGGCTCTGCAGGAATGGATGAGGAACCGCATGCTGGGGTTCCTGACCGCAAGGTATCTGGGCTGGTGTGATGAGATGAAAAGCAGAAAGCCATGGAGAGGCTAGAGGCCGAGCAGAAACTACAGGGAATACGACCGACCAAGCAAACAGTGGTCTCCGTCCCAAGGAAGCCGGCATTTGCTCACAGAGTCGCGTCAGACGCTGGCAGAGCGTCTACACATTTCCGATGGGGAAGGGATAGCACGGTGGAAGCGTGAGCAGGTTTGGAGATGCATAGAAGACCTGGTGAGTCTGCCTAGAGCAGCAGGGGAAACCGGGGCATTACAACATGCATGCCAGAAAATGTTTGAACTGTATGAAGTTGCTAATGACAGAACATCAAAAAGCTGGTTTAAATGCAATCATATAGAAGCACAAGATCAAATTCCAATAAGGAGAACACTTGAAATGAAACAAAACAAAGTCCAGTGACAGGCCCCAGACAAGGAAGCTTGAGATGTTAATGTGAGGGGGAATTAAAGCAAGTACTACCATAGGCATATATACCAAGCCCCTCAATGTATATGATACTGTGCTACAATTAAAAGAACTGTGAAACTAATAAGAAGTCCTGGTAGATGAATACACCAGGCAGTTGGGAAGCAAAGCCAGAGAGAGGAAAAAAGAGGTGTGGGGCCTTACCTTGTGAACTTTGCAGAAGTCCTGGCAGACAACTACACCAGGAAGTTGAGAAGCAAAGCCCGAGAGAGAAAAAGGGGGGAGAATGGAAAACTCTTGCATCGTGAACATTTGCAGAAATCCTGGCAGAGGATTATATCAGGCACCTGAAATTCTGTTAAGAGTTTGACACTGGGGTAATAAAACTGGCAGGCGAGTATACATGGGGATCTGAGAAACCCATTTAAAGGTCCTAGCAGGCAAGAATACCAGGCAATTGACGTTGTGCAAAGAGTTTGACATTGTGGAAGGATACCTGGCAGGGGACTAAACCAGGGGATCTGAAAACCCCATGGAAGGATTCCTGGTAGAGGAGTATACCAGGTAATCCACAATAGTAACAAGAAGAGCTAAATAAAGTCTGTTATGGGATTTATTGTTTGAACAAGAACTTTGTGAATACAGTACCAAAGACACAAAGGAACTGCTGGATAAGAGCCACATTTTGACACAGAGGACATTTTGGATAATGAGACACTTTTTTCCATCCTACCTCAGAATCCAGGGGAAGGGAACCACCCTCTGATCCATGGATCCTTCCTTGGAATCCCCTTTTGTTGGAGCTCTCCTTATATTTTTGGTTGTGAACACTTTTTGCTACTATAAAGTCAATGACATTTCTGTGTTCCTTTTGTTTATTTGTTTCCTGTGTGAGGGTCAGCCTAGAATGTTTTAGACATAGGGACAACTTTTAAGTTACTGACTACTTCACACAGACAGATCCTTAGTTTCAGTTTTTCAGGTAGGAAAAATCCTCTTCAGAAAAGGGCTAGAGAGGCGTTTTCCCAAACCATTTCAGTTTAATAAAATGTCTGACTTTGAGAATAACAGAACTTTGTAGCCGCTTCTCGTTTCTGACCGCTCACATATATCACCCAGCTTTATGTCTGCACAAGATTTGTGTGCATAATGTCTTAATACGACACTAAAATACATTTTTCTTTTAATAAAGTTTACACTTTAGCCAAACTCCCACACTCACCCTCCCAGCCCAATTGGCCCCAAGGGCACCACATCTATGCTCAATGCCAGGCCTCACAAGTGGTTGTGGTATAATCTGTGCCAACGTGCTTGAGAACCTCACTGGGCAGCTGCACACTGCTAAACACTTTACAACTTTATGGGGTGTCTGTGCTTTGTAATAGAACCTGAAAACCTTATGGTGTTGCTGGGCGCTATGGGACCACCTGAGAACCTTAGTTGGTGTCTGTGCAGTGTGAAAACATCTGAGAACCTCAGGGGTGGTTTCAACCTGTGGGCGAGCCGGAAAGCCTTAAGGAGTGGCAGCGTCCTGCAGGAGAACATGTGACCCTTAGTGGGTGGCTGTGCCCTGCAAAATAAACTGAGAACATTAAGGGGTAGCTGCACCTAAAAATATAGGAACCTTAGTTGGCGACTGTGCCCTGTGGGAGACCTGAGATGATTACTGGGTGGCTTCACCAACTGGGAGAACCTGCCACCCATAAGAGGTAGCTGCATCCTGGAGAATTTCCTGAGCAATGCACCAGGCAGCTGTCCCTGTGACAACAACCTTGAAAATGTAAGGGGTGGCTGTGCCCTTCGGGAGTACTTTAGAGGTTGAATGCCCTGTGGAAAAACTGTGAACCCTAAAGGTAGGGTAGCTATGGCCTGGGAAACAACACAGGCACCTTTATGGGAATTTGTACCATGTGAAAAGATCTGAGAACTTCAAGGAGCGGCTGAACCCTGTGGGAAGACCTTAGATCCTAAGTGTGTGACCGTAAGCAGTAGCTGCACTGCTGTGGTGAGCAGCTAATCAGGGCCTCTCACTGATAATCAATAGTCATACAGCTATCCATTTCACAACCACACACAAACCATAAAAAACATCACTTCACTTTCAGAGTCTAACATGTACAGGATAACAGATCATCATCGTCATCCAAGCTGGTTTATTGGTTATGGGTAGATGTTGTTCCATAGTCTTCAGAAAAAGAAATGTACATTCATTTGTATAATTGTCAATTGTTCAACATGCGACACTGCAAGATGTTTTGTGTGGTTAGAGACAATAGCCCCAGCCACAATAAAATCTCTCTTGGACTGCACACATGTGGAGGGGCAGATTATCAATTAATTGACTTGCATGAGTGCCACTGGCCAAATTGACAACTTGCTGTACCAATACTGTAACAGATTATCATCCCACTACATTCCATTCCCATTAAGTTCCCCACTTACTCTGTCGTTAATCAAAATTCTGCATTCCTTAAAGAGATCCAAAATGGTCCTGTTCTGACTACCTCCCGCCATAGCTGTACAACATCTTTGCAACTTGCCAGTCTTTTATTTGCCAGAGCCACAAGCATCCTGGGGCCTATATTCTTTATACTCTGAGTTTTGTCAATGTGATACTATGGAAGATGATGCTCTTCTTTGTCTATGACTAATGTTATCCCCACATTAGAGGATGGAACAGTGCGCTGTGCTCTTATCATTCAGACTCCTTAACTTGCCACATACTGGAAGTCCATTTTACTATAAACACAAAATATTTGTCCTTATTGGCTATTTTGGAAAGAAACTAGGCTTAAACCTCACTATGTCTCATTGTTTTCTTTGTCACTACCAACAGGTTATTCTTCTTGAACTGTGACAGGTTATTCTTCTTGAAATGTGACTGAGTTACAGGATGGGAAAGGGTTGGGGGAGGGCTTTTCAAATCATCAGTGCATCTGAAGGCTTATCTTTGTGCCATTACAGAGGGCTTTGACATTTTAATGATTGACAACTGCATTTCTGTGTACTTGTTAATAATGTACAGCCCTGCAGAGCTGAACAAAGATGTTACAACTGACCTTTCAGACAACTTAATTCTGACCACCTTAAAGAACACAAAAGAATCATCTTTCTTAGGGATTTTAATTTTGCTTTGTATCCCAATGATACAGTCTCTTTTGTATCTTGGTCAGGATTCAGAGAAAAAGTATTTGAACATGTAATTTCCTTCAAAAATGCAAACATAGGGACATATGTTAGATTGGATTTTAATGGAAAATAGTACTTTGACCCATACTCATGGGCGAAAATTGAACTCATTGAATCATAATGGCATCTTGTTTCATCTTACAGTCTTCTCCGAAGAAATTAGTCAATTGGTTCCTCTTAAAGTTAGCAGTTGTCATAATAAAAGGGATTACACCTCTGAAACCCAGTAATGCTGACATTTATTTGTAACTCCAAATTACGCGTTATGGTCTTGACAGCTTCTGCAATCAGTCCTTAACTAGATACATACATTTAGTATCTCAGGTAAAAACAAATTGCTAAGAATAGTATGACAAAACACACAGAGGGCTTATAGGAGCTTCAACATCCATCCTTCACTCCGCTCATTTTCACACAAGTCTTAAGATTCCATTGATTACTTTTTTAAGAGCGGCCTACAACTCGCTACGTCTCCTTAAAGGAAACAAATTGACCTATCCCTTTCAATAGTTTATTTCTCCCTAGGTAGTGCAGGTGTGCCGCCTATCTAGGTAAAGGGGATGTAAAAGAGTCTAGTCCTAGTCCTGCTATGCAATTTGCTAAATGATTTCATGTTCCATTAGTGAACTGGAACGTATCTGTAAATCTTTTCAGTATCACAGGTGTGAGTTAACAAGCCTTTCTCACTATTTGTCAGGGCTTAAAAACAACACTGGTGGAGCTTTCTTTGACTTTATTACTCCCTCTTATGTGTTTATGATAAAACACAGATATGTCTGTGATTGATACAAATATTATTTTCTTTTCTTTTCCTGGCATTCACGTGTTAAGTGAATGTCCCAAGGGTTTTGGTATAACCCTGAACTCCGATGATCGACCGGTTTCAGCAGGTAGTATGATATTCAGACTGCTTTCTTCAGGACCCAATAGTTATGCAAACAAAATGGTGTTGCTGAAGGTTTTTGGAGGCCGGTAGGGTTAACAATTTATTTCGTAATTCTGTTTGTCAGGCTGCCTTTCATTTATTTAGTTTTGAATATGCCCATGTAATATCAACTGGTGCTTGTCCGGGCAGGCCGTACCTGTACTTGACAAGTGTATCACTCTCCTGGACTGGGAAATGTGGCTCATTTACCTATGCTTTAAACAGTTTTCAATCTCATCTCGTTTTCTCAAGGCTACAGCTGCTTGTCTGGTTCACTAACGGAACACAACATTGCTTAGCAAATTGGATAGCTAGACTAGGGCGTGTCTCTTTTCTATCCCCTTTACCCCGATAATGGCACACCAGCGCTACCTAGGGAGGGATACACTTCTGAAAGGAACAGGTAGATTTTTTCCTTGATGGAGACATAGTGAGTTGTAGCTCGCCCTCAAGAATAGTATTAAATTGTATGCCTGAGAATTGCATAATCTTAAATCATGCATAGAGGAAGTGGAAAAATAGCCCTACCTTTGAACAAACAAAGATTTTGAAATATAAAGAGGCTGTCATCAAGGCCAACAAATTAATACTTGCGTACTGCAGATAATTCAATGAAGACACTCTTCAGAATTCTAAGCAATAACCTGTCTGGACATTCGGCAGCACGCGATTGTACGCGAGACTACTAAGGATCTAACCGGGATTTGAAGAGCGGATACTGTCTGCTTAACCCAATAAGGGGCATTAAGTGAAATCAAGATTTTCAGTCATATACTTAATCAGCCCTGATTTGAAGAAGGTCCTGAAAGGGGACCGAAACACGTGTCATCTGAAGGGGCACTTACATATTACACCTATGTTTTGAAAAACTGGGTGCAGTCTCATCCTGGGTTTTCATTTTTGTTCTAAATATTTATATTTGGTCTTTTCTTGGCTAAACCACTAACCCAGTGAGACGCGACCTTTGCCAACCCTTTGTGAGAAAACAGAATTTCAACAATACAAGGAAGATGTCGCCATGTTAGACCAAACAAACATAGCCAAGATTTTGTGAAACATTTGTAAGGAAATTTGTCAAACTATAACAGCCAAACTCACACTCTGCCCACCCAGGACACATTATTATGTACCTACCTGGAGACCAGGGTTTTCACTTCATCCAGCAGCTTTAGAGACAACTTCTGAATAATATCTAAACCTTACAAAATAGCCGGGAGACCCATGTCCTTAGGTGGTGATCAAAATACCTGGAGGTCTTTGCGCCATTTATCACACACATTGTTAACTGCTCTTTTGAATAGGAGTTTAAAATAGAGGTTCATAAAATAACCTTAATTACACCACTGCTGTAAACACCTGGATCATACACTAGCTTCTAGAAACATCCTTATGCTCAAATGCCCTTCCCTTCAGAAAGTTTGGATATAGAAGTTACAGGATTGTGTAGAGAATGTCAAGCTCCAGGGAGAAAGGCAATATGTTCAAATCTGATAGGGACACTAAAACTGCTTTTCTGCATATAAGGGAAAATCTGTCATATATACTAGAAGACAATGAGTTAGGTATATTGTTGTTACTTTTCCTATGTGCAGATTTGTATAATCGATCATAAGATATTACTGCATTAGAGATCCATGGAAATCTCATGAGTGTATGGCTAAGAAATTGTTTAAGTTGTTTCTTGATAACAGGGCATTATCTTTAAAGATGGAGAATGATGGCTTATATTGAATCATCTTGAAATATGGAGACCATTTAGAGAGCTTGTTTATTATCACCTACTCTATTTAATGTTTATGTGAACCCTGTTCTTGGCCTATTAGTTCCGATCTATGAGCTTTCCTCCATTTTATTTTCACAGAGATCACATTTTCAAATTTTATTTGGCCGATTGTACCACTTTTTTACCACAAAACGCTGGGGGGAGATCCCCTGCACTCCTGCTTATGATCCCACCCTTCCATATAGGAAGCCACTTTCCATCTATAGTTTGGCAGTAAATAAAGTGGTAAAAAAAAATGCCAATGAAAATGTCCATTGTTGGAGTTTGGGAAAAGTGAGGAATATCATTAGTTCAAGACATCCTGCTCAATCAACTCAGTGATAACCTGGGTATCACTGATTAGGCCCTGGCCTGGCTGACCTCTTTGCTCTCTGATTGACCCTCCAAGGTTCTACCTTTCCTCTATCTCACTCTCTACCTGTGGTGTTCCCCAGGGGGCTAACCTCTCTCCCTGGCGGTTCAACCCATACGTGGCACCTCTTGCCCACTGCATTGCCGCAGCGCTATGCGGATGACACTCAGCTCATTTTCAGGCTCCCCTCTGCCACCTCTTCTCCTTCTTTCATCTCTGACTGTCTGTCTGCTATCCAGGAGTTGTGTGCCACCAACGATCCCTGCCTGAATGCCACTAAGACAGAGATTCTCTGCATCGGCACACCTTCAGCATCCTTTCTAGTCACTCTCTGGCCAGCCTCCCTTGGCCCTTTTTCTGCTCCCACCCGTTAGGCTAAGAGCCTCAGCGTCATCTTCAACTCCACACTCTTCTTTTGTCCTCATATCTCCGCTGCCTCTAAGAAGTAAAACTACCATCTGCACCTCCGCAGAGGTATTCTTTTTTTCCACTCCTTCCCCCAGAAGCTCACTGTCTCGAGAGCTCTGTTTCTCTCTAGCCTGGAATGCTGCAACAGCCCCTTTCTGAATCTGCCTGCTTCTACTCTCTGCCCTCTGCAACTTATCCAGAGCAGGACTGCGAGACTTGCCTTGGCCTCAAGCCCAGGGATCGTAACTCTCCAGCACTGTAATCTCTGCATTGGCTCCCAGTGGCTGCGAGGATTAAGTTAAAGACACTCTGCATTGTCCACAAGGCCTTCTGGGTCCTCAATACCTCCAACTCCCTCTTGGTAAATACCTTCCTACTCAAGCTCTTTGCTCCTCCACCTCCAACTCCCTTAGGATCAGTCGCTTCTCCAAGAAACAAGTTGGTGGAAGATCTCTTTCTTCAGCTGGGGCCTCCCTATGGAACAGCCTTCCTGCCACTCTGAAACTTGAGGAGAACCATCTCCAGTTCCGGAAGCACCTCAAGACCTTCCTCTTTGCTTCTGCCTTCTCTCTTCCTCTCCCCTGCTGATTTCCTGTCTGGTACTGCACTGGTCACCTGGCTACCCTCTGATTTCGGGCCAAGGTCCCTGCCTGTCCAGTTGCACAATCCGCACTGCCTCCCAGCAACCCTTGCATGTGGTTCTGTGTCTGTAACGCTACAATCCCATCCCCCTCCCCCTCTCTGCACTTGCGTGATCTCAATGTCACTTGGCCTAGTAAGATCGTTATCTCTGTCCTCCCTTGCCTCGTCGTGCCTTGAAACACTTGTGTATTGGCACGTTATAAATGCCATATCATATTACATAGTATTGTTGCACAGTTATGTTGACCACATCCAAAATCTTAATGAGATTGGAAAGTAAGCCTACTGCGAATATGGAGTACATCCAGCCCTTCGTTACTATACTTAAGGCCTTAATGGGAAAAGTGGTTGAGTATCATCTAAACTAACATAGAATTACTCCTGTTATACACTGATCACCTAAAGACAAATACAACAAATATGACAACTTCACATCCAACTGTATATACTTATAGCCACACATTTCCATCTCTTGCACAAAGACTGACACTGTGGAAAATCTAAGGTTCTTGTGCATCTACAGTGTATAGGTATTTACAAGCAAAGGTGGTTGTAAGATCCTCACTCTACTATCTGATCCTACTTAAGCAAATCTGCCCATTTCTATCTGAAGCTTCCTGGGTGACGACTGACCGTGCAATAATCAGAGCAAAGATGGAATAGGACATTCTTTTTCTTGTGGGAGCTAATCTGAATATCATTCATAGACTCCAGGTTCCACTGAATTATGCACCCAGAATAGCGGCCAGGACGTCACCATTTTTGCATATCTTGCCTGTCTTCTGATGGCTTCACTGGATGCTGGTAGATGTCAGGGTTACACTCAAAGCTCTTTTTTTAATGCAAAAGGTGAATCATGACCTTGGGCCAGCATACTTAAAAAAAAAGGTCAACTGCCATACAATGGCACAGATCTTAGGTATTCTAATAAACATGCTGTTGCTGCTCCATGTTTCGAGAAATTTAAATATGACCAATTGTTTCGGGTTAAGGTGACTATGCTTTGGAACACCATATATTTTGAGGCCTGCATGATTGACAAACTCCAGATTTTTTTTTAAATTTGAAAATGTTTCTATTTTAGTTCTTGCATTTCTTCTATTCTACTCACCCTTTTTGATTCAGCACTGTGACTTGTTAGCCATTGGCACTACAAATGAAAAATCAATTCAAATCAAAAATAAAAATAAGATGGTCCAGTGTCTGTTCCTGTTGATGACCCATCTTCCTTCAAGATGTCTGAGTCACAGATTCACCTCCTTGCACTGCTCAGAAAGCTTTCACCAGGTGTTAGTGATGTACTGCCCATTGCTTATGATGTCTTTCATGAGCATTCCATGCTCACTGTAGTTGGCAAAACTTTGGCGGGTTGGCGTTCTACCTGCTGCCAGTGTTCTTATTGCAAGTGCTGCAGCAACAAATCATTGCACATTTTCACAATGGCTCCTCCTTGTGATGCTTTCTGCAAGTCACACTCATCCAAGACATGTGGTTGAAAAGTGGCCACATTTTCTTTTAACCATGTGTATCCAAAGGAAATTAACAGGTCCTAAATATAGTATTAAATCCATTGCCACGCAATGTTGCAAATAGGTCCCTCCAGCTGTGTCACATTCATATTACCTGCCATGGAAAATGCCCTTGTCATGTTGGACTGGTTGACCTCAGCCAGGCACCATAGAGCGATCACTCAGGGATCCGTTGTGATGGCTAGCCCACTTGGTGGCCTACTCGAAAGGTTGTAGAGCAAAGAAGACAGTGAGCAGATGCCTCTTACACAGTGTTACAAATGCCTCAATTAGCACACTGCTATGAATGTTGCAGTTATCGGTATGGTGATGCACAATGTAGAGGTCCAACAGGTAGCAACTGAGGTCTTCACACTGTGCAGTAGAAACCTATAACACACTTGCATTTGGCGTACTGCATTTTTGGAATGGGAAGTGTGGCTCAAATGGGAACTGAACATCTTGGCCACATTAGGTTTTCTGCTCCAACAAATACAAAATCAGACCAATTTTCCAAACATAATTATACTATGTATTACCAAGATCTGTTTCTACTATCCATTCATGATGTACTCATTGCCACATTCCCCCTTCCTCATCACATTACTACAATCATAATAATTTGCATTACCCCCACACACCTCTTCTGTGTCACTGTGCACCAGGGCTCTGCAACCTGTAACTCTGCACATGTTTTGGCCCACAGCTCCCATTACCATAATAATGCTCTTCCCCATTCCACTTCCCAATCATACTCCATATCATTACACCAACATCCCTCTCCATCATCACAATACCCAGTAATCATCCATATTATTTATATTGTTACCCCCACATTCCTTTTTCTCTTCCCATTACACAGTCACAATAATTACCATTACAGCGTCATACCTCTTGCTCATCCCGGTAAGAAAACATACTCCATGTCATCAGCCACATCTTTTTCCTCACAGCACTACCCAATACTTATCCATATCATTACCCAAACATCCCCTTCCTCATCACAATACCCAATATTAATCCATATCATTGTCCCTATAGACTCATCCTCATTCTAGTACACTAATAACAATCCACTCATTGCCACATTTCCCCCGTCCTCATCCCCTTAGTGCAATCGGTACAACGCCCTTTCATTGACAGTTATTTTTTTGACAGGTTTTTTTACGAAAATGTTTTGCCGAAGAAACCCATTGAAAAGTATAGGGTGGGGGGGAAATGGCATACAGAGGATTGGGGGGGTCGTGAACAGTAAAACAACAATAGGGTGGGGGGTTTGGGGTGGAAGCCCTTAAAATAAAAATAAACATTTTTCTATGGGTTTTTTGGGAAAAAGATTTTTTGTAAAAAAAACATTGAAAAAATAGCTGCCGATTAAATGAAATAGAACCGTGCAATCACACACTTTTGCATTACCCCCACACCCTTCTTCCACATCCCAGTACACTAATAGCAATCCTTATCATGACCTCCACACTCATCTTCCTCCTTCTTCTCAGCACTTATTCTTCATTCTAGTATCCAATATGAACACATATCCCATCCTTCCTCCTCATTCCAGTACCTAATACTAGACTCTTCCTATATACTAACAATCAATAACAACATTAAAATACACTCTTTCTTTTCTCCAAAAGATACAAAAAATGCCTACTAAAACTCAACTCTATAGAAAGCCAAGAAAATATCAGGCAGGTAAAAAGAAGGGAAAGTCATACACTCACCCTCCACTAAAACAATGGCCCTCATTCCGAGTTGGGCGGTAAGGGATACCGGGCACTGGTAAGGAGACGAGTGCCGGTAATCCCTTACCAGCCAATTCCGAGGTCCCTTAGCGGGAACCGCAAAGGACGTGTGGTCGGACCACACGTTCTTTATGAGTCCAACTAAGGGACCAGGGCGGTAATTACGGGCCTGCTTTTAGCAGGCCCGTATTTAGCACCTTCCCCATTCCCATTGAGCCCTCTGGGGGCTCAAATGGGAATGGGGAATGGTCGGTTGAGGGGGACTTACCGGGTCTGCACAGGTCGGAATGTCCCAGTAAGTCCTCATTCACCCAGACCGGACGCGGGTTTGGAGGCAGCCATGGCACAAATAGCGCCATGGCTACCTCCAAACTCGGAATGAGGGCCAATGTATTGAAAACATACAGGCAGGAGAACACCACAGACGCAATCACTTCTGGCACCTCTGTGCTGATGGAAGTGGCCCTTGTGCATATGCAAACTAGTGGCGTGCGCATGTGGTGCGGCTTGTCAGTGTACCTGTTTTGGCTCAGGTATTTCCATGGTTGTTTATTTGTCCTGCAACTGCTTTCTCCCATGCCTAGTGAGGGGCTCACGTTGTGTTCCTACTCATGGCACTCGGCAGCATTTAGCTTTCCCTCCCTGGTCCAGAGAGCTGGAATGAGAGCTGACACACGAGAGGACTCATGAGAGAGGCTGATGGCCGAGAGTGGAGAGCAGAGCAATCAAATAACAAGGTACCGTTTATCAGGCGACATGTCACACCAGTAGCATTAACCACTGAACCTAAACAGCAGGCACCACTGTGACCAGTCGAGTGGCATGTCATATAGTTTATGTTTTACCTCACAGTCGAGCTTGATTTGCTGTGGGAATTTTGGGGGAAACCTTTTTGTCACTGTATCCGTATGGACAAGCATCAAGTCTGCTGTGTTATGCTGTGAGCGGTGGTGGTGCCACATACCCTGTGAGCATCATTTACGTTTATCGCTTTAAGTCTTTAATCTTTCATTGAGAATGCCCACCACCAGGTCATATTCCTCATAAGTGATGGCTGCATGTCTAACCACCTGTGGTAAGTTGAGTGATAACATGTGCAATGTCACTAACATGACCAACATGACAAATATAGAAGAAACCTCAGAATTCAAATTAAATCAAAGTAAGGGGCTAATTCATGGAAGTGCTTTATAATAGCAAAACCCCATTGGAAAATGCTCTGTGAATAAGGCCCTTAATCTTCTCTGCAGCTTAAGATCATGGATCTGTTCGTGCAGGGGAATCATTCTCTGGTCTTTAGGGCAGCTTGCAATTCTCTGTATGAGTCTATCGCTCCACCTAACTCTGCACCCAGTTCTCTACTGCCTAGTGTGAGTCTGCTTTCAGAAGTCTTGGAGAGGAGCACAAGACGAAGACAGAGACTAAGAGAGATGAGAGCTTCAGAAGAGGAGGCCATAGCTTCCCATAACCTTTCTGCTCTTTTAGAAATGTGGCCCTGACTAACAGCATGTAAAGAGTTGCCACGGAACATAAAGGCCTTCTACTTTGCACATACTGCAATAATAAGCAAAAACATCAGCAATTCAGCTGAGCAAAATAATCATTTAGCTGCTATGTTGCAAACACAGAATGATCAGTCGTGGCACTTAGGGATGGAGATCAACAGGCCGCTACCACATGTCACAACAAAAATCAAGAATGCCTTGATACAGCATGTGGCTGAAAAAGTTTCACACTAGCCTCACCAACTCAACCAGCCCCTCCGGTGTCAAACTACCCTAAGAGAGGAAAGCCCAGGTGGGCCGTCGGTCCCCACAGACTGACATGCCTTAAAAAGATGCATTACAGTCAAACTCGACCAACTTGATGACCTAAAAGAATTGAGGCACAGGCTTGAGACTGTCAAACAGGGGCTGAATGAGTTACCAAGGATGTCAGTGGCAGAATACAGTCAGACCAGCTTACAGAGAGAAGTAGAATTGAGATGAGTGGTGCATCTTTAAGGGATGGTCAAGGGAAAATTGTTCTTCCAATCCAGGCTCCAACTCAGGCTTTTTCATGAGCAATCCAGCCAGGATTGAAAAGCCCGCCAGGGCAGATGTGCACAGCCATGGAAAGGCCCAATTATAATCATTAGCGCAAAACAAAATACTGATATGTCAACTCACATGAGTAGGGGGTTCAGCCTAAGGAAAAGCCAAATGCCATTGATTGCAAATAAAACAATAAGTAATTTAATACAAGACAAAGAGAAACACCCTCATCACTAATGTAGAGAAGCCTGAGAGGAGCCAGCTAAGAGATGGTTTGAGGAAGAAAGTGTTAGCATTGCTACATCGTAACGTCGGGCACGGGTGCATAAGACTGCACTACCTGAAATTTGTTTTTAGGACCCAGATTGACGAATGGAGTCCCCTCGGAAAGAAAGACTGAATCAAAATATCGGCAATGTCAACAAAGATAACTTTTGCAATTTGTATGCAGGTGAATGGTGTCACATCAGTAGCATAGAAACATACTTCATTGAAGAAGCATACAGTCAACAACAATCAGATCCAATTGCCATATATAATTAGGAAGAGGCTATGAAATTGTAGGCACTACCATTATGACAAAAGAAATCTTAGTTTAAAAATCCTCCCATACACATTTTTAATCATATCTTCCTCATGTCAAGACAGCTTGTCCAGTCCACAAATGGGCGTGCGGCTCAATATGCAATGTGTGCCAACAGTCGTTCAATTGTTTATGACAATTTGTCAAGTAATATGTTAAAATGAAACATAAATGTAGAATGTAAATTCTGCAAAGCATCGGCTCCTGTCTGGACAACATCCAAACTGGACAACAAAGACACTTATTAGGCTACATTTCAGGAGCATCTTGTAAAAGCACCTTTCATCACATGAAAATGTTAGCAAGACACCATTCTACAATGCACACTCTTGCACATAAATTATACAGTGCTAAAAGTCATGCTCTAGAATTACAAAAAAATCAAAGACAGTCTCCTAACTGGAACAGCACAAGAAGTGCTGCGACACATTGAAGACATACAAAGTAAATATGTTAACTGATGTAGATGTACCAAATACAGCTAACTTAGAAGGCACCAACAACTACCCCTCTTTAAATCACATCCCAAAAACAAATAGCAAAGTTTCAAACCACCTCTGCTGAAATTCCAGAAAATGTATGTGTCTGTTGTCGTAAAACATTCTACAAGCAAAGTACAAAGATGGTAGATATGTCCTAAAAGATTGAAGAGCATGATGAATCATAATGCTTCCAAATGGCCTAGTATCTAACAGCAGAGAACAAATACAATCTCACCGACCCCTTAATACTTTGCACATACTGCAATAATAAGCTTTATGATAACCAAATGCCAGCCTGAGCTATCAATAATAACTTAGAACTATTTCCACTTCCAAATGCTATCCAACAACTTGATATATATGAGAATATGATATGTATTATACGACTACAGACCAACACTTCCAAATTGCATCTATCAGAATTACTTAAAGGAATTCTTGGCAAGGTAGTATATTCACCATCTGACCTCCAAGAAAGTTTTGTAGTTGGATGAAGAGTACATCAATCTTTAATTGTACTACTTTACTGTGGTACAGCAAAGATAGACACATTTGGCAACACATAGCTTATATAAACAAAGTTAAAGAAGCCCTAGATTATCACAAACAGAATAATTAATACAACAAAGACATAATCATAGACGAAAATTTAAAAAGAAACAACAGTAATATGTGAAGATAACCATGTACTAGTCACATTGAATGGGTTGACCCTAGTGCTACAGACATTATTGACTAGTACCTTATCAACCCACTACATTCCAGAGACACTGTGCGAGATGAATTAGAAACATAAAACCGAACAAGCCAAAGGGTCTCCAAAGAGTATATGGGAAAAAAGGTTTACAAGCAAGTTGTTTCCCACCAATCTTACCCACCGGAAAAGGAGGAAGACATGATGAAAGATTCATACACATCTGTGCATCAGACTATCACTTAATCAGAGTGTATTCTGAGGAGCCAAGATACCGTCCAAAACCCTATTCCATTTTCCAATCTTTGTTTGAAAGTGTAATAGCAACTCTATGTTATGAAGTTGCACAAACACTGAAAACTGGAACACATCACACTTTTCACACTTAACCAGATGAAAGACGAAGACAAAGTGTCTTGGTCAACCATAACACATCTCTTGGTAAATATGCAGGGCACAAATGAATACTCATTCTGATGTCATGCCGATGTTCACTCCATGTTAAAGAAACTAAGCCTCCCACATGGTTTATAAAACTCAGTTGTGCAGAATATGCAGTGGTGACTTACATGACTTCCCACACACTGCAAACCAAAATAAAGAAGGAATAGACAAATAAATCACAGGAGAACACTGTTCTATAGATCCAGTAAATGTTTCAAGATACTTTCAGCAACATTTTATTGCCATGTCACACTACATCTGTAATAAAAAATGCCCTCCACTTGGAGAAAAACAACACTTTTTTTGTAGAAAAGAATACCAATCCAGAGGAGCACCACATATTTAGATGTTTTTGTGGATAAAAAATGCTCCAAAATGTTGCCATAACAGTGATGACACACCTTTACATTTTAATGAAAAGTACATTACCTTTGGCATCCCTACATAAGAAATATATAATGACCTAAGGACACCAATCATACTTTTCCAATGAAATATGTGTGGTGAATATTACCAAAGTCGATAAGGAAACAAAGGTAACTACTTCAGCAAATGTTGTTTTGGATTCCGTGGACCAGTTTTTGCAGAAGGTCAAGTAAATAATTGCATGTCTTCTGTTAGATACAGCGTGAACGGCAAATATCTCAGAAACAGCGACAACTTTAAAAGAGATGAATATCTCAAGTACAGCAATAATTACAATACTAGCATTGATCTCTTGTGGAATGCTAATATAGAAATACAATACACTGCAGAAAATTCAACTACATTCACACAATATGTCACATATCATCTGACAAAACTCGTTCACAAACATTCCACAGCATTGGTATCAAAATGCTGTCAAATCGAGAGTATGGGTCATACAAAACTGCAGCTTTGAATAGGACATCTGAAAGCATTCTCTGGCTCAACCTTGGTCCAGTTTAATTGCAAAAACATTCAAGACATCTTAAAAAATAATTTGATTAACATATACCATACAAATAGCAGCACTGCTTTGGAAAGCATGAGTTTGTATGACATAGCACAACATTACACATACAAATATATTATCATGCACACCAAACCAAGTGACAAATATTCAGCCCAAAGCCACGCTTACTCTGACTATTTCCTTACCCACACTCCCTTACCCCAGTACGAATCTCTTAAACCCAACATACAATAAATAAATCACAAAACGTATGTCACACATCCCCAACATATTAAGCAACATTGTGTCCGCGGACATCCAAAGCAGTTTGTGGTGACTGGCAAGGGCCTCAAAAAAGGGATGACAATGTTAACATTGCAGAAAACATAAATCTTTCATCCTCTAAACAACTACAAATGTCTTCTCTGAAACTTTTTATGCTGCATTGTCTGCAAACAACTGCCATGGATCGAGGACCCAACATGGTGGCTGTTTTAAAGGATTTTGATGCACTGCACGTTTGTTAGTTGACCAATCGTATCCCTCGCCTGCTGTCTGCAGACTTTACGCTGTTCCTTGATTGGTCCAGCATCGTCCGTTGACACCGAATCAAGTAGTGGGGCCAAACTTGCAAAAGCATGATTTCGGGGCCAAGCTGCTGCTCCTCACACATGTGTGATGCAAATCCATTGGTTCTTGCTGTAGTCGCAAGCAAAAGATTTTTCCACTTTTAGTCTGTCTGGATTTCAAAACGTTTAGGACCATCCCCCTAAAAGTGGGCCACCTTGATGATCCTGCATAAAACCTTTCAGAACCATTCAGAGTTGGGTCTATATTTTGAAAAGTGTCAGACAGATTCATAAAATGGTGGCAAAGTTATAAGCCACCCAAAAACTGTTCTACCTATGGGGGAAAGATCCCCCTACAAATACTCTATGGGAGTCTCGGGGGCATGGACTGCTGCCACCATGGGGCAGGATCATAGAAATTAGACACAACATCACAAAAGCCACTGGGTGTAAGAGGGCTATCACTAGGATGTCACCACTTTGGGAGAACCCTGCTAGTATATAAATTAGGGAGACAGCAGAGGTGGTCAATAAGCGGATTTTCAGGGAGGGTGATTTTCTTCACAGGGGATAGACTCAAAACTTTCAGTATATTGAGTGAACGATATGGTTTGGAGCTCAGGCAATCACGATAATGTATCAGACCATTAATAACTACATGTCACAGACATTGGACAAATTAGATCAAAATGGGAGCAGCATCTTGGGGCACTGGAGGAAGAAAATTGGGTGGGTGCGCAGTTAGTGGTTAGGAAGGCCAGCATCTCCACAAGACTCAGACTGGTGCAACTCAAGAAATTACACAGAGAGTATTACTCCAGGGTAAGCTTGCTTACGGTGGATAGGACAGAGAATGATAACTGTCTGAAATGCGAGAGGGAAGTAGAATCATTCTTCTATTTGCTGTGGGACTGCACATGATTTAAAGCATATTGGGGAAGGGTTTTGACTGTTTCGTCCCATCTGGTGGAGAACGAGATACCTAGATGCCCAAAACTATACCGGTTGCATATTTCCGGGGATGATCTGAATGTGGGGGAGACAGAACCCTTGTTCAAGTAGGCTTGGTAGTGACAAAAATATACTTGTCCACAAAATGGGGAGTTGCAGAGGTACCGTCGATGACAAAATGGATGGTAGGGATGGATCAATGCAGAGCCCTAGAAGAGATTGTATATAGACTTAGACGTTCAAAGAATATGGGGAAGGTGGGATTTGGAAGATTAATATGAGAAACAGGCACGGCATACGAGGAGGTCCTGTAATCAACATGTGACAAGACAAGGTATAAACACATTGCTCACACAATAGAAATGGCATGTGTAAGACAGAAACTGGTCCATGCCTCTCGGGTACTCATACAACTATCCGTTTTCTAACTACATAAACAACCCCTCTCCACTTTTCTATGTCTGAATCATATGGGGGAATACATTATTGTCATCATCTGCATTGTTGTGTTTTGTATGGTTAGATAGCACTCTCTCAGTCTGAACACTGGCTGGAGGAATCAGAGTGATTTAACAGCAATTTGAACAAGTACCACTGATCAAACGGGCCAGTTGCTGTAGCAATATTGTAATTGGTCACCATTCCTTCCTGTGACTGAAGTATCCATTGCATTGGCATAAAGCATCTATGTGACTGATGGTCCACTGTCTGCTCCTGTTGAGGAGCCATATGTATTCGAAATATCTTTCTCACATAGTCTTCTCCCCATAGGTGTCAGGGATATACCATCCCCCAATGCCGTTAATGTTGAGTTTGATCTTCCAGGTGTACTTTGCAACATATGAGCTGGTTTGTATTCTTCCAGCTAACTGCATTCTTTCTCCATTTGATGCTGCAAGTGCTATATGCAATCATCTGTAAACATTTGCACAATGCCCCCTCCTTATGTTACTTGATGAGAGTCCTGCTCACCTGAGATCTGCATATGAATTGTGGTGCAAGGGAGGTGGTACATAGAAGGGAAAAACTAAAGATTTTGGAGGTCCATGTGGTGGGAGGGTAGAGGGTTCAATTGGTGGGAAATGGGAGTTGGGAAGCTGGATGGGGTGTGAGAAATGATGTGGCGCTCTGCCAAACTTGTTGGTGATGTTCTAAGCAACTGGTAACTGTTGATTGGCTGTGAACGTTGGTTGTGAAAATGTATTATTTTATTACAAAAAAAGATAGGTGGCAGAAGAGACTGTTCCTGCTCCTGACATGGAAGAGGGTGTAAGCCAGGCACAGGAAAAAACCCAATGGGTGTAGTCCCCTAGCCTCCCTACACGACCCATGTTCCCTGGGATGGGACCAGTTTGCTCATTCACAAAGGAAGAACATCTGTGGGGAAAATGAATGATGTCTTCTTTCATGGTGGATTGCTGAGGGAAGAGGTTCAAGAGGGGGAAGAAGGAATGGGGCAAACAGCCCGACTAGGTATGACAGCCATGAGGAACAACGCTTGCAAGTGGCCCAATACCTGGCCCATGAGCCCTCTGCCTCCTCAGAGGCTGCTAGAGACTGGCCAGCCTCCACCTCCTCTGGTGGTGATTAAGAGTCAAGAGGGGGTAGTAACACTTCCCAGGGACTTGGTGTAACACAGTAATGAAATCAGGCATGCTGTGCCAAAAACCCCACATCAGTCCAGCCTGCCCAATTGGTGTAATTGGCAAAAGCAAATGTGGTCAGTGGCAGGCCCCTGTGTCTTATGGTGCCCAGCAAGTCACAGCTGTCTATGACAAGTACCTTTTTGGCTAAATTATGAGGTGAGGAGGAACCAATTGCCTTTATTGCAGGTAGTGCATTAGCTATAAGGAGACAGACCATGCAGTGGTGGTGGGAAAGCTGATCTGGTACATGGAGTTTAATAATCTATTTCTGCTGTAGGGCATTGTGCAGGTTAAACAAATTAGTCATAAGTGAGACAGTTATGGAGGAGGGACTGACCTCACGGGGAGACTCCCCACCCATGAGATTGCCAGCAGTCTCTGGCTGAGGTGGAGAAGAAACACTCTTTGGGAGAGATTGAGAACTTTAATGGGCAGCTTCACACTGTGAAATTAAATCTGAGAACTAAACTGTGTGGTTGTGCAATGTGGATATTAGTGGGTAGGTGCACTGTGCGCACAATCTAATAACATAAGGACCAAACTGAGAATATTGTTGAGTGGCTCTGTCCTATGGGTGAACCTGTGAACCATAAGGGGTGAATGTGCTATGTAAAAAAAGTAGAACCCTCAGCTGCGTCTCTGCACCATAAAAAGGAAAACAAACCTTATTTGGTGGCTACACCGTCTGTGAAAACCTGAAAAGCTTAGTGAGTGGCTGCACCCTGTAGGACAACATGAACACATTTCACAAGTGTTGTAATCACCATGTGACAAAAACAGGTTTAAATACATTTCTCACACAATAACAATGGCATGTGTATGACAGCAACTGGTCAGAGCCTCTCGGGTGCTCATACAGCTATCAATTTTCTAACCACACAAAAAAACCCTCCCCACTTTCCTATGCCTGTATCATATGGGGGAATACATCATTGTCATCATCTGCATTGGTGTGTTTTGTGTGGGTAGATAGCACTCTCTCAGTCTGAACACTGGCTGGGGGAAGAAGCTTAGTGATTCAACAGCAATTTTAACAAGTGCCACTGATCAAAAGGACCAGTTGCTGTAGCAATACTATAATTTGTCAACATTCCTTTCTGTTACTGAAGATTATCCAGTACATTGGCAGAAAGCATCTATGTGGCTGACGGTCCACTGTCTGTTCCTGTTGAGGAGCCATCTTTATTCCAGGTACCCCTCTCACATATTCTTCTTCCCCTTGGAGTCAGGGATGTACCAGCCTCCAATGCCGTTAATCTTGAGCTTGGCCTTTCAGGTGTACTTGGCAAAATGTGAACTGGTTTGTGTTCTTCCAACTGCCTGCAAGCTTTCTCCTTTTGATGCTGCAAGTGCGGTATCAAAGCATCATATGCATTTGCACAATGTCCCCTCCTTCGGTTGCTTGATGTGAGTCCTACTCACCTGAGATCTGCATATCAATAGTGGTAAATTTAACTTTGAAATGTGGGTCCATAAAGGAATACAGCAGGAACTCAATGTTACCTTTAAATACAACTAGCCATGGACCACACTGCAAGATTGAATGGACGTTGCTCAGCAGCTGGCACCACATTGGGATCACTTGCCAAGGCACAGGCCCTCAGCAGGTTGGTTGGCTCGAGCTGAAACAGGAACACCAGAGGCAGGACCTCACTCAGGAATGCAATTTGACAAGTAACCCTCTTGTGGCCTCCTCATAAGGACTTTGCAAAGCAGCTGCCCCTGAACGTGTTACAAATGACCCATCTAGAGCTGTAATATGAGTGCTGCAGTGATCAGTGATAGAATTGCACTTCTCATTTAGCCTGTGCAACATATGCAAAGTATAATTCCAATGACCTGCCGCTGAGGTCGTTTGGTTGTGAAGTGGCAACCTGTGCCTTACCTGCAGTTGGTGCAGTGCATTTTATGGTGTGGTGAGTCTCGCTAAGGAGCTGGGAGCTGGTTATCTCAGCAGCAGCAACTATTTCTTTCACAGGCTCAGAAATACCGACAAAGCATGTGACCATGTGGAGAAGGACTTACAAAGCAGTGGACACCCATTGACCTGCCAACTGAGAAGGCAGCACAGACATATGCTCCATTATCCACTGCATCAAAGCCCAAATGCAAATTAGGAGGGCCTTAGCCTCATAATTCATGGGACGCGTTGGAGTACTTCCACCTCATACACCATCACCCAGATGTCATATACCCTTTAGCATCTGTCCTGAAACCCATGCATGCACAACATTGCCTGGTGCTGAGTTGCATACACCTACTGGTGAGGAAAAAGGTGTATTGTCAACCTGATGGAACTTGCTCAAATCTTTCCACAATGCTCGCCTGATGCAATATGGGATCACTGTTACACACTGCTTGTTGTTGTGGGTAGAGCTTAGTGTTCCACTCCAAAGCACTAACACAGCAGCATCATGTTCAGTGATATTTATGCAGACTGGGCAAGGTGCGCTGTTTGACTGATGGCATGGGGAGGGGTGCAAGCCAGATATGTGTGCAAGGTTCTACAGCACATGGGACTGCAGCATATGGGACTGCACAGATGTGGCACCAAAGTTGGTCCTTGCCTTTCCTGGACACATCGCGTTGTAGCATAATATTCATGTTGCTAGATTAGGGTGTTGGCTACTCTTTGTCAAGTACTGCTAAACCCTGACTTTGTTGTAATCTAGCACATAGACTGGACTCATAATGGCACAATGGTGCTGGCAGGGTTGGTGTTGATGATGTTCTTGGTGCCATGTAATGATGTTCTGTGTTTTCTGATCTGCAACACAAAGTTTTCTTCTTGAAGAGACTATACACAGGTCTGGGGCAGGCGAGCTTGTGATGATACTGTAGACTCGACATCTTTGGTGCAATTTCCATCCTCCTCCTCAGCATCACAACTTTCCTGCAGCAACACTTGTTCCCATCTGGACTGTGATATGTCACAATCTTTGTCGTAATCATCACCCATCTCATCATCATAATTCTTATCTGATTTATCAGTGTTTGGGGACAGCAGAAATGGAGACCTGGGATTATCAAACTTCTGACTCTGCTCAAGTAGTCTGTATGTTGTCCTTCCTTTATCTTGGGTTTCTAGGATCTGTACAACTCAGTCTTCTACCTCAGAGTTAATGGATGGAACTGACTCTGCAACCTTCACTGATGGTGTGAGTAGATGTTCAGTGTAATGTTGAAATGCCTATGAACGTATTAGTAATGTTGTATGTAATCCTGTGCTATCTGTGGCGGGAGGCAGAGAGTGACATAACAAACAGTGTCCGCCTATGGAAGTGTGTGGACAAGGCACATGCCTTCAGGTGATACCTTGGAAGAGGATCAAGAACATATGTAAAGCACTCAGTAGCTTGCAGCAGAGTTACACTTGTATGATTATGCTTGGTGGGTGCAGCAGTAATTCAGGGACATCGTGGGTGGCACAATGTCAGTCTCTTGAAGCAAGCACATGAGACATGGTCCATCAGGTGACAATTGAGAGGAAGAGTAGGATGAGCCTGGAATTCATGAGGGCAGTCTGATTTGCGAGCAGCACAGAGTTAGGCAGGTAGCAAGTGGCACTCCAGTCAGTGCCCATCTGTTAAGATGGGTGGAGGAGATATTTACCATTGGATGACAAATGGGAGGAAAAGTAGGAGGAGACAGTATTCGCTGAGGGTAGCTTGTGGGGCAGGCATGCACGCCTACTAGTGATATGTCAACACACCAATTAAGGGCAGGCAGATGTTCTTCAAGTGGCTCTATCACTCCTTCAGGTGCATATGCTGAGTGCATGAGGAGACCAGAATGCCACATGGTCAATTGAAGGTATCATCCAATTCACATTCCACACTCCTGTCACAAGTCAGTCTATGGTACATGTGACAGTACAAGTAAATATGCAGGTCTTTCACCACGATGATGAACAGAAACCAATACTGACAGAGGGAATTCCAATTTCCTGTCCATCCACAATCTCAGGGGTCAGATGGATGCTGTATGCAGACCTTATCAACTGAAGACGATGGAAGAACAAAAGACTAAGTAGATGAACAGAAGGAGGAGATTGAATAATCCTACATCTATATCTCTGCAACCCCATTCACTATCCCAGACAATAATGATGATGAGATGGATGAAAATCAAGGCAAGGTTTACACTGTATC
This sequence comes from Ambystoma mexicanum, assembly GCF_040938575.1. NCBI lineage: Eukaryota > Metazoa > Chordata > Amphibia > Caudata > Ambystomatidae > Ambystoma > Ambystoma mexicanum. Next base: position 483,459,642 of record NC_090927.1, read on the forward strand.
AGAGTTCAGAAGGAGCATGCATTGATGTTGGAAAGATAAGAAATTGAGAAGGAAGATGAAAATGACACAACAGATACAGAGGTTATAGCATTAAAAGTAGCTAACCCCCATCTGTATGCAGTTGTTTGAGAAACAGCCTTCAATTTGCTGATCAGAAATCTCATCACATCATTACACAGCATCAAGAACATTAACGGTGCCACCACTGCCGTCACCATTGTTACCACATGAGCCCAACCAGTGTCCAAGCACACTACAAAAGCCAAACACATTTCAGTATTATGCAAAGAATAAACAACACTGACATCCAGCCACTAGTAGAATCTGCTGGAAAACAGTGTGCCAAGGGAAGGCAGAGACCAATGCGGCCACATCTTTACTGTCCCTGATGCCGAGGGACAATGCACAGATATGGGAATAAGGAAACATTCTGAGGTGCATCCCTCGCAATACCATCCAACAAGCAGCATACCTCCTACACAACTCTGCACAACTTTCCCTGAAAAAAACGTAATTTGTATCAGTGCTTCAATGTCAGAAACAAGCTTCACCTCTTGTTTAGCCGTTATGCGTAGGAGTGATCCCCCTTTCTACCAAGGCAGTGTTATTAAAAGTATTAGAGAGTGGCCACAAATATAACAAGTCCCTTCAAAGACAGCACTTGCTTGATACTATGCTGGCTATAATGCTGGCAATATATCTCATACACTACTCATTTGATAAAAGTCCTGGATTCTGGTGCTTCATTAGAAAAGTAAATCACAGGTGGTAATTTCTTGTCCAGCTTTTGTTCTATCACAAACCAATGCCGGAATTATATACAGAGTTATGGCTTCTGTGGGGTGGGTACTATGGCAGAGCAACTGCCTACTAAGATTCTCTGCCTCCTTCACAAGGTGCAACTACCCACTAAGGTCCTCAGGCTCTTTCACATGGCGCAGCCATCATACGTTCTCAAACTGTCTTTTGGAGCATGTTGTAAACTATTCCACCTCACAGACATACCAATACCACTCTCATGGATGGAGGAGTGTCCAGTGAGTCCTGTCATGACTCCATAAATAATGTAGTCCTTCCCCTGGTCAACGTCCTACAGGAGAGAAGGGTGGTGGAGCCCTGTATGCCATGTCAGGTTGACTGTAACCACTAGAGAGCCCAGCATTCCCTAACTCATTAAGGCATCCCAATAAAGGCAGCAGGACCCTCCATGCCTCATGATATAGTTGAGGGGGACTTTACATAAGATGGGTGATGCTTATGATGCTCTGTCTACAGCTGCTTGTTGTGCTAAAACTGGTGCCAGGAGCCTGCAAGTGGCCACAATTGCTGGCAGAGTTGGCACTGATTCGGCAGGTTGGAAGGATGATTGTGCGCAGGGCTATAGGCATGAAATACCATATGTTTATGCTGTGTTGCATCCCAGCCACAAACTTATCATACCCACCAATTGAGGAATGATGGTGGCTGCATGCTGGCTAGCTTCCTCCATCGAGACTGAGGACGTGTGTACCTGGTACACCACCCTGTGCACATGGTTCCTCATGGCAGTCATCCCTAAGGCATGGCCCTTGCCCCTTACCTTCTGCTCCCATTTGGCCTTGTTCACACACCATTTTACCAAGCAGAAGACCTCTGGCTCCTACCCCGATGGTCTTTCCGCGTGGGAGAAAAAAAAGTTCCATACCCTGTGGTCTGTGTTGGGGCACTTAAGGTTGTCACTCACTGGGACACTTCTTGTGCTTGGAATTCCACCCTTCACTACAGCAGACACGGGAAGTGGCTCATACACCACCACCTTTTCCTCTCCTGCTCATTCTTCTCCCATACATTTAAGTCCATGCCTGCTGCAATACTGCACTGGTTGGTTCTCTCCCTCAACCCCTCCCGACAGACCTCCCTCTCATCTGCAGCAGTGAATGCTGGCGTTCTGCTGGGTGGATGACCTGGGTGGAGACCCCTATCTCCTTTATTTCCCTCTCCTCTACAGGAAGAAGGGCCACCCCAAATTCAACCTCAAAAGTGATTCCTTCAGCCACCTCCCCAACCTATATGATCAATAGGCCTTCTTTCTCCTCCAATGACTCCTTTGCCTCCGTGGACACCTCCACATGAAGCACTGCTTTTCTGCCTCGGTTTGGGTATCCACATGAGTCCCTGCCTTTGTGGAGGCATCCACATGAGTCTGTGCCTCACTTTCCTCTGTTATACTTTTCACTAGTGGGGTCTCCTAAGGTGACCCCACCTTCCCTTCTCCTCATGAATCCTCCCCAATGAATCGGCCTCACTCACTGACTCTGAGAAACAGCAATGTTGTTTGGCCAGGGCTGAGCATGGGCACCAACAAAGAGCATAAGGACCTCCCTTCCCTTATCCATCATGGGGATATACTCCTCTGACAAAGATAAATGCAGTTCTTTCTCCTCATCCCCATTGCTATGTTACCCTTTCCCTCCCACTGATGCAGGTGCACCATAACAACTGCCACTAATGACACCCAAAAGGGTGTAATCTAGAGAGAACCAGCGAAAACCAGGGCACAAAACCAAGTGAACCAAACAGGTGAACAAGCCAGGGAACAAACAATCCCACAACAACTAAAACTAAAGCACTACACTACATTTATACAGTAAAACTACAAAAATAGTATACAACACAGTACATGACAAAACCACAGAGAGGAAAAGTGTAAACAATACTATTTATGTTTTTATTTTTTTGAGGGGCATACAAATTGGTGTAGGTCATTCTTATTTGTATTTTATAATGGAACACAAACTGAGAAAGGCGCAAGAGTAAAAGACAACCTTTTATTGTATTCCTTGCGGGAGCTAGCACAATACATTAATACGCTGAACAAATAGTAAAACAAAGCAGCACACAACTTGCAAAACACCCCACAGTAAACACAAATCAACTATAGAAACGACCAACAACATACACCTACATCTCCACCAGAATCCTCAAACCTAAGCCCTGGGGGATCAAAATACCTCCAAACACACAACAAGGATGAGCATGCTCTCTGCAACAGCTTCCATCACAGCCTAGCAAAACCCACAAAAGAACAAGAAGTAAGCTGGGCCTTATAGAGATTAACACACTTCTTTCAGGAGATTTTGTTGGTTCTGATTCACTGAATGAACTCAAATTAACTGAACATATCACCCAAAAGAAACCTGATTGGCTAGGCAAAGCCAACAAATAAACCTATTATTCATCATGGCAATACCCCTATCCTACTTTTAAAAGTGTAAAGAAGGTGAAATTCAAAAGCAGCAGTTAAGCAATTTATTAATGACATTATTAAGTAACCCATGTATTTTCAGGGCATGATCTCCATTGTGACTTCCAATCTGACAAATGTGTGCCCTTTGTGCATGTGACCTATTTCTTAGCTTGATTCGCTTGTGTGCAGCAAATATGAGCTCATCTTAACACCTTTCCTGATTTGACTTATTAGTTTAGATTGAGTTTAAGAAAATGTGGTTCTTGCAGAGACTACACTTTTAAACACACTAAACAGGGCTGGTTGTTTATATTTTAACAGTAAACTCCCTACTCTAGGCCCTCTGTGTGCTCCTTCCTGTGAGGCTAAGAACCTTGGTGTCATCTTCAACTCCACCCTCTCCTTCTCTCCTCACATCTCTGAAGTCTCTAAGAAATCAAACTATCAGCTGCACCTCCTCAGAGGTAATCTTCCTTTTCTTACTTTCCCCCCAGAAGCTCACTGTCTCCAGAGCTCTGGTCCTCTCTAGGCTGGACTACTGCAACAGCCTCTTTCTAAATCTGCCTGCCTCAACTCTTCAACCTTTACAACATATCCAGAACAGGAATGCAAGACTTGTTCTTGGTCTGAAGCCCAGTGATTATATCTCTCCAGCCCTGAAATCTTTTCACTGGCTCCGCGTGGCTCAAAGGATCAAGTTCAAGACCCTCTGCATCATCCACAAGCCTTTCTGGGGTCTGGGACCTTCCTCCGGAACAGCCTCCCTGCCTCTCTCAAACTTTAGCAGAACCACCTCCGGTTCCAGAAGCAACTCAAGACCTCCCTTTTCGCTTCCGCTTTCTCTCTTCCTCTCCCCTGCTTACGTACCTGACTGCTCCGTGCACTGGCCACCTGGATACCCTCTCAACTTTGGCCCAGGCTGCTGCATGTCCAGTTGCCCTCACACTGATTCTGGGCTCCCCCAGCACTTAAGGGTCTGTTCTGCAACCCTAAAGTCCCTTTTCTTTGCACTTATGAGCCACCTACTGGCTGCACTTATTGATTTACCAGCAGTGGATGAGTGGATAGAGTGGATGAGTGGATAGTGTGGATGAGAGGATGGAACGCTTGAGAGGATGGGTGGATATGGCGAATGAGTCGATGAGAGTATAGAACGGTTGAGAGGATGAGTAGATAGGGCAGATGAGAGGATGAGTAGATAGGGCGGATGAGTGGATAGGGTGGATGAGAGGATGAGTAGATAGGGCAGATGAGTGGATATGGATAGAGTGGATGAGTGGATAGGGCGGATGAGTGGATAGAGTGGATTGAGTGGATAGAGTGGATGAGAGGATAGAACGGATGAGAGAATGAGTGGATAGGGTGGATGAGTGGATGGGGCAGATGAGTGGATGTGTGGATAAGGCGGATAAGTGTTAGAGCGTATGAGTGGATAAGTGTACAGAGTGGATGAGTAGATAGAGCATATGAGTGGATAAGAATACAGAGTGAATGAGTGTACAGAACAGATGAAGGTATAGAACAGATGCGTGTAGAGGTAAATATATAGGACAGGATAGTGCTATTGAATGCGTGAAAGGCACGAGTGCTTAAAGCAGATGAGTACGGGGAACAGATGAGTGCGGGGAGCAAAAGAGCGCGGGAGTCAGATAAGTGCGTAGAGAGGATGAGTGCATAGTGGAGATGAGTGCGTAATAGGGATGAGTGCGTAGTGGGGATGAGTGCGTACTGGGGATGAGTGCGTACTGGGGATGAGTGCGTACTGGGGATGAGTGCATAGGGGGATGAGTGCGTAGTGGGGACGAGTGCGTAGTGGGTACGAGTGCCTAGAAGAGACAAGTACGTAGAAGAGACGAGTACGTAGAAGGGATGAGTACGTAGAAGGGACGAGTGCGTAGAGGGGACGAGTGCGTAGAGGGGGCAAGTGCATAGAGGGGGTGAGTGCGTCATGGGGGTGAGTGCGTCGTGGGGGTGAGTGTGTCATGGGGGTGAGTGCGTCGTGGGGATGAGTGCGTCGTGGGGATGAGTGCGTCGTGGGGTGAGTGCGTAGAGGGGGTGAGTGCGTAGAGGGGGTGAGTGCATAGAGGGGGTGAGTGCTTAGAGGGGGAGAGTGCGTAGAGGAGCATGTGACAAATATAGTATGATTTAGAATGCAGAGAATGTCTGAAAGGGCATATAACTCATCTCAACACCACGCTTACTCTCTCCTTACATCACCACTCAACTAGAACACAGAGATACTATGACACCATTCGGTATAACTGTTCTCATACCAACACTCGCCGCTCACTCCATATCATTCTAAGTGATCACTGCTGGTTACACACCCCCCAGCCAGGCGTTCTCCTCAGGCCTAACGCAGCCACAGCCGATCTGGATAAATCCTGCCAGAACGAACACATATTCCTGACCTCTCTACCGGCACACCTATCGCTAGAAAGCAGCTATCACACGGATCCTGCACAAGCTGCACACATACCCGGTGCTAACACGCACCCTTTTTTTGACTATCTCTACTCCCTCCACTGATATGAACTTCGGTTCCCAAGGGAGTTCAACCGACCAGCGCCTTCAGACCATACCAATGGTATATAAGCACTATATACAAAATAACAATAACAATAACAATAACTTATCCATTCCCCTCCCCCTGGCACTTCTATCCTTCCATCTTACCCACACTTCTGCAATCTGATTGGCACAAGGCCTAGTAAGATTGTTGTTTTCTACTCCCTATGTTGCCCGCCCTGCTTGTCTTATCACGCCTACAAACACTTGTGTACAGGCGCATTATAAATGCAATATCATATCACAATATCATGCGACTATGATAATCACTCAGACAACAAATGCTGTTGACAGTACTCAACTTTTGTTGATTGTAAGTAAAGTTGCTAACAGACCTTATTCTAATGACATTATATAATCTCGCAGAGTTTGAATTAATTAATTGAATGCTTCACACTTCTCAAAATCAATATAGATACTTGTAGAATTCACTAAAGGAAGACACAACCCAAACCCGATGCAGGTGAATTAGCCTGGGATACTATGTAGGTGAAGTCGGTGAGAGGCCATCCACGGACACAATGAGCAGATCCATGATCTTTAGGAGAAGACCCTGTGAAAGAGAGATGAATTCCCCTCCTTGTTCTGCAAATGGCCACACATACAGCAGCTAAGTGTAAACAAGATTAGCATTAAGGGACTAGAAACTCCTAAGCAGAGGCGTAGCCAGAATTGTCTAACAAGTGGGGACTGAAGCTAATGTACTTGGGCCTACTGCAGCGGTGTTAACATCTGTAAATGGCCGCTCAGGCCCTACTCTCTCTACGCCTCTGCTCCTAAGTACTGGAAATCTTAAGAGACAAGAAACTGTTAAAGTGCCACAGATGTGTCTGCAGAATTCCATATACCTTGAGCTATATATAATGACCCCTGGAGAATGTCTGGGAGTAGGAGCCGTTATAAAACACACACAGGTTGGAATAAGAAATCTTGGCATAGGCAGTTTACAAGAAAGCCCAGTGTTTAGAGGGAGTGGACATGCACTATTGCAATAAAATAATTGAACTCTGTCAATGTATAAGATGCTACTGAGCTGCCAGAGATCTGATAAGACAGAGTTGCAAGATACAGAAGTGTTTCATAAAGAACACATGGAAGGCATTGATAGTGGTACATTAATCACGATTGAGATTGAGAGTGGCCATTTGAATGGGCAGATGGATAGATCATTTAATTAGGATGTTCATTCTTAATACAAATAGAACACTGAAACCATCTAATCCATAAATTGACACATATTGCCGTATGAAGTGAATATAGTAAACAAATGTTTTTGTTTGTAGCGGATGCTATCAACATCTGAACAATAAAGTTAATTTTCAAAAGTATTGTGAATTCAATAAAATGATGTAATCTCTGTGAGATACATAATAACATAAGAATACATTATGTTTGCATTTGGCACTTACAGGCTACACACATTTTGTATCAAGAATTGAATGTGTTGTTTGGTGTGCCTTAATTATGCTTACTCATATTTTTGGGCAGATAATTTCCAAGATCCTATGGGCTTCATTTATAAAAAAAGCAATAAGTAGTAAGCACGAGCAAGAACATTGAGCAGGTGAAATGTATTGTGCTGGGAGCTGAATTATGGAATTAAAAGAGTGCAGAAATCTGCAGCACAAAGAAAAAATAGTGGCGCCCGGGAACACTCACAGCACACCCCCATGTCAAACAGAACATAGCGCTGTCAAACAACTTTAGCACTGGACACATGGAAAAAAACAATCAAGGATTACTTACCAGCAATTACCATTACTTCAACTCCTCTCCTGTGACCGGCAAGTCATTGATCTTGTAACCCCACTGATCTGTGCCTCAGTCCCCTAACTTAAAACAGCACCCACAAATCCACCCTCGTCCCAGTACCCCACCAATATGTGCCCCAGACCCCTAATTTAAGGCAGCACCCACATTTCTGCCCTTGTCCCAGTAGCCCCACTAATCTGGACCATAGCCCCCTAATTTATGGGAGCACCCACAAGTTCACTCTCTTCCCAGTACCACCACTAATATGCTCCCCAATCCCCAACGTAAGGCAGCACACCAAAGACACTGATGTCCCTGTTCAATGTGGAGCACTTATATACCTCAACACCTCTGGCCTGTGTCTACTATGAAGAACACCTGCCAGACATCCTCTGGCAACATGATCACTTTGAAGCAGTGTTGTTGAAACCAGGACAGTCACCTCTTCCATGGTGTCCCGGTGGATCACACAAGGATGCATAACAACAGCCAACCATACTGTTACTGCAGCTACACTTTGGTCCCATGATTTACAGGAGACATAGTCCACATGTGATGTGTGTTGCACAGTGATCCAGAGTGAGGCCACATCCCTTCTCGCCGGCCAATATGCCATGCCTTTTTTGGAAGTGTGATCACATCCACATGGACAAGCAAATGCCAAAGGCACACTTAAACATCAGTGGTACCAAAAAGTGGCCCAACGTACAATAAACGGAACCTCAAGAAGTGAATAGGCAGAGTTGACTAGATACCCCAGAAACCTGTACTCTGGGGTACATCTGGCAAGACACATGAAGAAATAAGTCTCCATCCCAAATAGGAGACACAAAACACCATCATAAAACATCTCACTCATCACCAAATGTACCTCCACATTGACACCATTAGACACACAAAAACATGCTCAACCAACACTGAGACCCTGATACCAAACATGCAGTGCCCATGCACAAGGAATAGCATCAGTCAACCATCCCATTCCACCCCCAGACTTGCAAAGGTCCCTCCCCTACATGTGAAAAACATGACCACATGGCCATATGGGAAAGTCAATCAAATTAATACCACTGAGCCTACCTCAAATATCCCCCAATATTACACAACACCCATGAACATATTCATAAATGAAGTGCAATGTCAACTACAGCCACACACACCATGTACATTATAGACCAACATGCCTGTACTGCAAAGCACGGAAGTAGGAAAACAACAGATGTGCATGACATTGATGTGAAACATGTGCCTCTGAATACATCAGCTCCTCACAACTACAATACTCCAGATAAGTACAATTAACATAAATGCATCATACTAAACATCACACACATGAAGCATGCACATATATCCCCCACCAAACAGCCCAGTACCAACCTGGCCCACATAGTGTGCCCTAAACCCACATGACAGCCATATGACATACTTACATGGAGATCATGTTCAGACAAAAGGTGCACATGGACAAAGAGATGGCAAATTGTGTGGTTGAATCATGAATGAAAAATGTATTAAAAACAACCTATGTACAAACATGAAAAGAGAAACTGTGTCCATTAAAAAAATGATTGAATAAAGGAAAATCAGCTGGCTACTACATGGAAATCTCTGACCATGCCTCAGTCAAGGCAGATTCACCCTCCACATCTGCCTCTTGCAGGCATTCCTCTGTTGTTTACTGGAGGGCTTGCAGTGCTTCCCTCATCGAAGACTTAATCTCCTCTGCTGTCCTGCAAGAATCCTCCAGGATGGCAACATTTGCCTGTGCCAACCTCTTTGCCAACTCAGCCCTTTCCCTGGCAATTGCCCCCTCATGTGCCTGCTGCTTATCCTCATCCTGCTATTTCACAAATGACACCTGTGATGAAACCAGTGCCTTCAGGTGCTGTCATGCATCCTGCTTCACTTGCACCATGTGTGCACCTGCTTGCCCCCTCTTTGTTGCAATGACATCCCTGCTTTGCCTCTTGAAGATCGACATCTCCTGCTGCCTGGCTATGTGTCTGTGGACGGCAGTCTGTGTTGGGGGAGTACAGCACTTTCAATACCATACAGTGCCTGATGTTCCTCTGCATCCTGTTCCCTTGTTTGTTCCTGGGCAGGCTCAGTAACCACCTCATCTGCCACAGGAAACAGACACATCTAGACTGGCCAATGGTGGGACAGGGGCATAAGAGGCCATTATGGCCATGGTGGTAGCTGGCATGGAGGCTTCAGCTGATGTTGGCTGGGGCACAGATGATTATGAGGTGGAGGGGGATATGAAGTAGCCTGTCCAAAGTGGCCAACAGAAAGCAGTGGTGCTGCCAGAAAGGACAAAAGATGGTCCATCTTCCCCTGATTCTCTACATGCAGCTCATGTGTTGCATGCATAGCATCAAACATAGATGTCTGCTCCCTCAAGCCAGCCATCAGCAGTGGCAGCACTTCATCCGAATGGCCACATCAGCCAGGGACGCAGGCTCTGTCTGGGCGCAGGCATCAGTGATGGTGGGCAGTGCTGCAGCAGATGGCTCTGCGACAGGAGGTTGTGCTGGCCCCTCCACAATGTTCTGCACAGCCTCCTGTCTCAAGGACAGGTGTGCAGCCTACACATCCCCCTCGGTGCTGCCACCTGACCTCATGGGCAGGCCAGAAATTGCCTTCTCCTCCCTCAACCCAGACACCTCCAATGAGGTCTCCATGCCTTGGGGCCCCTGTTTGGTAACATCATCACCACCACCCTGTCCCTCTGCTGCTGAGTTGCCCACCATGATGATGAAATCCTGGGCATCCTCATCAGCAGCCTTACCATCGGAATGCGACACTCCCCAAGCACTTTCCCCTCAGAGAAGGTGGACCCCACTAGGTGTACCTGGGGTTTGCTCCTGCGTCTGAAGGCATTGCCCTTAGGATGCAGCTCCACATCAGATCTAGTACCCTCCTCTACAGCCACTGCAACTGTGGAAAAGGGAACAAAATACATAGGGATCAATCATAAGTGACAATGCATGTGTACTCTCGCCAAGTGCATCAGCAGCAGGCTGTCAGCATTAGTCAATAAGCGACTGTCTCACATACACATGCCCATGTTTGGAAATCTGACAGGTTCCAGTCTCACAACTGAAGACAAAAGGAAGAAGTGACAATGATGAGACACGGAGCACATTATTGATGTGCCACATACACATGACAACAACTCATTTCACAACACAATCACAATGAAGCAGTGACCCAAGTGTATCCTGGAGGCAGGGCCATGGAAGAAGCACTTGGTCACATGTGTCCGTAGCACCATTGACACATCTCCACCCAACCTCATCTACCAACATGCACCCCTAACAGTCCATCATGAAAGCACGCAACACGTGCATGCAGCCATTGCCGAGGGTCAAGCAGCAATGCTCTTTCTCCTCATCCCATGTATGCTCCCTCATTCAGTGGCCTGACAGGTCGCAAAGTAGAACTGGATAGTCAAATGCAAGAAATGTCCATGACCACACATCCATACACATGTGTCAGTCTCAGCTGCTGAGTGGAGATGATGCAATCATCATACACATTGGAACAGCCCATAGAGCAGGGTGCATGAATGCGCATCACATGCCCTCAACATCTTATTCTTGCAATTTAGCTCATACATACACATGGCCATTTCACAGATGTGTGCCAGCCATCACATATTTCGAGCCTGGGCATGAGGCTGGATGCCATTTAAGGATAGCGCAACACACAAGCTGTGAAAAGCATTAACTTGATAGAGTCATGCATACCCAAGCAGGACATACCAAATCTGTGGAAATGTACATCCTGTGAGTGCTCACCAGCAGCCCGGGCACTTCATTGCAGGTCGAGGACCTGGGCATGGACCACTGGGTTGATCCTCTTGAAGATCCAGAGGTGAAGGGGTGAAACCCAATGGCATCCTGCACGGTGCACCTCCACAGAGACACCTGCCTCAAGGGCTTACTTCACCTGGCTCTGGATCATAAGGTCGTCCCAGTCCTTTGCATGGTCCACTTTATGGACTGCCACCTCCTCCGCGTTGATAGCAGCCATGATGTCCACCCAGATCTTCTAATGGCCACATGTCTCAAGTTGCTTCTGCGGGACAAAAGGGGCATCATAATGGGACAGGACCTGGACACCCAGGATGCCAACTTCAGCAGCAGAGAAGATGACAGTCCTCAGCCTCCCCTTATCGGGCACTGGTCAGTGTTCCAGACATGGTGCACCTGAGAATGGTGGGGTGAAGCATGGCACTGACTACGCATGCTTGGAGCTGTGGTGGTGGTATTAAGGAGTATAAGTCCTTATGTGGAAGATGATGTGGTCGCAAAGCCTGACAGGAAGGCCATAGAGGTACATGCTAAAGAGAAATAACAGGCACTCCAAGGCAATACCAGTGGTCAGCAGGCATTGACACACTACCAGGCAGCAGGAGAAGTTGAGGTAAGGAGGGAAAATCCTGATGGAGGAGGCAATATATGGCACAAGGTAGGAGCTACAGCAGGGCACAGTTGTCTACACTACATGCACAAGGCAGCAGTGACAAAATCAGAGGAGGGGCCCTATGCGTGTAATTTCCATGATGCATGCATAATGCTTACACACGTATCGTTGTATATGAAGTGCCCTCCCTTGCGTGGAGGTGGAGATATTTAGGGGGTACAATGCAGCATTCCTGGTGTACACAGAGGAGGTGATATTTGGGAGTACTATATGAATTCCCTGGTGTGCGCAGAGGTGGGGACGGCTAGGGGGTACAACACGGATTTCCTGGTATTGAAATTTTGAGGTAACCTGCTGTGAATGCTGCTTGCACCAGGAGTGGGAGGGCTCTGTGGAGAGGGAGGGGAAGAGAGCAGAATAAGGGCCCAGTTGCTAAATGTGGTGTTATAGCCTCTAAAGCAGGAACAGGCAGCACCCTGTGAAGAGGCCCAGGTCAAGGAGAAGAGGCTACCAAGGCGGAGACATTTTACAGATGAGGAGCTAACAATCCTCGCTGATTATTTCGACAAACACCAGGTCGCCATTTACCCTTAGGCTGCAATAATCTTCCTGTGACCCAGTGGTGGAGAATATGGCAGTAGGTCACATATCACAGCAATGCCTGTTGGGTGGAGACACACACTGCGGCAGGGGTCCACAAGTGGATGGGGGACCTTATGTGACAGACCAAGGAGAAGCTCATCAGCAATGGGGCCTCTGCCCAGATGACTGCAGGTGGATCACCACATGTGGATGAGCTGACTCCATTTGAAACTATTGCCATTGGTCTCATTAGCAGTGAGCAGGTCATCGGGGTGGGAAGCATGGACATCTATGTAGCCTCATCAGGTGAGTGCCATGTGTGCCTGCTATATACATATGATTTCATCTACACATTAAATGCTTTAAAAGTTGTGGTACAGTTGGTCAGGGTTCTTCTCACCCATCCATGAGTACTACAGTAACATTCATGGTCACTTCCAATACATGTTGTGCATCCTAGAAGGTGGATGCTTGAACTCTGTTTGCGGTTAAAATTGATTTTACAGCACACATTACTGTATACAGGATTCTTTAGTGACGCCAATACACCTATATTTGGCAATGGCTTGCAAGACATGTATTATTGGACTCAATTACATGCGTGTTGACTCACATGGAATAACACCAAGGAATGGACGATGTCAGAGTTATCCATTCACTGGCCCTGGCGACCAGAGGAAAAGGATGAGGGACATTGTCAGCAAGAAGTCACATGAGGGTGTGTTTCAGACTAGTTGTGGTGGTTGGGCGAAACATTTTTGAGTGAAATTATTTCCACGTTTGGAGTGTCAGTTATTCAGTGATCAATAAAGTGCACACTGGTCATATGCATGTTTCACTCTTCTCACACATAATTGAGATTCATGTGAGCGTGGGTAACAGCAAATCTAGCCTTGGCAATGTGGCTGAGGTGGTGATGGGGATTTTGGCAACACAAATGCTTGAATGCAGATTTGGTCAGCGGAAGAAAAACAGGATATTTCCACATGTTGCAAGTAGGCATGGTTGAAGTAGAGAATGGGATTAGCAATGAAGCTTGGACCTCCAATCCGTCTACTGTTAGACCTTCCACTCCCATACATGAATGTATGTATGGTCGCCTTGTCCTCCAATCCGTAGCATGATGCAGAGCCTAATATGCACTGACATGATTGCACAGAACATTGAATGTTAGTCACCTGTGCTTTTCACATTACAGAATGCCCAGTTTCAAAGTTTTTGACAAGGTATCTTTTGTTCTGTTGCCATTTTCGCATGAATTCACAGCATGATTGAGAACTTTGTGAAATGCTCATTCTGAGCTTCTGTTTGTGTGATAAGCAGCACAACTTGATTTGTTTGTGTCTTCCAAGCAGCAAATCATTCGGTGTTTTAATTACATTTCTCAGGTCTTCCTGGGGCACACATAGAGAAACTTTAGGTGCTTCAGCACCAGAGCTTCTATGCTAAATCGGTCTTTGCCGGGCCCACCATAACTCTGTCCTTTGCAGCTGGAAATTTCAGGCGCATTGTTTCTTCCCTTTGTGGGGGCATAACTACTGACTGGGCATTAGGGGCTTCCCAATCAAACAAAACCTGATGTTGGCTGCCCAACGAGCAAACCGCCTTGCCCTTTTAACAAATTCAAACAAATGTAATTGGATGCAAGGAGCTACCTCTCTCAGCCACCTGAATACTCACCTTGCCTTAAAACCAATACCACCTTAATTCCATCGCATGACCTTGTTCTAACCTTGTCAGAACAGAACCTACCCCTGTTCAAGGACACCACAAGGCACTCTGCAGCACTGGAAGAGTCAGCGGCTAGTTGGTGCGTTCAGACTCCTGCTGCAGAACTTGAGCCTCTAACAAACACCCCTGACAAAGCATGCTCTCTTGATTCTGTACAGATGATCCCCTAGCACCATGGGCAGGAGCCTGTCCCCTCAGTTACAAACTTGGGGGTAGACCAAGTTCCTTGCGTGGTTGAACCAATAAAGGAGTTGGGAGTAAAAATCCCTCCTTTTCTCGGGCCGGGATAGAATAAAAGTGGCTTTCTTGACACTAGGTCCCTGAACAGCCATGCTCGGGATACCCACATTCCTATAGTGGATAATAGCCTAGACATATTTGGTAATTCTGGAAGGGTTTTCAATCTTTCGAGAAGAGAAAACGGATATTGTGGGGGGGATAGCATTTATTGCTAAAAATCAAACTAGAATAAAGATTTTGCACATTAAAATGACCCCAACAAACCAAAGTTGCATCAACTTTATTTTGATTTATCATCCACCGTCATCGATGACAAGCCTCAATGAGGAAATTGTACAATTATTGAGCAATTTTACTGGCCTTAACTGTGCTACACTATTTTTAGGGGACTTAAGCCGTTGGCTGGGAAATCCCATGTGCCGTACAAGAGGCCATAGACCTGGAAGTAGCCCTGAACAACATCAACCATCAAGTTCAGAACAATGAGCCTATCACTGGAAATAACAACATCCTTGACTGGGTAGTTACCAGAAACCTCACGGTATACATCGGTTGTACTACCCCGTGCGTATGGTCGGACAATCATAGACTTCCATATCCAGTTAAAAGATCATCCCCCAAAAATTCATAACAACACTAAAGCAGTTATCAGCGGACATTTTAAAAGGGTGCACACGAAGACATAGAGCTTGTTTGGATTCAATTATGGTTTGTTCAGCAGTTTCAGATTCAGCAGAACCTCTGGTGGCCATCTATTCCGGAAGCTTTTTGGAGATGTTAGATAATATAGCCAGCTTTCGTCCAACGCTGGTCATAGAAAAGACTGGGCATAAAAAATGGTTTACCCCACAGCTCAGCGCCCAAAAAAGAGAAAAACGCAAAGTCGAAACCTGGTGGCTAAAATGTCTATATCAGGAAAACAAAACCACCTGGAAAATTGCAGAAAAAGCATATACATGTAGCATAGTGGAAACCAAAAAGAATTACTTTAATTCCCAAATTAGCAAGTGCTCAAAGAGTACTGGGAAACTTTTTGAAATCTTAACATCAATGGAAAAAACCATGGCACACTTAACACCTTTTCTGCCCACAAATCAGGACTGCTTAATTGTTTGGTCTGCTTTCGAAGCAAAAGTAACAAAAGCAAGAGATAAAATCAAAAACCCTCTGTCCACCGTCATCCTGACTGATGATGTGTTGGCTTCGGAGTCCATGGTCCATAAATATCCCATTTTTACTTTTTCCTCGATATCAATAGTTGACATGCAGAGAATGCTGTCCTCCAGGCATCCTACCTCCTGCCCTGAAAATATCCTCCTGCCCAAATTAAACTTGGAGTATAAGGAACTATTTGCACCATTCCTCACTAGATTAGTGAACTCCTCTCTCGGGGCACCTCTGTTCCTGATTCAATTAAGGTGGCTATGGTCACTCCACGCCCCAAGAAGCCTGGATTAAATCCTAAAGATCCAAGTAAATGCAGGCCTATTACAAACTGTAACTTTCTTTTAAAGATGCTTGACAAATTTGCCACAGTCCAACTCCAATCCTTTGTGGAATCGAACGCCATCCTCCACAATAGACAATCAGGTTTTCGAGCAGTATATAGTACAGAGACAGCACTTATTGATCTTCATTCCATTATGTTAAAAATAATGGATGGGGAGAAAAGCTGGGATTTTGACCTTACTTGACATGTCAGCGGCTTTTGATTTACTGGATCACGACCGTCTCTTATACTCTCTAGGTCACCTGGGAAACTGCTCTAAAGAGGCAGTTGATGGTTCCATTCCTTCCTTTCTAATCGAGTGTCCATAATTCAGTGAGGATCAGCTTCCTCCCCTGCAGCCTCCATTCATTCTTTATACCCCAGGGTGCGTGCCTATCTCCCGTTCTTTTTAACCTGTATTTAAGGCCACTGCTCGCTCCTTGAGGACTCAGGTGTATTCTTTACAAAGTACACTGACAACACTCAGCTAGTCCTTGAAGTCAGCAGTGACATTGCCCGAGACTCTGACAACCTTTTCGGGCACTTATGAGCAAATCAATTCCTAGATGTCCAACAATTGCTTTGTCTCAATGTTAGCAAAACAGAGTTCCTCATCTTTGGTTCATGGCAGGCTCTTTCTAAACTGAGCCCAGATTATAAAAGCTTCAAAATCAAAATAAGCATCATTCCAGTGCAAAGCAAAGTATGAACTCTGGGCATCTTGTTGGGGGCCTCCCTGAATGCAGATGCACATGTCAGAAAGGTTAGCCAGAACGGTAATTACCATCTTTGCCTGCTCAGGAATATCTGCCCCTTTATTAACAAAAAGAACTCCACAATCATTGCCCGTACACCATCATCCCAAGGCTGGAATTACTGTAACGCCTTGCAAACCGGCACCACAAGCTCTAGTTTGAAAAAGATTTGAAACCTACAGAATGATGCCATCCCCATGAAGAGAATCCCGAGAAGGGACAACATTTCAGATCATAGGAGGGACCTCCATTGCCTGCCGGTGCAGGAACGCATAAACTTTAAAGATGACCCCCTGGTACATCGAGTCCTATTTGGAACAGCTCCTCCGTACTTAAAATCCTTGATCTCCCGAAATGCCCCACCAGAGCATCGCGTTCTTCTAACTTGGCGCAGGCGAAATGTCCTGGTTTCATTTGATCGAACAGACCGGGAAGATCTTTTCCGGTAAATGCTGCCAAGTTCTGGAACACACTGCCATTACCACTCAGGTTGGAAAAAAATATGAACTCCATTTCAAAAAGAACTAAAAACATTCCTTTTTAAGTAACTGATCACTCAATCCTGCTCTGTTGGATCTGATGTCCTGTCTTATTTGTTTGTATGATTGTGTTATTGTTTTCACCCGATGCCCGCAGGCTATCGGCGCACTACAAATAAACAAGTAAAAATGTATGATGTAAGTGTATCTGGCCCTATATTTTCTGCATGCATTAGATTTTTAAAAAATAATAATTGGTTATTTGTAACACGCTTAATACTCATAGGTTTCTAAGCACTGACCCGAGGATCGAACTTGTGTTGGTTTGCGTTGTCTTGCTTCCAAGGCTAGTGGATTGCCCCTAAACTATCCTCCGGAGACCATGTCCAGCCATGTAGGTAGGCCTCTGATTATTGTTGGCTGACTTTGTTCAGGTGACGATGGAGTGGATGAAGAGGAGGAGAAGGAGGAGAAGGAGGAGGAGGAGTAAAAGGATGAGGTGCATCCATTCACCAGTGCAGCCTAGGATGCTGTGCATGTTGAGAATTCCCTTGTGTTGCAGGCCATCATCAGTAGGCCTGACAACTCTTCTGATGATGATGCTGAATCTGTTGTGGAGGGCATACTTAGGACAAAAATTACAATTGAATAGGTACAAAGAAGAGTGCTCTAATGAAAACACACTGTTTCACCCCTTATTACCCTCTGCATTAAAGGAGAAAAAGAAAGAAACTCACTGTTTCTTTCTTTTTCTCCTTTAATGCAGAGGGTAATAAGGGGTGAAACAGTGTGTTTTCATTAGAGCACTCTTCTTTGTACCTATTCAATTGTAATTTTTGTCTTAAAGTAACCCTCCTGGGTAGAATAGGTCCATAACCAGGAGCCCATTTTTTGAATCTATTGGGCATACTTAGGGACATGGTGGAGGGTACACTGTTGAGTGGTCTAGATGCCGTAGAGCTCCTTGAGTTTCTTGAGACTGCTGAGTTGGTCGTAGGAGGAGAGCGAGGGCACCTGGGCCTGGCAGTAGGAAGCCCTGCATCAATAGTAGCTTCAGTGTCTGCAAGATTGCCTCTTACCCATCAAGGAGGCAGTAGTGGAGGCTGAGTGTAATCAGAGGGTTGAAGACCAACAGCCAATGACAGTGGACTCACTTTGATGGGCTAGGGCTTCGCCATCCTGGCTTGATAGGCCCCACACTTGTGGTGACAGTGGAGGAATTGCTGCGTGCAAGTGCCCAAAGGGGCGAGGTCCTGCAGGAGATGGCCAGGGACATCCATCGGCTGGAAGAAAATGTCATCTCCTCAAATGCTGCGCACACTGCCAAACTCTGCGTATTGTGGCAGGAGAGGAGAGAGGACATGCAACAACTGAGGCAGGCAATTTGCAATGATGGTTTAGCTTTGAGACAATCCCTGCATGATGAGTTATTGACCTCAAGGGGCTTACAGCGGTAGAAGATGGACATCTTGAGGGAAACCCTGCATGTGGAGACGTTTGCCACAAGGGAATCCCAATGTCAAGACATGGATTCCATGAGTAAACGCCTGCATGCAGAGATGTGGGCATTAAGGGACTCCTGCCATCAGATTCCTTGAGGCAATCTCTGCATGATGAAATATTTGCCACAAGGGACATCCACCACCAAGACATGAATTCCCTAAGACAATCTCTCAACATGTAGTTAGAGACGTCAAGGGTCAGCTTGCATAATGACTCTTTGGACACTCTTGATTTCCATCATCAGGACCTTGGAGCAATTGGGGCCCTCATACATGCATCCTTCTCACGAGTGGCTGTAGCAAATGAGGACCAGGATTTGGCATTGCATGGTCACAGTGCACCATCCCAGGTTCCACCACAGTATGGGGGGTCCACGTGAAACATGCAGGGGATGCCATTGGCAATGTCCCATACACTCCTATCCTTGTGTCACCACCACCACCACCCATTCTTCATGCACCCTGGTGTGCATGAGCCTGTGTAGAGAGCATGAATTATTTTACCTCATTTTTTTACCTTCTACCCACCCACAAGAGTGGACTGATTTTTGTTTCTATATTTTGTTTGTACTCTGTAAAAGGTGTACTGTATTATCTTTTTACTCCCGTCCAAGTTGAACTTTATTTTCTTTTTTACCTCGTCCAGGGTGGACTGTATCATTTTTTTGGGTCCTCATGTCAGGGCCATTGTGCTCTCAAGGGCAGTGTGTCAACTGTTCATGGTACTGGGTACATTTCTGAGCTGGGTAATGAACATACGGCTATGCTCAGTGGAATCAAGTGACATGGTCTTGTGGACTGCTACAGCCTCCAGCATACTCGGGTATCTTGTCTCTTCGAGTGCCCACACTCCCTGAGAGAACCGCCAGGCACCCTATTTCCACCCAAGTCCCCATTCTCTCTGCTGGACACGGACCCTCATAGTACCTTTGTGGAGGTCCAGTATTAGTTGAAGGTGTTGAGGGATTCACAGTACAACAGTTGTACCACCAGGTAAGGTTGTACACTTTCATTGTTTTTCATTGGCTGGTGACATATGCATCCCAATAGTGGAATGATGTTGCACATATAGGGTTTGCATGATTAATGTGATATGGTGAGGATTGGGTGATGGTCACTGTCACTAAATGTGAGTTATCCTACAGAGTTGTGTGTTCATGTCTCATTGAGCAGCTATGCATGTGCTTTACACCTCCACGACTTGGTGCTTGGAGTCAGTCTCCTCAGGATGTTCCTGTGCGCATGTTTTTGGTGATGGTTGATGCAGTAGCTTCTTTTTTGTGTGGCATTACATATGCACTCCTGTCATGTAAGCCTTGCATGGCGTCTCCTGACATGTGTCATGTCAAGTTGCCACTCCATGATCAGGGGTAGACTGGCCTATATGGAAGTCTGGCAATTTCCTGTCAGGCCTCTGCACCCTGGGCTTCTTTTGTGTCATAATTACACATTTTCTCATGGGCAAAGGGATGGGCTTGTTGTAGATGTGTGATATGGGGCCACATAAAGAATAATATTCAGGGCCTCTTTTGGTTCACAGTCCACCCCTATCCATGATGCATAGGCATGCAAAGCACCTGACTCTCACAATCCATGTAGGTGGATGATCCAGATGACAAGGATGCATGTGGGTAATGTGTGAAGACAGTGGTGCATTTCAGGTGATGTGTGGGTGTCGGAGGCCTAAATGTCTTTCCAATATGGCATGTGTAATGTAGAAGCTCTGTTCCCATTTATATGATCAATGTATGAGGTGGAGGTGGGTGGGCAGCTGTTGATTTTCCTGATTGCAGGGGCACATGCATGCAAGTGGTAAGAGGTGGTAACACCAGCTGCAATGCTGCCTAGGGACCCAGCTTCAAGATGGCAGTCAGGTGAGTCCTTTTTTCCACTTGGATGGTACTTGGGGAGACACAGGTGATGGTGTGATCATGCCACAGGCTGGCTTTGCAACATCAGGTATTTTGGGCATGTAACATAGACAATTTTCTACCAACTTGACATGCGTGTGTATGTGTTTTGTGCACTTCATGTCAAGGATATCCATGAGGTTGCTGTGTACTTTTAATGCTATAGGGCACACATAGTTTTGCAATCCAAGAGGCACATTCTCAGGGTGTTGTTATCAGCAATCCGGATTAGCAAAGGTTAGCATCATTGATGGCCATCAGGGATGTGGCTTCAGTGTGTGTTCCATACGGATTGGTATTCATGTGAAGTAAGTTTGTACTACCTGCTTGCAAGTGGCCTATCCCTGTGCCCTTTGGCATGTTAAGGGAATGGGCGGTACCAATGCATGGGGCAGAAGCCCTCCTGCAGCTCTAATGCTATGTCATGACGTGTGGCAATATTATGCAGGACACAGCATGCCACAATGATTTTGCATACTACAGGGCGAGCATATAGCAATCCGCCAACAAGTGGTCAAGGGGAGCGGACACATGACTTAAGCACTCCGAATCTGTGCTCCACTATACCCCTCATGGCTATGTGTGCTGCGTTGTAGTGTGCCTTACCTGGGGTGGCTGGATTCCTGATGGGTGTCAACAGGAATTGTGACAGTGCGTAGGCACTGTCCCTGCAAAGGACTAAATTATTATTTATTGCATGTGTTGTCATTTCTTTTGTTTCTGTGGGTCATGTGACTGCTTGTGTGTGCGTGTTAGTTGATACTCACCCACAAGCCAGTTGTTTCCAAAGGTTCCCAATGGAAGGGTGAGGTATATGGGCGAATGCCGGAAGATTTAGCTATCATGCGTGCATCCTGGATAATTGGCATTGGCATGCATGACGTGTGCCTTGGCATCACAAATCACCTACACATTGATGGAATGCCAATGTCTCCTGTTTTGATAAATGTGCTCAATGTCTCAGGGGGGTTGCAGCACTACATATGTGCAGGCAATGGCTGCCAGGACCAGGGGGAAGTGTCAAATTCATAGAATGTCTGGTGCACACTCTCTGCCTATCCTGCAGTGTGCATGGCATGTGAATGTGCCTATCTGTTAATGCTCACAAAGGGAGCAGTTGGATAGAATGTTCCCCTAATGTGCAGCCAGGGAACCCCAGTCAGTAAAAACGGGGTCTCCTCAATAAGGGAGACCTTCTTCTTGAAACACCCCACTGTTCGTTTAAGTGAGGACAAACAGAGGTGCTATTCAAGCGAAAGAGCAAAGAGCAAAACTACCACCAGGTATGCACAAAGCTGGGAAGAAAACAGAGATATATCTCAGTACCAGTAATCCGACTTCAATAAAGTATTTATTTGAGGTAAAGCAACACTGACCTGTTCAGAATGGTGCTCTGTCAATGTTTTTGGGTTCTTCTCGTGACAAAAAAACTCTGTAGCCTCACACTAATAGAAACAACAAAATGAAAGAGAATTAAGCCACCAGGAAGGATGAGAAGACTATTAGAATTGAAGGTGTAATCTACTGGGTTCTTACCTAATAGGAAAGGAGTGAGGATCCAAAGATAGAAGCAGTAGATTGTCAAGGAATTTCCAGGGAGACGAGAAAAAATACAATGGAAGTAAAAAGCGAAAAGGGAAAGGGAGGTTAGTGAGATTAGTAGGGACCTACCCTGGGCGGCATGAGGATGCACTAACGATAAATTCATTGCACGTTGGATTAGAGCTGCATAGCGTCCACAGTTCGGTGCACCAGAACAGTTCCAGGGATATCAGAAGCAACAAAGGGAATATCCAAGTTCAGTACGTGTTGCATGCAGTAGTCGTTACCTTAAATCGCCAAGCAAAAGTACCAAGACAGGATCCAAAGATGGGTCGGTAGAGCGGAAACAGGGTTACAATGAAGGCCAAGCATACGAAACACAAAACAAAGATACCGGAGCACTAACTTCAATCAGAAGCGCCGGGGCCATGAAAATGCTGTTCCTTGTGGCTTTGTGGGAGTTCCTGCAATTCGATGATGTCATGCTTTGCATCGGGTAACCATAGCTACACAAGGTTTTACCCGACGCGAACACGCAGCAGCTGAGGAGTACCGAAAGCGAACACGGCTGTGGGGTAGGCGAGATGGCAACTGCCAACACCGTATGAGGGGAAAGGCAGGTCTATGCTATTTGTGTGGCATGCGTACACTGAGTCTCCGAGTCATGACACATTCCACACATGCTAGGTGGCAGCCCAAGACAGGGTGGAGGCACCTTGATTGTGTGGACTATGATATACCCCCCACAATGGCTGTGGCATGCTAGAATGATCCTGTTGGCAGGAAGTGTAAGGCTGATAGCACTTTGATCAGAGGTGGCACAGCCTGTGAGCACATTGTGGGTGATACCAGGTCATTCTCCCTCTCCCTGACCAGGTCTAGGATGACATGGGGAGGGAAGCGGCACCCTCCATGCACCTCCTCATCTGGCATCCCAAATAATTTTGTTTGTGGGTGGAATATCTTGTAGGGGTGTGTTTGTTGTTTGCATGGTGCCTCCCTCCCTACGCCCAAGTTCTTCCTCATTTTCCCAATTTAATAATGATTTTGCATGTTTCCGCCACCTTTCTATTCTTTGTGCTGGAAATGTATGTGCCTCCAGCGCAAAGCGCTCATGCAGAGCGCCAAGAGGGGAGGACCAGCACAAAACCGGATCTGTGAATCGGAAATTGTTTTTTAGCGTGGCGCAAATTGTACTTTTATGGTGCAAAGTCACTTTGTGCTGCACTAAACATTTTGTAAATGAGGCCCTATATGGACCTATATATCTATCCTTTGTCCTGTTAGTGAACCTGACACAATGTCCACTTGGTGTGTGTATGTTCATGATACACAAAATAGGGCTTTGCGTGTGTGTGTGTGTGTATTGTGCATATGTGCGTGCTATTATTAAAAACAAGCACAGTGTGCTGACCAGCTGCACCCTTTTAGCAGCATATGGTTTACCGCCAGCGTGTTCCATGCAGCAGGGCTTTCGGGCCAGTGTTGGCATGTAACGTTAAAAGTGTATAAATAAATAAACAAGTATTCCTTCCTTTTGAAGGGAGAGAACTTTACGGCAATAAGGGAACGCCCCTTATCCATGGGTGCAAAAGCACTGCCCACTTATTAGACATTAAAAAAAGCAAGTAGCTGTGGCCATTCCTAAAATAGAAAGTTACATGGTGAATAAAATTGGTTTTTATTTGCTTCGATGGTGAAATTTGATAGTTACTGTTGTTAGAT
The DNA here is from genome assembly GCF_040938575.1 of Ambystoma mexicanum. NCBI lineage: Eukaryota > Metazoa > Chordata > Amphibia > Caudata > Ambystomatidae > Ambystoma > Ambystoma mexicanum. Next base: position 483,483,574 of record NC_090927.1, read on the forward strand.
AAATGTCAATCGCTCATAATCAAGGATTTCTTGGATGGAAGAGCGGTCATTATACGCCTGGCTGAAAAGCCCAAACATTCAATGTCACACCGGTTTTTTCTTGCGTATTCCCCCATGTATTCCTTAGGCATTTGTGCTGGTAGACTTCTCTTCTTGTGGCAAGTAAAACCCCGACATCAGAAGGAATTCGAGACTGCAGGACTATATCAAAATGTGTGGTATTCTGATTTTAGCCAGATAACTGTTTCTCACTCGAAGTAGCCTTGATATGAGGGATGACGTCGTGCAGAGGTGTTTTATAATGACACTAGTTCGAACGCTCACGGGGGAAAACACTCGCTCTCTGCCCCCATTCTTCAGGGCTTTCAATTCGGAGTGTGTATTTTTCAAAGAAATCACTTCCCGCTATCTAGCGACTGCAGCCCGGAATATGATTCCGCTTCATATAAATGAAGTGTCCCAAACATCGATTCATCATTTCATTTCAATTTCCTCTGCTATAGAAAGTGTTGCAATCCGATGCATGATCAGCTATAAAAACTGAAATATGCGTGCATGGAGTAGACTTAGATTATTGCGAATCAGCATGAATAATGCCCCCGTCCTTTCCAAATCAAACCCATGCCCACAGAACAGTTCCAACGGCAGCGGCACGCGCTGCGCGAGGTCTCCTCCTTCAGGGAAAAGGCTGTTATCTTGGAACGACACATTCTTAGATAAGACCGAACCTGCATTGGAACGGCTAAAAAAAAGTGTCATCGCTACACCCTGACAGGAATCATTTCTATAGGAGATGAGCTCATATAAAAACGAATTCACTCTAAAAAGTGTTTAAAGTTCCTAAAGAAGAGGGGCTGCTTACTGCCGTGACAGCCTTGTTTTCAGCGCAGAATCTATTGCATCGTGTGTGGTCGTTTTTTTCAAAAATTAGTCTTATTGTTTAAGCATTACACTCTCAATATCTAACCACGAGATACATGAGACTAAGGTGTTCCTCCCAGGGGAGGGCACTAACAACATGTTTGCGTGTTTATAGCTCCGTAACGTATACATGCCCTTGCTCGTGATTTTCTAAGGAAACGGGTGAACATGAAGCAAAGGTCATCTACAGACAGCAAGGTACCAAATGAAACATTCCATTTAAATATTGATATGAGCGACTTTCCAAATCAATATTTGAACTGGAAAGGAATATTACTGCTTCTTGCTAAAGTCAACCATTTGCCCATTGGTCCTTCAAACAGGAGGCACTGAAGACCTATTAGTGGCAGCAGAGGGAGCAGAGCAGCAGATCACAATGGATCAACGACAAAAAGCAGGCGAGTACTTACTAGTGCCCAGTGCCTAGTGTGAGTGCTTTCAGGGCCGTATGTAGAAGAGTCTTCCTTGTGTTGGTATAAGGCAAGCCAGTGCCCATCACCTGAGTGTGGGTTAGTGTAGAGGTCAGAAAAGATGTCAAAAGTGGGTGATAGATTAGGGAGACATAGTGAGTGCTTCATTTGTGTGATGCATGCAATTTGAAGACAGGGAAGTGTCGCGGTTTATTAGACGGACACAAACAAGTCAGGGGTCTCCTTCCCCTACAATGAATGTGGTGTACAATAAAACACTTTTATTTCTACCCTTCAGGTCCTTTCTTTGTGAAGGCCTCAACCCATCTCGCACACAACCCCAGTGAATACCCAGTGCCCCAATGGACTAGCGACCAGGCTGGTGTGTAGTAAGAAGATATTTATTAATTTATTATTTATGTCAAATTAGAAAAAAACTGCTTAAATCAGCCATCAATGTTGTGGCAACACAAAAACGAAATATTCTTTTAATAGAATACCTCCACAGAAATGACACTAGAATATGCATTAACAATAGCTTCCTTGTACACCTCCCCACCCTCAGCCCCTCCCAATGCAATCACAGAACAGTTCAAAGCACACCAGGAAAATGAATGCAAACAGAATTATACTTTTTGGTCCCAGCAACCCTCACCCTCCAAACATCAGTATGACTTGATTTCTTTGAATAGAAAGCAGTGTCAGGGAGTGGGGAGTACAAGAGAAAAATCAGATTTAGGAATTCTGGGTCACAGAACCAGTAGGGAAGATAGAAAGGCAATGGGACATACTGGTTTTGCAAAGCACAATGGTAAAATGGGTTGTTGAATTATTTATCACAACTGCTACGGGAAAGAATAGAAAAAGAAAGGGAATTTGTTTTTTCCTTATACTATAAGGACTGGCAGTGGTTTGGGGGTATATTAATCGGCACACAAGGGGAAAATCGGATTGGGGGCTGGATCACAAAAGCAACTAAGAGGAGACAGAAATGCAATGGGAGACATGTGTTTTGCCATAACTGACAATAACACACAGGGCTTTAAAGGTATTATCAGAACAGGATGGCAAAATCGATTTTGGGAGGTTTAACACAAGGGCAATGGGAGAAAGAAAATGCAAACGGGAATTTGTTTAGCAGAGTACAATTGAAACACAGGGACACATTCGTTTTTGCAGATCACAATGGGATTAATTCTTTGTGGCAACTCTTTATGACTATACCGGCTCACAGTACACTGGGAAAAGATGGTTGGTTTCAAATTCCAACAATCAGTACCCAATGATTAAATGGGGTAGTTAATTGATTTATTTTGATAAATATGCTAAGGATCTACACAGGCAAACAAGTGCTTTTTCAATAGGCAAATTACTAAAATACATAGGCAAACAGGAGATGGGATTTTTCAATGGGAAAATATCTAAGGCAATGCTGAAAGCATATAGTGCTTATACAATGTACGGCTTGGGGTGTTTCTACTTACAGGAGAGGTCTGGACTGGTGGTGTGCTCTTACCTGGCCCTTGTTGGGGAACACCTCAGAATTATCAGTTCCCGGCCATTACCACACAATAAACAGTTGGACTCAGATAAGCAACACATAAGACTCATAACAGCCAATGAAGATAATTATAAAAGGCTCATGATAGGCCGTTTTTTATACCAGACACAAGGTTAGATATCTCTATACTTCGGTATGCTTAGATACTCATGAATAAGAATATAAAACAACAAGTCAACATGTAGTTAGTTACATTGGGATATAGATAGGAATGTACATCACCGTCAGCGCTGTTACTGAAGTCACCTTCATCTTGGCCACTACAACACTGCTTAGTCCCACAGCAGGTAGGCAAAGAGATCACGTGCAATAACGGAGTTTGGAGTGGAGCATCCTCCCTTCCAGAGAGACTACTTCACCCGGGGATCCAAGTTCTGACTGCTCTCCTGCTTACCAGCCTCTTTATTCTATTGGGGTCTTTTCCCCACCTCCCTCCATTATGGCTGTCCTCAGCCAAAGAGCAGATCGTAAGTGAAGGATGCAAAGAGTGGAAAAAGCCAGCCAGAAGTGGAAAAACACAGCTCTGTTCTCCTTGGATTAATTCCCAGGGCTCCTTATCACTGCATATGCAATGCACTCTGACTCCCTTCCAGTTTGTCCTTCAGTGTACAATACCATACCTATTCCCCGCAGTAAGCTCCTTCCATATAATATTTGTGTGACCTTGCTCTGTCTTCGCTACCAAGTTGTCAGCGTATTCTGCTGAGCTTGCAAAGCCTGCCAAAAGGCATATGCATTATTAGTCAGATTAAAAGTGAGTGTCCAAAATGGCCACGTACCGACGCCATGTTGTTTTGGCTCATAAGCATCACAACTGGACATCAGAGAGCGCCAGGGCACACTGCTGGGATAGCCAAAGGGGTCAGTAAAGGTCTCTGCTGAGTCCTCAAAGGGGTCTCAAGTCAGCGTTTAAATCTCCCGGCTCCTCTCCAAGATTAGGCCCCTCTCTGCTGGGATTTTCATACCAAATATCAGCCGCAGAGGACCTCATTGAATTAGTGCAAAAAGTCCTGCTCTGAGGCCAGTTGGCTTAGTTATAGGGTAGATGACATCACTAAATTGTCATAATTTGTGCAGAAGGGACTGGCTAACGCTTTGTGCTGATAGGACAAGGGAAAGTGAGAGTGCCTTGAGACACTAGGGGAGGAGAGCACTTCATCAGCTTACTTTGCCAGAGGTCTCTGTCTGGTTCAGGGACATAGAAATTTCACTACATGGCAAGGGCCCTTAATCTTCACGTTTTGACAGATATGAATGGATTTCTGACAACTAAATTTTACTGTGATTCATATGATGCTAATTAGGAGTCTGTATGTAATTCCTGTGCAGAGGTACACTTTTTCTTAATTTACTCCAAAATGATATCAGTGAAAAATATGACATGTGACGGGCGTCATACTAATCATATTTGGCATACCGTATCAATTTTTTGTATGGCTGGTAAACACAAGGAGGGTCCCATTACATTTTCAAGAATACCTTTAGTTGTGTTTATCTCACAAAAATCGTTTTGGGATGATCACAAAGCGTTTATTGTCATCTTTCCAAAAAGCCTGGAATTACTATTGTGCAATGTATATTGTCAATTGTATGCGATAAAATGTGATTATCTCATTTAAAAGCAATGGAGCAGTTTCTATTCTGTGCCACTCTGGTTCCCCACCTTTGCTTAGTTTCAGTTTCCCTGCCCATGGCTCCGGGGTCAAGAGCGGGCTCTGTGTTTAGATTAGCTCAGCCCTTCAAGAGCTAATGGGTTTTCTTTATGGACCTTTTGACCTTCAAGTCATGTTGCTTGCAGAACAGATCTGTCTTATCTGGTCTGCCATCGCAAATTTGATCTCAAAATTCATTTAAGATTGTATTTTTAAGGGAAGGCACTGAGGTTTGAAGTTGCAGGCCTCTCTGTCTCCAGGACAACCAAGGGAAAAATTAAGTTTCACATCTTGAAGAAATGGCAATATCCTGGTCCCTTGCAACAAACAGCCTGTAACTTGTGCCTAAAGGCATTTAAAATAACATCTTAAGGCACACAATTTGCAAAGTATACATGTGAGTTTCTTAAACATTGTTCATGGGGATAAGCTTATGATAGGCAGGAACCAAGTTCACATTTTGACAATCTAGCGAACACGTTGTTGAACATAGTATAAGTTTAGAGAGAAAAACGGAATGACATGCATTTGTTTATTTCACCTCTGAAAGGAACTCCATTTTACTGCAGCTGCTTGAACCCAGTTCAGCATTCAATTACAGATTTTGTGCACTGTTGTTTCATATGTGATGGGCTTGTGATAGACAGAAACCATGTTCATACTTTGAAAGCTTGGCAAGCATTTTGCTGAGAAAATGTTTAGTTTATAGAAACAAAATACTCATTTTATTTCCTGTTCATGAACGAAAGTGCTCTGTTTGACTGCATCTGCTGAACATAAGGCTGGCATCCCATTGAACGCTCTGTGGTCTGCTGTTTCATGTATATATAATTTTAGATCTTCACAGGATTAGTCAAAATATCCCTGCCATGTGTCTTTTGCTTTCTTTGTGATGTTTTGCACACATTTTAGCATCTTCAGATTTTTAGGCCCACTCTTTTCACATGTGTTCCATAGGACTTATATCCGAGTTATTTCAGCATATGCCTTTCATTTCAGGGCATGCACACCAAGGACTCTGGCCTTTTTATTCATGGCATTCTGGGCTATTTCATCCCACACATTTCCCCCTCCTGGAGTTTTGATGTCTTTATGCAGAGAGAAGATCAAGAAGAGAGTGGGGTGTCCATTTCGCATGGCCTGGGTTGTTCCAGGAATCTCCTTTACAGCATGCCTGCTCTTTTCCTGGTCCTGATGGAGTGGTGCTCTGGTCTGCCCTCCACTCTTTTCAGATTCGTTTCAGACCTTTGGTCCTGGACCTCTCCCTTTCCGGCGGTTCCACCTCTGGCATGTAGAGGCACAGAGTAATTTATTCTGCCAAGAAGAATGGAGAGATTAAGTATTTCATGCAATATTATTTTACCTGGTAGGGACGTGATCAATTGAACACAAAAGACCTGGAGACATATTACAGTTATGATACAATTTTAGATTATTGCAATTACATATTCATGATGTCTTCAAAATAAGTATAAATTGTTCTACTCCCTGTAAGTGAATGATTTTCTTCATTGGGGTTCCAATTCTTTATTTTTACTCTTCGGCTCTCCCCTCACTGGGTTATTCAATCAGCCACAAGTCCTGCCTGAGATGAGAGCTCTTCAACTGATTGATGTGAACCCATTTCTCCTCTCTTTGTTATCCTTTAGGATGCAGATTTATAGGCGACAGGTGAGATGTTATCTTCAATTTCAAAAGCGCTGTGCCAGGAGGGCAGGAACTTCCGGTCTTTGGTCTGGTTCCCTTGAAAATTGTACACATAGACACTGTCTCCTACTTGGTACTCTTTCTTATTGGTCTTTAAGTCATAGTGGGTTTTCATCCCCTCTTTTGACTTTTCTAGATTTTTCTGAGCATAAGCAAAAGCGTGCTGCAGGTGTTTTTGCAAATTGGCTATGTTCTCATGGATCGTGGACGCGTTGATCAGTTTCTGCTCTTGAGTTCTTTAGAGCAGATGCTGAGGTAGCACCATTGTTCATCCAGTCATGAGCTCGGATGGTGACATTTTTGTCACAGAAGAAGGTGTAGTCCTGATGGCCATCAGGACAAGCGATAGTCGGATGTCCCAACTAAGCCCAGAGTCTGCCACAAACTTCTTTAGGATGCCCAAAATCATTTTATTGTACCTCTGAACCCGCTCACTCGAGGCTTGGCAGTAGGCAATGTGGAGTTTTCTCTTTACCCCAAGTATCTCCCACATCTTTATCATCACCTCACTGGTAAAGTGACTTCCTCAGTCCTACTCAATACTTTGGGGAAGGCCGAAATGCGAAAAGATGTGATTGATGGGCAGCTGCTGTTTCTGCCTTGCAATTTGGGGCTGGGAGACATTCCACCCACTTGGTAAACAAGCATGTCACGGAAAACATGTACTTGTTTCCCCAAGAGGAGCGAATCACAGGCTAAATGAAATCTACTTGCAAATCTGATCAAGGCAGTGTCATTCCCTTTTCTGTAGGGGAGCTCTGTGTGTGAGGGAACTTGGCTGAAAATGAGCACACATCAGGCACCCCTTCAAGTATTGGTCAAGGTCCTGCCCCATGTGTGGCCAGTATGCAACCACTCGCAAGATTTCCAAAATTGTATGAAACCCCGTAGACCGGCAGTGGGCGTGTCATTGGCATGAGTTAAAATCAGGCTTCAGAATGAGGTAGGTACCACCCACTGGTCACATCCAGAAATGGATCTCGATACCAACAAACCGTCTTGCATTTGAAATATTTTGGAAAACTTCATCAACGCCCAGAGAGCCTCTTTACCAATGTAATTGGATTTGGTCAGGGGAAAATTCATGGGGTCTTCAATGTGTTGATAGAATTTCCCAATAATCGGATCCCCTTTGTGTACCGTAATCAAATTATCATCTGGGGTTTCCTTACTCCACTGGGCAGTTGAGAGTTCATTTTGGGGAAGTGTTTGGGACCTAGTGACAGCAGTGACCTGGATTTCCCCCAACAGGGACTCAATCTCAACAAGATCCCTGTGGATTGCTCTCATTTTGGCCAACTGGTCAGCCAATTAATTTCCAGTTTTGTCTGGTCCCTCTACTTTGGAGTGACCTTTGATCTTTTTCCAGTACATAGTAATCTATTTAGAGTTGACCACATCATCAATGGATTGTATTTTTTTCCCATGTTTGAGCGGTTTGTTATTTGCACACAGAATGCCTCGATTTTCCAGTTAATCAGGTGCTCCACGAACCCATTCCTGAAATAATCTGAATCAGTGATTATGACCAGTTCTTGGAGTTGGTGTTGCACGGCAGTGTGGATGTCTCGATTTACCGCCATGAACTCTGCCACCTGACTACTTCGGGGACCGATCTTGTACCCAGCAGAGGGCTCCGGGGCATCATTTACCCAGGCATATCCAACGCCAGTCACCAGTTCCTTTTCCCCTTGATTATCAACATGGTAGGAGCACCCATCCACATAAACTGTGGGTATCCCCTGGCACGTGTCTTCCTCATAGACTTTGTGCGGGTTTGTAAGGTATGCCTCCATGTTGTCTTTGGTTTTTAAACTTTCATCCTCGAGACAGTTTTCTTGAGCACAGTCATGCAAGTCAGCCAAAACTTGTGCGAGGGGACTCTTCTTGTTTTGGCCATATCTGACCTCCACAGGAAATCCTTGCATGGACAAAACCAGGAAGTAATTCTAGAATTACTCATGTTCCCCGTTCAGATTCGGACACTTTGGACATATTGCAAGGGCTGGTGAGGAATCTCGACAATGATATGCTCCCCTTGGATGAACTGGTGGTAATTCTTCAATGCCCACACCGTTGCCAGGAGTGACTTTTCACAATTGTTGAATTATTAATCCACAGAGGACAAAGTCTTACTCGCATACGAGATGACTTTGTTGACCTTGTCGTGCTTTTGGTATAAAACTGCTGTTAAGCGAGTATTCGAGAACCTCGCCTCCAAGAAGACCTCATTGTTTTTTATCGGGTAATCCAAGCAAGGCGCTTGGAAAAGGCTTCTCTTCAGTTGTCTTACTGCCTCAGCTTGCTTTGGACCCCATTCCCACTTGACCCCAGCCTTTTATAAATGGAGCAAGGGCCTTGTGACCTCTGCATAGTCCTCTATGAACTTTCTACTATAATTAGTAAGTCCAAGAAGGCATCTTAGTTTGAACAGAGTCGTGGGATCATTTCATTTCAGTAAGGCTGCCATCTTTTTCGCCTGGGGACTGAGACTCTAAAGGGTGATTTCATGGCCTAGGAACTTTATGCGGGTTCTACACCACTGTGCCTTCCAGAAGGACAGTTTTGCTGCTTCTTTCTACAACTGGGTCAGAACATAGCGTACTTCAGCTATATGTTCCTCCACAGTTGAGCTTTTGATTAGAACATCATCTACATAGGCTAGGTTTCACATGTCGCCCAAGTCAGGCATGGATTTATGCAGAAATATTTTGAGTTCATTGGCAGAGTTTATGTATTAAAATTGGGGTTTGGGTCCCCGTGTATTGCTGCCCCCTGAAGATAAAGGCAAGCTTCTCCTGGTCTTCCCCACTCGTGGTACAGTCCAGTAACCGTTGGTCAGGTCAGTGGTGGTATACACTTTGGACCATTGGATCTGGGCCAGTCCCTGATCGATGTAGGGAAGGGGCCATCGGGACATGTGAACCCATTTATTTAACTCCCTATGGTCTGCACAAAGTCTCCATTGGCCACTGAGTTTGAGTATCCCCAGTACCGGGTTATTAAAGGTACTGTGAACTGGATGAATTATCCCACAGGATTCTAAGTTCTTTACAATCTCTGCGAGTGACTCCATATACGCGAGAGGCAACTGGTATTGCTTTACAAACACGGGAATCATCCCAGGGTCTGTTGGTATGGAGGTTGAATGTATCTCGGAGCAACCACAGTCATACAAGTCAATGGCATTGATCTCCTGAAAATCCCAAAACACCTGTTTCAGCTTCTGCTTTTGCTCCTCGGTCTCACAGGCATCAGCGAGGTTGATTTGTTCCTCAACTATCTGCCTGAAGCCTGGAAATACCTCGGGTTTTGAAATTTCTGCGGTATCCTCCAGTTGAGTGGAGAGATTTCTTGTTAAGGTGTTGGCCTGAACATGAGGTTTCAAGGGGGCGGGGGTAGTTGCTGTTGACTTGAAATACCACCTCATCCTTCCTGATGTCACAGGTTACCTCTTCCCCACTACAAGGGCAGGAAGAATACACCAAAAAATTCCCCCCTTGTTGGGTGAAAATCTTTTCCGGAAGTATATCATCATAAGAGTGGTAACAGTCATTTGAAATTGGTCCCAAGATCTCATTCCCTAAGTTAATGGAAAAATGTTGGGCATCAACCACCATTCCAATAAAGGTGCCTGCACCCAAAGTGATACTTCTAGGGTCGCTGTTATCCACCAATATCGAATGGTGTTGTGTTCTAGGTCAACTAGTGGTGTCGGGTTCAAATGGAACCCTTGCTGTTGGAGGTGATAATTCAGATTTATATAAGCGTCCTGGTTTTTGAGGTTCTGTCTTCGCTTAATTTTTAGGGGAATTGTGAATTGTCGCACCTGTCCTGGGATGATAACCTCTTCTCCTGTTTGAACTTCATCTGCATATGGCAACAATTGGGCAGATCAAAATGCTTTCTCAGGGTTGTCAAAACCCATGGGGTTACCCACTAGTCAGGACCAGGCTTTGTAATTAATTAGGTCCAAATTAATTGCAAATCGATTGAGAATGCCTCTGCCTAAGTAGAATGCAGAGGGGACATCTCTCACAACCCAACAATTGTGTTCTATACTTTTATCACCAATGGGCATTTTTAGCATGCACCTGCTAGCCAGGAGATGCTGGGCATGTGGAGTCTTCAAGCCCATTTCCACTTATCAATCAACTTAAAGGTGGGAATGGTCTGATCTTTTGGGAGTTTCCTGAATAATGCTTGACTGATGAAGCGTTTTCCATTATCCAGGCATACTCTGGCGAGAACACCCCCCCCTCGTTTACCTGAATGGGGAGAAACAGCTGTTCACCCTTTTTCTGGATATCAACCAAACTTTGAACTGGTTTTTCATCATCTTTCATCGTGGGATTTGGGTTCTTCTCTGATTGTGGATTGGTATAAAATTTCAGAGTATTTCCTTCCAGTGTGGAAGAAGGTTGATTTTCAAAAATGGAGAAGGGTTCCCATCACCAGTTTGTTCTCCTACAGAGATGACAGTGATGTCAGGGACTTGATTGTTCCTGAAGTTGAAATTCTATTTGATCAGACCATTGTTCAATCATGTGGCATGTGCCATTTAAACTCACATAATTGGTACTTTGTTTCAATTTGATTGGCTGGTTAGTCTGAGTCAAGAGGACCTTGTTCAAAGAGTCAATCAGGGCTGACAACCTCCGGAGGAGGTAATTCCCTAGTAGACATGGTGTGTCCTCTGGAGTGACGACTATTACAGGGTTTTTCACCCTATGTTGCCAGATTTTGAGCTCGAGATCCGCAGTCCTCTCGATGGAAATGTAATTTCCATCGAAGTTTTGAGTTTTCCAGGAAGAGGTATGAGGAGAATTTCGTGACTCTCCCCCTTCCTGAATTCATTTGGTCAAAGGCCTTTTTCGACAGAATGGTGGTTTGGGATCCAGTATCCACCAGGGCTGAAAATGCATGTTGGCCCTGTACCTTGGCAGAGACATACTATCTGCCTTCCCTCTCTTCATGGGGGCAAAAAGAATTTGCAATTTGAGCCAGCTGGGCAGTTGATTTCTTTATTTTGAACTCCAACACTGTGTGATATTGGGCAGTTTTCTGGGTCGGAGTCCAGGAATCTGTAAAGAAAATTTGGCAACCAGATATCTGTGAGATTGTGGAATGACCTTTGTCCCCTGATTCTCTGCTGTTCCTCTTTTCCTGGAGACTGTTGTTTGAACCGGTTTGGGGGGAGGATCCCTCATTGATTTCAGAGTCATCTGGGTAACATTGTTGGGGTTTAGGAATCGGTGGTTCTGGGTCAATCTCCATACTTACCCAAGCACCTCAAGACCTTCCTCTTTTCTTCTGCCTTCGCACCCCCTCTCCCCTGCTGATCTGTTCTCTCTTGGCACCGTGCACCTGGCCACCCTCTGTCTTTTGGGTCCAGGTACCTGCTCATCCTGCCACCCTCCCATACTGTCTCCCGGCCACCCCTTGCACTGGGGTCTGTATCTGTACCCATACAGCCCCCCCCTTTCTTCCTGCACTTATCAGACCTACCCCGTCTGCTGCCTTAAACCTAGCACTCGCAAATTGCTGGCTGCATTACCACTGTTTGTTGCCTTTATTATTGATTTATTGTTATTTATCTGTTTCTCCTCTGCTTCGCACTTTCCACCTCTCCCCCCTTCCATGCACTTTTCCCATCCCCCCTCTCCCATGCACTTGTGCGTTCTCAATGTCACTGGGCCTAGTAAGATCGCTGTTTTGTTCTCCCCTGCTCCCCTCCCTTGCCTTGTCGCTCAATGAAACACTTGTGTACGAGCGCGATAGAAATAAAATATCAATCAATCAATCAATTCTAAGTTATGGACTTTTGGGACCCATTTTTCCTTGGGAGGGATCCCCCCATCCCTGAAAGAGAAGACTGTCTTCCCTAAATCCTCCAGGAATTCTTCCCATTTAAAAGGGGTGACATGGATCTTCTTCACAAAAGGGGTTTTCTTTGTCCCTTGGTTTCCACTACTTACCCTCTGTTCCCTAGGTTCCAGCTTTTCGGGGGTAGGAGATTTGTGTTCAGGTTCAGAGGTTTCTAGGGGCCTTTTTGGATAAGAAAGAATGTTTCCTCTAGGGCTTTGCATCTCCCTTCCTCCTGGGCCTCCTCCTCTGGAACCTGTTGGTTGTTGGGGTTTTCTCTGCGTCATTGTTCCAGGGCACCAGACCCGAGTGTTGAGCTGTCCTGGGCAGCCACGTTCATTTGAGGGCTCTGCTGAGCCCTAAACATGTGACCCAGGTTTTGTGTCAAGCTTTGGACCTGGCGCTCCAGTTACAACATCCTTTCTGGTTGGTATGGGGGTCTGGAGTCATACCTTTGCTGCTCTCAGGATTGATCAGAGGGTCTCCTCTGCCTCTCATTCTGCTGATTAGAGGGAGGAGTACTTTTAGGCCCCCCCCATTTCCAAGTCCAAAATGGGGGTATTTTTCAACTCCGCCACCTTGGCAGCAGCGGGGGTGTTTGAAGGTTTGGAATTTTTTGAGGTTTTGTTTTCTACTGGCTTTTGGACTTTTTGTCCATTCTCCCAGAGTAGCTCTGGTAATGAGGGTTTCCCTGATAAACCTCCATCCTTGGTCTCCCTCCCTGATTTGGGGCTCTATTGTCCTGAAAGTGGGGATAGAGAGGAGGATTGTTCTGGAAGTTGGGGTTTAGAGGGTATCTGGGAAAGAAGCTTAACTTGGAGATCCATAGGGGTCCCTTACGTCTATGGAAACAAGGCGAGTCACCACACACGATAGATACGCCAGACACGAGGTTGTATTCCCAAAGCTAGGCTTTATTGCAAAAGCAAAAGTCTCAGTTGGCCAACTCGGTCTCACGCCCCGCAACGTGTATCTCTAGACCTCGAGGGACGCAAGAGAGTGAATTACATACATCAGTTACATATATACAAAACGCATATCAAACAATCAGCTATGACATGTTTAACACCCCCCTTTATTGGGTTTCTTTGTACTTGGTGTGATGATGGACACTTTCGACAGCTATGACACCTTCAAATATCTATTCTAGTAACAATTTGCAATTTGTGAGTGCAGAGGCATCTTTCAGTTGTTGAACAGAACACAGTGCTTCTGTTCTTGGAAGCGAGTTACATACGGGGGAAGAGTCGCATTCCAGACCTTGCTATCTATGAGGTGCTATTCGTGTCCTGGGAGCCGACACGCTCTAACAGGGCTCAGCAAAGGGGGGCTGTAAGAAGAGCATAATGCAAGCCTTTAGCTGCTTTATTCTAACATATTCTACCATATAACGAGACTGGCTGGCAGCTGCGAAATGATTAAATTCCCTGCAGCTCTGCTTCAAGGCTACATTTGTGAGGGAGCCGGGCATTCTTCCTGGCGCTGCCTACGTTGTGTTTCAACGAACTCTTGTTATCCTCGCGGCCCTGCGGCCTTGTCCTTTCATGTGCAGACAACAGTGTTTTACAGTCGAGCAGTGTAAGCAGAAAATGTACTGTGAAGCAATAAGAACAGAAAGCAATGAGCAATGGTTAGAAAACAAAATGGCGATTCTTGTTACATCAAAATGGCCGTTCATTGGCAAACTCGGAAACCTGTATTCTGTCATATCGTGCATGAGACGGTTGGCCCACGGCCATCAAAATACGTTTGCGGTCACAAAGTAGAGGTATCCATTTTTCTAGACTGACAAACCCTCCTTTGGCCGTATGCCAAACGTCTCATTTATTTATTGAAACCTCCTCTAATGATGATAAGTCTGAAGTACTTATGTCTGAATTTTGCATGCTATCGTAAACATCATCATTTTCATCAATATCTATAGCCATCAATTCTTTTACTGTCGTCATCTCATTTGTGTCTTGGTCAGCCCGGCCATGAGTTTGTTTTTTTCTTGTCATCATATGCATACATCCCTTCGTACATCCCTCAGTTACCTCAGCGCAAACTATTGGTAGGCAGTGTATGCAACAACAGCACGTTATGAATATTCCAAACACCACTACTAATATCGAAATCAACTTCCATCCCCAAGAACGCAGTATTCCCCAAAACCAAGACCCTATTCCCCAGCTTCCTTCTCCAGTAGGGAGTTCGGAACTTAGGACATGCATTTTCTTCATTGCTTCAAAGATCGTAGGGGAATAGTCATCTACATATACACAACACGCTGATCCCACTATTTTGCAAATTCCCCCACGATCAACCAGGATCACATCGAGAGCCATTCTATTTTGCAGCGTCATTAACCTGATTCCTCTTTCTTGCAACGTCATGTTAAATAGTATATCTGTCGTTGTGTTTATGGTATTTTTTTAGTATTCTGACCAGCTGCCTTATATTATAGGAGTTCACTATCTGCCCTAAGAATGGAATGAATGATTTTGCTACGTCAGTCGTTATCAAAACACCCTCGCTAGTCCTTTTGACTCTAGCTCTGGATAATCTGGCCATGTCTGCTGTTTCTAAGAGGAATACACCTGGGAACAGTAGACCTAGGTAACATGTACCTCCCCAGTTTCTGGGCAACCAAGGATATGCTTTCTCTCAGCATATAAAATAAACTGGATCTCCCACATATACTGGTTCTATTTCCCATTTCAATACCACTGTATTCATGCATCCAGTATATGTTCCGACTGAAAAGGGGCCTTTCTTTTTTAGACAAAAAGGGACAGTTCTTGGGCTATAATTCACCGTGTAAGATGGGGGGATTGCATCTTTGTCCCCATCTGTTCTTACACGAAACGTCATTACAGATGTTTTTTCTGGTGGGGACAATCTATCTCGTCTATTTTGTCGTGTTATCTTTCGCATACTTTTCCTCGTGGGCTCTGGGGCCATTACTTGTGCTTTATGGAATATGGAACAACACACAGGCTTCATTATTATTTCCTCAAACTCATTCATGTTGGTTCTGTCTAATTGACCTGTACTACTCTCATTCCATTTCCCATAGAACATTGTACTTAAAGATGCACTACATGCAGAACTTAATGGTAATGGCTGTACATACCAACCTATTCCTTTCCCAGCATGCTGTGGTAAATGGGCATATACCCAGCAATTTGTTTTCTTCAGAATTGCATGTGTCATATTCATAATTAATAACAAGGTGTTATTCCCAAAACCTTCCCTGTGTCTTTCTTCCATTGGGGGCAGGGTATAAGTAATCACCTGAACTGGGCTTTCAGTAGTGGATATATTAACTATTGGTAAAAACATTTCTAATGGGTGTATCGATTCCACATACCATAATATTAGGGCTGTCGTTATTGGTGCTACCACGCTCATAAAGCACATAATTATTGTCAGTGCCAGCATACAATTCTTTTTACCATGCATTTTTCTTAAGCTTACAGTCCTTATAATTGACTCATTCTCAGCAGTGGTGCAGGAGGAGGCTGGAACAAGTCCCGACATGTTTCTCATCGTCCTTCTTCTCCCTTATTACAGTTCATCGTGGATATCTCTCTTTGTTGCGCTTGCTCTGATGTCAATAATGTTCAACAGAATTGCCACAGTTCAGTTCTGCCATTCTTTTATAGCCTGAATTTGCTTATTTATTTTTTTCGCAAGGTCACTTGTCCTTTCTCATACTGCTCAGAGGACTTTTGATCAGTTATTTTATTGCCTTAGTACCATGTGCGCCCAGCTTGTCCACTCTGGTTCAGGACACATGTACTTTTTATGATCGCACCGAGGAGCCGCAAGTCTTGAATTGTCTGACTTGCACAGTTCTCACGCTTCTCTCCTCTACACCTCTAGTTCCTTCTCCGTCCATGAGCAGAACCAGAGGTTGATATAAACGCCAAAGAACTGTGGATCACTTTGTCTTTCGAGGCTGCAAATTGTATCGCCTCACTCCTGGTATCGTGTGATCCGTGAACAGTGCCGGTGCACTTCCAGATTCAGGCTCAAAGTCAGCCTGTGGCGCTACTGCAAGTGCTGGTGTGCCCCGCGCCAGCGATGCAGATTCGGTCTTTGGCATGCTGGCAAGTGCTGGTGGGCACCAAATGGGTACACGTTTCATTTCTGCTGGTATTTGCAAGGCAGATTTCGTGTCGGCCAACAGTGATGTCGATTCTGCTGGGCAACGTTGGGGCACTCTTTGCCCTTCCCCTTTTTTGGCAGTTGTCTCAGGATTTGTTTCGAGTTTCACTTCTCGTTTGGGCAGATTTGGTGGCTGCTTACTGGCAACAGTTTCTTTTGTTTCTGGGACCGCTGTCTCTTTCCGGTCCTCTGGATCAGGCAAGTCTTTCAGTGTAGTTGGAATCTTTTTGGCATGGGAGGCATGGATCCACGACTTCCGTCCATCCACCCGTATTGCCGTCTGTGTTGCCAAGAGTACTTGATAGGGGCAGTGCCACCTGGGTGCTAACGATGACTTTCTTTCAAAATTTTTAAGCAGCACCCGGTTTCCTGGCTCCAGCGCGTGCCCCGGACCGGTGTATCTCACTGGTAATGCCTCCTGCACCTGCTGATGAATCAAACGCAATTTCTGCATTAAAAGGCCACAATAATTACTAAGCACAGGATGTTCTACCTCTCTAAGTCGTTTTGGCTGAGGTGCGCACCAAACATTTGCTGGCCTCCCCATTACGATTTCGTATGGGGAGAGCCCAGTTTTAGCCTGTACAGAGGTACACATGCATAATAGCGCTATTGGTAATACATCAACCCAACTCAACTTGCTTCCCGCACATATTTTAATGATCTTTGACTTGAGAATCCCGTTGTGCCTCTCCACAAGACCGGCCGAACTCGGATGCCTTGAACCATGGAATCTCTTATCCATCTGAAGACCCGCACATATCTGTAACATCACTGCACCCACAAAATGCGGGCCATTATCTGACCATAAGACACGGGGCAAGCCAAAACGGGAAAAATATTCTTTAGGCATTACTTTTGCCGTGCTCATTGTTGTGCAGTCCTTCAAGGGAAATGCCTCCACCCACTTACTGAATGCACAGATCACCACTATGACATATTTTAAATGTTGACATCTCTCCATCTCTATGAAATCAAAATGGATCACCTCAAAAGGTATAGAGGGCGGGCCAAAACTGCCTATTGGAGTCAATGTTCCCTTTCCTACATTGTGTTGTAAACACGTGATACAGTTCTGCACCAACCTCTCTGCATTCTTCTTTATGTTTACATTCTGCCATACTGTAGATAGGTGCTGTATTATCTTTTTCGCAAGGATGTGGGCAGGGCTGTGGGCCATTGTAACCATTGCAGTCACATAGGAATTTGGCAACATCCAGTTTCTAGTTCCCTTGTCCACCCAACAACCTTCCAGATCTAACTCAGCAGAGCCCTCTGCCCACACTTGTATTTCATCGGCCGTAGCTTCGGCCTGCATTTCTTTGACAGTGGCAACTCCATTTTCTATCATACAGGGTACTTCCTCAGTCTGAACCGTCATCATTTTGGTATTTAAATCAGTGGCAGTTTGTTTTGCAATTCTGTCTGCAAACACGTTTCCCTCTCCTACTTTGCATGTTACCTTTTTGTGTGCCTCGTATTTCACTATTGCTAGGCGTTTTGGAAGCGTGAGTGCAGACAGCAATCGTACAATCAAAGGGCCATGTTGAATTCTGGCACCATGTGATGTCAAAAACCCTCTCTCAGCCCAGAGTCGACCGAAGTTATGAACCACCCCAAAAGCATACTGACCATCAGTATATATATTCACATTCAAATTTTCAGAAATCTTGCAGGCTCTGGTTAATCCTATTATCTCTGCGGCATGTGTCGAATTGTAGGGGATTCTTTTGCTTTCTACAACACTCTCTAGGGTAGTGATAGCATATGCGGCAGTTGTCGTGCCGTCAGGTAATTTAAAACATGAGCCGTCACAAAATAACTCTCCATCTGGCTCTTTCTGTGGGGTATCACTTAAATCAACTCTCCCCTTGGTTTCTTCCTCAGTGACCATTAAGCAATCGTGGGGGGGTGATTCATTCTCCCCAATTTCTTTTATGGGTAGTGGCATTAATTCTGCAGGATTCAAAGCGCTACACCTCATAATTTGGATATGGGGCGCGATCTAGCAGAGGTGAGGTGTTGCGTCTGTGTCCTATTTAATAGAACGTCTACGGCATGTGGCACCATCAGAATTAAAGTATGCCCCAATACCATCCCTTCCGTTTGTTTCACTGACGCAGCAGCCGCCGTGACAGATCGCAAACATCGTGGTAGTGCGCGCGCTACAGTGTCCAGCGCAGAAGAAAAATAGACGCATGGCCTATTTCTTCCACCTTGTTCCTGTGTCAAAACCGCCAATGCACATCCTTCACTTTCACACACAAACAGTCTAAAAACCTTCTCATAATTCGGCATACCCAAAACTGGAGCCGAACATAATGCAGTTTTCAATTGATCAAATGCTTTCTGACATTCCTCATCCCACTGTAAAGGCATAGCCGCATCCTTTCTAGTCAAATTCACCATCGGTTTCACAATTAAAGCAAAATTACCAATCCATTGTCGGCAATATGAAGCCATGCCTATTATGGCTCTGACTCATTTCTGTGTCTTTGGAATAGGCATACAAGAAATACTTTCTATGCGTTCTGGCGTTAGCCTTCTCCCTTCTTTCGAAAGTAGGTAGCCCAAATAGGCCACCTCCTTTCGATTATATTGAAATTTCTTCAAACTAGCTTTATGGCCATGTGCCGCTAGGTGTGACAGTAGAAGTACAGTGCTTTCTTTACAAATCTCCTCTGTGTCAGCAGCTAATAATAGATCATCTATGTATTGCAAGAGTACGCAACCCACTGGTAAGTCTAGCATTTCTAGCTGCTCTTTTAATGCTCTACTGTAAATACTCAGACTTTCCGTGTAACCTTGCAGAATCCGCGTGAATGTAAATGATCGTCCTCCTAATGTGAACGCGAACAAATATCTGCTGTCCTTGTCCACTGGAATGCCGAAGAATGCATTTTTCAGATCAACTACACTAAAATATTCTGCTGAAACAGGTATCATTGTCAATATTGTAGTGACATCTGGCACTAAAGGAAATTGTGGATCTACTACTTTGTTTAGTGCGCGTAAATCAATTATAAAACGGTATGGTACTTCATTGCCTCCTTTTTTATAAACTGGAAGAATCGGACTGTTGCATGTACTGCCTGTAATTTCTTC
Organism: Ambystoma mexicanum; assembly: GCF_040938575.1. Taxonomy (NCBI): domain Eukaryota; kingdom Metazoa; phylum Chordata; class Amphibia; order Caudata; family Ambystomatidae; genus Ambystoma; species Ambystoma mexicanum. The sequence goes on from NC_090927.1 coordinate 483,502,947, forward strand.
AATTACCCCTAATTTCACCAAATCTGTAACAATACTCTTCAATCCTTTCTCACCTTCAGCCGAAATTCTGTATTGGGGAATTCGCGGTAGGGTAACAACTTCTTTAAAAATGATCTTTACTGGCTCTATTTTCAAGCATCCTACATCGTTGTCATGCATTGCCCATATACAGTTTGGCACTTTACTTAGTTCTCCTGGTAAAGTTTCAGACATGAATTCTGACACAGGGGCATCTTGTGGCCAAATCGTTAGGAACACCCCGTCTGCTGTGCAATGTATAACGGAACCTCATTTTTTCAACAAATTTAATCCCAACAGGTTCTCCCCACCATTTTCTGTTAAAAGGAAAGGACAGTGTTCAGTGAATGGTCCTACAGTAACTGGGACTGGTTGGGACACTGGGTTTATGACTGGTGTACCTGCGAACCCTATGGAAACATTCTTTTGCCCTGACAGTGGTATATCCGGAACCAAGTTTAGGTCTATTGAACACTTTTGTGCTCCTGTATCTACAAGAAAGCAGTGCTCCTCATTCCCGACTCTCATTTCTACGTAGGGTCCTCTCTGATTCACGGGAATAGACACTGGTTCCGACCCCTGTCCTGGGCTGTCCTATTGGGGAAATAACACATCGTCCGATGTGTAATCATTACTGTTACTGTAATACGTGTTTGGCTGTGTATCGAAAACGTTCCCACTCTTCCCTCTATTTCCCCCACTCTGGTTTCCATACTGTTGGTTTTGCTGTCCCTGACTCTGGTTAGGGGCACTTTGGTTTTGGGCTTGGTTTTGATTACCTCCATTATTGTGGTGCTGCTGCATACTATTCCTATTTGGTCCATTCGCTCCTTGGTGTCCTCTATGCTGTCTCCTCTGACCAGACCCATTTCTATTCTGCAGATGCGGACATTGCGCTCGCCAGTGTCCTTCCTCCTTACAATACGCACACTGATTTGGTCCCACTGTTCCCCCATGCATATTCAAATTACTCCTTTCTTGTGCGTTCCCTCTCCCTCTATTGTGTCCTACTACTTGGTGCAGTAGTAACTGCATTTTCAATAGGCATGCTTTCAAGTCTGCCCCCATCTGCTTTAACAACGATAATTCGTCCACCATTTCCTTCTGCCCCGGTGATGGTAACTGCTGGCGTTCATTATGTGACCCCTGCATTCCCTTCCGATGTCTCCCGATATCCTTACCCCTGTACCCAGGTGTAGTAAACCTTTCGGCATAATCATTATCTAATTCATCTTTAAGTTCAGAAAGTCCATATACATGTTCTCTCACTTCTTCATCCCTCTCCCTACAGCGTGCTAATGCATTCAAATCTAACAATCGCTGCAGTGGTAATTTCCCAATTAACTGTTTCCATTTCTCCACCAAATATTCACCCATGCATTCCACTACTAGCTGTCTTTCGTTGCTTCTTCGGAAGTCACACATCGAAGCCAATGCTGCTGTCCCATCATTCCCGTCTATATACATCTCTGTCTGTTGCTGCAATTCCACCTTCCTTTCTTTGCTGTTCGTGCTACGAGTTACCTTTGTGCATCCCCATTGTTCAGTCTCGCCTCTCACCCCTGTGGTTTCAACTTCAACCCCGGAAGGAACGGACGGTACCGAGTCTGTGTCTAAGGCGGGAGGTGCGGATGGGACAATGGGAACAGGGAGTGTCTGTTGTGGGCCTGGTTGGCTAATAGGAAGTATTACGTGCGCAGTCTGTGGCTGTGGGAGGGCTTGAGCTACCGGAGGGAGAGTTTGGGCTACGGGCGGGGTTTGTGCAATTGTTACTGACCTCACTTCTGATCTTGGGCCTTGTTTTGTATGGGTCAATATGTTTTCTATCAATTCATCTGCTATGTGTAATTCTCGTTGTGGGTATATTTTTTTTATATACAACTGGTCACGCCTACCTGCCCTTCTTAGACTCTCAGTCCACTCCTCCTCTTCTTTCTCTTCCGCTACTTCACCTTTCGATTTAGGCCTGCGCGCATGCTTCGCTCTACTTCTAAATCAAAGCATTGCTTCCCTTCTCCTGTCCTTAACGGTATCAAATGCTGCAGGATGCGCTTTCTTTCTTATCAACACCCTTTCCAAGTTATCTATTCTTGATATCTCAAAACTACCATTAATCAGCCACTGATGGTCTTGTTGCTTACTGGTTTGCCTATGCCAAGTCTCACAGAATATTATCGCACCCACTCCATACTTTACATACATCACATACGCCGGGGTTCCCCCAGGTGGTACAATTTGGCCATCTTCCAAAGATTGTCTACCACAGCGGAAAAACCCCGCTAGGGTGGACAATACCCCAGGCATGTTTCAACCTTCCCCCTGCTTAATCAACCTTACCTAGGGTGTTTGATTTTGCAAAATCAACTCTCAACCAATATCAGGATTACTTTGAATCGGGGAATGACTCACCTGATAAATCAAGTCGTCTGTATACTGACGCAACAAATGACGTCGTGTCTGCGTTTCTTGGCTTCCGCCTCGTTTCGGGACCCTCGCCTCCTTGTTCTCTAGCCAGGCATGTCAATCAGGGATCAGATGTGTGCAGATCTGCAAAGGAGCCTCTCATCACTTCTACAGGGCGCCCCGAACACCTCTTGATCCCGGCTCGATCGTCCCGTCCTCGCCGTCCTCGCCGTCCTCGCCGTTCTCCGCCTTACTCAATTACAACGTATGCAATGGAACAAGTGGGGGAGGGTCCCTATTCGGGCGCCATCTTGAAAGGGGCCCCTAGTGGTCCCTTACGTCTATGGAAACAAGGCGAGTCACCACACACGATAGATACGCCAGACACGAGGTTGTATTCCCAAAGCTAGGGTTTATTGCAAAAGCAAAAGTCTCAGTTGGCCAAAACGGTCTCACGCCCCGCGACGTGTATCTCTAGACCTCGAGGGACGCAAGAGAGTGAATTACGTACATCAGTTACATATATACAAAATGCATATCAAACAATCAGCTGTGACATGTTTAACACCCCCCTTTATTGGGTTTCTTTGTACTTGGTGTGATGATGGACACTTTCGACAGCTATGACACCTTCAAATATCTATTCTAGTAACAATTTGCAATTTGTGAGTGCAGAGGCATCTTTCAGTTGTTGAACAGAACACAGTGCTTCTGTTCTTGGAAGCGAGTTACGTACGGGGGAAGAGCCACATTCCAGACCTTGCTATCTATGAGGTGCTATTCGTGTCCTGGGAGCCAACACGCTCTAACAGGGCTCAGCAAAGGGGGGGCCATAAGAAGTGCATAATTCAAGTCTTTAGCTGCTTTATTCTAACATATTCTACCATATAACGAGACTAGCTGGCAGCTGCGAAATGATTAAATGCCCTGCAGCTCTGCTTCAAGGCTACATTCGGGTGGGAGCCGGGCATTCTTCCTGGCGCTGCCTACATTGTGTTTCAACAAACTCTTGTTATCCTCGCGGCCCTGCGGCCGTGTTCGTTCACGTGCATACAACAATGTTTTACAGTCGAGCAGTGTAAGCAGAAAATGTACTGCGAAGCAATAAGAACAGAAAGCAATGAGCAATGGTTAGAAAATAAAATGGCGATTCTTGTTACATCAAAATGGCCGTTCATTGGCAAACTCAGAAACCTGTATCCTGTCATATCGTCCATGAGACGGTTGGCCCACGGCCATCAAAATATGTTTGCGGTCACAAAGTAGAGGTATCCATTTTTCTAGACTGACAGGAGGGTGTTGTATTTCTTCCCTCCTGAGGGAAAATTTGTGGGAAGTTTTGAGAGAAGTTTCGAGGGAGGTTTCCTGGGCAGTACTTACCTGATTGGACCCCCCTCTTGTGCCAGAGGGTCCATACATACCCCAAGATGGGTCTGTTCTCCTTGTATCCTGTTCTGATATAGGTGGCAGGGTCAGGTGAAGAGTTGGTTTGATACCCTGCCTGGCTACCACCGAATTGTGATTGATCAGAGGGTCTCCTCTGCCTCTCATTCTGCTGATTAGAGGGAGGAGTACTTTTAGGCCCCCCCCATTTCCAAGTCCAAAATGGGGGTATTTTTCAACTCCGCCACCTTGGCAGCAGCGGGGGTGTTTGAAGGTTTGGAATTTTTTGAGGTTTTGTTTTCTACTGGCTTTTGGACTTCATAAATCTGGGTAACCTGTCCTATTACCCAATCCATGGTCCTATGCTCATGGAAGTCCCTAACCAATTGGGTCATTATGTATTTTGGGAGTGCACGAAAATACGTATTAATGAACTCCCTGCTATTGGTGCACACCCGTCTAGAGGTCTGGGAAAAAATACCCTCTTCAGTTCTTGCGCAAACTCTCTAGGTGCCTGGTCTTCTCCGCAATGCAGGTTGTAGGCTGCCTTGCGGGCCTCCGGAGGGTTCCTGTGCACAAATAAGTGCTTTAAAATGGCTGCCTTGTAGGTCAACCATCTTTGGTGGTCTTGATCCTCCAGCCCACTAAAGAAGCTGTAGTATTCTGGGCAGAATGCCCATTTGACAAACTCCATGGAATTGTGATTATTTTTGATGCCAAATGACATCATTATCTGGTCATAGAGCTCCAGATGTTCCCATACTGAGTATTTGGCATTTTTGTGATAGGGTGTCATAAAGCTTCTGATGGCTTTTATTTGCCAAATTGGGTCTTTTACAAGAGCTCTCTCTTGTTTGGCCACCTTCTTTTTGCACTGCACCTGAGTCCACTCGCCTTCTAACTACTACTATTGGTGGTCCACTCCCCATCCTCTAGGCGATCCATGCCTCCCTGAGACTAGGAATCCCTCCCAGAATGACAGGGTCTGGTTTCTTCTCTCCTGTGGTACCATGGGCTCTCTGGGTCACTTCCCTTGGGCTCCCTGCTTCGCACAGGGGAGTACTCATCTTCCTCATCCCTTCTTTCCGTGTGGTAGAAAATTCTCCCCACCCACCCCTGAATGTGTGAAGATTTTCAAAATACTCTTTTGAGGCCTGGACTCTGATTCTTCTCTGTCTGCAAAGTGGACAAGATGGTCCCTTTGTAACCTGTGTTTCTGCCAGTTTAACTCCCTGATCTTCTCTTTAGAGGAGCCCTCTTGGTCAGCTGTATCCGCTAAGGTGTTTTTGAATCAGGATACATATGAATGTCCGTCAATATCTAATATGGACTGGCCTTCCGACTCAGTTGTAGTAGGCCTAAATGCGTCCACCTGCCTCATGTTTCCCTGTTCCTGCAAACTGTTAGGCATAAAGTTAGCAGCACCCTGCGCATATAGTGTGATGAGTTGGCTTGAGGTCCCTGGGAAAGAGGGCATCACCCCGTGATTGGAAGGTGCCCTTCCACACTCTACCTCTTTGGGGTGCCTCAAAGGCTGTTTCTAGCTATTTCCTTCTCCAGTCTCTCAGATGTATCTTTCTCAGCCCCTATCTCTTGTTGATATATAGAGGCCTGAGTTTTCAGCTCTGCTATCAGGGTTTGAGTAGCTTCTATAACTTTGTTTTGTGCCACCACTTGGCCACTGCATCCCTTGTTCTCCTCACAAAGGCAATCACTTTCCTTCTGTGAGGCCTGTATTATCTGGGCATACTCCGACCTCTTCTTTTGCAGGATACTAATCTTCTCACTTTGGGCATTTTGGGCCTGCATTGCCTGCTCTAGATCAATTTCTGCTCACCTCACAAGTGCTATTATTTTTTCATTTTTTACCCTCATGTCAGTCAGTTCCTGAGAACATGACTTGGTTTTCTCCATTTCCTTCCTTAACTGGTATACTTCCTGACATAGTGCATTTTTGGGCACTGAAGAGAAGAGAAGGAAGAGAAATAAATGGCAGGAAGATGTAGACAAAACAAGACGAAACAAAGAGCCAGAAAGATAAACGATAATGATCCGTTTATTTATATAGTGCTTTAAACCAAAGGGCTTAACACAGCACATATTTACATACAATATCACCCAACTGAAATTAGTACTCATTTATCGACCTCGGAAGGAAGAATGGCTGAGTAGGCATTGCCGGGATTCTAACCTGTGACTTGCAGATCACGCTCAGATCGCAACAGCGAGCGCGCAACACACAGAGCTATCTTACTGGCTATAGAGAGACAAGGAGGATGAAACAGAAGGAAAGAGCCAAAGCCTCTGATACTGCACTATATTACAGAACTCACATGTCTAATTGCAGAAATACTTTGGAATCTCAATAATTGAAAAAAAGTATGTGCTATTAACAACCTAACAATCAAAAAGCCCGGTCTACGCAGATTGTGATCGTCCTCACCCACCTTACTAAGGACACCGAGATTTACAAAAGAGCAGGAGGAGCAAGTTCCACTGTCATCGCTCCCACCCTATATCCAAGAGTAGCCCTCCTATCGGATCTTTTGTAAAAAAGTTAAAACTGTACTTTTTAACTAGTATGCCTAAATAACTGTCTTACCATTCACACTGTATAGGGTGTACTGTAATCTATTCTAGTGCTGTGTTAGTTCCGAGTCTGGGACTATCAACAAATGAAATAAATAGATAACTAAAATAAACCTACTGAATTGATGAGAGGCATGGTTATGGTGGCAGAGAGGCTAAAATGTAGCAGAGTAGTTGATGGAAAGAAAGCAAAAGGAGAGACAAAGAGGATGGCGTTGGTGTAATGGAGTATGGCGATAGAGTGCCAGGCCAAAAATATTCAATCATAGACTAGCTGACATTGAAGAACCCAAAACACAGGCAACTAATGACCGAGTACAGAGTCAGCAGTACCAGCTCAAAATGCTTATCGTAAAAACGTTATACACAAGACAAAACTGCTGGTTTTGCCAATGCTTGTTTTTAACAGGATGACAGTTAAAGGAACACACGTGTGGACACGCGTCTTGCTTAAAAATTAATTGGCTGAAGGCATAGTCAGTTACAACATTTTTATTACACCAAGAGTGCATTTACAACTGCAATTAAGCAATGAACTCTCAGAAGGCAACTTGCTAACAACAGTGACAGGACCTCTGCATCACAATGGTTGATGCTACTTCTTCAAGGAGCTAGCTCAAAGAGATCCCTGGAGAATGTATTCCGGCTGGGGATGGCAGTCAGTGCGAGGGTATGCCCCTAGGGATTACCATGACTTTGGGCATTCCATTTTTATTTGTGTCTGGTTAGATGGGTACATAGCCAAACATCCCCCACAAGCTTTGTGCCCCTCCTCACATCCCATCTGCAACCTATTTGTAGTCCAATGCAATCGTTTAAGCCGATAGGTGGTGCTTAAGCGCCACTTACTGGTGAGGTAGTTCAGCAGGCTGCTGTGATGTGTACGTGATTCTCAGGTTCGAATCCTGGCAAAACCAGCCCCGCCTTTCATCCTTCCTGTATATAAACATGTTATGTGTAAAGCTCTATATAATTGACACACCATTATAAATAACACATCATTATCACTTAATAACCAAAACTAAAAAGGCTTGCATATAAGGTTAAAACCAGATCCGTCAGCTCTGTGACCTGGGGCTCAGGGGGGGGGGGGATGAGATGCGCTTTCCCGTGCAGAGTCCCAAGTAAGTCAAAACACTGAGCTGCTCCTAGAGAGCCATCCCCCGCAGAATCACTAACTGCGCCACCAGGAAGCTGATACAAGAATCCCCTTCCTGCTGGAAGAAAAATCAAGAAACAGCAGCAAAATCAGCAGAAGTATAACTGTGTTGCATCAGATACACACAAGGGTGATCGATTGGCAATACATATATGTCTGTGGAGCTATGCCACTAAAAGCATCCTTAATTGGTTAGACATTTGAGAGATTGAAAGAAAGATGGGTGGAAAGAGAGATAGAGAAAGTGAGAGAGAGAGAAAGAGATTATGGGCAAGCCTGTTAGATGTAAAAATACAGAAAAAGGGGGCAGGGAAAAGGAGGGTAGTGACAGAGAAGAGAGAAAGAGATAAAGAGAGAGAGAGACAGAGACAGAGTGAGACACACACACAGGGGAGAGAGAGAGAGCGAGAGAGATAGAGAGAATCTAGGACCGACAGTGAGAGAGGACAAGGTGAGGGAAATAAGTAGGCAGGTGTGAGAAACACAGGTGGTGACAGTGTGACATTGCGGGTGTAGTTGAGACAGAAAGGAAATAAGCGAAGGACAGAAAGGGGGCATTATGGATGAAAGAGATGGAATAACAAAGAGAGCAGCAGAGTCAATAATCAGGTTTTCCCGATTTTGTTTGACTATCTCACTGGCCCAATCACTTTTTGCTGCCTTTTTGAAATCTTGTTTGTAAGCACAAAAAGGTTAGATCAGGGCTCAAGTCGAGGGTACACACGGGGGTACAGAGTCCCCCCACTTTATTCAGAGGGTGGATTCAGTCCCCCCCAGCAAAAATGAGAAACATTGAATGTCCTCTTTGAATATATAAATTAAGCCTCCCTCCGGGATCAAACCACGTCGTCGCGATTCTTTACCACTGCACTATGTAATGAAGAATAACAAACAACTAAAGGTGAAATGTCGCATTTCGGTACTGCAAGTCCCAGGGAAAACATTTGTATTGGTTCTTGGAGTTTAAAACATGCACACCTTTTAACGTTTTCAAAAACACTATTAGAAGAAAATACCCTCTTGGTTTGTGTGAGTGTTGATTTTATGAAAGGCAAATGCCATTCGTCCTGTGCAATGTGGGTGGCTAAGGTTGCTGTTAGGTTTTGATCTGCCCCTGTCCATTCTCTGAGTATGTGCTGGTGCTGTACTGAGTGTGTTGTGGAATGTTTGGACAGGACCTTGCATGAGTGTTCCACTGCACATGAGGGTTCTAAGAAAACCAGTTGGGACCTGGCACTGAATGGAAGAGGGGGCCGGTGGATGTCTCCCCTGCCTATGTTACTTACCTTTCTGCCCTTATGTACTTGCCATGAGACTGAACCCAGTAAAGACTTATGAAACCCACGAGCGGCTCCACCTGTGTATATTTTGACCCCCAAACCTTAAACTTAACAGTTGCAAAGCCAATTTAATGAAATGTGCATATTTCATCTTGATTTGATCATTTCTGGCGGCGTCACATCTCATTCTTTTGATGATGAGTCCCCCCACTTTTATTTTTAGGATTTGACCCTGGGTTAGATGGTTGTTTGGGATGGTTTAGAAAAGGATTTTTGGTGTAGGTGAGGTGGGGTGCAGGGTCGTCTCCCCTCACATTTAGCAGTGTAAAATGTTGTTAATCAAAGTGGCAAAATATCTTTCGCCAAGTTAAATTGGCAAAATGTCCCAGATCCAACAATTAAAGCAGAGAAAAAGACAGGCATCCCCGTGCATAGCCCTCTAGAAGAAGCACCGAGCTTGTATTATACATGTCTTGATGTATGTCACGTTATTCCTCTGAACCATTGCTTCAATGCTCACCCCACTTGGTTTATCTGTCAGGGTTTCCACGTGAAACGCGCCTGCAAAACTGCACAACGTGAAGACACTGGATGCATTTTCTTCAGTGTGTGTCAATGCATGCTCACAGACCGTCATTGGGTTGCCAGTGGCTTTCACACCTACTGTATTCTTGCTAGAGGCGCCACAGCACTAGCATTCAAGAAACCTTGCAGCAGTGCAGGTGCATATGTTTAAATTCAATAACGTTTTGGCGTCCGAGTAAGTTTTAGTTCTAATACGTTTTGTCAACCCAGGAAAGTGTAACCAAAGCCCCACAACCACTGCCGGCTGTGTGCACTTGCATTCACATTGCTTCTGTGTTTATGTGTGTTAACTGGAATACCAGGGATGCCAACCTTGTTCAGAAATGACTCAACTGCACAATAGCGCAAAGATGAGGACAAGTGGTGAGCCAGGTTATGGGTGGGATAAGGGCTACGGACACAACAAAAGAAAAAATCAAAAAGCATACAAGATATCAGAAAGAAGTGACTTCCTTTCATCTGTCATTTCACACTATGCGAACATCTCCACCGCTTCGACTTCTAAAAGGCTGCTTGCCTCGCAGAGCTCTAAGGCGATGCGTTATTGAACGCTGTGAAAGGTCCATAGTTATTTTCCTACTAATTGGACAGCGGCACTTGCGGTGCTCCCTTCACTGTAAATGCAGGAACCCAAGTCCCACAGGAGAAGAAAAAGCACGCATACTGGCTGTGGTGCTCTTCCCACCTATGCCCTGGCACAGGTGACGGATCCCTCACCCGCACATCCGAGCATCTGATTGCACTCGCCTTGATTAGTTGGGTTGCTCGATTGCTGCAAAGTGATCAGGGGTGACCTATCACCCTGCCCTAGACCTGCTCCTTCGATTTCTTATTGATCCGACTGTAGCCGCCACTGAACGATGTCAGACGTGCACGCTTGGCCGCCACTTCTCACCCACCCTCCTCTGCGCCGTACAATAGACGCCTAAATTAGATATCCACAACTCTTTTCCTTTGGGCCATGTGACACTCATTTTAACAATCTTCCCTTTTCTCCGCAGATGTGACAACTTTGCTTCAACTAACACCTCCTTGGTTTTCTCACGTAGCTAGGCACGAAAAAAGCATTTTGAATCAGGCGCATCAGAGGATGGCGAACCATGGTATATTTGTATGCAGTTTGCATTAACATATCATTTAGTGCATTAAATAAACAGTGTTTTTACTTCTGATGTGTTTTTTTCCTTGCTTGGTTCATACCAAAATTGCACAGTGCATACAATAAAGTGTGATAAGGAAAGGAAGTTGCTCGAAACAATTTTCAAGGATTAAAGCAGAAAGGAAAACAAAAGTTCCCCTTGATGCCTAGAAAATCTAATAGAAGATCAAAGCGATAATGTACTGTACGAAGCAGACTCTCTAAGATGAATACATATGTATGCTGGATTGCCCACGGATGTCGCGTGCCTGGGAAGTAGGGATTCTTGCAGATGCTGTCCTTGGAGGAACTGTGGAACCCAGATATCTGCAGATGTCACCTTGCAAGTCTCTGCTTCTGGAAAGGGACTTGTGAGGTCCACTAAAAGCGGGCTGCAGGAGCCAAGGACTTGCAGCCGACCCCTTCATGCATGTTCCTGCAGCTCCTTATAATATGGGATCTCTCCCTGGGCAGCGGATGGTGTGCCGCCTATCTAAAAGGGATAGGAGAAGCAATATCCCTGTCCAACCTTCATTCATACATCAATAAAGTACAACACATAAAAGTCAGGTTAAGGGCAATTAGTTGGTTGCTGTAGAGGGACACAATATCATATCTTTATGTCTCTGCCGCTGCCCAGGGAGAGATCCCATATAAGGATAGGGACAGAGTGTTCTTTTAATAGGGATATTCTGTATGAGTGTGCAAGATGGTATAAGAGTAATTTTGCTGTCATAAGCAATCCATTTTTTCCTCCGTTCTTTTGGGGTAATCTATTTGCTCAGTGCTATCTTTGGAGCATACACATTGTGGAATAGATACGGAAGGCTTGTGGATGGCTCACATCACGGTAATTGATCAGGAGGATTTTATTGAGTATTTTTTTAGATAATTCAGTTTATTGGATTGTGAGGCTGAGTCTGTCAGCTTGGTCATATAATATTGAATTCGAAATAAGTGATTGACAGTCCAATTCTATGGGCCTCATCACGAGTTGGGCGGTAACGCCGGCGCTATTAGCGCCGGCGCTAATAGCCCTACCGCCAAACCCCCGGTGCTATTAGCGCCGGATCACGGGTTTGGCGAAAGGGTTATTGCCCATTCCCCATTGGGCCCATTCGGAATTCCTCATTCCCCATTGGGCCCAATGGGGAAAATTCGCGCTGTTACCGCCGGTGGATTTCCCGCCGGTGGGAATCGCGCCAAAAATCGGCAATTTTGCTGCAGATTTACCCCCAGCTCAGAGCTGGGGGGAAATCCGCCAAAGCCATGATCTGGCGGACACTTAAATGCGGCGGTAATAGTGCTACTGCCGGATTTAAGGGTTACCACTAGACTCGTGATGAGACCCAATACCTCTTAACCTTTTCAGCAGCAATTGAAACCATTTCTGCAGCAATTTAAACAATAAAGTGTGGGGTGCATTTAAAGCCCCAAATAGAAGTCCCTTGCACACGAATAGCAAGATTTTAAACACTGAAACAAAAAAGGCCTGGCATTTGTTTTTGTTTTTCAAGTAAAATTAAAGAGCCATGTGGAAATGGGCCTACCTGTCATTACCAATGGATAAGAATCATTTTAATTTACAAAGAAGGAGGAATCAAAAATCCCTGTCACATGGAAAACAGGATGTTTAAACATTGAAAACAAAAAATGTCTGCACATGTGTGTGCAAATAAAAACGTTTAAAAAAAAGAGTAAAGGTGAAAAAATATCAATGCTCACAGAAAAATGTCAAGAAAACAAATCATGATGTGTGAGTTGACAAAAGCAATGTTTATTATGTTTCACCCACAAAACTCCAGTGACATTTGAAGACCCACTTTGTCTTCATGATAGAAAAATGTCAGCCGATGGCAGACTCTTTTGCTCCCACTTCCAGCCTGGATATCACATCACTCATCTAATGATCAACCACAGTAAAAATGTCCTGCTAAAGGCATCAAAATTCAGTGTTCTCCAGAGCTACTGGCACTGAAAGCTGGGACTTCAAGAAAAGTCATCCTTGGCTGGAACCCGACTAATATGTGTGAAAACAGGGGCACCCACTTCAAAGAGCAATCTTCCAACACAAAGGAGACTGGTAAAGGTACAGGCTGGACCATTGAACACAAATGGAGCAGGAGCAGGACCATTTGTCCCACATGAACATTCACAATTTATTTAAAAGGACTATTATCATTTAGGACTTTTTCTCAGCCATCATAAGGCGGACGGATTTCATCTATGTACCATTTTTTATGTAATTTCCAGTCGATTTTGGGGATATAAAAATAATCTTCCTGTGACTCTGGGAAGAGTAAGAGCCAGGTAGACTAGTTTTCTCGTTGATCTATATATGCTCCAATTGTGAGAGTTGGTGAGCGGGTGAAAATTGAAATTAGGCATATGCTTAATATCTTACATATTTATAACGGTTGTGCTTTTTATAGAAGTGGCAGAAAGGTGCCACATGGCCATGCTACATGATTACGATTTGGTGGTCGTCTTATCTAATTCCCCATGATTAGCAGAGACAGAAAATATGCTTATTCTGGCAGTTGCTACTAAAATTATGAAGTTGTAATATATAGCAAGTTTTTTGTCAAAAAGTTGAAAGGAGAACAAAGGATGATGAGAAATGGGAATGCCCATATGTTGCTCGAGATCCCTCAACCAACCCTGACTTGGAGGCTGGGTTTTGGAGTAGGGAGAAGGGTAACTGTCCAATCCTAGTGACAGGGATTATTGCAGGGTACTTCCCCAAGATTGTAAAATTGTTGGTGTCAGAGCTACTATATAAGGGGGACTGCACTAGGACAGAGGCACACACATAAAAAGGAGAAAAACAGGAGAACCGAGAGAAGAGACAGACCATCAGGAAGGCTGCTGAAACTTACCATCTGACAACTGTATGGAGACACCAGAGGAGATTGCTGAGAGTACATCTGGGTGAGGCTGTCTATCTCCAGGAAGATCTCAAAGCTGACTGGGTCCTATGGTAGAAAGTGGAATGACCAGACCCCTGCCCTATCTTTCCAGAGTGTCCTGAGATGCAACTGGATTTCCTGAACCTTAAACAGAGGCTGGCTTTGTAAGTAGAACTGAGCCCTGGAAAACCAAAAGTTGGATGAATCTGCTTGCCTCAAAACCTTTCCCTTTATAGTGGGTATCATTCCAATTTTTCTGTCTGACTTCTCAACATAGACCAAAGCAAGGGGGATCTGAAAAACAAACCACTAAATCACTATGTGCTTATTTTAAACCAAGAGTGTGGGTGAATTCATAATTGCCATATGTATTTGAACCAATTTTGAAATCATTCTGCTAGCCTTTTAAACCTGCAGGACAATCAAAATCACACATTAAATACCTGCTTTCTTTATTGATCAGTGTATTTATTTTGTGGAGTGAAATTTACAGAAAGGGAAGAATTTTGGTGGTTTGTTTTACTCACTTTTGTGATTTATTTATGTTGAGAGAAGTTGATTGTGTTGTGCCATTGATAAAGTGGTGTTTTGACCTTTTCGTGCTCATTTCTATTACTTTTAATTTAAATAAATGCCAATATATTTCCAGTACACTGGCCTGGTTCTTGGCTCATTGTTGGGTCAGGGGACAGCGTTCCAAGGGGCATGATATGTGTCTGAGATAGGGCTAAAAAAGAATCTGTTAAACTGTTTGTTGCATAACCACTTAAGTGGGGAGGGAAGGATCTACCCATGTTGAGGGCGGCTTCTCAATAAGCAGTTACAAATTGGGGGCTCAGGCCAGGATTTAGCTTCCTATTCCTGACTCATAACAAGTACATTGTGACAGTCTATTCATTTTGATGCAATTGTTTTGTTAAAGAGCCGCTAGGACTTGACTCCTGAGTTCCAGGGAGGTATATAGGTAGATCATTAAGAATGTGTAAGAATTTATTTGAGTGGGGAAATCAAGCAGGAACAGGGTGAGTTTGCCCCTGCACCAAGACGTTTTATTAAAGTGCAAAAAGCCAATTGTGAAAATGACTACTGTACAAATTCGGGAAACCAGGGAGCATCTCCTAACAAAATTATTTCTCAAAGGAGAATAGGTTGAGGATTATGCAGGAAACTGGCAAACCAGAATTGTGTGGGAGGTTACCTCAGTAAGCAATGATATTTGGCTTGAAGCTGGGATATTGTACAAAGCACTTGAGGCATTTTATATTACCACAACTGCTTGTGATTAACAACTATAAACAGCCCAGCTAACTGCTCAGTTATATTTTCATTTGCTTTTAGTAGAATAGTGTTGGAAAAATAGTGAGGCTGGTAGGATGGAGACCTGTCACAGGCACAGGATCTTGTTCAACAACTCAAAACTGAGTTAAAAACACTGCAGCAAGAGAGTGCAGAGCATGAAACACCATTACTTTGCACTGAAAAATGCAGAACAAAAGTGTGTAGAAAATCTGAGCACATTGCAACACAAGCTAAATGACCAGACTGCATATAATAGAGTTGTATTGTAGGACATTATCGCATTCCAATCAGAAATAATACAATTGAAAACTAAAAATAGTCAATACATTATCAAAGGTGTTGATTCCCAAAATGACTTTGATCAGATATATTAGCAGGTAAGTACTCTGAAACAACAGAGGGCGCAGCTGATTCAGGAAAAATACTTCTTGAACCAGGATAACAGCATCCCATTAAAGAGGATAAATCAGTTGGAAATGGAGGTAGTAAAGGGACATTCAGGTTCTCAGGAACTGACAAGAATTAGAGAAGGCAGGAACGAGATTGTAGAGTGAGTGAAGCAAATAGAAACTGAACTACTAGAGGCAGCAACATGTAGGGATGAACAAGAGATAGCTATTAGTCTCCTATAGGAAAAGTGCTTTGAATATGAACACAGTTTACAAGACACACATAGGGAGAATGAATCACTTCAGCAGGAGGTGCAGCAAACAAAGGATCGGTAGGTAGGTCAGACCAGGGTAAATGTGATTAATCAGAATTAAAAAGCCAGATCTCTGACAACCAACAGCAAATACATAAAGAGAGACACAGGTGTGAGAGCCTCGCCAAGGAAATCGAAAATTATAAACAGGACCTGAGGCACATTGACCAATCAGGATATGGGACAAGGCCCACTGATCAAGGTGTGATGCCCCTCCCAGCAGGGGCCCCATGCCAGTCATGTATATCCTCTCATGCACAAATGGAAACTGACCTCATGCATGCCACCTATCCAGAACAAGGCAACATGAGGCAGTTAGACTTACCCAGGCCTACTCCAACTGATCAGGAAGGCCAGTCCCTGTCTGATATTGATGAGTATTCACCTCTACCACACAGAAGGAAAAGTGGCCGGACCCATTTTTCCTGGGAAGTAAGGAATAATACTGTAAGTACTTCAGACAATGAAACCTCTTATGAGGAGCAAGTCAGAGAGTTAGATTGGCTGAAGATGTGACTACAAAGAGACCACCTTGCATGCTTCACTGAAGAAGAAAATCCAGACCCCCAGCCTAGGAAGGGCGTTCTAAAAATATCTGTATATTCAGGGGAAGGGGGGAATTCCCCAGACTCCCTGGTAGGAGGGATGAGCCAACTGGGTGCTATCCTGGGCCTGAAAGGATCTCCAGGGAGAGTGACCCTGAGAGTTCACTTGGGTCCAGGCGAGAGGAGCCCAGATCCTGTGGTTCTGGGACATATTCTCAGTCGCATGGAGATAGGGAGTGCCTAGAAGACACGGAAGGGACTGCTGGTAGAAGTTCTGAGTCAGAAGGTGAATGGTCTTTGTTGCAGAAGAAGAAAAATACAGGGAAACAAAACTAAAGGGTTTTGTGAAAGACCCACTGAGATAAATCAAAGCCCTAAAGAGCTTCCTGACACCATAGCACAAGAATGCCAAGTATTCCGTATGGGAGCACCTTGAACTTTATGAGCAGATGATGGCTTCTTTCCAGATCAGGAATGATGTTAATTGTATAGCATTTTCTAAATGGATGTTATCACCTGAGTGCTCCAGTTTCTTTGCAGGACTGGAGGACAAGGATCATCATAAATGGTCCACTTATAAGGCGGCCATACTGAAAATATTTTCCACCCATGTGGACCAACAAGAGGCCTGTAAGGCTGCATATAACTTGCAGTGTGGGGAAGATCAGGCACCTAGGGAATTTGTGCAGGAGCTAAAGCGTGCATTTGCTCAGACCTCCGGCGGGTGCACACAAATAGTAGGGAGATCATAACTACATATTTCCATGCTCTATCTAAATACACAATGGGCCTCATTAGAAGGTTGCCAGTAAGTACTTGAATATACCGGCATGCCGGTGCCACTGTTTCCATCATCCCATGATGCCAGAAACTCTGTTTGATTCCGTGTTGTCGTGCACACGCATTTCGGCATCCTGGAAACGTTGGAACCGGCATGCTGGTAATACCAGCAAACCCTCCCAAAATGCCCACACTGGCATCCTCAGTGCCAGCCACTCCGATTCCAGCAACACGCTCCCGGAGCCACCGGCACCGGTAACAATGGTGCCGCAATTACTGTAACCTGAAATACAGTGTTAGCCAGAACAGGAAATCGTCCGGCGGCCATTAGTAAATCACAATTCATTGCAATCCTAACAGCACAGGTTACACACAAGAATCCTGAGCACAGAAAGACAAACATCAACATGACATCAAGAGTCTGTGGACCTCATTACGACCCAGGCGGTAAGTTACCGCCTGGGTCGTACCCTTACCACCATGGTGTAAACTACGTTTACACCATGGTGGATGGCGGATTTACCGCCCCATTCCAAGGTGAGTGGGGCGGTAAATCCCCATTTCCCATTTACCCTTCCCCATTCCCATTTTTGCCCCATAGGGCATAATGGGAGTGGGGAAGGCGCTAATTACGCCACCGTAAATTACGGTGGCGTAATTAGCACCATGGTCCCTTAGCGCCATGGATTTTAATGCCTGCAAAAAGCAGACGTTAAACTCACCATGGCGCAAAGGGACCTCGGAATCAGGCGTTAAGGGTCGGCGCCGTTTACGGCGCCGTTAACCCCTTAACGCCTGACTCGTAATGAGGCCCTGTGTGACCAGTAGACGCAAACCACGCTTCAGCGAGGCGGAGCTCAACATGTTGGCAGACACCATTGTCCAACATCCTGATGAACCTTTTGCGACCAACCAGTGCAGGCAGGGCCAGCTGTGTAAGAAGACCCTCTGGGAGGAGGTTGCCCAGAAAGTCAAAGCAGTTTGCACAACCCCCCGCACTGTGCGTGACTGCCACAAGAGGTGGGAATGACCTGTGCTTGAAGGTGCACAACATTCTGTCGGACCGGCACAGAAAGGGCAGGGCCACAGTTGATGGCAATGCATCCCCTATCCACCTGCTGCACTGGGAGGAGACATACAGCATTGTGTTGCACCTTGAGTCAATAGAAGGGGTCGGTGCTGCGTAGGCTGGAGCCATGACATCTGAGGAGGCTGGTGAGTACACGTAACCCCAAAGTCACATAAATCTCCCTGTCCACCGTGCACCCACTAAAGCAGCAAAATATGTCAAGTGTGCCATACACAACACCAATAAAGCCCTGCTGGACCCCCCTCCACGAGAACTGCAACCTGTGTGCACACAACATCATACACCTTCCCCCAAAATCTCACTCATAACATAAATACAAATAGAACATAGTACACACACTCTGTATAGCCAACAGAACATGCTACTGCTGCCACTCAGACACACATCCACCTGCACAGCAAAATTGGTATGTGTCCACCGTACTAGCCCTGGCGCAAAGTCACGTCAGTGCCAAGCACCTTCACTACCCACAAATGACTAGCATCAGACACCAAGGAAACATGTGACTCGTGCAAACCAGCCCGACCCATGAGCACAAATCCCCACCTATTCCTGTAAGTGCCACAGGCAGCAGGCATATGGCAACCCCATCCATGGCACATGCCTCCCCACCACAACATTACATAATGTGTGTGCCACATCTCTAACACCGACCCCAGCAATTGCCAGTATGCCATGACAGTATCTCCGGCAAACCATCCACCATGTACGTACATTACACATCCACCCGCACAGTATGCATGACACGAGCATATGTGCACCAAGCCATGTCCCATGCCATGTCCCTCAAGGAGCACTGTCATAAAAAAAGTCAAAGCTTGAATCTCTGCTTCATCAATCCACACTCATCACTGACGGCCTGCCTTTCTGACTCCCTCAGGCACATTATCTGGCAATGAGGATGCCCATCGAAGCACCTCAAGGGGCACCCGCCATCGATGCCAAGGAACACAATGAACCACCACCAACTCAACCCAGGACTCCACAGCCTTAACAGGCACAACTGCAACTGTGACCCCAGCTGCATCCGTTGAGCAACCTAGGCCCCAGTGGTGCAACAAGCCCCGCCTATTGTGGCCCCAGTGCTGCAAGAAGCCCCACCTCCTGTTGTGGAAACAGAGAAATTGATATGAGGCCGGGAAGCCCAGAAGGAAACACACCAACACAGGTTACAAAGGACATACAAAGCGCTTTATTTCAAAGTTACAAAGTTACCAAGGTCAATTGACATACGGATAGCTATACGGCCCTCTGACTAACACGCGAACCTTCAACGTAAGGTTCGCACTGAAAGTGGGAGAGACCGATCATCAGGATGCTTGGGTTTTTATATGTTTTGTCCTGCATCGGCCAGCCCTCTCGTAAGTTAACCATTCTTGGAACCGTGGCTAGGGTTCGTAGCCAGGTCGAACACACAATTTACATAGTTTGATCGATTCCGCTGATACAGTTACATATTTACACACAGGTTAAAGAGAGGACAAGGTCTTAGTTCGTGACCCTAACAAATGGCCTGCGGACATATTACTTATTCACGTGTGCGGAGGTCACCATGGCCGAAGTCTTACACAAAATGTCGTTCGGCCTCCATTTTGTGATTCAGGGTGACTTCCACACTGCAAGAGTACCTAAAATGGCGGCTAAATCCAAGATGGCGGCTTACACAATACATTAAGGTCAAGACCTTGCCGCGGAACCTATGTACATGGTATTCTTTAGACAGCTTGGCGTAGGCCAACATACATTTAAACAATGCGATTAGGGTCACAATATTATATCGATTTCCACAGACCCTCCTTTTGGCCTATGCCAAGTGCTAATACATCATTTCCTAATACTTTCGAAAATAACTGATGGCATTATCATCCATAGGTTCCGCATCATTGTCCGAAATGTCAATAGCCATAAAGTTGTTCATAAGAACGTCTTGCAACATGAACTCTTTAGATGCTGTCTTCGGGGTGTATATCCTATGCCCTATCGCGCTCATTACCTGAGCACAACATCCCCCCATCATTCCACATATACTCGGGAGGCATTGAAAACAACAGCAAAGAACTAACAAAATCCCTAAAATACCTAAAATGACAGAAAGCACCTTCCACCCCCAAGATCGTAAAGAATCCCAAAACCAAGTACTAAGGTTCCAGTCTCCTACAGGGATATGGACTTCAGAACTGAGAGTGTGTAAATTCTGAATTGCTTTAAAAATTGTTGGCGAAGAATCTGGTACGAAAACACAACA
Organism: Ambystoma mexicanum; assembly: GCF_040938575.1. Taxonomy (NCBI): domain Eukaryota; kingdom Metazoa; phylum Chordata; class Amphibia; order Caudata; family Ambystomatidae; genus Ambystoma; species Ambystoma mexicanum. The sequence continues at coordinate 483,523,073 of NC_090927.1, forward strand.
AGCGGACCCCACTAATTTACATACTCCACCTCGTTCGGCTAAAATGACATCTAATGCCATTCGATTTTGAAGTGCTACCAATCTTATCGCCTTTTGCTCTAAGGTCATATTGTAAAGTATGTCCGTGGTCCGGTTGATCGTTTCTCCAACACCCTCGCTAATCCCCTAATGTTTTCTGAATTTGCTATTTGTCCCCAAAAGGGCACTACTGATTTGGCTATATCCCCAAACACTTGTCCGGGGGTGTCTCCATCACTATCCCGTCGCGGGCGAGCCTTAGATACCTCTAAGGTACTGGCTATAAATACACCTGGTAACAATATCCCTAAATAACAAGTCCCCTGCCAATCCTTCGGCAACCAGGGAAAAGCTAAACTACCACAAACAAAATAAAGGGTCCCCCTACATACAAAGGCCTATTTTCCCCTGTCAAGTTTACAGTGTTTACACAAGGCTCAAAGTCTCCCATTGGCCTAGTGCCATTTCTTTGTACACAGAAAGGAACTGAATCAGGACTATGATTCACAGAATAAGAAGGAGGCATGGCATCCTTATTGCCTATCGGAGCCATCTTAAAAGAAACTAGATTTTGAAAAGGAAAAGAAAGTTTATCAGACGGCCTAATAGAAGCGACGTTAGGTTTACTTCTATTTTCGAAAAGCGAGCATCCCAGGGGAGTCAATTCACGTTTTTCAAATTCATTCAAATTAGTCCCATCAAAGTTCCCTGAGATGCTTTCATTCCATCGGCCAAAGAAGAGTGCTCTAAGAGAGGCATAGCAAGAGGTTGTTAAAGGTAAGGGATGTATATACCATCCCAGTCCCTTGTTTCCATGTTGTGGTAAGTGAGTGCAGATCCAACAATTACTCTTATTAAAAATAGCATGCGTAGCATTCATCACTATCATCAAAGTGTTATTATAATATTTCTGTCTATGCCGAGAGTCCCTAGGGGACAGAGTGTGAAGGTGTACAGAGGGAGTCAAAACAGTTGGTACGATTTTGGTCGGTAACAGAGGCTTCAAAGGATAAATTTCTTCAAAATACCAAAGTCCCACAGCAGCAGTTGCAAAAATAACAATAATCAGAACGAGAACACAACAGTACGTTTTCGGGGCCCAGGCACATTGTTCATTGTTCGATTTGGTCACCTCCTTATCTAATAGTTCAATACGGGGAGCAGTGGTGAAGGCGGCAGGCATCATGGTCATCTCGATCGACGGCCCCAATGTTCGTTGCTGGCGGCACTTCGGCCGAGCGATTTCTTAGTCCTTCCCAACCCTAGCCAACAGAACCCTCCTTTTCTTTGTTCGAAAAAAGAAAGACAACAGTACTCCAATCACTTTTTCCTTCCAGATGCACGACACTCGTGCGGTAATTTTATTTTCGCTGTCGAAGGTTGTACCTGATGGTACCCAAGTTTGTTGAATCCAAAAGCAAAGTATCGTCGCTCCCTGAGGGGAGCGTCATATCAGTGGCGACGGAAGTCGCAGAGCTCGAAACAAGGTTTTCCGGAAGTGATTGATCAAGGGAGTGCGGAGACAAAATGGACGGCTCCCCGAGCTCCTCAGGCTCAGAGAACTTCTCCGACGCACTCACAACGCTGCCTGCTACTCCGAGATCAGAGAGTGTAACACCAGCGAGGGGTTCTGTTTCTTCTGTAACGTGTGGCGTCGGGTGAGGGATCTTCTTGATATGTGTTGCATGTATCCAGTTCTTCTTTCCTGCCACCCGCACTGCCGTCCTGGTGACCAACAATACCTGGTAGGGTCCGCGCCAGCGGGGCGCAAGACAGGAAGACCTCTCGTAGGCCTTCACCAGGATCCAGCTACCGGGAAATATATCGTGTCCTGGGCCCGTAAACCGTACAGGTAAGGCAGCATTCACCTGGTGGTAAATGAAATACAGATTTTTAGTCAATTGATTACAGTAATCTATGAGCAATACATTATCCACATCCCTCAGGGCTTTAGGTTTAGGGAGACCCCAGATACTAGCAGGTCTTCCCATTACCACCTCGAACGGAGAGAGCCCAGTTCTAGTCTGGGGTGTGGTGCGCATAGCTAACAACACAATAGGTAAAGCGTCGGGCCACTTTAGTTTAGTGTCGGCACATGTTTTTGCAAGTTTGTTTTTCAAAATACCGTTGTGTCTCTCTACCAACCCCGCACTTTGAGGGTGCCTAGCTGAATGAAAACGTTTCTCAATCCCTAAGGCAACACATATTTGTAACATTACGGCTGCGATGAAATGGGGGCCGTTGTCCGACCAAATTATCCTCGGGAGCCCAAATCGAGGGAAGTACTCTTTCACCAGGATCTTTGCGGTAGTCATGGCGGTAGCATCTTTGACAGGGAAAGCCTCGACCCATTTGCTAAAAGCACAAATGATGACAAGAACATATTTCAAGTTATTACATCGCTCCATTTCAATAAAATCAAGGTGAATGGTTTCAAAGGGGACAGAGGGGGGCCCGAAACTTCCCCTTGGAGTCACTGTCCCTTTACCCACATTGTGCTGCAGGCAAATCATGCAACTCTGAACATATCTCTTTGCAGTTTCCAAAATTTTATCATTCACCCAGACCTGCTGTAATATCTTCGTAATTTGCTGGGCACACACATGTGTTGGACCATGTGCCATTGTAAGCATTGCTAACACATAAGAATCAGGAAGCAACCATTTCCCGTCGGATGCGTCCACCCAACACCCTTCATCATCCAATTTTCCCATGCCTTCAGCCCACTTCCTAGACTCTTCAACTGAGGCATCAGTCTGCATATCTCGCACAGACCCAATGCCTTCATCTAGTATACAAACATCTCTCACTTCCCTCGAGGTGTACATGTCTGTGCTAAGGTCTGTAGCTGTTTGTCTAGCTATCAAATCTGCAAAAGCATTTCCTCTTCCCACATTGTCTATGACCTTGCGATGTGCTGCACATTTCATGATTGCTAATTGTTCAGGGAGTGAGAGCGCTGAAAGTAGTTGTACTATTAAGGGACCATGCTGAATCTTGGTCCCATGTGAGGTCAGAAACCCTCTTTCCGACCATAGTTTTCCGAAGTTGTGAGCCACCCCAAAGGCGTACTGGCTATCCGTATAAATATTGACTCTATGCCCTTGGGAGAGTTCACAAGCGCGGGTCAACGCTATAATCTCCGCAGCCTGTGCTGAGTTATGCGGAATCCTTTTAGTTTCAACAACTTTGTCTAAAGTGGTAACTGCATAAGCAGCTGTAGATGTGCCATTCGGAAGTTTGAAGCAGGAGCCATCACAAAACAGCTCCCCTTCCGCATTCTCCAAAGGAGTATCTGAGAGGTCTATCCTACCCTTTGTTTCTTGTTCGGTGGCATACAGGCAGTCATGTGATCCTTCATCACAGCAAACAATATTTTGCGGGAGAGGTAAGAGTTCAGCCGGATTGAGAACACAACACCTTTTAATTTGGATATGAGGAGCAAATAGGACTAATTCGTACCTTGTCAACCGGGCAGAGGTAAGGTGTTGCGTTTGAGTCTTATTCAATAGAATATCAACAGAGTGAGGTACCATCAGAATTAAATCGTGGCCTAGGACCATCCCCTCACTCTGCTTTACAGACGCAGCGGCAGCTGCAACAGCGCGCAGACATCGCGGCAAAGCGCATGCAACAGGATCGAGGGCGGAGGAATAATAGCCGCACGGCCTATTCTTCCCTCCATGTTCCTGTGTTAACACAGACAAAGCACATCCATCACATTCATGCACAAACAACACAAAGGCCTTATCGTAATTTGGTGTACCCAGAACCGGTGCTGCGCGGTTTTGAGAAGCTCAAATGATCGTTGATGTTCCGATTCCCATGGCAGTGGCAGAGAAATGCCCTTCTTCGTCAAAGCCAACATCGGTTTTACCACTAGGGCAAAATTCGGGATCCACAGTCTACAGTAGGACGCCATCCCTATCAGGGCTCTGACTTCCTTCTGTGTTTTTGGGACAGACATGCCAGAAATGTGTTTTATTCGTTCAGGTGTCAATCTTCTCCCCTCCTTTGACAGGAGGTAGCCTAAATAGGCAACCTCCTGGCAACAATATTGAAATTTTTTTAGCGAAGCCTTGTGACCATTTTCAGCTAGATGAACAAGCAACAATATAGTGCCTTCCTTACAAGCTTTCTCAGAGTCTGCAGCCAACAGTAAATCGTCTACATATTGCAGCAGTGTGCAAGTAGGTGGCAATTCAAGGGTGTCGAGCTGCTCCTTTAAGGCTCTACTATAGATACTAGGACTTTCAGTATACCCTTGAGGTGCCCTTGTGAATGTAAACGAGCGTCCCCCCAAGGTGAACGCAAACAAATACCTGCTCTCCTCATGTATCGGAATACTAAAGAAGGCGTTTTTCAAATCTACGACACTAAAGTGTGTAGCCATAGCAGGGATCATTGTTAAGATCGTTGTTACATCAGGCACGATTGGAAATTGTGGGGCTACCACCTGGTTAATAGCACGAAGATCTATTATAAACCGGTACGGAATTGCATTGTCGCCTTTCTTATATACTGGCAAGATCGGGCTATTACATAAGCTACCTGTTATTTCTTCGATCACTCCACGATGTACAAAATCGGAGACAATGCATTTCAGAGCACGCTCACCTTCAATTGAAATTTTATATTGCGGAATGCGCGGTAGCTTAACCCCATATTTCAAGACTATCTTAACAGGCTCGATGTGCAATATCCCGACATCATTGTCGTCTATTGCCCACAAACATTCCGGGACAATGTCAAACTCGGGAGGTAGAGGTTGGGTCAAATACTGGGAGTAAAAGGGTTGCTGTGGTGAAACTGTTAATCTTATTCCGTCAGGGGAACAATGAATCACTGCATTCAGTTTCTTTAACAAATTCAACCCTAGCAAATTTTCTCCGCAGTTTGAAGTAAGAAGAAAAGGGCACTGGTCTGTGAAAGGACCCATAGAAACAGATACCGGCGCAGAAACCGGACAAACAGTTGGTATACCAGAGAACCCTATAGAAACGTTTGTTTGCCCTGACAGTGGGATGTTTGGAACCCTAGAATGGTCAATGGAGCACTTTTGTGCTCCAGTGTCGATCAAGAACTGATGTTTCCTATTCCCCACCAATAATTCAACATAGGGGCCCTTCTGAATAACGGGAATAGGTAAAGGTTCCAAACGCTGCTTCGGGCAATCCTAGTAAGGCACAACTTCGTCAAAGGGAAGTTCTCCAGAAAGATAGGCAGCAGAAGGGTGATCAAATATATTTCTCGAGTCCATACTCGGAGTCTGATTTTCCCGTGAAAAAGGTTGCTGGGGATCTTGTAGAAGCTGACCCCTATCAGGGCCCCCTGCTCCGGGGCGGCCCCTTGGTCGCCTACCCATACCTCCAAATGTGCCTCCTGACCTCTGACGAAGGGCAGGGCACTGTGCTCGCCAGTGACCTTCCTGGCGGCAATAAGCACACTGATTAATATTTATAGAATTTGGAGGAGTATTTCCTCTTGGAATGTACTGACCTCTAGTCTGTGTCGTACCTCCTCTGGGGTTTCTGATAATTTGCTGTAACAATACCTTAGTCTTTAAGTCACCCCTCCTTTTTTCGATTTTCTCATTTTCATTATTAACCCGATTCTCATAATACTGAGCCATATGCAAAACCTCTGACTGAGATTTTGCCTGCCAAGCGCTCTCTGAGGACATAATATGTGACTGGATGTCGGACAACAATCCACGTACAAATTTGTCCACAAACAACCTCTTCCCCGACTCTGTGCCCAAATCCTGTCCACTAAAGTCAGAGAACACCTGTTCAAATCTATTAAAGAATTCAGTAGTACCTTCAGTTTTCCCTTGGACGCAGGCCGTAAGTTTGTCCCAAATAATCCTTTTTTCTGGGATTATAGTTTTTAGTTTAGCAACTATTCTATCGGGTAAGGTAAGTATTACCTGGGGTGGTTTCTCACCAGCTAGTCGTTCTCTGTCTATTCTAATCAGATTTACCCATGTATCCCCTAGCCCCGGCACATCATCTATTGTCCGTACCTGTTTCCATACATCAACTGGCAAAAGCACCGGAAACAATAAGTCCATGTCACTTAAGGTGAACACAGAAGACTGCAAGACGGATTCTATTTCTTTATAAAACCCTGTCGGGTTTTTCCTAATATCAGGGACTGATTGTCTAATCGTGTTCACTTCCTGTCGGGAGAACGGGACGTGAACAAACTGCGATACGTAATGTGCAGGGATATCCGTCGCGGGAGTACCAGCTACCGCGTCGGCGGGGATTTCTACTTTTGGGACAAAGGTCGGAGGGACCTCTCTCATAGGCAACTGAGATATAGGGACCTCCGACCGCTTACTGAGCAATAGGGCCAAATCGAGCGCTAAAGCAGCTGTAGAAGTGTCGGGCGAAAAAGCTCTTTTACAAATACCCAATAACTCTATGGGGCAACCAACCTTCTTCCTTATACATTCCTCCTGTAAGTGCTGTACCATCACTTGGATTACCTTCCTTTGCATCTCTACCGTGTATTGACTATATGTGTCATACACCTCATCTGGCGGTATCTATGAATCCGAGATCCATCGAATCGCGTCTTTGGTACAAATTCGTACTTCCTCAGGTGCTGAACTTCGGCACGAAAGGAACCGTTTCTGTGCATACATCCTGTCGTCCTCATCATCCTCGTTTTGTAACCTTTCAAAATCCCTCCTAAACTCAAACAATCTGTCAACATGTCCATATACTTTCTGCTCTGTATCCCTCGAAAGTGCCAAGGCATTCAGATCTCTCACCCCTTGTGGGAGATCCGAAGTCTGCAATCTACCCCACATTACACCTAAGTGAATCCCCAGTCCTTCAATAAAAACATTTTTCTCGGGAAAATCGTGCAAATTGGATAATGTTGAAAATACATCAGTTTGATCACCTTTTTCCATGCATTGCTTAGCCCAGGCAAATAGTTCCTGTTTCCTGCCCGCAGGAACAGTACTACGAGTTATAATTGTTGACCCTGCACCGGGATCTGTTTTAACGAACACGGGACTCCCCGGAATCGAAAGCGTAGGTGGGCTTGACAAGGGTGCAGGGGAGAGAGGCAGTGTAATAGACAGAGGAGCGACGACCAAAGAACTAGGAGCAGTAGGCTGCGCAGGAGGAGTAGGAATAGCAACGGGAACAATAGCAGGAACGGGCAAGGTGCCCATAACAGGAGCATACGGAGGTGGCGCTGAAGAATCAGGCCTCCGTTCGTTCAATATTTTCTCAATAAACTCCTCGGAAACATGGAAATCTTTAGAGGGGTACATTTTCTGGACCTCGAGCGAGAAAGCTCTATCCATTTTCTGGGTTTCTTCTAATCGTTTTTCCTTGTCATACAACAATGCCTTTTCGGCATTCGTTTTATGACGTTGTGCATGTTTATCCCTACTTTTAAGCTGCTGCAGTGCTTCCTTTTTCCAATTTTGTAACATATCAAAGGCTGCTGGCCTAGCCTTTTTCTTAAGCAAGATCGATTCTAAGTATTCAATACGGGGGATCTCAAAACTACCATTGATTGGCCACTGAAATTCGGAGGCATTTCTGGTCTGTCTGTGCCAAATGTCATTAAATACAATACTACCAATGCCATACTTACAGTACATAGTACACGCCGGCGACCCCTCCTGTGGTGCCGGACGGCTAAATTCCAAAGATTGTCGATCGCTGCGGAACAGAGCCCTAAAGCAGCTAGACAATTTCCCAGGCATTTCTCAAAGAATTGGTGTTACCTGGTCCAATAATTGTGTCTGCAGATACAATACGCCAAATTCAAATTGTCAGGGTTAAATTAAGAGCCGGGTCACGACTGCACCTGACCAAACCTAAGGAGGACCGTACGGTTTACAAAGGACTTCAACTAACGAATTTTTACCTGCGTTCGGTGGTTTCGGCAAATCTGCCCGCCTCGGAATTGGACCCTCGTCAAGATGCCGTGTCAGACCACACGACTATCGCCCAAGGATCGGATCGTGCAGCGCTGCCGAGGTATCGCGTCTCGATCGGTCGGGCCCGCAGAATCACACCGTCCGATCCCGATTCGATAGTCTGCGTCAACCTTCAATGATCCGGCATCAATCTTGAGGGTCCCTATTCGGGCGCCAACTGTGGAAACAGAGAAATTGATATGAGGCCGGGAAGCCCAGAAGGAAACACACCAACACAGGTTACAAAGGACATACAAAGCGCTTTATTTCAAAGTTACAAAGTTACCAAGGTCAATTGACATACGGATAGCTATACGGCCCTCTGACTAACACGCAAACCTTCAACGTAAGGTTCGCACTGAAAGTGGGAGAGACCGATCATCAGGATGCTTGGGTTTTTATATGTTTTGTCCTGCATCGGCCAGCCCTCTCGTAAGTTAACCATTCTTGGAACCGTGGCTAGGGTTCGTAGCCAGGTCGAACACACAATTTACATAGTTTGATCGATTCCGCTGATACAGTTACATATTTACACACAGGTTAAAGAGAGGACAAGGTCTTAGTTCGTGACCCTAACAAATGGCCTGCGGACATATTACTTATTCACGTGTGCGGAGGTCACCATGGCCGAAGTCTTACACAAAATGTCGTTCGGCCTCCATTTTGTGATTCAGGGTGACTTCCACACTGCAAGAGTACCTAAAATGGCGGCTAAATCCAAGATGGCGGCTTACACAATACATTAAGGTCAAGACCTTGCCGCGGAACCTATGTACATGGTATTCTTTAGACAGCTTGGCGTAGGCCAACATACATTTAAACAATGCGATTAGGGTCACAATATTATATCGATTTCCACACTGTGGACCCCGTGTTGCAACATGCCCAGCCACCTCAGGAACCACATGCTGCACTCACCCTGGCAGCCCCAGATGCAGCAGTGCCGCCACCACAACCGCAGCCACTAGGCCGTGCATATGCGTGCATTGCAGAGGACCCAGCTGATGTCGTTGTTGTGGAAACAGGGGATACCACCGACCATAGCATTGAAAAGCCCATGGTATTCATCCCCATGGGCACAATTAGCCCACAACGGCCACCCTTCTCCAGTATAAGGGAAATGGATAGATGACTGTGCATAATGGAACAATGCCAGGATGCACTGACAGCCCTGGTGCAGCAGCACCTTCAGGAGGCTCAGCTCATGCGCTAGAGCGTCCAGGACAGTGGATGCCATAATGCACGTGCACTTGGTCGATGTACACGTGCTGTCGTACAGATGTAAAGCAGTGTACAGGACAGGAACAGTGTTATGTCATCTATTGCAGTGACAATGGCCATGCTACTCCAGGCCTTCCTGGACCGACGGCCCATGGGACTCCCCCCACACCATCGACAAACACAACACCTACTAGTTTGGTGCAGTGCAGCCCAAGGCTGTCCCATTCGGCACACAGCCACACGCCTGACCCAAAAAGAGGACGGAAATAGGCCATGGACACATATGTGCCCTGTCTCTGACTGGAGTTGCCTAGAGTCAGTTGGGGAGGGTGACTGGGGAGGAATAGTTGGGGAGGTGGAGTGGGGAGGGATAGTTGGGGAGAGGGAGTGGGGAGGGATAGTTGGGGAGGTGGAGTGGGGAGGGATAGTTGAGGAAGGGGAGTGAGGAGGGATAGTTGGAGAGGGTATGACGTGCCATGTACCTAGAGAGCGTGGAGTTGCACAGAACCATGGAGTCGTGGGTTGAACTGAAAAATCTGGCACAGCAGTGGGTGATGAGGTGATGGGCATCACACACCATCTGCACATTCAATGAGTGATATAGTTTCCTGTTCTAGTAGATTGCCTCCACAGCATACCTGGACACCAGCTCCACGTGTGTGCAGTCCAATGCGCCTATCACATTTGGCATGCCTGCAACAGCATATAAGGCAATTTTCATGACATTGACCTGGTCAGCAATACTGGGTAGGCTAATGTGGTCTCCAACATGAATGCATCGATGACCTGAAACAGGAAAAGCGAAAAACAGGGCTGCGATATACCATGCAGTTCACCTACAGTGTGTTGGTATGTGCTGAGGCTAGGAAGTGTAGCACAGACACTACCTTAAGCAAGGGGGGGATGGCTGTATGGATATGTATCAGGCTGACCAGGTTGTCATGAATCAGGTACACTATTATAGTGATGGTGTCCGTGTATAGCCGGTACAGGGTGTGGATCTGGCTTTGGCTCGGGTTGAAAGGTGTGGCCCTTATGAATGGAATTGATGGCTGCCTGCAGGCTGCAACCTGCTGGAAATTGGGGTTTGGATGGGCCATGATGGCCCTCCTTCTCCTCAAGCGCCTCCGCCACATCCTCTGCCACCCTACCTCTTCAAGTAGTATGCCGGCATGCAGCGCCTCCAGCTCCAGTGCTGCTACTGCTAGCATGGTAGTGTTGAAAGGGATGTGGGGTATGAGAGTGGTCCTGTTGTGCTGTGGATGTGCCGATTGGGAGTAACTGGGCTGATTTTGGACATCTATGGCATGTTTCTGCACCGCTGAGTCTACTTAAAGCCTGGTCCGCGATGCAGGTGTTTCTGGTGTGGTTTTCACAGTGATACTGGCATGTCCATGCCGGTATTTGCGTGTGCGTGGAGCTCGGGATGTTACTAACGCCATGCTGGTATCTCAGGCATGGCTGACTGTCTGTCTGCAGATTCCGGCCACTGTGTTGCCGGATACGGTGGGTCACTTGCGGTGCCGGTGTTAGTGGCATCGCAACTCAGACTATGCTGGTCCGGAAAAAGGTGCAGTTACGGAGCAACCGGCAACGCTATTTCCAGACCAGCATACTTGTAATGAGGCCCTTTCAAGAGCTTAGGACCCTGGATTGGGTGATTGAACAGGCCACCAGCATTTATGAGGTCCAAAAGCCTGCTGAGAGTAAAAATACCAATAATAACCCCAAAACCAGCTAAAAACCCTGCGGCTGCAAAAGTGCAGAGGTAAAAACTACCCCTCCATTGATCTGGAGATGAGGGACCTCAAAGTAACCCTCCAGCCAACAAGCAAAATGGAAAGCAAAAGGGACCCCCAACCCGGCCCAATTGAGTGGTAGTCAGGTGGGGACCCAGAAAGATGATCCCTCTGACCCTGCCCCCTATATAAATCCTAGGTACAAGGGTTCTAAATGAATCCTGGGGTATGTATACACTCCCCCGGCCCAAGGGGTGGGGCAAATCAGGTAAGTTCTGTCCCAGAACACTTCCCTCCAAACTTCCCTCAGGAGAGAAAATTCACTCCACCTCCCAATCTGAACTTTTTCCGCAGATGTCCCCCAAGCCAGAACTTCCAAAACAATCCTCCTCTCTCTCCCCGGATCAAGGACAATAGGTCCCTAAACCCGGGAGAAGGGAGATTGAGGATGGAAAATTATGGGGAGAATTACCAGTACCCAAGCTTCTCAGGGAGAAGGGACAGTTACCCCTTTCAGGAGCAGCAGAGGTATGACTTGAGACTTCCATACCACCCAGGGAAGGTCTCGCAACTGGAGTGACAGGTCCAGCAACTGACCAAAGATCTAGGGCGCATGCTGAGGGCTCAGTCTAACTCTCAACCTAACCCTGCTTCCCAGATTTCCAAAACACCCAGGTCTGATGCCCCAGGGGGTAAATGACGGGAGGAAACCTCTGCTAAACTATAGGTTCTGGGGGGGGCACTGGGGGAGGGGAGATGCCAAGCCCTTAAGGAAGCTTCCTTTCTCACCCAAACAGCATCCTGAAAAACCACTCAGCCTGAATGACTCTTCTACCCCTAAAATGTTAAAACCCAAAGAGCAAAGGGTAAGTAAGAGAGGCCAAAGAAGAACCCACTTTGTGGAGGAACTCTGGATTATCCCCCTTGAAAGAGAAGAATCCCTGTAAGATTCAGGTAGACAGACCTTCTCTTTCAAAAATAGGAGGATCCCTCCCAACATAAAATTGGTCTAAAAAAAACCCTGAGTGAGACAACGTTTGTATGGAGACCGAGCCAGAACCAGAAATTGTTCAACCCCAAACATGTGAGCCACACAGAAGTGAAACGGAGGGGGTGTCCTTTCTCCAAACAGGTTCTGAGAATGTTGCAGGTAACAGGGGACAGCGAAGGAGCCAGTCAAAAGGAGTATTCCCCAACAATTCCCATTGCGAGTTGCAAAGATTTTTTTACAGATTCCAGAACTCCAACACAGAAAACTGCCCAAGATCACACAGTGTTGAATTAAATATTAAGAAAATGACCACCGGGCTGTCAAATAACTCACACTTTCTTTGCACCTTGGAGGAGAAAGAAGGCCAATTTTATGCACTGGTTAAGGTGCAGGGTAGGTGTGAATGAACAGCTCTGGTGGATACTGGATCCCAAGCCACATCCTATCAAAAAGGGCCTATGACCAACTAAACTCAGGATGGGGAGGGCCAACAAATTCCACTCAGCCCACTTACCGGACAACTCCAAGCATTTTGATGGGAATATTTCCATTGAAGGGACATGCGGATCTGGACATAAAAATTGGACGGCACCAGCAGAAACGTATGGTGATTGTTGTGAGTTCAGAGGGCACACCTTGTTTACTGGGGAACGATATCCTGAGGAGCGTATCACCTCTGATCGACTGTGTAAATAAGTCCTCTGGACTCAGACTAATTGCCCTATCATATTAAAAATGAGTAACAATTATGTAAGACTTAATGGCACCTGTCACGTAATTGAGAATGAAGAGTTCAATTTAAAAAATAACCAAGTCTCAGACATCACTGTCATCTCTGTAGGAGAATAAACTGGTGGTGGGAACAATTCTCCATTCTTGAAAATTAACCTTTCTTCCAGTTTTAAGTGGCAATCCACACTGGAAGAGAATACCCTAAAATGTTACACCAGTCCAAAATCAGAAGAAACCTTGAGTCCTGTGAAACCAGACAAGGAAGAATCTGCTCAAAGTCTGACAGACATTCAGAAAAAGGGGGAGCAGTTGTTTTTCCCCATTTAGTTAAATGGGTGGTGGAGCAGTGCTCACCAGAGTATGCCTGAATAATGGAAGGAGCTTCATCAGTGAAGAATTATTCAGGAAACTCCCAAAAGATCAGACCGTTCCCACATTTAAATTGATTGACAAACGGGAAATTGGTCTGGAAACCCCAACTTCCAAACATCTCCTATCTATCAGGTGTATGCTAATAATTTCCATTGGCAACAAAAGCATAGATCATAATTGTTGGGTCATGAGAGATGTCCCTTCCACCATTTATCTGGGAAGTGACATTCTTAACCGATTTGCAATCAATTTGGACCTACTTAATAATAAAGTCTGGTCCTGACTGGGGAGTATCCGCATGGGCTTTATGTCAGAAAATGCCCCACCTGATTGGTGTGCATTTGGCAGCACATCCAGTTGAACTCGTGGTGTAGAGGATCAATTATTCCTGCCAATCTACCCCTTCAAGTGTACATAGGACACTGTTACACTCACCTGGTTCCCACAGGGGCGTCGATCGGACCCGGACAGATGCTGTCTCCACCAACGTGATGCGTAGTGCAGAGATGACTGTCTGGACTGGCCCGCCTAATCTTGTCTGCTGGACTCGCAGAAATATTCTCCTGCAAGTGGTGAAAGGGATTTAGCCACCCGTGGACTTTAGTGATGGCCCCCCAACTGTTCTCGTTCTCCCCACTAATCACCTCCGATATCCCCTCTTGGTAACCTCACCTTATGTTTTTAAATGATGAGCTCCTCATCCTGCATGGCATGCAGGGGCGCGTAGATACCAGTTACTTCACTAGTTTGAAGGTACTAGAGGAGTTCCGGAGGAATATTGACTCCAGTGTCTATAAAGTTCAAAGAGTTCAATATGTCCGATGTTCACTCTTGTTCCATTCCCTCGTTAGGTGGCAGCTGGGTCCAAAAGAATATTGCCTGGAGGCAGCTGATGGCGTTCGGGTAAGAGTCTGTATTACCAAACACTGTCCGGTAAAAGTTGCCAGAGTTTAACTTGCTGTTTTCTCTCCCTTTATAGGTGCGGCATAGGAAGATGCAGCAAATTAAAGGATAATACCTCCTGTGGTAAAACAGGTAAGCCTATGGTGGTAAGAGATTGTCTTTGTCGGTTTTCTCGGCTCACCTTGTTATTCCTTTTGTTTTCCCCCCAGGTGCTGGGTTTCCACGAAGAAAATGATGGTTGCAGCGCCGAGTCGAAAGATGCTGTGGACTGGTGAGTATAACGTGGCACCACGTGGGGCTGTTGGGGTTTTAATAAGTATCTGGATGCCTGCTCCTGGGGCTGATGGACTAGATCTGGATGCCCGGGGATAGGCATCATGACAGCCACAGACTGAGGGATCTATTAACTGGAAGAGAGTTGGACGCACATAGGACACTGCTGACTGAAAAGGAAAGGCAGAAAATCAAAACCAGGTTGTATGATTTATCAGAGAACTATATTTGTAAATACTCTGAGAGCTGACCTGTGGTTTGTGGTGTGGAGAAACAGGGGTGTTCCCTTATGGCAATTTGCCTGGGCAATGAGGGGATTGAGATAACCCTGTAACCAGATTAATAACACACTTTCATGTAAACATAAGACAACAACTGTGGCAATGGGGATTCTTACCAAAGGAGGCTTTCCAAGTAGAATTAGGAGAAAACGTATCCAGGAGACTTAAAAAGTCCAGTGTAGGTGCACACAGTGAATGTTTTGTCCAAACACAATACCTGATCTGACGGCACGAGGATGCCTAAAGAGTTCAAAACCATGTTCATACATACTGAAGTCTCTAGTCCGAGCACTTCACTGGGAACAGGGAAACCTGGTTGACATGCAAAGCAGGTAATCCAATCTGTGTCAGCAACTTGCAAGCATTAAGGTACAGAACGAGAGGCAAAGAATTCCAATAAACAGTCCGAGTCTGTGGGATCCTGGCGGTCGAGGTACATGACGTGAGGCAAGAGCAGTCAGGATCGCAGTTCCAGGTCGGGATAACAGATGATCAAGACAAGAACCAGGGACAAGTCAAAACACTCCAAATAGCAGTCAAGGTTCGAGAAACAAAGTGTCAATGTAACCAGTGCTGGATACAACAGTAGCTTACTGATGGAACACAATTCAGAAGCACCGGAGCAATTTAGAGGTGGTGCTTATATGGAGGAATCACCTGACAAGCATAGCGCATCCCTGCCGTAGCAGCGTGTCTCGTAACACATGCGCAGGCTACCAGCGTCTCCATGGTAACCCCAAACATGCACAGAAAGACGTACCACGGCTGCCAAGCCAGGACTATCTTATGTAGCGATTTCGAGAGTGCAATCTTTTGCTACCTGATTTCAGCGATCTCTGAGGAAAAAACAGGCGTGAGCGTTGAGAATGATTCAGGGACATCTGTGCAGGGTGGCAGGTGCGTGGAAACAAATGGATTGCTGCGTAACAGGTGTGTGGGCACATATGGTTTCCTGACACTTTGACAACGTTGAAAAAGCATTCCAGTCAGCTCAATTGCTACCTTATGCGGTTGAAATTCAAGTGTGAGAGGAGGTTACCATCCCAGGACATGCACAACAATTTACGCTTCCCCCTCAAATTAGGCAAGGACAGAACCCTAAACATCAGGACGCATATATAAACCTAAATTCCCATCTCCAACAACAAGGTTTATGTTTAAATCTGACACCTATAGTAGACCTAGAAAACAACACCATTTGAATATTGGTGGATAACAGTGACCCTCGAAGTATCACTTTGGGCGCAGACACGCATGGCGGTTGATGTCCAACATTATTCTATTGATTTAGGCAATGAAATCCTAGGATCAATGCCAAACAACTGTTTTGACAGCAGCAACGGTATTACTCCAGAAAAGATTTTTACCAGGCATGGGGGGAATTTCCGGGTACATTCTTCCTGCCCCGACGGTGTGGAAAAAGTGATCTTTGACATTAGCAGGGAGTAGATAGTGTTCAGAATCAAGGAACACTACCTCGAATCGCCTGTCCAGGTCAACACCATCAAAAGAGATATTTCCACCCAACTGGAGGATACTGCTGAAATTGCCAAGTCTGAATTCTTTCCAGGTTTCAAGCAGACGGTCGAGGAAAGGATCAAACTTGCTGATGCCTGTGTGACCAAGGAGTAAAGACAAAAAAACAGGTCTTCCTGGAATTCCAAGATATATTTTTAGTGGACTCATATGACTGTGGATGCACATCCATTCATTCAACCACCATTCCCACAGACCCCGAGGTGGCGCCAGTATTTGTGAAACAATACCGGTTACCTCTTGCATACATGGAGTCACTCACTGAGATTATTAAGAATTTAGAAACCTGTGGGAAAATGTGTCCGATCCACAGTACCTTCAACAACCCAGTACTGGGATCCTTTAACCAAACGGCCAATGGAGACTATGTGCAGACCTGAGGGAGTTGAACGATTGGGTCCAGATGTGAAGATGTCCCTTTCCCTACATCGATCACAGATCCAAGGGTCAAAGATGTACACCACCATTGACCTGACCAATGTTTACTGGACAGTACCCGTGAGTAGGGAAGACCAGTACAAGTTTGCCTTTGGATATGTAAACTCTGGCAATGAGTTCAACATCTTCCTACAGAAGGCCATGTCCGATTTTGGCAAAAGGGGAAACCTGGCCTATGTGGATGATGTTTTGATCATTAGCTCAACTGTGGAGGAACAAAGAGCAGCAATCTGCTATGTTCTAACCCAGTTGCAGAAGGCAGGAGCAAAACTGTCCTTTCGGAAGGCACAGTGGTGTAAGACCCGAGTGAACTTCTTAGGGCACGAGATCACACCTGAGGGTCTTAATCCCCATGCAAAGAAGGTGGAAGCCTTATTGAAAGTAAAAGACCCTACCACTCTGTGAGAATTAAGAAGCTTTCTTGGAATTACTAATTATAGTTGAAGGTTCATTGAAGACTACAAAGAGGTCACTCGACTTTTTTTTTTTTAATTTTTTTTTTATTTTACTTGGTTTAATTGTATAAACAATTTTTACAAGGTTTTAGATCCTTAAAATCAAAAGGGGAAAAGAAAAGAAAGGCTTGATTAGAAAAGAAAAATCCTTGATAATAAAGGGGTAGTACAGTCAAAAAGGGGGGCAGGGAGTAGCGGAAGAAAAAGAGGAGGATAAAGGCGAGGAGGACAACAGAAATCCTGCTTGTTCCCTGTTACGTGATTTTTCTTTACTTTCCCATCCTTATTGAGATATTAGACCAATAGCACGAAAGAAGCCCACCACTGCTATAACCCAAGACGTCTTCTCCCCGTTGATTAAGCGACACCACCATTCCTCTTCATCATAGAACTGCAAATTACTGAATAGAGGACCGAGGTGTAATGTACGTGCAGCTAGCACAGCCGGGCAATTCATTAGCAGATGTTTAATAGTTTCCACCTCGTCCCCCAGTTTGCAGAATCTGCACCCTTTTTCTTCTGACGTATTCCTTCTTGACAAAACTTCCTTAGTATGAATGATATTCAGACGAATTCTCAGGAAGGACTCTCGTACTTTCTTGTCAGGACATTTCAACAGGTACTGTTTTGTGGAGTTGACTTTCTGCCAGCTCAAAGGCAGATCACATATCAATTTCGAAGTCGAGGCCTTCTCCAATGTGTCAATCCAGTCTTGTTCCATAATGCGCACTTTCACCTTTACCGGATTGTTAATGAGTTCGTCACTAGAACTACTCGCCCAATCTAGGAGAGTTGTCATTCTTAGTGACCAATCCGACAGCATTTTACACGACCCTGATATTATTTCCTGATGTATTTCCTTTAATATCAGCGGCGGAGAGGGAAGTAACGTTTTTCGGTAGAGCATAATTTTGTTTCGAGCCACGATGGAGCTCAGCGATTGAAGCGACAGTTCTCTCCTTATTAATACAATTGGGAGAGACTGTGGCAAGTTGAGCAGTTTTTTCCAAAAGAGTCACTCCACTTTTTCCCAGAAGTTCGATGGTAGATTGGGTAAGGCTTCAACTCCATAAATCAGGGTAGGGACTACCTTCGCTCTGTAGAAGGTCAGGACTGGCGCTAATGTGAAACGGCCAAATTTGGTCGCTACTGCTCTTGCCTGGGTTGTAAGTAGGCGAGTTTTAGTCATTATGTTATCTTGCATTGGCACTTCTTTTAAGCTTTTATTTAAGATAATCCCAAGGTACTTGAAATTGGTCACTTTTTCCAGCTGTTTGTTGTCTACTGCCCAGATGAATTTCTCCGCATCACAGGACGCCTTTCCAAACGTCATTATTTTGGTTTTATCAAAGTTCATCTGGAGATGGTTTTCTTTAAGATAGGCATTGAGATTGTTAATCTGTCTCTGCAGGCCTATAGGTGTGAGGTCCATGAGAATAATGTCATCTGCATATAGCAGGCGTGATATTTTACTTGATCCCAATGTCGGCGGGAAGCTGCGTACTCTCTCCTCGTATTCCTTGTAATCCGCTATATAGGCGTTATACAAGGCCGGAGCCAGTGGGCAGCCTTGCTTGACGCCTCTCTCTGTCTTGATCTCGGAAGAGAGGCGACCCAGATTGTTTAACCGTACGCACATTGAGGTTTCCGAGTACAGGGCCTTTATTGGATCCAGGATCTGTAAGGGGCAAACATGATGATGTAGTTTCTCCCATAGTAGGCCTCGATCAACACGATCGAAGGCCTGGACCAAATCAACAAAAGCCATGTATATTTTAGGCCGCCCCTCTGATACCTTAGCTTTCAGTGCGCTCAAGGCCAATATATTTGCCGTCGTACCAATATTTTTCACAAAGCCTCCCTGCAGAGGATCGAAGAGGGCTGATGTAAGTATCCAAGATTGGAAATTGTCCAACAATAGAGCTCCAAAAACTTTGCCTATGGAGTCTAGCAGCGCTATTGGGCGATAGTTCGGGGGGGAGTCTTTAGAGCCCTTTTTAAAAATGGGTACCACTATCGCCTTTTTCCATGATAGTGGAATCTCTGAGAGCTTAACACATGTCGTAAACACCTCTTTGATGAAAATTGACCACGCTTTCGGATTTTTTTTCAGATCATGGTTCGTGATGCCATCGGGGCCGGCTGCTCTAGAGCCGTTAAGTTTTTTAATTTTCCATTCGATCGTCTCGATATCAGTTGGAACAGCCCAAACGGTCTTTTTTGTCTGCTGATCTGGTGTTGGTAGATTTTTAGATGATGATTGGACTCCGTAGAGGTCCGAGAAGTGAGATACCCAAGTTCCATCGTTTATTGAGTTTTGAAGGGCTTGGTTCAGAGCTTTAGAATCCCCCATAATTAGGGACCAGAAGTCTCGCGCGTTCTTACCACAATGGTTCGTAGCATGAGCTCGGCGTCGTCTTGAGCACGCTGATATTTCGATGACCTTAACCATGATTTATAGTTAATCACCGCCACAATTGCTTCTTCTTTTTTCTCTTGGGACTCCGAGGTAGCTGCTGCTCGCTTCAGTTTTCTCACCCATTTTCTGCGTTCTACTAGTTGTGGGTTAAATGCATGATTAAATGACATTGCTGTTTGCTGCTTCTTTCCTTTGTTAGAGGCAAATATCGAGAGAACTGGGGCATAGTCTGTCGATACCTTGGCCCCAATAAGGTTCCCATTTTTTTCCTCCTTATAAAGTTGTGTCAGCTGGGCGATTGCGGACACGGACATTTTCAGCCGTGTGCCACTTTGGATAACTTCCAAATTTGCGTTTGTGTAACGGGCTTCTGCTCTTGGAGAAGCCCAGGAAAAACTCATGATGTTATGATCGCTGTATTTAGTCCTGGTCACTTTGAAGGACTCTTTTATTATTAAAAAGCTCCTTGATACCTGGATGTAGTCGATGATGGCCGTTTGGTTATTTCTCTCCCAGGTTGGAATAGCCTCTGCATTAGGGGCCACTGTTTGTAGCAGATTATGTATATCTCTTGCCTTTATTAGGTTTGTCCATCTGCGGGCTCTTCCCGTCGGAGAGTTTAGTCCTTTAGTTAAGTCAACATTCAAATCCCCTACCAGGATGGTATAATTGGCGGTGCTTGAAGTTAGGTGATCATCGATGATCATCTCGATTTGGTTGATGTAATTATCACAGGTCACCCGTTTTGGGTTCCAATAGGTGTTCACCAGTAATATCTCGAACTGCGGGGCCTTATCACCAACATTACGGGAAGTGTTCCAAGTGATGATTACCGCTAATATGAATTCTGTTGTTTTGAGTACCTTTCTCAGGTGAAGGCCACTTCCCGATCTGATGGCGATAATGAGCCCTGATCTGGGTCTGCCCTTATTTTCTTTAAGAGCCGGCGAGTGAATAAGGTGGTAACCGTCCAAAGTAGGTTTCTCCCTTAACCAAGTTTCTTGTAAACACAGCACATCGAAACTTGTGAGGTCTACATCTGACTCCACAGTCAGGTGTTTGAAGCCCCTGGTGTTCCAAGACCCTAGCTTTAAAGAGGGGGGGTCCCATGTCGAAGATGCCCTGACATCCTCAAAGAAGTCAGTAATTAATCCTTGTAGTGGCTACTTGCTTCTTTGGGGACCTCTGCTGGAATCCGACTTGTCTCCATTTTGATCGTTGAAATTCGAGGGCTTTAGATCACGAGGAAGCGCCCTACAAGCCCCTCTGTCACTCATTTTTTGTTCTACTAGTTGGAAAATTCTACGCGTAGAAGGTTTCGGCTTCTCATCGGATTCCCATTCCCTCTCATTTCTACCTCTTCCAGAGGAGTGTTGCTGGATACTCCTTCTTACTGGAGGGGCGTCCTCCATCTTGCCAGTGTTAGTGAAACCCTCCTCTTCACTTCGCAGTTCATGTCTTTGTCTTTTTTGTAGGATCGGCCTTTAGCGTCCGTAATTTTGTTCATTCGCCTTATAATTTGGCGCATTTCGGGATGCCCCCTCTTGGGGTGGCTTAGGCCCCAGGATACCTTCTGCGACGTAGGACAGCTCGAAACCCAGTTTGAGAAGGTCTGACCTTTCCCCCCAGATCTGTCGCTGAGTATAGTTTGAGTCAATGTGGAGATACGAGCTGTCTTTTCTTCCATTAGGATTTGGTTCGAGGATGTTAATCTCCTTTGTGATATTAATTTGCGAGAGATGAGACTCGCTAAATAGTTTTGCCAGGGCTCTACGATTCAGGATCCAACCGTCCTGTTTTTCATGGACCCTTTGGAGTTTGAAAATCCTGGTAGTCTTTGCTTTTTTTCCTGGAAATTCTTGATCCACAGCTGCCCTTCGTGGGAGCCCCTCCAACACGGCTCCCCTTTCATTCCACCTTTTCTCGTGGACTCGTGATTTATAATGCGAGTCTAGGACTGCTGGGGAGACTCTTCCAGCCTTTGATCTCTCCTTACGGTCTCTTTCTTCCTTCAGCAGCCTGACTCTTAGACCTGCGGAAGTTCTTTTGTTATCGCTATAACACTTCGTCCTGGTGATAAGCCGGGGGGAGCGCCTGTCTTCCCTGGACTTGTGTGAGAATTTATCCTTCTTGGATCTCGCTCCCTCCGGCCCTTCCCTGGATGTCTGGCTCAAATTCCTCTTGTTCTTGGCCCGAGGGGTACTTGTTGGCGAGTCCAAGAGGAGGGCTTTTGTTTTTGGTTCTTCCGCGGCTCTGTTTTCGCGAGTCTCTGGGGTTTTTCGTTTTTGCTGGATTGGGGGGAACAAGTCTATCTCGTCTTCTTCCACCGAATATGTACTGAGGTCGATTAGATCAATTGAGTCTAAGTCACTGCAGGATTCCATGTCAGGACGGTCCTCCTGATTTTGATCAGCTGGCTTTAATTTGAACACTTTTCTACTTTGCACAGGAGATGAGTCGTTTGCCGTCTTTGACTCCCTTATGTTATTTGGTTTCAGCATTGCTGATTTTCTCGAGACAATTGGGGCTGGATTGGCCGCTTTCTGGGCTTTTTTTCTTCTTTGGGCCGGGTAAGGAGCTCCTACATGCTTAAAGATTTCAAAAGTTGACGGGACCCTAATTGCTGCAAAATTGGTTCCCGTCGCTGCTGGCTGAATCTGACCGTCTTCCGGGAGATTAAGAACTATCGCACCATTTTTCGTGCCTATTGAGCTCTTTGTTTGCGGGC
The DNA here is from genome assembly GCF_040938575.1 of Ambystoma mexicanum. Taxonomy (NCBI): domain Eukaryota; kingdom Metazoa; phylum Chordata; class Amphibia; order Caudata; family Ambystomatidae; genus Ambystoma; species Ambystoma mexicanum. The sequence continues at coordinate 483,545,130 of NC_090927.1, forward strand.
CAGTTGAGCCCATCTCAATCCTGGGAGGCTGGTGGGGGATAGAATTTCCACTTGTGGCCCTCAGATCAGCTGGGCAGCAGACATCCTCCGTTGTTTGGGATTCCTGGTCACTTAAGGAGACCTGTTTGGGCGCCCTCAAGTTGTCAATCGGGCCCCCATTCGCATATTGAGGTCTCTTATTACCTGTAACGTTTTGCGAGTCGTGCACACAAGTCCTATGGGCCAACACAAAACCTTCTAAATAGGTGAGTTTGGAGTGCATAAATGCTATTAGAGTGTTTTGATCTTTAAGTGTCTCATGGATCGATTCGTACAGCTTCCCAAACGGCGCCAAAGCTATCGTGACGGTGGACAGGATCGTCATTGGATCTAGCTTTTTAACAGGTGTTTCTGGCTTCGGTTTGGCAGTAAGTTCGCTCATCCGTCCAGGAAGCACAGGAGAGTTCGCGTGCTGATCGATCCCGATGCATTTGTCTAGGCCACTTCCTAGCCCTATCTCCTTAACTCCATTAGGAGAAGGGGGGGAGATCGAATCAGGAGGAGCCGAAGGGAGGAGAGGTTTGGACGAGGAGGCTGCCCCCTCTTCAAGGTCAAGTATAAGAGAGGTCTGCCCCGTCCTCTCCCGCGAGCCCCTCTTGTCCTTATCCTGATATTCCTGGGGCTGCCGACGGGGGTCCTGAACTTTGGCAGCGAGAGGGCCCTCTTTTTCTCTGCGTGCCACTTCAAGACCGTCGCTTGTCTCTGGAGGATTACTCCTCACATTCGAACCAACATGAGTGTCTCCTTCATCACCAAACCCAACCTCCAACCCTGCTAGCATATTACTGGATGGATCGTTTACAGGTCCGGTGGGTAACTTCGCTGGCACCGTCTTATTGATAACCTCTTCCACATGAGGTTTAGGTTTTAAAGGTAGAATTAGATTTGAAAGATGTAAGGCCGTGTCCTCCATTATAGCCAGCAACTCCGCATCAGAAAAGTCCTGCTGTCCACGACCTTCTCTGCGCGATTTTTTACCAAAAAAGTCTTTGAGGGTGGTCATTGCGTTTGGAGGGTTCTGATGCTGAATTTTTTTCCCTCCTACTCCCCTTCTCTTGTACGGAGCTTTTAAACGCGCTGGTTTTTTGGGGAGCATTTTCTGTAAATTCCCCTGTGTCTTTGAGTGGACAGAAGATTCCGTCCTCCCTTTGCCAGATTGAGGACTCGATGGTGGGGTGATCACTGGAGGAGCGTTGGGCAAGAGACCTGCATTCGGCTGAGACAGCGCTACCGGGCAAAGGGACGCTGTGGTGGCCAAAGCAATGTAGTCCTGGGAGCCTGGAGAGTCCATCAACCTGACCTCACCTCGAGGCGATAGAGATCTCGCCCCGGCTGCTGGCACCAGACTCTTCGGGGAGGTAGAAGGACTAGATTCCAGTGCTACGGGGCTAGCCTCTGGGTCGGTTGGTGGTGTAGGCGGGGAGATCTCCTCGCCGCCTGGCGGTGTGCGCACGTCATCCATTTCCCTCATCGTATGTATCATGATGTGCACTTGCCCCCCACCCATGGAAGGCGTGTGGGGTATATCCTCCCCCGAGCCCCCCTTCCACGGGTTGGCGTCCACTGGCTCTCTCTCCGAAGCGAGCGGGCTTAAATAGTTCTCAGATCTGATGGGGGGGGGTTCTATCCGTGGGACTGGACTTTTTTTAGATGACATTTGGGGTTCCCTGCTTCTCCCTTTTGTCGCCTGGGGTATAGTTTTGGGCATGGGCGTTTCGCTGGTCGTGGAGAAGTCTGTGTCGCCCTTCCGCAAGATGATTGGTTCCTCCCCCCGGTATTCACTCCTCTCGATCATGGGGAAACTGAAAACACACTCTGAGTGCTGTGATAGGTTCTTTACATTGTTGGGAAATGTTGTTAGGGGGAGGTTATGAGGCGTGTCCAACGAGGGGCCATGGTTCATTACCTGCTCAGCTGCATCGGTGGAGCTGCAATTTAGAAACTCTGGGCACCGCGGTTTCTTGCTCCGTAGATTTCTCGGCTCAAGTTCGTTTACCGAGGGTTTCCTTTTGGCTCTCTGCGCTAGCTCAGTCATGATGGAGAGGGCCCCTCCCTTGAGACGCGCTGATTGAAGGGCACTCCTTCCTCCTCCCGCCGACCGCGGACTGCTGACTGCCCTTGTCAGTCCCTTCGCGGTCCGCTTCGCGGAGGGGGATGGTTATGTGCCAGAGGCTCACCAGAGCACACGCCTCTCAGCACACGCCTCCAACGGAAAGTGAGGAAATACTGCGCTCTCGATCAGCGCTCACTGCTCACGCTGCTGACTGCCCTTGTCAGTCCCTTCGCGGTCCGCTTCGCAGAGGGGAATGGTTATGTGCCAGAGGCTCACCAGAGCACACGCCTCTCAGCACACGCCTCCAACGGAAAGTGAGGAAATACTGCGCTCTCGATCAGCGCTCACTGCTCACACTGCTGACGGCCCTTGTCAGTCCCTTCGCGGTCCGCTTCGCGGAGGGGAATGGTTATGTGCCAGAGGCTCACCAGAGCACACGCCTCTCAGCACACGCCTCCAACGGAAAGTGAGGAAATACTGCGCTCTCGATCAGCGCTCACTGCTCACACTGCTGACTGCCCTTGTCAGTCCCTTCGCGGTCCGCTTCGCGGAGGGGAATGGTTATGTGCCAGAGGCTCACCAGAGCACACGCCTCTCAGTACACGCCTCCAACGGAAAGTGAGGAAATACTGCGCTCTCGATCAGCGCTCACTGCTCACACTGCTGACTGCCCTTGTCAGTCCCTTCGCGGTCCGCTTCGCGGAGGGGAATGGTTATGTGCCAGAGGCTCACCAGAGCACACGCCAAAGTAGTCAGGTTGCAGAGTTGATGGCTGTTTATAAAGCCATCCTCACTGCAGTGCACCACCAACTCAATGAACTGGTCATAATCACTGGCTCCGATTATGTCAGGAATGGGTTTGTGGAGTACCTGATTAACTGGAAGAATCGAGGCATGCTTTGTGCAAACAACAAACCCCTAAATCATGCCAAACTGATCCAGTCAACTGATGACCTTGTGACCTCCAATGAGAAGACCATCTATTGTAAGAAGATAAGAAGTCATTCCAAGATGGAGGGGCCACATAAGACTGGGAGTGACCTGGCTGGCGAGCTGGCTAACACCAGAGCTCTGCAAGGGGATTTCATAGAAACACAATCCCTGCTCTGTGAAATCCAAATGTTTGCTGTCACCAGGTCGCAAACTCAGACTAACAGAAAACTCCCAACAGCCCAGTGGAGTAAAGATACCCCAAATTCAGATTTGATCACTGCACAGAAAGAGGACCCCGATCATTGGGAAATGTTATCGACACATTGAAGACGCTGCAAGCTTTCCTCTAACTGAGTCAGATTATGCCAGTAAAGATCTCCGGGTGTTGATGAAGTTTTCCAAGATGTGCCAGATCCAAGATGGTTTGTTGCTAAGGAGAGCCCTATCTGGCTGTGACCAGTGGGTGGTACCTACCTCCTAGTGAAGCCTGATGTTGAACCATGCCATGAAGCAGCCACTGCTGTTCATAGGGGGTTATATACAGCATTGGAAATCTTGAACAAGGTTGCCTAATGGTCACACATGGGCCAGAACCTCAGCTAGGACCTTGGGTTGTCTTGGGTGTGCTCATTTCCAATCCAGTTCACTCACACACATAACTCCCCTACAAAAAAGGGTAATGACACTGCCTTGGTCAGATTTGCAAGTCAAATTCATCAGGCCAGTGATTCCCGTCTCTAGAGAAAACAAGTACATGTTGACTGCGACATGCTTGTTCACAAAGTGGGTAGAATGTCTTCCAACCCTGAATTGTGAGGCAGCAACAGCTGCTGCATTAATGATCAACATAGTAGAACTGTTGAATACGGGTGCGCATCTCAAATTAAATGGAAATAAGAATATTATTTACAAACTGTTTAAGGTTAGTTTTAGGTGCGGGGAGGAACTGGGGCCATGGCACAAAACCCCAACATTAGAAAACAAAAGGGCAGAGGATTCAGTCTAGGAACCCTCCTGTCCCCTGCACACTTTCAAATGTGTGGACTAAGTCCACTACTCAATTTAGATATTGATATCAGAAAATAATGTAAACCAGACAATTCAATTCTGTCCAACAGAATGAGGATTTATAAAATATATAGTCAATGTTCATTCACAAAAACACAAGAAAACAATATCAAGTAGAGAGGCAAACAAAATTTGCATCAACAGTTCACAGTAAATTTGAAAAGGTGGTAGAATCCAATTCAAGTGGCGACGCGTTTCGAGGATATTTTCCTCTTCTTCAAAAGGCCAAAATCGAATTCTTAAAGCAAAAATAAAGGAAGGAACATTTGTATATAATTGTAAAAGATATCTTAACATATGATGTAGTAGATGAGCTGGATATTTCAGTGTGATCAATTAAACAATCTGTGTCATATTTTAGTGTGTCACATAGTATAAAGAGAAAGAGTCACGGGGTGTCCATGTCATTTGACTGTCAAATCGCGGTGTAGAGTGAATCCCCTTTGTAGATATAAATAATTTAACAGTACAAAATTCAACTGGAACCACTTTATCATGAATAATGATTGAATATGCCCACTCGGTTTAGGGCACACTAAATGGATGTTCTTTTCTCTTTCTCTTTATACTATGTGACACACTAAAAAATTACACAGATTGTTTAATTGATCACACTGAAATATACAGCTCATGTACTACATCATATGTTAAGATATCTTTTACAATTATATACAAATGTTCCTTCCTTTCTTTTTGCTTTAAGAATTCATATTGTGAGCAAAATAAGGAATGTTACCTTTGTGTTTTATGGTTGGAAAACATGTGAAATATTTAAGGGAAAACAACGAACTATGTAAAGATGTTTAAACATTAGTTAGTTATGTGTAAAGGCCATAAACCCTAGGTAAATGTATTACATGAAGAGGGGCTGTCCAGGACTCTCTCATCTCACAGTGTCTGCTTGTACACATTGCGGGGTGTTGAGAGCTATACAGCTGCCTGTTAATAAATGTACATTATACTTTGACCTCGTGACTGGCGTATTTCTATTATGTGGTATTAGCCCTGATGCCCACGGGCTATCGGCGCTATACAAAAAATAAATACATACATACATACATACATTAAGCCTCAATATTTTTTAATCTTTCAGTTGGCGCCCGAATGGGGACCCTCAAGATTGATGTCACATCGCTAGACGAAGACGAGGCTACCGGGATCGGAGAGTGAGACGTGATTCCTCTGCAGTACTGCACGCCCGATCCATGGACGGTGAGCAGCGTTTAGTAGGACATCATGACGAGGGTCCCCGTATTGAGGCCTGTTTGTCGAAAAACACCAGCCACGACGATTTGACCTCTGATCGGCCCCTTCGATTGATTGAAATCAGGTGAGTTGTACCCCGATTCCTAAAAATCCTGCTATTTTTGCAAGTGTTGTCTCTGCAGAAACAAACGCAGCCAGGTAAGATCACGATTTAACTATGCCTGGGAAATTGTCCTCCTGTTTCAGGGTATTATTCCACAGGGAAAGACAATCTTTGAAACAAGGCCAACCAGCGCCACCCAAAGGGTCGCCGGCTTATTTAATGTATTGTAAGTATTGCCTGGGAGTTATCGTATTTAATGAAATTTGGCACAGACAGACCAGACATGTTTCCGAACTTCAGTGGCCAGTTTATGGTAGTTTTGAAATTGCTCGCCTAGAGCATTTAGAATCTGTATTGTTGAGAAAAAAGGCTAGGCCTGCAGCATTTGATGCAGTAAAAGATTGGAGAAAGGAAGCTATGCAGCAACTCAAAAGTAGAGAAAAGCATGCACTTAGACACATGACGAATGCTGAGAAAGCATTATTGCAAGATCAGCAGACACAGTCAGAATCTATTAGAGGTATGGATAGGGCTTTCCAACTAGATGTGCAAAAGATATATCCCTCTCAGGATTTTCATACATCAGACGAGTTAATTAATAAATTATTGAATTAACGTAGAACTGTTTCAAGTGCACCACCTCCTTATGTGTCTCCCCCATTGTTGTTCCTCTTGTTCCTGTTCTCGTTCCTCCTCCTGCACCTCCACCCATGCCAACCGTTGCAGTCCCCATAATTCTGTCTGCACCGCCAGAGGTATTGTCACCACTACCTGTATGAACTCTCTTTGCCAGGTGGTTCTGCTCCACCTGTAGTGGTTGAAACAGCAGGAGCTGATCCAAGAATAGTGACTCGTGACACAGTATCTTGTGGCCTAAAAAGTACCTAGAAGAGGGTGATGAATTGGCTGTTTTAGTTGTGCTTTCTGACCAAGAGGCTATTCCTGAACAGAATATTTTCAATGTTTTTATTTTTTTATTTTTTAATATTACATTTTATTGGTTTTGTAACATACAAACTTTGGTCCTCACCGGGCCAAGACACAAAAAAAACTAAAACAATAGTACCGTACAATGGAATACTCAAACAAGCAGATCATACAAAGTCACATTAAAGTTGTTGTGCTAGTGAGAAGGATCCCCTACTGCCCTGCACATTCTACGTTCAGGAGTGTCATATCAGATCTGGTTGCAGAGTTCACACCTCGTCTTCCCATCAGTGCCACATCTTGTCCGCCTTTTCGGGACATCCTCTGGCTTTATACACTCTCCTTTCTATGGCAATGCAAATCTGTACATCAGTGATCCACTGGCTAATTTGCGGCATCTCTGCAGCACCCCATAGTTGTGCTATACTCCTTTTAATAATTGCAGTTGTTGTCATGAAGCAGAGCTTTTCGTACCTTGACAAGTTTATTTCACTGTCCGCTCCAAGGAGTAGCAATTTCGGGTCACTGGGGATCGTCTTGTGTAGCACTCTAGTAAGGATGTCATAGCATTGCCGCCAATAATCGTGGATATTTGGGCATTCCCACAGCGTGTGAAAGAAAGTTCCTTCTTCTCTATGGCAGCGTAGGCAGTTGGGTTCCGCTATCTTATCCCAGCGGTATAAGGCTACCCTCGGGTAATGGATTCTATGTAGTATTTTTAGCTGGACCAATCACAGTCTGGTCGATATGGCCACCTCCCGGGGGAACATTAATATCTGAACCCAGTCTTCCGGTAATATCTCCCCAACTTCGGCTTCCCATTTTGTCTTGAGCCGCACGAGCTCCGTTGTAGCGAAGGAGGTGATGACGTTGTACATTACTGTGGTGACTTTAGCCTGAATGCAGTCTGTTATTATGTTGCGTTCTATTGGCGTGGTATCTGGCATGTCAGCTAGTGTAGGGAGATGCTGCTGGAGTGTGTGTCGGAGCTGTGTGTAATGGTACCTTTCTGTCTCTGTGAGGTTAAAGGATATAGCCAGTTCTTCATAGGAACAGGTGGCGCCATTTGGTACAATGTCGCCCACCTTCTCTATACCACACCCCGTCCATACTGGCCATCTCGGTAATTTGGGTACCTCGTAGAGGTTTCCATTATTCCATAATGGTTGGATTGGCGTGCCTCTGTCTCCCCATCCCATGAAGGTATGTGATTCTGCCCAAATACGGGGCGTCTGTGCCGCTATGTTTCGGGGGGTCGCTCTGGGCATTGCCTTGTACAGTTCCAGGGGGGGCGATGCCCATACATGTGGCAGTGTTGGATCTGCGTGCATTGCATCATTTACTACTGACATCTGACTGGCCCAGTAGTATGTCTGTAGCTTTGGTAGGCCAATCCCACCCTCCCACATTGACCTTTGTAGTGTTCGTAGGGCAATTCTCGGGCGTCCACCCCCCCATAAGAGCTTTCTGAGTATATTGTCTATGTTCCGAAATTCTTTCACAGGTACGTGTAGGGGGGCGCTTTGGAGCACAAACAGGTAGCGGGGGAGTGTCAGCATTTTGAACAGTGCGGCTCGGCCTAACAGGGTCAAGGGCAGGGTCATCCAGTGCTGCACATCCCCTGTGAATCACTCCGTAATGGGTTGTAAATTGTTCAGTGTGTAATCATCTAGATTCCTCGTGATCTTAATTCCTAGATATTGGAAGTGATCAGGGGCTATTCTGTATGGGCAAGGCTCAGGAACCCCACTACCTAGAGAATTTAGTGCAAATAGCGTGGATTTGGACCAGTTTACTTTCAGGCCGCTAAAAGCACCATATTTCTGGAGCAACTGTGTCACCACCGAGCACGTCGTCATGGGATCCCTCAAATATAGCGATAGGTCGTCTGCATATAATGAGACTCTGTCTTCCCATTCTGAACCCCCTGGGATGCCACTTCATGTGGGTGCCTCTCTCAGCAACTGGGCCAGTGGTTCCATGGCCAGCGCAAAGAGTAGAGCTGATAGTGGACAGCTTTGTCGGGTCCCTTTTCCCAATGCAAAGGAGCGTGAAGTCCAGCCGTTCACTCGGACTTCAGCCATTGGTGTTTCATATAGCAGTTAGACCCAGGAGAGAAACTGTTCCTGAAACCACATTTTTCGCATGATAGCCCAGAGAGCCTCCCACCAGATGGAGTCAAACGCCTTTTCAAAATCTATTGCAAGTACACCCAGGGGGATGTTGAGGGCCTGGGCCCGCTCAATGGCCAAGTATATTCTTCTTATGTTCATTCTCATGGATCTGCCTGGCATAAAGCCACATTGGTCCGGGTGGACTAGGGATGTTATGACTTGCTGTAGGCGTATCGCTATGAGTTTGGCCAGAATCTTGGTTTCACCATTAATGAGGGAGATGGGCCTATATGAACTGCATTGATGCGGGGGCTTATCCACTTTGGGTATAACAATTATTGTAGCTTTCCTCAGGTCCGCCGGGAGGCATCCCGTTGTCCGGGCCTGTTGGAACATGTTGAGTAGGTGGGGAGCTAGGTTGTTACAGCCTATCTTCTTCCAGGTTTCTATAGGAAAGCTGTTCGGTCCAGGGGTCTTCCCAGACTGGAGCTGCATCATGGCCATTGCAATTTCTTCTTCCGTGATGTCTCCTTCTAGACCAGCAATCTGGGTCTCATTGAGAGTCGGAAGGGTGATACCATCTAGTATAGAGGTACCAGGGGGAGTTGTAGGTGCCTTGTATAGCGCCTCGTAAAATTTTGCGAATTCCTCAGCTATGTCCTGGTCCTTGAGGCAGGGTTCCAAGTTTTGGGACACAATGCTCTCACATGGCTGTGCCCTTCATCTCTCTGTTCAAGCCAGGCTAGGACCTTCCCTGCTTTGTCCCCAGTATCATATATTCTGGCTCTCATAGCACTATGTGCCTTCTTGGCATTGTCCAATGCAATGTTTTGCAGTTTCTTTTGGGCTAGCATCAGTGCTCTGTTAGTATCTGGACAGTCGTTGATAAAATGTGTTTCTTCTGCTTGTTTTACGTTTGTTTCTGCCTCTCTCAGTGATTCCAAATGTATTTTCTTTTGGGCCGTCGTCCAGGAGATGATTTCTCCTCGTAGCACTGGTTTGTATGCCTCCCAGAGTATAGAGGGACTTTCTACTGATCCTTCATTGGTCTCAAAGTACTCTGTAGTGACCTTTTGTATGCGTTCAATCAGCTCAGGGGAGCCTAGGTAGTTGTTATTCAATCTCCACACCGGTGGAGGAGCTGGTTTGCACGTCGTGAGTGATATGAGTAGAGGGGAGTGATCTGAGATGCCCCATGGAAGGTATTCGGCTTGCGTTACTGTGTGTGTTAATGATGCAGGCATGAAGAAACAATCCAAGCGTGATAGCGATGTGTGTACTCCAGATTGGAAGGAGTACCCCTTTTCTTCCGGATGCAGGTTGAGCCACACATCCTTAATACCAAACGCTTCCGCAAATGTAGCCAGGTTGGTTCGACCGTTAGGTTCTCTGTTACATAGATGCGTACGGTCTTGTACATTGTTCATGACGTCATTGAAATCTTCTCCTAGGACCAAGATATCCGAGGTGTCGCTGGTTAGCAAGGGTGTTACATCATCCATAGCTCTGGATTGGAAAGCCGGTGGAGCATAGATCGCCATAAGGGATATCGTTTTGTTCCAGAGCGTGCCCGTGGCATATATGAATCAGCCCCCGGTGACCTGTATTGTTTTGTGAGGGTGAGCGGTAGCCTTTTGTGGATTAATATCAATACTCCTCTCGCTCCCATCGTAAAACCAGCTTGTATGGTTGTGCGATAGTTCGAGCGCTTAAATAGTGCGCTGGATGTACCCGCCAGATGGGTCTCCATTAGGTAGACTATATCCGGGCTGTGCCTGTTCAGGAACTGTCTTACTAGCCTCCTTTTCAAGCTGTTTCCTAGGCCATTTACGTTCCAGGTGAGTAGTTTTAAAGTTTTGTTCTTATTGTCTTGTAGAGTTGCGTTCATGTGTATGGTTCCAGCTAGCAATGGAGCCTCCTATAGTGGGGGCGTTGGATGCGTGTGACTCACAGCAGGGAACAGTAATTGCTAGTCGATTAATCACTGTTTTATGTAATATGTAGTGCTTCATTGAGTATTTCCAACTTGTAAACATGTGCCAAACTCCCCCCTCCCCATACTTCATCCCCAACCGAAGCATCTGTCGCCCCTTAACAGTTCAAACTTTACTTAAACAGTATATCTAGGCAGTCTAGAACTCTGCCTATCGTTGTACGTTCGTTTCTTGCTAAAGGGGGGTGGGTCGGTTCCAGTCGCCAGCCATTACTTACTTTCTGCCATGTGAATCTTGTTTTTAGCTGGTTTCATTTCTCTTTCCTGTTTCGTGGTTTCACTTGCCTTTTCTGTTGCCGTTTCCGTCATGCGTTTTCCTGTTGTGGCGCATCTTCTTGCCGCTGTGGTGGACTGCTGTCCGGTGGTCTTTCTGGATGTGGTCTATTACGGTCGTTTCCAACCTTCTTCTTTCCGTTCCAGTCACCTTCAATGTGCCTTTCTGCCCAATTCCATGCTTCTCTGGGATCCGTAAAGTGTACTGTTGTGCCCTTGTAATATATCTTGAGTTGAGCAGGGAAAATCAAACCATATTTGATTCCAAGTGATTGGAGGCATTTTTTAAGTGGGTCAAAGGATTGGCGTGCTTTTTGGACTTCTCTAGTGAAGTCAGGGAAGAAGGAGATTTTCGAGCAGTTATAGGTGATGGACCCTTTCGTTCTTGCCATTTGTAGTATGGCATCCCTGTCTCTATAGTTCAGAAGTCTTGCTATGACCGCACGCGGTGGCGCACCAGGGGTGACCCTACCCATTGGGAAGAATTTGGAGAAGGATTCAGTATCATATATGTCCAATAGCCATCTTTCAAGGAACAGTTCCATGCATTCTCCTTCTGCTTTTTCCGGAAGGCCTAGGATGCGGATGTTATTGCGCCTTGATCGACCTTCACTTTCGTCTACTCTTCCCTCCAGGGATTTCATTCGTTGTAGCATGCCAGTTATCTGGGGGTTGACTCCTTGTAGATTGTCGTCGGTCACCAATATGCGTGCTTCCGCCTCTCCAGTGCGTGCGGTCAGCTTCTGCAAGTCATGTCTCAACAGGGATACCTCAGCTCCAATGACGTCCATTTTCTTTTCCATTGATGTCCTGGAGCTGGCAATGGCGCCCATCACATCCCTGAGGGAGAAGTCCTCCTCCATGATGTCAGGTTCGGTCGATGCTGACCTCTCTGGTGATCTAGACAGCGGAGTGGTTGCATACTGTTCTTTCCTGCTTTGGGTGGAGGTTTTTCTAGGCTTGTCCTTCCCCATATTGCGAAGCAGGCCTTGTATTATGAATAAAAGTATGTTCTGCGGTTGGGAGGAGCTGGCAGCGTCGTTACGGAGGTAGCCCGCTCCAGCTGTTCACGAGTTATGGTTTACAGGTTGTTCCTAAGATGTATTAGTGTTATGGCATGCCCTCTTCTTCACTGCTTGGAGCACTGTGATTTTCTTATCTACTGGCAGGAGGTAATTGTTCTCTTTACTGTAGTCCAGGTCAGTAATTATGCGTAGGAACTGGTTTATTTTGGTATCACGTTTTATAAGTTGCAAGAGTGTCTTGCCTGTGTACAGGGTTTGGCACTCGATTTCTGCTCCCTTCAGGGTGTGGGGATGCATTCTTTGTCCCACTGTTATGTTACGGGTCTGCGGGTTCCCTCAATTCTCCGTCGTGGTTCAACTGTGGCAGGGGGATCTCCGGTCCGTCACCTTTTGTATCAGGGGGCGAATTGTGATCACTGATGCGCCCTCTCACATGCTTGACATTCTTTCCACTGTGTGGTTATTGGAATAGTGTTTTCTTGGGCCCTTGATCAATAGGTGATAGGCAGCAGTTATTCTAATTTGGTAGGCCACCACTCTTTGCCCTGTTCACCCAGCGCTCACTGCCTCCATCCATGTAGGGGCAAGAATTCGAGTAGTGGAGGTTCGTTAGGCTGCGCTTCTCAAATCGCTATGGGTTGGGAGAAACTGTTGCCGGGGGCCCGTGTCTCATGTGGGCTTCATTTATGCATCAGTATTTCAGAGCCTGCGCTGGGAAAGCAAACGGGTCTCAGTTCAACTCCTGGGTCGCGGAGCACTCGCACAGCAGTCTCTCGGGGTGCTGCTCTACCTCAGGTGGGGGGCCCGCGGGAACTCTTCCCGCACAGCGCGTTCCAGGCAGGCGGACAGATTTCAGGGCCCACCCCTGCCTCTCCTTACCGGGTCTCGTGGATTCCTGTTCCCGGTGCACACCGCAGGCCGGCAGAGCAGCAGGTAAGCAGCAGGCTGGCAGGCGCTCAACGATGTACGGAGCGCCTGCGTCCGCTCGGGAGGCCGGGGGGGGGGCAGGGATTCCGGCGCGGCTCCCCAGACGTAGCCGGTCCCCCCTCTCCGGCAATATGTTGGTCGGCGCAGGGTGGGGGAGAAAGGCAGTCCCCTCCCTCTGAAGCAGCGACCGTCTCTGCGCAGCCACTCTTCCACGGGTACCAGGATTTGCAGCGTCACTGGATTCGCGCTCAGCAGCACCCGCTGGCCATTTTGGAAACTTCCCAAACGCCGTCACTCCAACTTTTACCAGTTTATTTCTCTGAAACTGGCAGCCGATTTCACACTTGGACCACCGGATATGAGAAACGTTATGTTCCGACACCCGAAAACACCTATTACTTCACATTGGCAGTCGTTTTTCTAGCAGGATATTGCAGGATACGGCTGACGCCCTCAGGAGCACCGAGAGCTCACGTCTTCATGCCGCGTCCGTTGGCCACGCCCCTGAACAAAATATTTTGATAGAACGGATGGGAACGTATTTAGTTGATATATGGAGTGATTTGACAGACATGAATGTCCCACAGGGGTTGAGGGATTTCACTGTCCTTGCCCACTCAAGGGACACTGCGGAGAAAGTATATGAGCATGTACAGAAGGTATTTGAGTTTAAAAGGGAGCTAAATCGGTTACAGAAAGATGAGATGGATGGTAATGAACTGCAAGCTTCATATGTGCAGAAGCAATTTCCTCCTCCATTGAAACCAATGAGTGAAGAAATGTGCATTTGCACAGGAGACACTCTTAGACGGATTTCAGATATTTCAATTTCTCCCATTGAAGTGCATGACACGTTTAGTCAGTATGCTCCGGCAATGCAAAGGAAAGTGTTACAGGTAATGGTGGAGTATTTACAAGATTAATTTTTGAAGAGAAAAGTATATTGTCCCACAGATTTGATGGTTATTTATAAAAGAGCATTTTCGCCCGATACTGCTTTGACTACTGTGTCACTCGATTTGCCTTGTTGCTTAATACACGCTCGGATTTGCCTACTTTACAATTGCCGATGAGGGAGGTTCCTCAGACATTTGTTCTGAAAGTAGAGATTCCAGCTAATGCTGCAACAGGAACACCTGCCACTACTATGAGCACATTATGTCTCACAGTTTGGTCATGTCCTGTTTTCTAGACAGGAAGTGAATACCATTAGGCAAGCAATTCCAGATATTAGGAAGAATCCAACAGGATCGTATAAAGAAATTGAATCTGTCTTGCATTTGTCAATTTTCACTCTGGGTGATATTGATTTGTTGTTTCCCGTGATTCTTCCTGCTGATTTGTGGAAGCAGATTAGAACTGTAGATGATCAGGCAGGGATGGGTGATATATGGGATGCCTTAGTACGAATAGATGGGAAAAGGAATACCAGTGAGAAACCGCCACAGGTGATACTGATGTTGGCAGATAGAATAGTGACGAAATCAAAAACTCTGGTTTCTGAAAAAAGAATCAAATGCGATAAGCTTAAAGCTTGCATGCAAGGGAAGTCAGAGGGTGCAACTGAGTATTTTAACAGATTTGAGCAAGTATTTTCAGTTTTTAGTGGTCAAGATTTAAGTACGGAGACAGGAAAGAGGCTGTTCGTTGATAGGTTTGTACGTGGATTATTGCCTGGAATCCAATCACAGATTATGACTTCTGAGAGTGCTTAACAAGCGGAATCACAATCTAAAGTCTTACATATGGCTCAGTGCTATGCAAATAGTTAATACAGAGAAAGAGAAGGTGGAAAAGAAGAAGGGAGACCTGAAGACTATAGTGTTATTGCAGCAAATAGTTAGAGCAGCCAGAGGTGGGAATATGCAGTTGAGAGGCCAATTTACACCACAGGTGGCGCACAAGTGAGTCCCGTACACATAAACCAGTGTGCATATTGTAGACAGGAAGGTCATTGGCAAGCACAATGCCCGATCCTTCAGCAAAGAATAAATAGCACATATGGCGCCATGAGTAGACAAGTGCAGCTATTTTTTCTCCACTTTAGACTCTGTTGCATGCGCTTTGCTGAGATGTTTGAGAGCTGTAGCTGCTGCTGCATCCGTGAAACAAAGTAAGGGTATGGTTTTAGGTCACTCTTTAACCATGATGGTACCCCACTCCGTAGACGTTCGATTGAACAGAACGCAAACGCAACATCTCACATCAACTCAACTAACAATGTACAAGCTGATTCTATTTGCGGACAAATTAAGAGATGTTGTTCATTGAATCAGTTGAACTATTGCCTTCTCCACAAGAGAAGGATTGCAGTGACAAAATGTCACATGACTGCCTCTTTATTACAGAACAAGAAACATAGGGCATAATTGATTTCATTGATACACCTTTAAAGAATCCACAAGGGGAGCTATTCTGTGATGGCTCCTGTTTTAAACTACCGGATGGTACATCTACAGCTGCTTATGCAATCACCACATTAAGCACTGTCGTGGAGAGTAAATGAATTCCGCATAACTCTGCACAAGCTGCAGAGATCATTGCATTAACTAGAGCTTGTGAAATTTCTGAAGGGCTTAGTGTAAACATATGTACAGATAGCCAATAGGCATATGGGGAGGTTCATAATTTTGGCCGACTATGGGCTGAGAGAGGATTCTTGACCTCACATAGAACAAAAATTCCACATGGCACTCTGATAGTCCGGTTGCTATCAGCACTTGCGCTTCCTACACAACTAGCAATAATGAAGTGCGCCGCACGCCAGAAAGTGATGGACGATGTAGGAAAAGGAAATGCTTTTGATGACAGAATAGCCAAACAGACTGCTATTGATTTGCACTCAAAAATGTACATGCTTGATTCAGCAAGATGGGTTACTGATACTTATATGATGGACGAAGGGATTAGCAGTGTAAAAGAAATACAGGCTGACGCTACTCCATAAGAAATCAAACAGTGGGCTGAGGGTTCAGTGGGTCTAGACGATGAGGGTTGTTGGGTGGATAATGAGAATCAAAGATGGATGCTATCCAATGCCTATGTCACTGCTATGGTCACCATGGCTCATGGCCCAAAGCACATATGTTCTAAAAAGATTTGTCAACAATTAAATCCCATCTGAAATAAAGCTAATATCCAGAAAACTGCTGAACGTTCAGTCCAGATTTGCATGATATGTTTACAACATAACATTGGGAAGGGAACACCGACAAAGAAGGGCAGTTTTGGTCCCCCCTCAATGCCTTTTGAGGTGATACATTTTGATTTAATTGAGATGGAACTTTGCCAAAACTATAAATATGTCTTAGTTATGATCTGTGCCTTTAGTAAATGGGTTGAGGCTTTCCCACTAAAAGATGCCACTGCAATGTCAACGGCAAAGAACATGATTAGGGAATATTTCCCTAGGTTTGGCTTGCAGAGAGTAATTTGGTCCGATTATGGCCCACATTGTATCGCTGCTGTCATCCTGCAAGTATGTGCAGGATTACAGATCGATAAATGGTTCCACTGGGCCAGACATGCTAGGAGTGCTGGCCTTGTGGAACGCCATAACGGTATCTTAAAGAATAAAATTGCTAAAGTCTGTGCACCCAGCAATCTGAAATGGCCGGATGCTCTGCCAATAGCCTTACTATTGATGTGGACGATCACACAGTCAAAGACAGTGCTCTCCCCCTATGAGATTGTCATGGGGAGACCAGCTAACTTATGGAATGCACCGAGGCCCAAACAATTGAACGATATTGATTATCTGCTTTTGTCTGATTATTGTGACCAGTTGACTCAAAACATGCGTTTGATTCACCACCAGGTACAAACTGCCCTCCCAGACAAATACGAGGTTCCAGGTTATCAACTCCGACCTGGTCAGTGGGTCTTGGTGAATAATTCCTAGAGGGGCACCTGTCTTGCACCTCGTTGGAAAGGAACACATCAGATCCTTTTGGATGCGCAAACTGCAGTTCGAGTGACTGGAAAGAAACACTGGATCCACGTGACACATATGAAGAGGATTCCTTTTCCTCTGCCCTATGATGAAGGGGAGGAGAAGGGAATTGACGCTCATAACAAGCCTGCTTTGAGCGACACCAAGGGTGCCACGAAAATTCTTCCTGAGCCCGTGAGGCCTGGAAAGATTGTTGCTTCTACTTCGAATGTCCTTACTGAGCCCGTGGGGCCTGGGGAGATTGCTTCTTCTTCAATTTCTTCTCCACCGTCAATCGATCTTGTTTCTGCTTCTTCATCTTCTTCAGGAAATGACAACGCTTTGTTGACTGATCATTCTGTACCTAGAGTTTTAAGGTACAATCTGAACAGGATTTAGATTTAGGGCCTGCTGATATTATATTAATGTAAATAGAATAGGAAAGTGCAGCTAGGATTCTGTACCCACAAGAAACCCACAAGAAACCAAGTTGAGCCAGTCCCTTGTCATTTCTCTGCGTCATACAATAAGAGGCAGGGACCGACAAAGTTACCTTCAATAAAGATAGGCCACGTGGTCAGGTGGCACCCACAGATGAACTAAAAAAGCCTAACAGTGAGGCTTCTTAACAGACTCTGAGAAACTATGCCTATTTTAGGGGCCACTCGTACTAATAAGGATATTGATTGTTTTGCTGATGATGAATCCACCCATTGAGGGCCATGGTCCCTGAGGACCAAATGGGTACTGATCACAATAACAGCTTGTATTGTAATTACATCGACATTTGGGTTTTGGTATCTGGAGGATGCATATCCGCTTGATATTTTATTGTCAATTGCAAGTGTCTCCACTATGTCTCCACCATATGTGCATTCGTACACTCTTCATCCTATAGACCTCTAACATAGAGGGGGTTATCACAACACCCTCTTGATGATCATGAACGCCACACATGCCATTCTGAATAAGACCAATTGTTTGATATGTTCACATCTGCCAAAACATGGGGAAAAGGGATTGGGCTGGTATATACATCCTCTCCCTCTAACTACTGCTTGTTATGCTTCACTTAGGGCATTATTCTTCGGCCAATGGAACGATAGTGTCACTGGGAATTTTGATGAGACTACTCTTAACGAGTTTGAAAATTTAGTTTTAGCACCTTTAGGATGTTCTCTGTTTTCAAATAGGAGCAAGCTAAATGTTGCTTCTATTAGGCCTTCTGATAGACTCTCCAGACCTTTCCAATCTATGATTACCTTTTAAATGGCTCCCGTAGGCAATATGGATGCTATGCCTCCTTCCTATACCATTAACCATAGTCCAAACTGTTCCATTTTGCATACAAAGAGAGGGTTCCCAAACAATGGGTACATTTGAGGGATGTACAAATACTGCTGTACTAACCAGTGAGGATAGACCTCTGTACATAGGAGATCCTGTTTATTTTGTTTGCAGTAATGAGGCATATCCATGGTTGCCAAGAGACTGGGAGGGTGCTTGTTATTTAGGAATACTGTTACTAGGTGCATATGTCACCACTACTACTGTAGTCTCTAGACCTCTTCCCAGGCGGGATGAGGATGGTGACACTCCCTCACATCTTCTGGGTGTTGTTGCTAAATCCTTTGTGCCATTTTGGGGCAGATAATAAACTCTCAAGATATTAGAAAATTGGCAAGGGTTTCAGAAAAAAACATCAATGAAACTACTGACATCCTATATAACGTGACACTAGAGCAAAGGGCTATTAGATTAGTGTCTCTCCAAAATAGGATGGTGCTAGACATCATTCTAGCTGAGCGTGGTGGCGTGTTTAAAATGGTGGGATGCGCATGTTGTGTTTTTGTACCCGAGTTCTTCCCCACCATATTTAAGGCAATTAAGAAATTGCACACCTTGAGTACTGAAGTACACATTCCAGAGGGAAACTGGGATATTGGCACATGGTTCTGGGAGTTGTTACGATCTTGGGGCTGGAAAATCTTTGTAGTCCTAATGGCGATCCTTGGCATTGTACTGTTTTTCTGTTGTTGCATACAGTGTCTTCCTGTCATCTGTTCCATGATAGGGGGAAGTTTTGCACACACGGTTGTTCAATTAGAACCTAAGACACATAGGCCCTCATTACGACCCTGGCGAAAATTGACTGACCGGACCGCAACACCGTAAATAGCGTTTCCGCCATAGCACGAAGGAGCAAAGTGCGGCCAATCACGACCCATCGGGCACGAGCATTACGCCATGGCGGAATCCGAAAGGCTGCGATGGCGGAAATGACCCCAAAACGGCCCTTACCGCCGCCGTACGCTGCACCAGGTGCAATACCGCCACCCATCTTAGCGGTCACCGTAATGAGCGGTCACCGTAACGAGCGTGCACCGCAAATTACGGCCACCGTAAATATACGGAAACGGAAGTAAAAGCATGTGGCCGGAACGGGAAACAGCACGCCGCACAACTATAAAATCCGAATCCCAACACAACCATAAAAAATCCGACCCTGACACACATCCCAACCCGTTAGCAACCCCAGTTAAAAAAATAAATATGGGAAAGGTAGCCAAGAAAGCGTGTGACCGCAAGCGGCAGGTACACTTCTCCCGAGAGGAACTGACCGTGCTCACCGAGACCCTACAGGAAAATTCCGCCGTCGTCTTCTCCAGTCAAATGACCAGGACGGCCCTTGCCAACAAGAAGGCCATATGGGTCCTGGTGGCACAGCGCGTAAGTGCGGTGGGGACAACACCCCGCACGCCACAGCAATGTCGCAAGCGGTGGGACGACCTGCGGATCCGCGTACGCAGCATACTTTCTGCGAACAGGAACATCGCCACAGCTACCGGGGGGGGTTCAGAGTCGCCCATCAAGTTGACCCCCTGGGAGGAAATCTGCGCCTCCACCATAGGAATGGAGAGCATAGAGGGAGTCGGAGGGATGGAGAAAGGAGTGCCGACATCCGGAGAATCAGGTAGGTTGGCCAAGAGAAACAATGCGAAATCCACAAACCACGAACATGTGCAGTACCATGTGACCCCATAGTGCAATACATACTTAGCCCTGACAGCGCCCTCTAAAAGTCAGAATGAACAAACAAATCAATCAAGAAGCCATAAACAACCCCTACATGTGCAGCATGCACCCCCTAACTGCAGGCAGCCAAATGAATGCATCCTCAATCCACACGAAAATGAGACCACCTCCAAGGCCCAGTCCCAAATCAGCCTCATGTACCACCCCAATGCATTTGATACGTTGCCATTCCGAATCCGACAGACCCATAACTAACGCTCGCCCCTCTTTACTCCACCACAGGGTCCGATACCAACGACGAGCTGCAGGACACCCCTACCAGCACGCCTGCAAAGAGGGCCAGGACCAACGTCCCAAGAGCCTCCACCTCAGGTGCAAGGATCAAGACACGGCAGCAGCAGGAATCAAGTGGCAGCACACTGGAGGGGACTGCAACAGGCACCCCAGCAGCCAGCAAGTCCACAACCCCAGCACCACAGGTCCCCCCAAAGAACGTATCTGATGGCACTGCCTCTGGTGGTAGCAGCACCATAGGTGACACAGCTGTCATGCCAGCATGCTCCGACACGGAAAA
This sequence comes from Ambystoma mexicanum, assembly GCF_040938575.1. Taxonomy (NCBI): domain Eukaryota; kingdom Metazoa; phylum Chordata; class Amphibia; order Caudata; family Ambystomatidae; genus Ambystoma; species Ambystoma mexicanum. The sequence continues at coordinate 483,565,332 of NC_090927.1, forward strand.
CAGTGCTGGCGACGTAGGTACCATCCATGACCTTTCCCAATCCCCCTGCATGTTCCATCCCCTACACCATGACGAAACCACGCAGGGGCACCCTGAAGACGACGACTGGCCAACCCCCACAAGTCCTGTGCCAAGGCAACATGTGTTGAGCAGCCCCCCTGTCACACCACCGCAAATGTCCATGGCCCAGCAGAGGCAACAGTCCCTCGACCTGCTGATCGAGCAACAGCAGGAAGCGTCCACGCTACTCAAGGACCATGCAAATGAATGCGGGGGTTCCAGGGCAGCCATGGAAACATCCACCGAGACACTCAGGGCACAAATAGAGAAAAGTAGTGAGAGCCTCAGGGGAGAAATGGAGAGAAGCACCGAGAGCCTGAGAGCACAAATGGAGAAAAGCACCGAGAGCCTGAGGGGGGAACTGCATGCGACGTCCAAAGACGTCTGTGCTGAACTTGCTGCTGTGCGCCGTGTGCTCTCGGAGCTCTCACAAACCCTCAGAGACATGCATGGACGCGAGCAGGCAGAGACCTCATCCGTGGCAAGTTCCGTCCAGGGCAGCCCCCAACGCAGATCTGGCAGGAACCTGCGCTCCACGGGCAGGGGTGCCCCTGATACCCGTAGAGGGGGCTTGCAATAGCGTCTACCCACGGACAGCATGCATATTTGGACACTGGTGTTGGGGGGGGAGGTAGTAGGGTGGAGGGGGTGTGTTGGGCTTCACTGGGTGGCGGGTCCATAGGGTGTATAAATCAAATCACATCAACAATACAGCACCTCATTATCATCCAATGACATGTGTGGACATTGATATTTGCGTACGAGGCCTTCATAGGCGTACAGTCCACAATGTGCCTGTACTACACACACACAGTGCCACAGGTCCCCTTTCCGTGTAATAGGCACCATGCGTGGTTGCTAGAAGCATGCATCTATGATGCTCTGTCGGATTGCACGTGCATCCTGTGCCTCATGGACTCCTTGAGGTGCCTCCACATCCCCACCCTCATCATCATCATCATCTTCAGGTGCATGCAGTACAGCGTCAGGGGGCATGGGCACATTCCTACGTATGCACATGTTGTGCAGCATGACACATGCCATGACCATCTTAGAAACCTTCTCATGGCTGTATATGAGTGCCCCGCCAGACCTGCTGAGGCTGCGGAAACGAGCCTTCAGTAGGCCGAATGCCTGTTCAATGACCACACGGGTACGTGAGTGGGCATGGTTGTAGTCCTCCTCATGCTCGTTCTGTGGGTTCCGGATTGGTGTAAGGAGCCATCTCTTCAGTGGATACCCGGCATCACCTGTATGAGACGAATAAAGGGTGTCAGTGGAATGATAGTGCTAAGTAGCCCCCCCCCCCCCTGCAAGGTCATTGACGCATCAAATGGGCCACGATGTCATGCATGGAATGAGACTCACCGAGTAGCCAGGATCTGTGCCCTGCGTGTCGCTCCATGTAGCGTGGTATTCTTGTGTTCCTCAGGACCATAGAATCATGGGTAGATCCTGGAAATCTGGCACAACAATGCGTAAATATCTTGTTGGAGTCACACACCATTTGCACATTGATTGAATGAAATTGTTTCCGGTTGCGGTACTGGACCTCCATGGCATGTGGGACAACCAATTCAACATGGGTGCAGTCGATGGCACCAATGCAACCCGGGATGCCGCCAAGTGCATGGAATCCCACTTTAGCGTTGGTAATCTCCTGGTACGTGCGTGGTAGTGTGATGTGGTCGTCGGCGTGCTTCAGGAGGGCATCGTGCACTTGGAAGAGTGTCCGTGAGAACAGTGGCTGTGAAATGCCATGCAACTGTCCCACTGTGTGCTGGTAGGTGCCTGTGGCCAGGAAGTGGAGTGCAGACACCACCTTCAGTAGGGGTGGGATGGCGGTTGGGCTATCTATCATGCTCACGAGGTCAGCATGTGTCATGTCCACAATGGCGATTATGGTGTCCCGGTCCAAACGGTAGAGGGTGTGGATCTGCTCAGCAGTGAGGTTGAACGGATCGGCTCGGAGGCGTGGGATTGCGGGCCGCCTGCGTGGTGGTAGTGGCAGTGCTTGTGGGCCTTGCTGACCCTGCCTTGCCCTCCTCCTCCTCCTCCTCCTCCGTCTCCCCTGTGCGCCCGGTTGTTGTACCTGTTGTTGTTCGTCGTCTTCTTGTAGTTGTAGCACTTGCAGTGCTATCTGGTACCCCAGGCCCAACATCGCTAGTCCTGCCGGTAGCATTTTGGAGTGGGAGTGGTTGTGGGAGGGGTTTGGGTCTGCAATATATGTGCTGTCGGCCTGTATGGCCTCCACCTGTGCTGATTGAATGAATCTGTGGCAGATGCAATCCCTTCTGGTCGAGCACGGCCCGCACGTAAGGCTGCATTTGGCCGCATGGCATCTTGGGATTGGAATCATGTATCAAATCCCGATGGCAGTGTGATGTACTTTGACTGATTTTCATGCTATGCTCCCATTGTTACACATGCTATGATTGCAGCCGCTTACATACCTGTGAAGAGTCAGTGGTATGTAGGGCTCGATCGATGGCCGACCCTCATGCAGCACAGTAACGTACTTCACCGACGGGCGTGGCGTCCCATTTGTGATTGCAGCCAGTTAGCATCATGACACACAGCCGCACTACATTGATGTAATTGTGAATGCAAGCGTTCACAGAAGCCTTTTCGACGTAATGTTGCAAGTGAGGAATTCGAAGGCCAGCATTTTGGGTTTTGAAGTAGCGGCGAGGATACGCCCACAGGTCTGGCTGGAAATGTAACGTTCTATTGTAGAATGTCCTTGGGACATGGCCCATAACGAGCAGGCAATGAATGATATGAATTGAAGGGGATGCGCAATAGCGTAGTGGACGATGAGGCAGGACGTTCCCAAATCCATCTTGCTTCACAACACTACAGATCCGGCCAGGGGCACAGTGGTTTTTGCGGACTGCATTACGCACAGACGCGATGGAAGTTTCACATATTATGTGAGTGAATATTCATGCGTTTTCATTGCGGGATGAGGGAATGATGTGTGGATGCATGGACTGATGAATCCGTTTAGGGTCTGCCATGTACATGGGTTTTTTGGTTCACTCCCCTTGCCCTGCGTTATGTGATGCAAGGCTGCCATAGTGGGACATACGTCTCTCTGCCCTTGTCGGATCCTCCCTGTCTCGACGCGCCTTCATACACTTGTGTCTAGGCACGTTACTAATCCCATGTCATGGGTTCTATCTTGACGGACGCATGCACAGTAACCGACGTTGCCAATGGTGTATTTAGCTCGATTGGTTTCGTTGTGATTCGATACTGGATTAGGGGTGTGTATATTCCTTTGGAGTGGGCTAGCATGCATATGGGTGTGGATTTGGTGTGTTGAATGAAGATTGTAATGCATCATGAGTCCCGTAATGCAATCGGTTGATTTGTGTTTCTTTTGGGTGACAGGTATCTCCTGCCCTATTGCAGATGCCATCTCTACGCCACTCCTCCAGATGGTTTTTACTCTCGACTCCTGCAGCTTCGGGTGAATCAGTGGAGCACCATTTCGATCATATGGGACGATCGCCAATGGGCCACATGCCCTTACGCTGTACTGGTGGCTAGGTGCAACATTTCGGCCTTTCAGCTCGACTAGTGCCTGCCTCATGGGACGGACCTGCGGTTCTTGCCGCTTCCATGTTGCCTTTTGGAACGTTGATGTAAGCCCTGTGTGCCATGATGGTACAGGGCGTCACACAAGTGGAAGCCGGTCAATTATTGCAGATGCAGCCCTCGGTGATGATGGTTGTTTTGGTGGGATTTTGCAAATTGATGTGGGGCCTTTGTCATTTGGATGTGCATTTAAATTGTATTCCGATATTTGTCGTGTTGCGTTGTTCTTTGCAGGTGATGTGGCGATTTTCGCTTTGTGGCGGTATGTATTGCGTGTTGATCTGCTTTGTGTTCCGCCTTCTGAGTTGAGTTGTGTGGTACAGTACTGGCCGCGTTTGCCTACGTAGCACAGTATGGTCACGGATAGAGGCTGCCATTGTGTCTGTTTACATGATGTGCTGTTCAGGGGCGGGGGATTGGCTTTTGGCCGACTGGTGCCTGTCAGCCAGGTCGATTGGTGGAATGATGGGTTGTTCAGAATGTGGCTGGTCACAGGTGACTGTGTTTGCGTGCGTTTGTTGGAGGGGGACTGGGGTCATGTCCATTGGAATAGCTTCTGTATTGATGCCATCTGTGCCCTGCAGCTCCCATCGGCCCCTCTTGGGATGAGCCTGGCTGCTCAGTCACTCTGCCGACTTGTGTGGTACATGCTTCTGCTGATGGTTGGTTTGTTTACTGGCATGAGTACAGGGCTGGTGCAATCCCCCTCAGGATGCTGTTGTGGATGTTGCCTTGCGCTGGTGGCAAGCGATGGGGGACTACTGTTGTTTTGTGTCATGTGTTCTTGATTTTCATTTTGATGTGTTGTACCTTCACATGCCTGTGCTGCGTCAGTACGGCTATGGTGACATGCCGTACATGGATGCCCACTCACGGGGCGCTTTGAGCCCCTGCATGCTTTTCTACGTTGGCATGCATGGGTGAATCGTGGATTTCACTGGTTGCATAGTGTGAGTACATTGCGCCTGCCAGGAGTTGTGCAATGAGGCCAGGGAGTGGAGTACAGGCACTCAGTGGGCCATTTACGGTTGGTTCGCGTTGCCGTATTTCTCGCCATGGCGGAATGGTACTTTACGACGTGCTTGATGGCGTTCAGTACATGTCCGCTAGGGTCAGAATTCGCGTACCGTTGCGCCATGGCGGTGATTCCGGTTTTGCAAGGCGCGCGTGCGCGTACTTGGTGCAGTTAGCGTTGCCGTTCACTGCGGTGTCGCTAATGGCATCGTACTTTACGGTGACGGGTCATGATCGCAACGAGCGGTGTTCGATGGCGGTATTGCATTTCCGCCATCATTTTTCCATTTCCGCAAGGGTCGTAATGAGGCCCATAGTCCAGAAAAAATTACTAATGCCTTGGTAATGCAGGACATCACCATAAAATAATTAATGGCGATCTATGTTTTTGAACATAGTGATTCAGAATGCTCTGATGATGATAGGTGGTTTTTGGATGATGCTAATGTTTAAAGTATATTTAGCATGAATACCGCCTGATAGTAAACATTGGCCTAAGCACATTCGCATTGCACTGTAAATCGCATTGAATGAACCTGAAACAGGCTGACTATGCCGCCGTTTTTAGTTATCTGCCATTTTGATCACCTCTTGCTTTCTGTCCCATGTTTAAAATTTGTGTTTTCGGCTCCAGCAGATTAAAATGAACTTTGTACTGTTTCCATGATGTCAACATAGATAAGAATGTTGAAGCTGCTAAAGTGAGAAAACGCAGAGTTAAACAAAAGCCATACTAATCAGTAATTTAGATACCAACTGTTCCAATAGTGCCTTCTCGGTTCAAACAGCAAAATAGAATGATGAATAGTTGAACGTGCTCTTCTTGCAGAAATCTTTGTTTTTGCTCCTTGAAACTAAGCTGACTTTAAACTCAAGAACAAATGATAGACAAATATGAGCGAGCAAAATAAGGAATGTTACCTTTGTGTCTTATGTTTGGAAAACATGTGAACCATTTAAGGGAAAACAACAAACTATGTAAAGATGTTTAAACATGAGTTAGTTAGGCTATGAACTCTAGGTAAATGTATTACACAAAGAGGGGCTGGACGATGTGTCCGGGATTGTGGAAAATATGTATAAATACTTGCGCTTTTGAAATGTCCATTTCTCTCTTATCTCACAGTGTCTGCTTGCACACATTGTGGGGTGTTGAGAGCCAGACAGCTGCCTGTTAATAAATGTACATTATACTTTGACCTTGTGACTGGCGTATTTCTATTATGTGGTATTAAGCCTCAATATTCTTTAATCTTTCAGGGCTCTGTATGGATCCCCACCTTCCATATCCATGACAACAATCTTGGACAGTAGTTTCACTCATTGAAATGATGTATGTGGTATCCCAATCAATTAATGCAAATTCCTTTTTTTAACACCCTGGGTTACCACTTTGGTAACCTAGGGTGCTAATGGACTTAGCAACCTCTCTGGCCCACCAGACAAGGTGTTAACACCACATTATTTCTCATTCTCATCCCAATGGCACCAATTCCAACCATTGACACTCTAGTTTAGGGGTCTTTCACCTGCGGCTCTCCAGATGTTTTGGGCTATGTCTCCCATGATCTCTCACTATTGTCTTTGCTGGCTAGAGTTGATGGGAGTTGTAGTCCAAAACATGTGGAGGGTGAACGGTGGCAGACACCTGCAAAATCAACTGTGAAAACAGGACCATAAAACTCAAAGCATGGATAAAAACTATATGCATCAGCTATTGTAGTTAGTAAACTTGTTTGTACCTCTGCCTTGCTGAAATTGAACATTTGGTATTCAGAAAGTTACAAGTTCTAGTAAGACTTGCTTGTGTGTTCGAATCATACAGACACAATCTTTCCTTCACATTCAGAATAAGATAGCTTGTGTGTTCCAGTCTCTGATTCAGCCACTGAATGTAATCTATTGTCTCCAGCTAACCATGGCATTTTGCTCTCACCAATCACTGACAATAAATGTCATGTTTGTATCTCATGCAAGATGGACTCTGGATTGCCACATCCCTACTACTCTTTAAAAACATATGCCATGTTTTGGCAGATGTAGTTACAACCACTGAAATGTAATCTATTGCCTCCAATAAACTCTGGCATTTTCTCCTTTCTAGTCATCAACAATACATGTCATGTTGTATGTCATTCAGGATGGACACTGGGATTCTCTCCTCATTATTACCAGTCACAAAATGATTGCATGCATTTGTTATACTAACTTATAGCCAATAGCCAATGAATGCCAATCTTTTGCCCCCAAACAACTCTGGGATTGCTTCCCCCTAGTAGTTACAGAGTGCCACGCAAAGTGGTAACTGGGATTTTCTCTTCTCTAAGAGTAGCAACGCAATATCATACTCTCAGTTACAGTTAGTGCATGGTGATATTTTGCCTAACCTGTTGGATGTTAACAAACCTTTGCTTGTCCATTTTTACACCTTTCAATAAAATAAATGCTTTGTCAATGTTCTACCGCTCAGTTACATCTCTTTCAATATTCTACCTCTGCTTCAACTACCTTACCATCCTCCTACCCACATCTCTACCTAAAGCACTGGTAAATAACACCAATCACATGTGTCACTTGTGCAAGGCTGAACTCACCTGAACCACACATCTGAACCTCAAAGGAAGTTCAAGAAAATGTGAGTTGATTTTATTGTTGCACATTCAGGTTATTCTGATTGTGTCCAAATAGTTTTCTGTGGCCTAGTAGGTAGTTCAATGTTTTAAGATTTTATGCGAGACACCCAGCAGGCACCTTTTCTTTTCCCAACTCTATTATATACATGATGTCAGGCCTGTGTACCAAACCCATTTAATATGAATTGAATATGTTGATAAAACAAAGTCCATGTGGATTGCTTTGCATTTCTGTAATGTGCATATCATACAAAACATGTGCCTGCCAAATAACCTATGTAAATAATGTTCCATTGCACAGTCAGATTGCAAACATGACTTAGAAATTCTGTGATAGGATGTACAATGTTCTCCCTATTTAATGCTATTTCATAGACATTGTTGAAATGCAACCACACATTAAAACTTGCATGTTTTTAAATACAACAGGAAAATACGAGTCTACGTTTAAATGCTAGATATGAGGATTCACTTACATTACAGATGGTAAAATGCAAAGAAATACATTCTTGCTCAGGCTTACTTTAGAAAGTGCCTTGGTATGAAAACTGAGTGCAGACCTATTGTTAGAATGCAAACCTTTTGAGTCTATCATATGAAAAACATATTCAGTGGATTGAACCCACCGAGCAAAATGTTCAACTTGAAACATGCAGAATAAATACAAATAAATACACTTTGTAATAAATACATTTCAATGTCCCCCTGCTCACTCTCTAACTTAAAGTTGGTCATATGCACACGGCCTGATTTGCAAGATTAATCGATGACTTGAAAAAGAGCCCAACAGCGAATTAATGGTTACATTAAATGGGCCTCTATGCCCAGAAAGAACGAAAACTAAACGTGCTCCTTATTTGAATATGCACAAAAATGCACAAAAATGTAAAACACCCTTTTCTATTGTTTCAGAAAATGCTATGCTCTTGTGCAAATTACTTTGTATGGGATAGATACATTGTGCTAAAAAATGAAAACAGAGTTTCTCAAACCCATTCCTAGAGATTTTTATTGCAACCCACCATAGTTTCCATCTTAAATGCATGCCTACACTAGACACCAACAGCGTACTATGTATATGAGAAAAACTCATAATTTAGGAAGTTTATACTGAATGTGATATATATGTGATAACGATTTTCTCTGATGCCAGTACTTGTCAATGGTGTAAGATGAACTCCAATTAAATGTTCATTTGAAATATTCCTCTGATACAAACACTTGTTGATGCCGGAGAAAATATTTCAAATGATCTGTCATTCAACAAAATCCACTATAGGAATTCCTAAAGTCACTTCTATGGGTAATCAGGACTAAAAGGTAGGTTATAATGAAGGAACTCCTGTGTCCAATATATGTGCATAGTGTGGGAAATTCCGTTTCGAATCTTCCATCTAGCCAGATCAACCCACCTTTAATTGCAATTTGGACCAATAATAACTCCATCATATATTACTTCTCATTATATCTTGAGCCTTACAACAGCCAAAATATTCCCCCTCTTCTCTTGCCTCATGAGGTGAGCTCCCACTCTCCCCCCTTTGACATAGGCATTTCCATGCCCTTATTCCACTGTTACCTTTTAGTGGCTTACATCTGGCACCACATTGTATAACAGCTCTACAATAAAAATGTAAAGTTTGTCATGCCATTCATTATTGACAGGTTGTTCACATTCGTAATAATAAGTTAGGAGCCGCCTTCAATTTCACTCTTGTTCCTTGAATATTTGGGTTGGATAAATACACGTCCTATGCAATCTCCCAGGTGTCTGTTGTTACAGCTGTGGATATACCTACTTCTGAGCAGCCTTTGCCTCTTTTAAAAACTGGCACTGAACATTATATTATCTGTGGGATTTTAATAGGATCATTAACCATGCTTCCTGATCAAGATTATATGCAAAGTGGCTATTGTTGTATAGGCACCTTACACATGCCCAATAAATGAAACAAATACATATCTATCGCCCGAGCCTGTATCTACCAGTTTGTTTGCTAACCCAAACCTATTCCATGTTGCCAAGCACAATCCTTCCTCCCTGTCAAAGCACCAGTACCCTTTCCCCAACATGAGGGACTGTCTCATGCCCACTCTCTACCTGGACGCTCCCAACCTTTCCCCTGCCCCTTCTCTAAGACTCCTGCCTCATAATCCCAGTCAGCATGGCTGGGTGGCTGTCATTCCACTTCTTCTGGCCCTCAAGGCTGCCCTAAATAGCTAAAATATGGCTAAAAACGAAGTAATTCCCACCCTGTCAACACCCAATGCCCACATCTGGCCTGTGTCTGCCAGTGCTAAGAGTCTCTAGATCATCAAACCACAGGGATCCACACCCATGATTTGAAAATAAGGAGCACCCCGTTACCCACCCTCATGAAACAAGAATAGATCACATTGTATTGTGTTCAATACTATTACATTAATGATGTCACATTTTAGAAATGTACTTATCTCGTCTATGGCTCACAATTTAAAAATCATGAATCTTTTATGAATAGGTACTTGTAATATTCTTCAAAAGGAGATGTACATTTTCATAGAGCACCCAAGGTAATGTACAACCTTTAAAGTTACAAGGCACCATATGATTCACACGAAACAACTCAACACATATTGCAATAGATTATTTTAGAATAAAAATGTTATGTACAGGCATAATGAAGAAAGTTAGCAAATCCTGGAATTCTGAAGCATGTAGAACATAGCCAGATATTGAAACTAGTTGAATGCTGATGGCACCTTAAACACCGACCTGAGGAGCATGTAGAATGTAGTGCAGATTGGAATATAGCCCTCATACTTTTCTGGGTCACTGCTTAGAATGTTAATTATGCATTTAAAGGCACAGCCACAAAACCCTCACACACCCATCATACACCACTTGAAGACACTTTGCCCAGCACCTCTGCCATCAGAATGCTTCTACCGTTCACTACAGAAAAGCAATATGTATTTTCTCACATATCTTCTATCCCGCTCACCCACACCCACACAAGACCCCTCACCAGCACCCATCCACATGCCTTTTCGATATGTGTGTATAGCAGAGACTTGGCCACCTCTCTTTTCTTAAGCATTGGCCAATATGCTCACATGCATACTAGCACCTCCTGAAATCTTTTCCCATACCTGGACTCCGGTCCCCCGAGGGCATTCAAACTACAGTGCCTTGTGGCCATACTAATGGTGAAGGGTGCTATACAAGTGATGCACTATTACTATGTATTCCATAAGTAACTCATCTTTTCAAATCCAATATAAGAGAGAAAGTGTTCTTTTTTTAGTGTTTTCTTCTTCATTAATTAAAGATGTAAATAATATTAAAACTGTCAGGATGAACATTTATAATTTCCAAGTGAATCTTGCAATAGTTTCAGAAATATGGAAGTCTACATTGTATATATTAGCAGGTAAAGGTCCCTCGTAGGACCTTTACCTGCTAGTTGTCAATGTATGCGGTAGTATATAGGCAGTATACCCACATCCGCCAGGGACCTGCAGCCTCCAGTGCACAACTGTGGAAGCACTGTGGAAAACATTGACTTACTCTCCGCCTGCTTTCTTCTACATTGTATATATTTCCTAGCTTTGATCAAGAAGGACTAGCCTCATTATTGGTTGTAAACTGCAAATAATACAATTGAGATGTTGTCTGTTAGATACTCTAGAAACGGTGCTTAACAACCATTGAAAACATGGCCTATAGTTATATTGGGTGTATCATTTTGTAAGTGGGTTAATTTGTCATTTCATATACACACTTTACAAACTCATATTGTTTTTGTATTTTCTAACAAAGAAAAAAATATTCTTCAGGAATCTCAAACATACATATACTTTGTTGATATACAAGTTTCAAAAACGATTACATTTTCAGTTAATGTACATCTTAACACCCATGAAGTGCCTGGTGTAAGGTTTTTCGATTTAAGCTGCAAGAAGAGTATTATGGTACTGATTCACAAAAGCGTTTTATAATGGCACAATCAGGTTGGAAAATGCTCAGTGAATCAGGCCCTACGCCTTCCTTTGTCATGATCAACACCACCCTATAATGAAAGTCCTGGATTTCTAGCATATTTAAATGTTGGTAACATGCGTTTAAACCATGTTATGGTGTTTATTATTTTAGGCACACACCATTGTGTTAAGTATTTTCAATTACATCCTTATCATAAATGATTGTGGCATACCTTTTGTATGCTTAATGTGTGAATGCCTAATCTTTTCAACACCTGCATTAGCTTACCGTTTTATTTTTAAGCAATATGCCCCGAGCGGCGGGGGCATTACCGACTCAGGTAATGCCCCGGGGCCCATAGTTAAAGGCCCCGAATGAAGCGAGGGCTTTAATAAAGGCCCTGGGGCATTACCAGAGCCGGTAATGCCCCCGCCGTGAGGGCATATAGCTATTAGTACCCCGGCCCGCAAAAACTGCGTGACCGGGGCACTGCAGCGTTTCGGGAAAAAAAAAGATTTCAAAGAAAATGGCTGCCATAGAAAGGGAAAACGGAGTCCGTTTTCCCTTTCCATGGCGGCCATCGGGAGCGGACGGGCTGGAAACAGAAGCGTTTCCAGCGCGTCCGCTCCCAAAAAAAAAGAAGGTAAGTGGGGTTGGGAGGGCGGAAGGGAGGGGAAAGGGAAAAAAAAACGTACCTGGGTACCCCCGCTTCGAGCATCCTCATTGGCTGAGGGGCTGCCACGCCCCCCCCACCGGGGACAAAGGCCGTGTAATCCCAACGGAGGTATTTCCGGCCTGGTAACGACTTGGCGAGGGCCAATCGGAATAGCTCATTCATTCATTCATTCATTCATTCATTCATTCATTCTGATTGCGCCCTCGCCGGGTACTAATACTACATAACTGTTTTCATACTATGCAACACATTAGCAATGCAAAAGGACATTTACAGTTATTGTACACGTCCTTCAATGTATAGCCATGAACATTACCAGTACATGGCATTGACAAATCTGCTGCTTGAAAACAAATAGGTCTAGACAGCTCATCCTCAATACCTAGTCATTTTTTCTAGATACATGGAATGTAGGGTTATAAAGTACCAAAGATGCTCTGTCTTCATCCATTAACTATTTTGGATTGGATGGTTAAACCTATTTATAGACTGGCTTCACAAACTAAAAGATAAGGAAAGTCCCTGTACAGTTTTGGAACAGTAGAAATTGAACTGTGATAGAATATGTATGATTTGTATATTTCCTACTACAACATGATGGATATATGGTATTAGAAATAATACTTTCAATACATGCTTTAAAAAAATAAATACAAACAAGTTAGCCATTTATTACATATTTAGGGCCTCATGTACACAAATGTTTTGACTGGTAACAGTCTTTAGAAATACACTTTAATTACTGATGAAGTCAAGAATAAATTTGATCAGGCTATCAGAGATGCTAAGCACATTATGTGCAAGGAAATAAGATATACTAGTGAAACGCAAATTGTTAGGGTAAGACAAATAAAGAATATATATAGAGGATGGCAGAAAGACTGGAAATATTCTATAAAAAACTGGCAATGGCAAGACATGATTATGGTCCTGTGGAAGGGAAATCCTAAGGAAATTTGGACACAATTGAACAAAGCTAAGGGGGTGAATAAAGAGAAAACTGTTAACCCTATACAGGAAAGGGTATGGCTTGAGTATATAAATGGGGGTAATGTAAATGGTGATCAGGTCTTGCCTCCAAGATACTCCTGAGAGGGTTGGCAATTGGATATTAGCGAAATTGCAATTGGAAATAAAATAATGAAACAAAAACATTCCAAGGATACAGAACTGAATGGTCTTGCTAATGCTGTCCTCAAACAAAATCCTACAACGTGGGCTCTTTTGTTAAAGATACTCTTTGATAGAGTTTGTTATTTTCAAACAATCTCATCCTCATTGCAACACACGGTTTTGGTGCCAGTATATAAAAAGGAGGATTGTAGCCTGCCTTCCAACTATATGTTACTCTCTCTCCTGGATACCACAGGGAAAGGTTTCGCTTCTTTCGTACTCGAGGAAGTACAACAATGGGTTGAGTAAGCGAATATACTGAGTTATGCCCAGACAGGCTTTCGGCCAGGGTGAAGTACTTCCCACAATATTGGCCTAATGGATATATTATATAGGGAGGCTTCTGCCACAGGGGGGGCTGCTTTGTTCTCCTTATTTGTGGAGTTCAGGGCATCCTTCAATGGGGTTTGTCGAGAGAAGCTTTTGGCCAGGATGGAGGGATGGGGATGCCCTTGCTGGTTGCTTAGTGTGCTCAAAGGTCTGCACTACGACACCATGGTGCAGATAAGGTTGGATGATTGGGGCAGGTTGTCTGCCTATGCACGGACTAAAACAGGAGTTAAGCATGGCTGCACCCTAGCACCCTTGTTGTTCTGTACATTCACGGCAGATTTGCCATTAATATTTAGTCAGACCATTGGATGTTGCCCAGAAGTAGGTGAGCGTACTGTATCATGCATGCTTTACACAGATGACCTTGTTTCCTTGAACTATACATATGCAAGGATATAGGGAAATGTTGGAGAACTTAGTAGAGTACACAGTGGTAAACTACCTTGATATAAACATGCAAAAAAATAAGGTAAAGGTTGTTGCACCTAAAATAACAAACTGCCCCGTTTCCCAACTAGCCTTTGAGGTTTAGAAAGGGTGTGTAAATACCTATATTTGGGACTTGAAATTAGCCCCTCTAGATCTTTTTGCCACATAAAAGAAACTAAAATTATTAGAGCTAAGTGTCTCACCAATTTGATCTTCAAGTTTGTGAATCAGACAGCGGGATACTTCCTGGAAGGGGTTTTTACCCTTTACATTAACAGGGTAATTCATAGAATCCAGCGCACAAGTAGCGCACGCGGCTGGCGCACAGCGTGCGCCTGCGATAGTCTGCGCCAGGCACGTGCGCTAAAACTGATTTCCGCGCACAGCGTATTCATGGATTTCATGCTCCCAAACCAGCCGTGGCGCAGAGAATCGCAGCGAGCCTGCAGCAGCGCCAGTAACGCCCCCAAGAACGCCCTCGCGCAAGGAAAAGCCATCAAAATCGCTAAATCATCGCTAAGGGCTGCGCTAACCCTGGACCACTTCACAGGGCAGGCAAACAAGGAAAGCAAAGCGGGCAATCTTCAAATCAGGAGTACGCGGGAAGTACTACACGCGACTAGGCAGGGAACGTGAATTACAGGGGTACGCGGGAATTATCACACGCGAACAGCCAGGGAACGCGTATTACAGGGGTACGCGTGAAGTAGAACACGCGATAGGCCAGGGAACGTGTATTACAGGGGTACGCGTGAAGTAGAACACGCGATAGGCCAGGGAACGTGTATTACAGGGGTATGCGTGAAGTAGAACACGCGATAGGCCAGGGAACGTGTATTACAGGGGTACGCGGGAATTATCACACGCGAACAGCCAGGGTGCGTGTATTACAGGGGTAGCGGGAAGTTCAACACGCGATTGGCCAGGGAACGTGTATTACAGGGGTACGCGTGAAGTAGAACACGCGATAGGCCAGGGAACGTGTATCACAAGGGTACGCGGGAATTATCACACGCGAACAGCCAGGGTGCGTGTATTACAGGGGTAGCGGGAAGTTCAACACGCGATTGGCCAGGGTACGTGTATCACAGGGGTGCGTGGGAATTATCACACGCGAATAGGCTGGGTGGGCCCTCACAGGTGTACCCTGTACACCCTCCACGGCCCCTGCAGGCAGCCCACAAAACAGGGGACTACCCTGCACACCTGATCATGTCCCCCTGCACCCCCATCCACCAGGGGCACCCTCCACCAGGCCCCCACCCATGTCTCCCACCACCCCCACCCCCCAGCAGTGCAGGGGCACCTGCCATCAGGCCCCCACCCATGTCTCCCACCACCCCCACCCCCCATCCACCAGGGGCACCCTCCACCAGGCCCCCACCCATGTCTCCCACCACCACCACCCACCAGCACTGTGGGGCACGTGGCCAGCAGGCAGTCAGGCAGCAGCAGATGGCAAGTGGGAGCGTGCTCAGGGCTCTGGGGGACTGTAATTTGGCCTCCTGGCCAGGAGCGTGGTCTTTCGTGTTTGAACGCATGGACAGCCTGATAGGGAGTGAATTTGCACGTGAAAACCCCACACTCAGCGAATCGCGCGAAAACCCGTCACCAGCATATGTGCGTCTATAGTTACCTGCACGTGCAGTGTCAAAGCGTGTGATTGGTGAAAATGGATCTACACGCAGGAGTGACAAAGCGTGTGATTGGTGAAAATTGATCTACACGCAGGAGTGACAAAGCGTGTGATTGGTGAAAAGTGAGCTACACGCAGGAGTGTCAAAGCGTGTGATTGGTGAAAAAGGATCCACACGCAGAAGTGACAAAGCGTGTGATTGGTGAACATGGGCCAAGCACGTACACGCCGTAAGTGACGCTGTACGTGTGGGCCTGTATATAAGGTAGTGTTGAACACCATTTCCTTGTACGTGCTTTTCGTGGAGAGCGAGTGGGTGAATTCTGTACTTCTTGTCGTTTCACACGCGATTTACTTCACGGCGTTTCCAGTTCGTACTCCCTGTTACCTCTGACAGCTTTTTCTCTTTTTCCTCTTGTACTGGTTTACCTGGGCCTGTTCCCTCAAACAGTGTCCCCTTCTACTGTTGTCCTGTCTCCTCAGACAGCGTACACATCTTCTTTTGGCGGGGGTGTTGCCAACCAAACGCGCTCATTTTTCACGCTCTTTTACCTGGCAGACGGTAAGTCACGCACGTATCTAACTTCTGTGCTTGCCCCGTGTGTAGCCTACCCCTTCAGAGGTCATTCTAGGCTGCGTGTGACACGCATACGTTCATTGTGTTACTGGATGCCACAGCGTAGTGCAGGGTTTTCCATCAGCACACGTGGTCTAGGAGGGGTATTGTGCACGTTCCTTAACTTTTCTGGGGTGCCTGTGCGTTGCGTGACCCGTCATCTTTCCCCAGGGGTGTCATATAGCCTTGCCACTGCACTAGGGTACGAATACCATCTGGTACCCAACCCCTTTGACACCCAATTGCCCAGGACAATTGTGCACACCGACTCCCATACGCACAATAACATCAGTGCCATGGTTGGGAGGCGTGCAAGCCGTAAGGGTGGCAAAGGTGGCCGAGCCACACGTGGTGGCCGTGGAGGATCCACTAGGGGACGTGGTTGTGACTTGCAGGGTGCCCCTGTCCCCCCCAGTCTGGAGGACCAGTCAGGGACACCCATGCCCCCCCCCCCCAGTTGAGGGTCATGTGGCTGATACCAACCCTGATCAGCCCTTGTTGGACCAGCCCATTGTGGCAGCAGACCTGTCCGAGGGTGATCCCATCGCTGACATCCAGGTCAGCAGGTCCACTGCACGTGCACCGGTGCACATTGGTGTCATCAGGGCACGCGCATCTATGCCAGATAGGTCATCTGCTGGCCCCCGTAGCCAGGGTGTGGCTCCATCCACCCCACCTCTCATACACCCTGCCAAGACTGTGTCGGTCCTAGTTCATGCACCTCAGATCAGGCCTGACCCCATCCCACTACCCCCAATGCCTGCACCTACTCCCATGCTGAGTGTGCAATCCCACACACCCAGTACTGAGTCCACCACGGCTCCTGCCCCTAGTGTCCACAGCGGCGTAGGACACTCTGGATCCCCACCCCCTTCCAAGCGCAAGAGGAAGAGTGCACGTCCGGCACAGGCTGATTCCCCAGGCACGGCTGCACAGTCCGGCCCATCAAGGAAGCCAAGCTTCACAGACGCCGAACTGAATGCACTTGTTCAGTATGTGTCAGATCATGATAGGGAAATGGTCATCGTTGCAGGGTCCAAGACCACACATGCCAGACGCCAGGCACACTGGCAGACCATTGCTGACAGAATAAGTGCCCTTGGAGTAGTGAGGCGCACAGCTAGTGATTGCCAGAAGCGCTGGAATGACCTTAAGCGCAGGGCAAAGGATAAGCTGGCCTCAAGTCATGCCGCAACCTTGGTGACTGGAGGTGGGTCCCCAGCACAGGAAATAGAACTCACACCACACGAGTCCGTAGCTGGATCCTACGTCACCGAGGGACAACTCCAAGGTGTGGGAGATCTCCCTGATTACGAGGCATCATCCGGTGAGTGCACATGCATGTGTGTATTATCCATGTGCATGGTGTGTGTGTGAAGCATTCATGTTGGGTGCCTGTCAAGGGGGTGTGTGGCAGAGTAGATAGTGGCACCCATGTGCCTCATCCAGTATGTTCAGTGCAACACCATCTGCCCACAGCACTATCCCAACTGGCAACAGTGCACATATGGCCCTACACCATGGAAGTTGCCCTTGAATTGTCATTTTGTCACTACATTGTTGCTCATACTCCCCTGTCTATTCATCTGATGTCTTACATACCATTCCTATACTTTCCCCCAGCCAATCAAGTTTCATCTTCACATGCCTGACATGCAATGATACCACATGCTAATGCGTCCTCTGTATATAAATGCCAACCAACATGCTGTCATACTGTGGATGTTGCCTTGACATCCACCTCCTACCTGTGTGCTTTGGTACCGTCTGGTTTCGAGCCCCATTCCCTCACACTCCATGCTGCTCTTCATGGTCTATCTTCCCTGACTTCTACAGTTCAGACCATCGTGCCCTACTCACGACACCTGCTTACTAACAGTCAAATGAGGGCACCCTGCCCTCCAATGCGACCCACCCTATTGCTGACAAGTGCATCTGAGCCTACTCAAAGCCAACTCTCACTGACATCTGCTCATACATGCCTTTGCCTGTCCCATAGACCCTTCACATGGTCCCTGTCCTCTCTCCTTGCTCCTCTTCCACCATCAATGGTGGGACCCGTTGGGGTGTACTCCTGGCCTCCTTCCAATCCTCAGAGGCCACAATTGATGTGCATGGTAATGGGAGCATCTCAGTCCAAGGCCCTTAGGCCAACCTCATTCTCCTTGAGAAATGCTAGCCACATCTCATCAACTTCCTTTCCTCTCCTGCTGTCCCCCCTCCTCTCTCCTCATCAATCCTGCACTGCCTCCCTGCACCCTCCCATGATCCTTCTCCGCCTCCCACTCCAACTCCTACACATGCTGCACCTCTGATCTCTAGCACTCCCTGTAAGTCCTCCAAGGCTGTCAACCTCCTCCACAATTACACTCCTTTCACTGCGGCTGCATCAGGCATTCCTCCGATATCTGTCACTTACATGAGGTTATGCACCTTGACATCCTTGGTCTCATGGAAACATGTCTGACGGCCAGCTCTGTCTGCATCCTTCACACACTTCTACCTGATGTTCAGGAGACCCTCTCCTTGGCCCGCCATTACTGTGCAGGGGGGGTGTGCCCTTGGCTTCCCTGAGGGTATTCCTGCCACTGTCACTCCTACTTAGACCTACTCCACTCTGGAATGGCTTGTGTGACGTCTCTCTCTACCACACCTTGACATTCACAAACTGTGCGTACTGTGTCTGGGAAAACTGGTCAAATGTACTACTTCCTTTCTGAGTGTCCTCACCTCTCCTCCTCACTCATGTCCCCAGACACAGAAATCCTCTTCCTTGTTGCTGTACGCATCCACCTGCATGCCTGTTGACCCCCCCACGTGACCTTTCTGTGACCTCAGCAACTCCCTCTCACCCTCTAGACTCCTGTCTGTCCCTACTCATTCTGCAGGGCACACTCTTGATGCTCTGATCTCATCTGACTTTCCCCTCTCCGTCCATCTCTGCACTCCTCTCTCCTGGAGTGATCACATTCTCCTCTCCTCCCAGCTCACCCTCACCACACCACAGGCAAAGCCACCCTCACCACTGTCACACACCTTCTTGGTATTCCAACCCATGAAGTGTGTGTCAGTCGAGGCTCATGCTGCCAAAATCTCCCCCCCATCCAGCTCCCCCTTAGGCTCACTCCCATCCTGACAGGGCCCACTCCATGCTCCACTCTATGTCAGGTACACTGGATGTCTTTGCCACGGTCATGACCACCTGTCTGAAGCCCCATGCCAATGCAGAGTCCTGGCATGACTCGGATCTTGTGAACCCAGACCACAGGTGCCGGGTGGCAGAGAGGGAATGTCCTGCATCATGCTCATCCTCTGGCAAACTGGCCTGCCACATGCTCCAAAGGCAATAGCGCCTCACCCTTTTCACCAAGATGAGATCCCCAATCCAAGGGCACATATCTGCGGCATGTGACAACTCTGCAGGACACATAGAAATCTGCAAGGACCTTGCCGAGCCAGATGCAGTGTGTACCTCCCCTGTCCCCTCCGAGCCCACAGCACTGCATGATTGTCTCTGTACCCCTATAGGCCACCCCCCCCAGCACTTGTCTGCGCCTAACACCATCTGCCCTTGACGTTAAGTCCTACTTACCTTGTACAGCACTTCCAGCCGCCACTTCCCCTTGCACTTCATTGTGCCACCCACCCCTGCACTTGCGTGACATGAATGACACCAGCACCAGTAGGATTGTTGACTGGCATCCCCTACTGCCCCACCACCCCTCAGTGCTCCGCTGTACCTTCATACATTTCTGGACCGGTGCTTCACGAATGCTATATGATTCCTTTACAGGTGATGGGGAGGTGGAATCTCATTGTTTACTGCATTTTGTTGATGTAGACAAGGCACTGTGCATCGTGGCCAATTTGGACTAGCAGATCCATGTACAACATGTCAACTTATTGATGTGATGATGCAATGTCAGGACCAGAGTGGTAGAAATCCAAAAAAGTTGCCCTCCTCTCCCTCTTCACTTGGTGGCTATGTCACATGCCATGTGTGTGATGGCATGTGCCTTTGACATGGCAATCACCAGCCAATGTGTGATGGCAGTGCTAGGCAGCATGGTGAGCAGGCGTTGCTCTCCAATCTGTACATTGTATGCCCTGAGCCTCCCCTACAGACCCAGTGATGGTGAATGCATAGGAGGTCTCCCAGTCATGTGGGACATGTGTCGTAGAACTACTGCCTCTGTTGTTCATCAGCCCTTGTTGCATGCCATGGTGCTAATGCCTGTTTCCATTTTTCTCTTTCATGTCTTTGCAGGGGACGAAGCACTTGTTGATGCTGGGGATGTGGTGGTTGAGCCGTCCCAGGAGGGCAACCCGGGCCGACCTTCCACAAGTGAGGGACGTGGTGTGTTTGTGGGTGAAAACCCACAAGTGCTGCAGGTCGTGCTGTCGAGGGGTGTCTCTGGGGGTTCCTCCCCCGAGCAGTATTCAGGTGTAGACTCAGAGGATGACACCTATGTGCAGTCGCAGGTGAGTGTTCTTGGGAGAGAATCTCCTCTGTCCGACCCACCTGCAGCCGGGCCATTGCCCTCAATGGGGATGTCAGTGTCGGCAGCTCAGCCTCCGGTGGTTACGGATGCAGGGCCACACCACACAATCTCTGATCCTGTTCCTGGGGCTGCAGATCAGAGAGGGAATGCCCCAGGCAGGTGTGGTGCCCGTCAACGTGGTGGCCGTATGCCACCTGGCAATACCGCTTGGGAGCAATCCATCTACGGTATGGCCAACCAACAGGCAGCATCATCCGAGATGATTGCACAGGCCATGGATAGGGTGGCCACTTCCATTGTCCCCCCAGAAAGGCTGATGGAGCGACTGGAGCAGGCTACAGAGTCCATCTGCCAGGCACACGGGGAGGATATGTTGGCGTCCAACAAGGACAGGCGGGCGGCACTGGCGACTCTGCGGGAATCACTTTCCATGGAGTCCCAGCGCCACAGGGAAGGCCTGAGGGAAGAATTCCATCACCTCAGGTCGACCCTGTTAGAGCTTGAGGCTTCATCCCATAGAAGGACAGAGGAGCAGCTGGAGCGTCTGACACGGACGCTCTCGGCCGAGATGCAGGCAACTCGTGCGGAGGTCAGGTCATCCCGGGAGTTACTGCATGGGGACCTCCGCATGATTATAACCCAGAACCAGAACTACCAGACCCGCCTGCTTGCAGCCATGGAGGAGCAAACTCGTGCTTTGCGTGGGCTGCCTCCCATTGTCACACCATCTTCTGAGGCAGCTCCCCCACCTCCTGAGTCAGCTGCAGGGTCTGGCCAGAGCGATAGCGACTCATCTCCCACAACAGAGTAGCCGTGTGGGCCACGAGCCTATGGGGTGTTTTAGTTTCCCATGATCCACACAGGTGGATTGTGGCGTGCATCCTGTCCTCGGACCTCATAGGTGGCCCCCCCCCCCCGCCGGCCCTTTCATGGCCATTTTTTCTCAATTTTCTTTTTTCTTTTCCAAGAGTGTTGCCTTGTGTGGGTACCTGGGCATACACTGTATTGTGGCTGGGCACATGCAGGCTTGTCCTGAGTTTGGTTTAGATGCTTGGGTAGCAGACATCCACACCCCTCCTGCTTCCGTTTCCATGGGCTTGCAAAGGGTGTGCCCAAGTGACAGCAAATTACACGGTGACATTGGACTCCCATGAGCTGTTGGCCAGTCCATAGTCAATACTGTGTAGACATTCATAGTGTACATTGTTGTTGCACCTAACTATGCATGATGGTTTGATATGTGCCTCTACTTACATATGTTGCTCATGTTTTGCAGGTATTTCACACAGTTCTTCACACGGGCATACTCTCTGGAGTCAGACTACATGTCGGTAGATGTGCACTGACACTTTTGCGTGGCGCCATCACTGTACATCTGGACGGTGAGGACATACCAGCAGAATCAGGTAATGAGACTACCATTGATTACATGCATTGTGTCTTGTTTGGGTGGGCTTCAGGGTGGGTTGGTGTGTAATTTGATTGAAATTACTCTTACACAGGTGTGTAGTAGTGGCTCCAGCGCGGTTAGCTGTTCAAGTGCGGCTATGTTCCATTTGGGGCACTGCTATTTGTGACACCGGTGTCATGTTGTGATGGCCAGTTTGTTTGCTCTCACATACCATGACATGGTGTCCTCAGTGGCGGGACTGTGAAGGGAATGGGTGACATGGCAATGTTGTCATGTAGTGAATCGCCTGTGGCAATGCATATTTGATTGATGGAGTTGTGTCTTCTCGTTGTGATGCATTGCTGGTGTATGTGTAGGTAGGGGTGCACACATAGTGACACTTCCATGTTAACAATCTCAGGCTGATGTGTATCTGACAGTTTATTGTCAAGTAATTTTGTGACATTGTCAGGTAGTGTCATCATTGATTGTCAGATGGTATGTGCCAGAGCAGTGTGCACTAGCCAGCACTGTGATTCCTAGGTGAAGAAGTTGGCCACCAGTTGCGTACGGGCTGCCACCCCCGTGCCCTTTCCCCTCCCATGCGCAGCGGGCGTGCATGTGGTTGTGGATGTGGGGGCACCACCATGTCCACGGGCAGGCCCCGGCGTGTTGCAACGTTGTGCAGGACACATGCTGCCACTATGATCCTGCACACTATTCGGGGAGCATATAACAGCTGCCCGCCAGAACGGTCAAGTGAGCGAAAGCGTGACTTCAGCACTCCGAATGTGCGCTCCACTATGCCCCGTGTTGCAATGTGGGCTGTGTTGTACCTTACCTCGGGTGGCGTGGTGGGGTTCCGGATTGGGGTCATCATGTGGGGGCTGATAGGGTAGGCACTGTCCCCTGCGGAGGTGGTGATGGGTATCATTAGTGGTGTTGTGTCATGACCCAGTATCTGACATGCATGCATGTGCAGTGGCATTCATGCTCACCAAGCAGCCATGTATCTCCATGCTGGCCAGCCTCCAGGTCCCGGCATAGTGTAGACATTCTGTAGATGAAGCTGTCGTGGGTGGACCCGGGATAGTTGGCATATACTGATGTGATTATTCCCTTGGCATTGCATACAACTTGCACGTTGATGGAATGCCAGTGCTTGCGGTTTCTATAGATGTGCTCTGTTGCCCTGGGTGGACGTAGAGCCACATGTGTGCAGTCAATTGCACCAAGCACTTTGGGGAATTGAGCCACACCATAGAATTCCTGGATGCACGTCCGCCTTTCTGCATGAGTCCTGGGGAGATATATGTGCCTGCGGACTGATGGCCGTGCAGTGATGATGTTCAAGACCTGGTGTAGGCAGCGTGACTGCGTGGCCTGTGACACACCACCCACTATGGCACTTGTCCGCTGAAAGGATCCAGTGGCCAAGAAGTGCAGTACATTCAGGACCTTCTGCAGGGGGCTGAGTGCTTGGGAGCACAGGGTGGGTGATGTGAGGTCATCCTCCCACTCACTGACCAGGTCCAGTATGATGTGTGCTGGAAACCTGTACCTCCCATACACCTGGTCATCAGGCATCCCGAATAGGCTGGTTCTGGGTGTGAATATTCTGGCCCTGACTCTCCTCCTCCTCCTCCTTTGGTAGCCCACTGCCACTGCTGCTAGGAACGGTATGTTCATCCTGGCATCTGGCTTGTTTATTGATAAGTGCGCAAATTAATGCCTTGCGCGTGTTCTAGGCGAGCGTGTGACCCTCGCACCCCTGGAATCTAGTTCCCACTCCAATTGCGTGTGGAAATTCCCACGCAGCAGGCATACAGGTGCGCTGACGTACTTGCGTGTGTAAGTGCCCGCGCACCCCTGTAATACACGTACATAGGCCAATGGCGTGTACGCGCACTTTTGGCCAATTACACGCGATGTAATACACGTACATTGGCCAATCGCGTGTACGCGCACTTTTGGCCAATTACACGCGATGTAATACACGTACATTGGCCAATCGCGTGTACGCGCACTTTTGGCCAATTACACGCGATGACACTCTGACGTGCAGTATTTCCACGTGTGCTCCGTCATCACGTGCTGAGTGGGGAACGCCCGTGCGGATCACGTCAGACGCGCTTACGCGGTGAGGGACTCTGGTCCAATAGAATCGCGTATGCGTGCTGATGCACTTACGCGCTAAGGCCCTTTCCTCGGATTTCACGCTGACGTGCAGGAATTTCACGTGCCAAATCACTCCGTATCAAGCTGGCCACCCGAAAACACACGGAACACCACGCTCCTGCCCAGAAGGCCGAGTTACTGCCCCCCCAGTGCCCTGAGCAGCCTCCCACGTGCTATCTGCTGCTGCCTGCCTGCCTGCCTGCCTGCTGCCACCGTGCCCTGCCATTTGGTGCCTGCACATCAGCCATCTGCAGGGGTCCAGTTGCTGTGTCCACCCCTGCTGGAACTGAAGACTCCCAACTGGGATTACATCGCTCCACAGCCCAGCCCCAGGACCCAGTTGCCCACCCACACCTGCCTCTGGGGTTGCCATGTCGGGCACTTCGACATCTGGCACCAGTGGCAACCCCAGGCCAGAGGGGCAGAGGGGCACAAGCTTCACTGCCACCGAAGTTGGTGTCCTGGTGGAGCATGTCCTGGGGCAGTATGATGCCCTCTTTGGATCGTCCCGCGCCAGCAAGGAAGGACGGGAGAGGATCTGGGCCGACTGTGTGGTTGCCATCAACGCGGAGGGGGTGGCAACCCGCAACGTCCAGAAGATCAAGAAGCGCTGGGAGGACTTGAGGTCCAGGACCCTTGTGAAGGCCCGGCGCCTCGTGGAGGGGGGCCGGGGCCGCATGAGTTCCATCCAGAAGAGGGTCCTGGAACGCGTACGCCCAGCGCTCCACGCCCAGGTCCTTGAGAGGGAGGCCCGTCTGGAGTTGAGCGGTAAGTGTGCAAGCATTACTGTGTGAGACAGGGCATGTTGCGGTGTGCTGGTTCTATGATACTTGCCTGTATGTGTGCCATGGGCCATGTATGCATGTATGTGTGCAGGGACATCATGGTAATGCATGTGCGACCAGTGATGTGTGACCCACATGGTTGTTGCATGTGTTGAAATGTGGCATGGGGAGCCCTATGCAGATTTAGGACATGAGAGCATGCCAGTCTCTGTACCTGGACATGGATGGGGGTGAAGGATGGGTGCTGATGCCAGGTACATATATGGTAGCCATGTCTGTGTGCCTGACCTGCGTGTCTGTGACTTGTGCATGCCATGGATGCATGACACATGTGTGTGACAATGCACAGATTCTGTGACGCACCCAACTAACCCTTGTTTCGCCTGTGTTCGTTGTGTTTGGGGCCAGATGGATGTGACTGAGGTGAAGTGTGTGCATGTGATATGCATGAGCCATGATGCATGTGAGTCACATATCATTGAATGTTTCAAGAGTCAATTGGACATGCATGGAAATGTGCATGGCATGCACCATGCCTGTTACTGTGTGTGTTTTGCCTGGACTGACCCATGTGTTGTGGAGGGACATGATGGAAGTGTACTTTGACAGGGGTGCTCATCTGCTATTGCTTCCTGTCTAGGGGACCATTTTACAGTAGCCTGATGCTTGTGTCCTTTGTCTCCCTCTACGCAGCGGCTAGTGAAGAAGAGGGCGGAGACGGCGCTGTGGAGCAAGGCGGCGGGGATGCCCCCACGGCTGCAGCGGAAGGGGTGGGTGAGCCCCCACAGGGGCCTGCTACGGCGGGAGACGGTGAGGAGCCATCCAGGTTGGTGGTTTGCACAGAGGAGGAGGAGGCCGACACTGGTGCACACATGGGGCCTGGTGGGAGCATCCCTGCTGGTGCAAGTGGTGCAGTCCAGGGCCAGGGGCAGGAGGCAGCACAGGTCACCGTGGAGGTGCCTGTGCATGTCGCTGTCCCTGACCCTGTGAGTGCACCACCATGCACCAGCAGGGATGCCCCGTCCCAGGCCCGTCCGCAGGTAGTGGGGATGTCCATGTCAACTGACTCCCCTCCACCTGCGGCCGTGGGAACCCCTGGCCGCGTGGAGCAGGTCCTGATTGGGGTCGCGATGCGCACGGCTGTGATTCGTGATGACGTGCGTGCTTCCCGGGAGGAGCACGCACGTCATCACGAAGTGCACCGTGCCGACGTGGCCCAATTGGGATCGGCCATGTTCGGGGGGTTCCTGCATGTGTTGGCCAATCTGACGGCCCTCTCCTCCTCTGTGCAGGCTATCCAACGGTCGTTCTCCTTGCTGTCTTCCGGCCCAGATGCCACCATGGCCCCCTGTGGACCTGCCCCGACCAATGCAGCCAGCTCGGTGGGGATCCCATCCCTGCCACAGTTGGGAGTCGGAGGTCCAGCAGGGGTGGACGACACAGCAAGTGGACCCCAGCAGATGGAAGATGTGCCGGCATCATCGGGCAGGGCACGTGCACGACGGCGTCGGTGGTTACCATCAGCCTGGATGCCGTCGTGCTGGCAGAGGCAGTGGCGTCGGAGGCAGCAGCGGGCTCGACGTGGGAGGCATCATGGCTCAGGGCCATCAAGATCAGAGGGGCAGGCATCGGCCGGAGGGCAGGGCAACCCTGGCATGGCGGTGTGTTCCGTGTGGGAGGAGTTTGGCCAGCGGATAGGTGCGGAGCGGCAGCGGGCGGAAGAGGAGCGGCTCGCCATGGCCAGGGCGGAGATCTCCATGCATCGGGCATTGAGGCGGGCTGAGTGCCTCGAGGAGGCTCGCAGGGATTTTGGTGAGCACATGGGGTTGTCCCTGCGAGACCTCGGGGCCAGGACAGAGTCCCGCCTCCAGGACATTGACATGGAGTTCGAGGATGCCCTGGCCAGCATCACCAAGTGAGCCGCAGGACTAGCCCGCTGCCTTTGTATATAGTTTTTTAGTTAGTTAGTGCTAGGTTTCCTTTATTTATTTTTATTATTTTGGACCGCTCGGACAATGGCCACTTTTTTGTACATATTTATTTTATTAGTTAGTATTAGGTTTCATTTGTGCTGTTGGGCTCATGGACCCTGGAACATTCCTGTATATATTGTTATATTTTGGGAGATACATTTTTTAATTTTTTTATTGTTTACACCATGACGTAATGGTTTTTCTTTGATTTCCTACTACATGGTTTTGCTTTGGACAAATTATATTGATTTTTTAATCCTTTGTTTTTTGGTTTATCATTTTTGTTCTCGGACATGGACCTTTTATTTACTTTGCCACATAGTTGTATGTTTTATTGGTTTACTTGATTTGTGTTTTTAATACATTTTTATATTATCTTACACTTGTGTTATTTTCTCTTTGGTTTCTTACATGTCATGATATGGGTTTTGACATTCACTTGCACCCATTGTGTATGTGTGTGTGACAGACATGTGTTCTTTTGCATACTTGCCTTTGGGGTTGTGTCATGTGATTGCATTCACTATGTGGGTGCATGCAATCCTTGCCTGGGTGTTTGTGCTGGGTATGCTGGCCATTACTGCCATGATTGTGTATCGTCAGGACCTGGGGCCAGGGGGACATGGGTGGGGGCCTGCTGGCAGGTTCCCCACAGTGCTGGGGGTGGTGGGAGACATGGGTGGGGGCCTGGTGGAGGGTGTCCCTGGTGGATGGGGGGTGGGGGTGGTGGGAGACATGGGTTGGACATGGGTGGGGGCCTGCTGGCAGGTTCCCCACAGTGCTGGGGGTGGTGGGAGACATGGGTGGGGGCCTGGTGGAGGGTGTCCCTGGTGGATGGGGGGTGGGGGTGGTGGGAGACATGGGTTGGACATGGGTGGGGGCCTGCTGGCAGGTTCCCCACAGTGCTGGGGGTGGTGGGAGACATGGGTGGGGGCCTGGTGGAGGGTGTCCCTGGTGGATGGGGGGTGGGGGTGGTGGGAGACATGGGTTGGACATGGGTGGGGGCCTGCTGGCAGGTTCCCCACAGTGCTGGGGGTGGTGGGAGACATGGGTGGGGGCCTGGTGGAGGGTGTCCCTGGTGGATGGGGGGTGGGGGTGGTGGGAGACATGGGTTGGACATGGGTGGGGGCCTGCTGGCAGGTTCCCCACAGTGCTGGGGGTGGGGGTGGTGGGAGACATGGGTTGGACATGGGTGGGGGCCTGCTGGCAGGTTCCCCACAGTGCTGGGGGTGGTGGGAGACATGGGTGGGGGCCTGGTGGAGGGTGTCCCTGGTGGATGGGGGGTGGGGGTGGTGGGAGACATGGGTGGGGGCCTGGTGGAGGGTGTCCCTGGTGGATGGGGGGTGGGGGTGGTGGGAGACATGGGTTGGACATGGGTGGGGGCCTGCTGGCAGGTTCCCCACAGTGCTGGGGGTGGGGGTGGTGGGAGACATGGGTTGGACATGGGTGGGGGCCTGCTGGCAGGTTCCCCACAGTGCTGGGGGTGGTGGGAGACATGGGTGGGGGCCTGGTGGAGGGTGTCCCTGGTGGATGGGGGGTGGGGGTGGTGGGAGACATGGGTGGGGGCCTGGTGGAGGGTGTCCCTGGTGGATGGGGGGTGGGGGTGGTGGGAGACATGGGTTGGACATGGGTGGGGGCCTGCTGGCAGGTTCCCCACAGTGCTGGGGGTGGGGGTGGTGGGAGACATGGGTTGGACATGGGTGGGGGCCTGCTGGCAGGTTCCCCACAGTGCTGGGGGTGGTGGGAGACATGGGTGGGGGCCTGGTGGAGGGTGTCCCTGGTGGATGGGGGGTGGGGGTGGTGGGAGACATGGGTTGGACATGGGTGGGGGCCTGCTGGCAGGTTCCCCACAGTGCTGGGGGTGGTGGGAGACATGGGTGGGGGCCTGGTGGAGGGTGTCCCTGGTGGATGGGGGGTGGGGGTGGTGGGAGACATGGGTGGGGGCCTGGTGGAGGGTGTCCCTGGTGGATGGGGGGTGGGGGTGGTGGGAGACATGAGCAGGTGTGCAGGGTAGTTCCCTGTGGTGTGTGCTGCCTGCAGGGGCCGTGGAGGGTGTACAGGTAATGCCTGGGAGCACACAGCCATATCGCGTGTGGAACTTCCCGCGCACCCCTGCAATCCACGTACCCGGCCATATCGCGTGTGGAACTTCCCGCGCACCCCTGAAATCCACGTACACGGCCATATCGCGTGTGGAACTTCCCGCGCACCCCTGAAATCCACGTACCCTGCCATATCGCGTGTGGAACTTCCCGCGCACCCCTGCAATCCACGTAC
Organism: Ambystoma mexicanum; assembly: GCF_040938575.1. NCBI lineage: Eukaryota > Metazoa > Chordata > Amphibia > Caudata > Ambystomatidae > Ambystoma > Ambystoma mexicanum. Next base: position 483,594,574 of record NC_090927.1, read on the forward strand.
CCGGCCATATCGCGTGTGGAACTTCCCGCGCACCCCTGCAATCCACGTACCCGGCCATATCGCGTGTGGAACTTCCCGCGCACCCCTGAAATCCACGTACCCGGCCATATCGCGTGTGGAACTTCCCGCGCACCCCTGAAATCCACGTACCCGGCCATATCGCGTGTGGAACTTCCCGCGCACCCCTGCAATCCACGTACCCTGACTAATCGCGTGTGGAACTTCCCGCGCACCCCTGTAATCCACGTACCCGGCCATATCGCGTGTGCAACTTCCCGCGCACCCCGGTATGCACGCACACGTTTATTTTTTCTCTCAGCGCGTGTCTGTGTTTGTGGGTACCCCTTTGTACGTCATTTGTCCTGGAGGGCCACAGTATTGGACATTGATCATGTCTGTATATAGGTGCTATTTGTTGGCGCACCTTTTAGCGCACATTTCTTGCAGGCGCAGAGACGCTACCGCCTGCTTTCTTGTGGCGGTCGTGTTTGTGCCTGTTTGTGCCTGTGTGCTGCTTTGAGCGTGCGCTTTTTTGCCCTATTCTATTCCATGAATACGTGTTGTATGCGAGCGTGTGGGCGTTCCGCGCACTTGCCTCCTATACTTTCCCCGTGCCGCCCACATTCTTCCCCATTCCGAGTGTTGTGCCCCATTTTATTCCCCATTCCGAGTGTCCCGCCCTGTGTTCCGCCTACTTTAGAGCTGTGCGCTGCGCTCGGAGTGATAGCGCAGTGGCCGTGGCGCACGACGTTGGTTGACCTGTGCGCCGGCCTGCGCCGCGCGCTTTTTCAGCGCACGTCCTCTGCTTTTCTTGCGCACGGACTTCCATGAATCGACGTGCGCTGGTTTCCCTGCGCTTTTCGCTAATTTTCGGCGCAGCGCACGTATTGGCCCCTCTGCGCCGGGATTTTCGGCGCACATTTATTCCATGAATCGGCCTGTAAATGCCTGTGCACTATGGTATTTATACGGTTTGGATACTTTAGCGATGGGTGATTTACATTGGCTGGATCAGATTGAGGGATACTTCTGGGGAAGGGTCCTTGGTCTGCCCCAGTCAGCGCCAATCGAATACATTTGTTTGGAGCTTGGCCTAGTATCATTAAAGGCCAGGCTACCATAAGACAGGGCATGCTATACCTGAACATGTATTCCAACCCAAGTTGCCAATTACTTGCACTGATGTCTGCCCCAGTTGGGGCCACAAAGCAAACTAAAGGGAAGGATTTTGTTAACTGTATGACAAAGTGTTTTTCCGTCATCGTGTGGACCCCGGATTTTACAAGGGGTCCAGGCCTCACGTATTGTGTTGCATACTTAAAAAATACGACTGTGGGATTGGACAAAGAACTCTGTCCATCTCTCCAAACTTAGATCCTATGTGGGCGTGGTAAATGTAATGCACATCTACCTTAGGGCACAACGATATGTTTTAAAATGCCCAAGCCCAGCGGTCAGAGATTTTTTATTGAAACTCAGGATGAATCAACTTCATTTGTTTTCAACAACTGGGGCTAGGAATAACATCCTGCGTCAGGATCGAACATGTTGAATCTGTAAAAGTGATGTACTGTTGGAGACATCCAAACATTTGTTTACTGAGTGTTCAGGTTTGGGACCAGAGATTATGACTATGGTTGGCAAACTTGTACATTGTTATGAGTGAATTAAAACGGACCCTTTTTGGATATATTGTCTAAATACTGAGAGCGAAACAGTGCATTTAGCCTTATTAAGGATTTGGTGTAACATAAAGACATAACTAGCCAAGGAATAAGGTTCGGATTTAAAAGGCCAGGCTACCATAAGACAGAACATGCTATACCTGAACATGTATTCCAACCCGAGTTGCCAATTACTTGTACTGATGTCTGCCCCAGTTGGGGCCACAAGGCAAACTAAAGGAAAGCTTTTTGTTAACTCTATGACAAAGTGATTTTTCGTCATCGCGTGGCCCCGGATTTTACAAGGGGGACCAGGCCTCACATTAAATTAAAACAGACTCTTTTTGGATATATTGTCTAAATACTGAGAGTGAAACAGTGCATTTAGCCTTATTTAGGATTTGGTTTAATATTAAGAAATGACTGGCCAAGGTATAAGGTTCAGTTTTCCTAGGTTATAAAACTTACTGATAAGGGACATGCAGTTGCTCTCAGTGATATTATATGCATTTAATTTTGTTTTTAAGATTGCAGGCAATGGTGACTTACATTTTTACTATTTATAATATTAACTATGTTTACCCTGAGAGAACTGTTTCATGTTTCTTGTTTCTTATTTTTTGTCTCCTATATTAGTGGTATTTAGCACACTTTCATTAAAACAGGCTCGTAAAAAGAGATGAAATAGAACCAATTATATACACTAAAACAGCTAAATTAATTCCATTCAGAACAAAGATCACCAGTAAAAGCCAGAAATATGCAGATTATATCATTACAATCTAATGTTACAGCGTGTGAGGAGTGCATAGGTAGCATGAGTGGGATGTGTCCGTATTAGTTTTCATATACTTTTTAATGTGTATTAAAATAGCACAGTAGTCATTTAAGTTAGGTTCGTTTGTGTGATGTTTGAGTGTATGTATTGATATATGGACATGTGACATATTGCTTTTAATCTGCATCTTAGTCTATCACATCACGGTGCTGCAATATCGTGCTTGGTTTGTGTGTGAGCCAGCTGGTGACAGGTCTTTTTGTGTCTTTCTGATGGGAACTATAATTAGTCAATGTATTGTTGCACTGCATTGTATTTATGTGCTGTAAGACCGAGATCGCATATTAGGTAACATGAGCTGGATGTTTTGTATAATGTTAATATGCTCATTAAGAATACTCTGTGCAGTGTTACTAAAAGACGATTATGGAATTCGGTAGGGTGTTAGGATATTGCAGTTTGGGTCTTGAAACAATGTTCAACTGTAATATCATGCATGTCCTAAAATAGCACGAGTGTTACTTGCATTTGCTAGTGTTTGTGTTATTTCGATGTATCTTTTAATATGGTATGCAAATAGAATATGCGACTTTTGGCATGTTTTGGTGCGTTGTTTGATACACTTCACAAATGTGATGTATACCTTTTTAAAATGGAGCATTAGTACATTACATTTGAATGCATGAAGTTGTTTGTGGGTGCAGAGTGAGCTAGTGCTGTATTGAGATGCCTCATAGGTCTCATTAGGCCATCAGGTGTTGGATGAGATTTATGATGTGTTGTGGAACTATTTTCTTGGCTATATCAGTGTACTGATGCATATGTGATGTGGGCCGTTTATGTGTGACACTGTGCATGCATGGGGTGAATATATGAATATATGCAGGCACGAGCGTTATGGGGATCTGTACCCATCAGAACAAGTTCTTTACATTAGATTTGTCGCTCTTAGTGTTCGCTTTACTCGTATAGTTCTAGTATGTCTTGTCTCCATGTACGCTGTGCAGTTGCTCCTTACGCGGGGGTGTGGTAACACTCAAAGAAACCTGTTTCATTTTCACCACTTCACTCATTCATTCACATTCGTAGTCTGAATAAAAGTGTGTTTGAAGCTTGGTTGAAACTGTCTGTGCCTGTGTGTATGAATGACAGAGAAAGAGAAATATACAGAGAACGAGAGATCAAGACAAAGCACATGTGTGAATGTGCAAATGAGTGAGTGGATGAGTGCACATCCATGCACATGTGTTTGCAGAAATTGCCCTTGTGGAAGTGCGCCATAGATGCAGCATAGCTTGACAGTCGGGCCATGTCCTGCAGGAAGAGACAGGGCTACTTAAGCATAGATTCTAACGTAAGTGATTGTGGGAAACAACTGCTTTCCCAAGCTTTTGTGCAATGGCTTAATTGAGAGGGCGTGGGTGACACTTTGGGCCTCATTCCAAGTATTTGAGGTAATCATGGCGCTATTAGCACCATAACTACCTCCAATACCGGTACCGAGTCTGCCCTGGTTCAATGGGGACTTACCGATCTATTCCGACCTTTGCGGGACCGGTAAATCCCCATTGAAAAAGCCATTCCCCATTCCCATTTGAGCTCCCATAGGACTCAATAGGAAGGCGCTAATAACAGTAGCGCAAATTGCAGTACCGTTATTAGCTCTAAATTCCCTTAACGGGTCCCGTCCTTAACGCCTGGCAAAACCAGGCGTTAAGGAAGGGTCCCGCTAAGGGAACTTGGAATAGGGCGCAAAGGGATTACCGGCACCGGTGTCCTTACAAGTGCCTGGTATCCCTTTACGCCCAACTCGTAATGAGGCCCTTTATCACAAGCAGGTACGTCATTTCACTAAAATGCCAGGGATAGCGGGAGTGAATTCACGCGACCCTTGAACCCCGGTGACGTCCCAGCAATTATGTTATTTGACTAAAACACCCCGAAGTGACATCACGGGAAGTGATGGGACACAACCTTTTACCCCTTGGCGAAACAGGACGTGGCATCACATAGCATTGTTCCTAAGTACACTACGAAACATATGGTTACGATATCACTGTAATGTGATATACATTTCATACATGAATGGATCACCATATGTACCGTTAATATCAGTGTATATATGCCCATATTACCAAATTAGTGGGAAGGCAAGCAGACATCCAAGACCAAATGCTAAAGATGTGTTAGTATATCGCACTTACACTTAACCACTTTATTTAGAACAAATATACATACAATATCACCCAACCTGTGTTTGTACTCATTTATCAACCTCAGAAGGATGAAACGCTGAGTTGCCCTTGCCGGGATTTCAAACCTGCAGATCACGCAGCAGCGAGCTCTCATCCCACTGAGCTATCCTACCGGCTATAGCTATCTTACCAGCTATAGTAAAATGAGCAATTACATGTCTGAATGTTCTCAAAGTCAGAAAGCAAATTACACTCTATAGTGGATAACATTAAACTGGTAACTGAGATTTAACAGCAGTCCAGTTCATCTGCAGGTCTGGTGCAAAGTTGGCCACATGCCAACCCTACGTAGATCTAATTTTCAGGCTTTAGACTTTGGCAAAATAAAAACCATTGGGAGGGTTCAGAACTGTGTATTAAAGAATTTAGAGTAGTGCAGGGAAAGCAACGCACTCACAGGGCATCCCCTCCTCTAGTCACCTCTTACCTCATACATGCAAACAAACATGCTGAACAGCATGCCAGGGAGAAAGGAAAGATAGACACATTCCTACAAAGCATTAATTGTGGCACAATGAAATCAATAGCCCCTTTATGTGCTGTGGTCAACCATTTCTTCTCTCTACACAAGCTTATAGGTGCAAGAATTTTGGCAAGTGACCAGGGACACCGAGATGGATTGTCTTGTGATGATCGGAACAGAGACAATGGCAGAAAAACAACATGCTATAACTGCACTTTGGAAAAGCAAAATACATTGTCCAAAATGGATGCTTATTCTACTCTAAATGCTTTTTGGAAGTTTTTGTCTGCATTGTGAATGTGGGGTGTTTAAGAACAGACTCAACCCCTGAAGTGTGTCTGAAATAAACCTTTAATGAGTCTAGCAATTATTATATATAATTCTAGAAAGACACATTATTTGTGATTCCATTCTTTCTTATTTAGGGTCACTGCTCAAAGTCTTACACTTGTGAAACCACTGTTGTTGTTTTAGAGGCTTGAACATGAAAGGCAGCCACTCCAGAAACAAAGAGCCACATGGCGCTGGCCACATTGCAGGAGCTTCCATTTAAAAAACAAAACCAGACACATTTCTTTATTTTTTATTTTTTAGGGGTAGCAAGGGAGGCCACAGGAGTAGCAAGAGAGACCACATGGTGTGACCCCCTGGACACCCCCAAAGGACGTCCCTGCTCACAAGTAGTTAAATAACGAACATAAGTCTGTGTCTGTGTGTGTCCCTGCACTTGTGCACACTATTTCTTGACCTCAGCTGATTACCATAGGTTCATTTGCAGGAGAGCACACATTTAGAAGGTGATTCGGTCACTCCGTCTTTGCACTGCCCTCAGAGACTTTTTCACACGTAAATAAAACAAACGTGTCCCTTTATGAAGTGAACATTATGATGCACTGGAGTCATGGTTTGTTTTTGCATCGCCCATGCAGCTATGAACTAGGTGTGAAGTGTCTGGGAACTCTTACAGCTGTATTTTCTGTGCCAGCACTAATTAAAAAAAAATGTATCAATGTTTTATATCTTAAAAATAGAAACGTGGGCTTATAATTGCGTTGACAAGATTTATTGTAATTATGCATGCATCATTAAGAGAAATTCATGTATTGAATTGTAGATTTTGTTTTTTTTATTGTAGGTCTTCGTTTGTATTGTTTTTTGCTTATAATTATGAAATTGCCGATGTGGTTACATATATACGTTTTTTAATAAACTGTATCAGAATAAAAATCAAGAAACACAGCTAATTGACTTCGCTCATCATTTCTTCAAGCAGTAACTAAAGCATATCCTAAAGCACAAAACGTCCAATGTCAATGGTTACAGAAAGAAAACTACTTCAGTAAGAAATCGCTTTCGGAAAAAGAATTGTGAGACCATTGTATTTGGATGCATTTCACAAAGTGCAGGGAATGCATTCGGAATCGTGTGCTGCTTCAATTTAAATAACCGTGATTAACCCACTCCTTGCCGGCGAGCCTGGGAGAGCCTGAGGCTCAGTTTGAAATGATCTCTTCGGTGCATGCGGTCCCCCTGGGGCTCCTGAGGATGAAATGCAGTATGTATTTGAGAGCCTGCCTTGCACTTTTAATAATCATTAAACCTGGTCCCTGCTGCTCTGAAGTGTTGGCATCCTGATTATTCACCTGAGGGCTAGGCACGTAAATGGATAGGAGGGTGGGAGCTGTGGGTCGTGGCGGCAGAACCATCAAGGGAAGGCACACTCCCAAACCAGGGGACTTATACACATCCGAGACTAAACCCTAAATATACCTTTAATAAAACGTGTACAATATGTCACTGCCCATATATGATGCTATGGCTCGAATCATGGATGAAGTACATACAGAAAGGCTGGCCGGTTCTGCTGCTCATGCGTGGCCTCTCCTTCCATCCCTTCTAGGCCCGAGAGGATATTCCTTTGAAAAAAAAGACCTGGCATTTGGGACCTTCTACGTGTTTAGCAGAAACAACATAAACATAGAAAATGTACTTTAATCTTCTCATAATTAATCCCTCGCGGGGTGTCCCTGTTTGCCCTGCATGCTTAATGGCATTAGAAGACAGACCAATTGATTTAAGAATCGGATTTGCTTTTGGGAACTACACTCACTGAAAATGTTTCCGGTCATTGTGACTGTGCAAGATGATTCTATGTTATCAAAGTAAAAAGCGCCTACCCCTTGAATACTCTGGAGATCTATACGAGCTCGGCAGGGCGGTATTAAGTGGAGGTAAAGTGGTGGCAATTCGATCACTGACACTTTACTGTCATTTTGCCGAAACCTCCAAATTATGACGTTTGATGTAAAGTGGAGATTTCCTCAGATGTTTGCTGGTGCTGTGTTTTCCGCCTGAACTGCAGTAACTAGAGGGATTATCACGAGAAGTACCACTCGTGGTAATTCCTCCTGTATACCCCTGAAGTCTTATAGGCTCCAGGAATGAGGATTAACACTGTCATTACCACACATGTGATCCGTTGGTAAATCCATCGGACCATGTGACACCAATGTTAAGTGTGTTTGGATGTATTTCCTTGAGGAATTCCACCAACGACCTCATTACGGGGATGGCAGTAACTTGCCGGAAACGGTGCTGATACGTTGCTACCGGCACCCTTATTTCCAGACCGTCACACTCATAATGAGGCCCCCTGTATTTCTTGTGGCTTGTTGACAGTTCTCCTGAAGCTTGGAGCTTTAGGTTTGCATCCGGCAATGCTGCACTGTGAATATTGGGCTTGTACCCCCTACTTGCTAGTGTTTTGGATAACACAGATTTGCCCTTCCAAGAGAATCATTAATGTCTGATTAATTTTCTGGAATTTTTCTTAGAAACATGATTGTTTCTACTATGAAGGCATTTGTTCCTCAAAAGTGGTCCCACTGGAAGGGGCAGAAACTCTTACAGGGCGGTCACGTAGGGGGAAGGCGGGAAAGCAATTTCTCCAGCCCTCAGCCTATGTAAGGGGCTTTGCAGAAAGTGTGCAGAACATTTCTGTTTTCTTTTGTTTTGGAGCGGGGCACCAAAACGGACAGGGAGCCTGAGGCTGCTCATACTTTCTCTGTGCTGCCCCCCATTCATTTGTGATGTGTTTCAACGCCTTCCGAATGTATTCCTGGCTCACCTGCAGGGCCATTCTCACCCTGTGACCATCAACATTTCATGCTGCAAGTGTCAAAGGCTGTCTGCAACCAAATAACCCGTGTGCAGGCTTTTATATTGGTGGTCTCCTTTACATTTTATGTAGCAATTTATCATATCTATTCAACTTCTTGAAGTTTGCATTTTTCACTAAATTTGTCAAATATGAATTCTTAGAATGTGTTCTCCTTGTTTTTCACATTTCACTTTGTAGAATTGCACAGGTGCATTATAATGTTTTAATTCCTTTTTTAATAATTACTCTTCTAACATGGAACTATGCTTGTTTTTTTCTAACATGTTTCTATAACCTTATATATTGGCAGTTTTACTTATGAGCCCCGGTTGTTTTACAAAAAACTCAATTGAAGGATAGGCTACAACATTTAGTGGTTGGGGAGATTTCCGGGGGGATTTGTCGCCCAAAGACAAATCAATGAAATAAATACATGTTGCACGCTGTCCCCAGTTTAAACAACCAAAAGTCAGGCAAATGAGTTCTACACAAATGTACAATACTTATTTTGGTGGAATCTTGATAGGTTTGCTTGATATGGCAATTCATATTTGTATGGGATTTGGATGGATGAATGGGATGTTTTTCTCACACTTTTGAAGGTTGAGGTGTATCATTTGGAAACATGAAAAACAAATTACCAAATGGTGTGATACTGGGTAAAGCGCACCCATCGGCTGTGCCTCAGCCATGTTATGTGCTAACATAAAATAGTAACCTATATATATATATATATATATATATATATATATATATATAAATAAGCATTGGCAAAGCCACTAGTTTTGGTTTTGGTATACGCATTACAAAAAAGGTCTTTGAGAAGGGAAGCATTGGGGCAAAGGCAAGATTGGTGAACGGTAAAAGAGTGGAGCTTTCTTGGCGCTGTCTGCAGACATATGGTCGGTGAGAGGGGGGTTGTGCAGTGCACTGGGAATGCACAGAAGCCTCTACTATTATATTTTATATATTTTTTTTTATTTAAACATACAGTTAAAACACAACAACTTTCGTTTCTTTACCTATATCCCAGGAACAAACCTAGAAAATGAAATGATAAACTAATATTAAGAGTACCAACCGTTAAAATTCCTTAACACAGATCCAGCGACAGTCATCAAAGATAGGAGTAAATGTAAATTCCTGTGCAAAGTGCTACGAAACGGGTGCAAGCTATGACTGAATAAGATGGAATACCCCCCATCCTCTTCAGGCTAAGCTTCCCGCTGAATCATCTGCAGTTACTCCATTGTCCCAAAATACTAGGATGTTACAGAGTCTTGATTTTACAAGGCCCTGTGATCTCACTGAGTTTCTTTTTGAAGATTCTCTCTAGGAATGTTACCAGACATCTAGTTGTAGCCGGATTGTTGCCCCATATAGGGGCTCCCAACAGAGATCAGCGTTGGTACCTGCTATATTCCGCAGTCTTCCATACAGAATCAAGGTTCTCTCCGTGCGCAACTCTGGACAGTAGAGGATCAAGTGTTGTAGTGTTTCCTCACTGTAGTTACACAGCCTGCAGCTTTTATCCTTCTCCCTTCCTCCATAACGGCACACTACTGATCTTGTGTGTTGCATGTTAAGGCAAAATCTCAGAAGCGTATCTCGATAGCTAGGGTTTAGTGATTTCTTTAGATTTGCTGGCACAACATTAGGGAGGTTAAACAGTGATTTTGATAAGGTATGGTGTTCTGAGGATGATCTCTTTGTTTCTGTTTCAGTCCAATCTACAGCCCGCCAGCTCCCTTGACCAGTAAGGGATTTTCACACAAGGTTATTAGAGACAGGCCCAAGTTAACCAAAATGTCTTGGCATTCTGTGCTCCATTCTTTCAATACCCAGTCATAAGAGCCCTTAGGCCTCTTCTTAATGATTTCATATTGAGGTTGTCAGTCCCAGGCATTCACTTTGCCAAATACTGAGAGATTTCGAGACGATTCTTACATGCATAGATAGAATGCCCAATGTGTGCCTTATGATTGCCACAGGGATCGATTTAGGCAGCCTCAGTATGCGTTTCCAGAATTTACTCTCCATCGATTCCCAAATTTTCCATGTTAAGCCCAGGCCTGCTTCACCCCCATAGGTCAGCACAGGCACCACCTTCTGATTGTAGAACTGTATTATCAGTGATAGAGAAAATGTGCTGTATTTTCTGACAATCACAAGAGCCTGTGCTGTCAACTGGTCGTTTTTCAAGATTAGATTTGCGATCGAGGCTTCTCTGTTCTGCTGTCACTTATCATAATTCCTAGCTATTTATTGGACCTTGTTGGAGGGATTATGCTGTTTCCCATCCTAAATCAGAAGGGGTTTCTCTTCCTACCTCCCACAGAGTTTTGTTTTAGGAGGATCTCAGTTTTTTCTTCATTTATTGTTTGGTTGTTCAAGGCTACTTAAGCCAGCAAAGCCTCAAGTTTTTCTGAACTCCAATGGGGGTCCTATCCAACAGGACCAGATTGTCTGCGTGCTAGAGCCAGCCGGCCAACTTGGGATTAATCCTTGGCAGACAAGATCTAGGGGGGTCCAATATGTTCATCATGTCACTACTATAAACTTCTTTACAGGGGTGCAAGTCAGTGGACAGTGAGTGGAGAATGAGTTAGATAGTACGGATTGGAAGTTGGAGAAGGCAGCCTTGTGGAAGGGCATGAGTGTGAAGAAGGAGAGTGAGAACTGTAGGTCGGAGAGAAAGAGGGAATGGCAGAAGGTTTACATTTCATTTTAGTAATAGGTAAAGCAAGTCATGAGGAAAGGACAGAGTGTGGAAAGGAGTTGGTGGTGGAAACAATTGAGTAATCAGATATGTGTGGTGTGACAGTAGTATTAGTGGCTGAGAGGAGGAGATGAATAAGAGATCCAAAGATGTATCCCTTGTGTGGGTAGGTGGTTATGGATAGAGTTGAAAGAGAGGCAAGCTTAAAGTCACCTAAGAGAATGAGGGGATGTTTAGTGAAAAGAGAATCAAAGAGTTTCCCAAGATCATCAAAGAATGGTCCAGTGGGACCTGGAGGGCGATAGATGGAGATGACGTGAACTGATAAGGCAGAGCAATAGTTCAGATGGTGAATTCAAAAGAGGTAGGAGAGGATGTGGCATTGGAGATTGATGAGGCATTGAAGTGGGAAGAGAGTAGGTGTCAGACACCTCCACTTCTGCCAGTCAGTCGAGGGGAGTGAATGAGGCATAGTTTGGAGTCAGGTAGGGTTGGCAGAGTGGCAGTGGCAGATAGAGAAATCCAAGTTTCAGTGATAGCAAGATGATCTAGGGGAGGAGAGCTGCAGTGAAAGTAATCAGTGACGTTTTGTTGCACACAGACTGAGCATTCCAGAGGGCAATGTTCAGTTAATGAGACAAGGAAGGCTAGAGAAGTTGAATCTGAGAGGAAGAAAGGCATGATGGATAGATGTAGGAAGAGGTATGGTTAGCTTGTCAGCTTTATTTGTTGGAAGGAGGTGGAAGAGAGATGGAATAGTGGGAGTATTGAGTTTTATAATAGGGATAGGAAAGGAGGAGTTGTAGCATCATGGGAGCAATCGTAAGGAGAGGTGAGTAGGAGGAGCATGAGGAGGAGCAGGAGTGAATGCATTATCGGTGAGTAGCACAGTGAGAGACAGTACAATAATTAGGCATGGAGGGGTGTTCACAGGTGCAGGTGAACGCAAATAGTTGTTTTAGTGGAGTGTTGGAGTTTGATTTGAATGGTGTTTGTGTGTTGTATGCAAGGCATTCTTGTGGCAACCTGTGACAAACAGGGGCTAACAGGGAATACAGAATGAAATAGAGAAAGATATGGTAGCAGCCCACAGCTCTGTCCTCCCCTTGCTCTGGTCACCTGGGTGAATGGACACCCAAAGGACAGTGCATATATACCCAAAGTTACCTCGGAGGTAACTCTGTGAGAGGTCATGGGGGCAGTCCCTAGATCAAACCTGAATGCTTCTTTTGGGTCTCCTCACCTCTGCAGGCAGCCTAAGGCAGATGGAAAGAGGGCATCTGGTGGTGTTGGGGTGAGCTTCATGTTGCTTCCAGCCCAGAGGAAGTCCCTTCTGGAGGGGGAAAGACGCATTTGTGTGAAAAGCATGAGAGAGCAAAGCACATTTGCAGGTAGGCTGAGCTATGTCAGCTGTTTTCTACAGCATCCAGTTGCTGACATATTTTTTTTTTTTGGCAATCAAATATCCCGTACACATGGGGAAAATAAATAGGCACCATTTTCATGCACAATCACAAAATAATATTGTGCACCATTCAAACTTTGTTAAAGAAACACATGGCTCACATATGGTCATAATCTTAAATGCACTTTCACAATAAAGGCTTTGTTGTTCGTATAATGAATATAAATAAGTACTCGTTCAATGTCCATTCAACTTTGAAATACGTTTGATGAAATACATAGTATTTTTCCTTTGTGTGCTTTGCAGTTGTGTTTCTGTTCAGTACTTGCTTCTTGCTTGCAATCTGGATTGTGAGTCTTGCAGGTATATTTGTGTGAAATGCAGAATGGTGAGGCAAAGGCAAGCAGACCATTGCTTATCATATTGATATACATTATTGCATATACATGTGCATGGGTGTATCACTTTGTCTTATTATTTAAGTTTAATTTCCCTTTTTTGTGTGTGTGGCTCAATGTCAAACCCGGAAATCCTGCAACATGATCCAGTAAAAGCCATAGCAACCAATCAAACTAAATGTCCACCAAGGTTGTATCAAATTGAAGTACTTCTCTTAATGGCACCATTTAAAAATGACTACACTCATTGGACTGCATTTTAGGGTAACATTGGCTACAATGCTATTATCAGAATCCAGAATCCAAACAATTATGGTATACTTTGGCATTCTGTCATAGCAATATTGATGTTTTATATTTACACATGTGTTTTCAAGGCAATATAAAAAAAAAACTCTTTTTTCTTCTGCACTTGCCCTTCACCCTAGTACAACTGCATTGCCATTCTCTGCTGTCACTTCTCATGCTCCCTTCATAAATTGCTTCGCTGAGGGCACACTAAGGTGATTTATTTTCACAGGATGTCATTTGAAATACTTTTTCCCCACATAGTTAACCTTGGATTATCCATGAGTGGTGGACTCGTGGGAACACACACACACACACACTTTTTCTATGAATATGGTTTTGTATGAGATGAATGTTTCATTTGGAACTATGACACTACACGACATATCCGACGATGCCCACCATGTAAGCAACTCCAGCTGGAATAAGGATACTATTAGCAGGAATCTGCCAATAAAAGTAGCTGTCCAATCCTTAAATATTCTGATGAAGTGTACTGTCCATGGTCAATATATCTTAATCATAAAACGTCCAAGTTTCAACTAGTACCAACACACATCCACTTCAGAACGCATAATAGTCCAAAATGGGTATTTTTTGATTTAGCATTGGGAGTGTGTGTCAAGCTGGAGGGAGCGTTGGCGTGCACCTGATCTTGGCGTCTGAGGTGTAGTATCAGCCACAGTGTTCCTTGAAGGTTGAGCCAGAACTGAAGAGTTGTAGCGTAAAAGCATTGCCCTGTAACTGCCAACCCAGACAATATACCAGGAGTAAGGAGACAGGACAATACTTCTTGCACCATGGAATGGAAAACCTGAGTGTGTTCAGCTGGTACAAAAAAATGGGAATCCAGGTATACCAAAGAGGGTGGGCAGGCAAGGCAGAGGCAAGGCAAGAGCAACCACGAGGCATCAAGGAGAGGAGAGCAACAAGGCAGAAAGCAAGCAGGCAGAGAACTGGGAGGAAAGCAGCAAGAAAGAAGGATACATCCAGGAGCGATTGACAGAGAACAAGAAGAAGGGAACAGGAGTGAGAAACAAGAGTGTTGAGACATGCCTAGCTGCGCCTACTTCCTGCTTTTGTATGTGTGAGTGTGATTGCTAGGCAACGCTGTGGTATGGTCGGTCAGGCAAACGTGGCCACAACGAGCTGCCTTCCACTGCATAGGTTTGGACCCCTGCTGGGCCAGCAGAGAGCCGGTGAAGACCGGAGAAGCGCGGTGGGGGACCAGCCCATCAAGACCTAGGTACGGGGTGTGCCCCCAGGCGGGCTGGCTATGCACGGGCCAGTTGTCGTACAGCCGCTAGGCTCCCGGGCCTCAATTGAGGAACCTGGAGTTACGCGACAGCGTAACAGTGTGTGGATCCAAATGAGCTCTTTAAGGGTGCAGAATATATTTGTGATGCACAAAATGAACAGGGCTTCATTCATCAAATGGACACTTACGTGGCAAAGCAGGAACGGTCCCCTCTAAAGAAGAGTCTTCTGTAGGTTTGGCAGGGTGCATAGAATTGCATATAGGCAGTGAGGGTTCCAGTGATATGCTTGGCACCTGATAGTAACATACTCATGTCTCTGGATCGAACGTGTAGTGGAGAGACTGTTCTTCATTTAACCCTTGTGCAAACTCTAGCCAACCAGTTACAAATGGTCCTTCATAGATTCATTTGGTTGAATGTGTTTTTTCGGCTTCTTCTGTACTACTGCAGAGACTCAGAGATGCGTTCAATTCCACCTAAGGATTGTTATTGGCCTTTCACTGATTTAATTCATTGACATTTATATTCATCTACTAGTCTGTCCCTTGACTATTAGCTTGAAAAAGGTCTTTGTTTTCTTTTATTTGCAGCAATAATAACAAACAAAAGTCAGGTTCCTCCATCCATAAAATTTAGGGAGAATCATCAGATGTGGTGGTGGCACTGCACCGCTGCTGGGCCAGTGCAAAATACAGTAAGCATCCCTTAACTCCTTTCTGGCTCGGAATCACCAAGTCCTGTGACAGCACTGGGGTCATTGGGAAGGAGATTGGGTAAAGAAATCAAAGAAACATGATGCTTTGGGAGACAGGTAAGCTTATTGGCTAGTGATGGACACCAGGAGCATAAGCAGCAACTGCAGAGAAGGACTTTCATCTTGAGTCTCAGAAGGGAATGACGGTTCACAACATAGTTCTGTCAGGAGACAAAGTAGATGCGGCCAATTTGCTGTTGTGGCTGTAAAGAACGTGTCTTACATTAAGTGCAAGAATATGAAAGGATGAGGGGAAGGAGGCCAGTAAAAGATGAGATTGGCTGGAGTGCTGGCTTCAATTTTAGTTGGTGGCTCGCTAAGTTAAGCTAGCGTCAAGAGCAGTATAAAGAACGGGAAAGCAGCGTGAGATGATAGGAACTAAAGGTAGGAGCAGCAAGGAGAGAGCACAGGGCCAAAAGAGGAGAATAGTGCAGATTCACTAGGACCAGGCTACATTTGCATGTCACAGGGCATGCGAAGAGGTAAGCCAATCAGTATGAGTGGGTAACAGTGTCTGCTACCGGAGTGACAGAGCAAAAAGGGGACTCAATGAGGGACTTCAATATCTGAAGCAGCCCAAATGTGATGGTTGGGCACCAAGAAATAGAAACCCAGTACTGAAAAGGGAAGCACACTGACAGAGGTCAGAAGAGAGGAAGAATATGTACAGGGCTGGTTCAGACATAAAGACATGGAGCTACCCAACCCACACATGGGGGATTCATTTGAAAATTGACAAACGGGTACATTAAGTTATAGCAGCAATGCATTATGCTTCTATGTCTTCATTCAATACTTCATCCCATTTTCTATTGTTTTCAAGGGAAGAAAGGGTGCAAAGCAGGGTTAACATCTCTTCAATGCTTTCCTCCTCTGTTTTTAGTGTGCACTTTAATTTACATCTGCATGAAATTTAATTTTCATGCAGTGCAAAACAAATTAATGGAGCAAAACAAAAGAGGTGATGGCTGGAAGGTTGGGAATTAGACCTACCCTCTGGAATAGCTCTGGGTAACACTTCAGACCATCGGCCTGCCAAGCCATTATCGAAAGTGGAAAAACCATATGCAAATCAGGCTTTGTCCCACCCTGCAAAGACCAGTCCAGCTCAAACCGCTTGGTCACATCTCTTCTGCCTCAGACCCACAAAAGACCTACGAAATGTTTTGGCCTCATTGGGTGTCATCAGTGAGGTTTAGTTTGGGTCTCTAGGCTCAGCACCCTCAGGACTTTTGTTTGGGCATGCATATCCCACTCGGGATAACAAAAGCAAAACAAAAAAGAGGATGGCTGGAAGCTTCTGAATTTATCTTACTTCCTGGCATAACCCTGGGCAATCCTCCAGACCATCGTTGTTCAGCCTGCCAAGCCATTACAGAAAGAGGAAAGACTACATGCAAGTCAGGCTTGTCCCCAGCTCAGAAGGGGCGGTTTAGCCCAAACTGCTTGGCCACATCTGTTCTACATGAGACCACAATAAACCCTCATAGATGTTTAACTCCCATTGCACCTCTCCAGGGAGGTGTAGCTTGGGTCTCTAAGCAGAGCATACTTGGGACCCATGTCTGGCATCCCACTCCACTTGGGATGACTAAAGCAAAACAAAAAAGGTGGTGTCTGGAAGGTTTATACATAATCTAAACCTCAGTGCATTGTTCAGGCAATGGATAAAAGGAAGCCGCTTCAATTGGAATCAATTTGTTATGTAAAAGCAAACTTTACAAATATTATTTATATTTTTACCAAAACAGATATTAAAAGGTAACTACACCTGGATGTACTATTCACATTTACGCTCTAAGAGCTAATGGTGACATTTCCCTGCAGGCAAATATCACTTGTAAAATAACCCCCATGTAGAAACAGGTAATGGGTGAACTCAGGCCAAGATCCATGCTCCCCCTGCTGCTTACCTGCATTGCCTCCGGGTAACCCTTGCACTTGGGTCTGTATCTGCAACCCTGCAGTCCCCTCATCTGCATGTATTGACACTCGTTGTCAGCACTTAACTCTTGCACTTGCCACCTTCTGGCCGCATTACCTGTTGTGTTTTGGATCACATGTTCAGCACTTTCCCTTCCTCCCTTGCCCCTTGCTCTTACCCCCTTCACTCTCTCCTGCACATGCGTGTTCTCAATGTCACTGGGCCTAGTAAGATTGTTGTTGTGTCCTCCCTTGTACCCCTGCCTTGCCTCTCCGTGCTCTGAAACACTTGTGTATGGCCGCAATATAAATAAAACATCATATCATATCATGACCCAGACAGTCTGGCCACTGCCCATGGCCACAGGCTATACCTAAATCACCACAGAAATATCACAATTTGTTGTACCTACATTATGCCACTTGTCAAAAAATGCTCCTTACATGACTTTGCTGGAAATCCGCCCATGTTTTATTTTTTTAATACTGTCAAAATGTACGTCCATACAATAGTCATATGACTTAGCCCCCACTTCACAAAATCCATTCAAAATTTGCACAAACATTCAAGGTTGGGCTTATCATCGTTCAGAAAACGTGTGTCTACATTTGTCAAACGGCAACAAAGTTATAAACCATTTAAAAATGTTGAGACCCTGTCTAATTTTGACCGCTCTTCACAAAATCCCACCAAACTTTGCAAAAACATGTGTATCTAGATCTAATAAATGTTTGCAAACTTTTCTGCAGATTCATCAAATGGCACCACATTTATAAGTCTTTACAATATTTTGGGACCCACCTCTGATTTATTTCCCTCTTGACAAAACAGCATCACACACCATTGACAGCTGTCAGTATTTCTGTAGCAAATAACAGTACAGCAACAAGAACATTAAAACAAAAATAGTGTTTCCTATTTGAAAGTGTTGCACATGTAAACTCCAAATAAACCATCCCAACATTTCACAACCTCTAATTTCTGTACTAAAATAGCATTTCCTAACTCATACTGCTTTTTATGTTTTATATAATAGGAGTTTGCATAGCAATAAACCCAAAACCAATGGGGCATTCCTGCCTCCGATACTGCCCCAATGTCTTTATTGAAGCCCTCACAGTAGCCAGAACCTTTAATTATGGTCACACTATGGGGGTAATTCATAGAATTCAGCGCACAAGTGGTGCACGCGGCTGGCGCACAGTGTGCGTGTGCGAATCCCTGCGCCAGCCGCGTGCGCTAAAATCCATTTCCGCGCACAGCGTATTCATGGATTCCAGCTACCAAAACCAGCCGTGGCGCACAGTGGCGCAGCGACCCTGCAGCAGCGCCAGTTATGCCCCCAAGAACGCCTCTCGCGCAGGGAAAAGCCATCAAAATCCCAAATCCAGCGCAAAGGGCTGCGCTAACCCTGTACCAGCATGGCAAGCGGGCTACGTGTATCACTGGGGTGCGCGGGAAGTACCTCACGTCATTTCAGCTGGATACGTGCATTTCAGGGGTGCGCGGGAAGTTACACACGCAATTCCATCAGGGTACATGTATTTCAGGGGTGCGCGGGAAGTTCCACATGCGATTGGCCCCGTGCGAGCTGGGTACGTGTATTTCAGGGGTGCGCGGGAAGTTCCACACGCGATTCCATCAGGGTACGTGTATTTCAGGGGTGCGCGGGAAGTTCCACACGCGATTGGCCCCGTGCGAGCAGGGTACGTGTATTTCAGGGGTGCGTGGGAAGTTCCACACGCGATTCCATCAGGGTACGTGTATTTCAGGGGTGCGCGGGAAGTTCCACATGCGATTCCATCAGGGTACGTGTATCACAGGGGTGCGCGGGAAGTTCCACACGCGATTGGCCCCGTGCGAGCAGGGTACGTATATTTCAGGGGTACGTGGGAAGTTCCACACGCGATTCCATCAGGGTACGTGTATTTCAAGGGTGCGCGGGAAGTTCCACACACGATTGGCCCCGTGCAAGCAGGGTACGTGTATTTCAGGGGTGCGTGGGAAGTTACACACACGATTCCATCAGGGTACGTGTATTTCAGGGGTTCTGGGGAGTACTACACGTGAATTGGCCGTGTGGGTCCTCCCAGGTGTTCGCTCTACAACCTCCACGGCCCATGCAGGCAGCCCACACCACGGGAGACTACCCTGCACCCCTGCTCATGTCCCGCAGGAAGCCCATGGGCATGCCCCCCAGCCAAGCCACATGTCACCTTGCACTACTGATCAGCAATGCATGTCTCCCAGCACCCCCACCCCCCAACCACCAGGGGCAGCCTCCACCAGGCCCCCACTCATGTCCCCCTGCACCCCCACCCCCCAGCACTGTGGGGCACCTGCCAGCAGGCCCCCACTCATGTCCAACTCATGTACCCCTGCACCCCTAGCCCCCAGCACTGTGGGGCACCTGCCAGCAGGCCCCCACTCATGTCCAACTCATGTCCCCCTGCACCCCCACCCCCCGAGACTGTGGGGCACCTGCCAGCAGGCCCCCACTCATGTCCAACTCATGTACCCCTGCTCCCCCACCCCCCAGCACTGTGGGGCACCTGCCAGCAGGCCCCCACTCATGTCCAAATCATGTCCAACTCATGTCCCCCTGCACCCCCACCCCCCAGCACTGTGGGGCACCTGCCAGCAGGCCCCCACTCATGTCCAACTCATGTCCCCCTGCACCCCCACCCCCCAGCACTGTGGGGCACCTGCCAGCAGGCCCCCACTCATGTCCAACTCATGTTCCCCAGCCAACATGTCATCACAATCTAGATCCCTGGTCCCTATAGTCAGCCTCCAAATGCAAAACACCCACCCGAGTATTGCATCCACCCACTTAGAAATGGCAATAACATGATAGAACACCAATTGCAAGTTTGGAAACGAACACATGTCCCTCACATACACCCAATGGGTGTCAGTGAATCTCAAAACCCATATCATGATATGCATGAAACCAATGAGATGATACTACACATTGAAGTTTGATAAAAAAAATATGTATTAAAGGAAACATGAATTGAATCAAAAATAAACTAACAGAAATGGGAATGTAAAAAAAGTAAAAAGAAGCATGTCCGTGAAAAAATGCAAAACCAAAAATCAGAATCCAAAGGAATGGTGTCCAAAGTCACAGTCCACAAACAAAAATCCAATGGGAAATTATAATTGAAACCCATTGCTCCATGGGTAAATTGTAAAAAGAAAAGAAAATCCAACAGTGAACTATGTACAGGTGAACAAGCCAGGGTCCATGATCCCAACAAAAGAAATGAAACCTATCTAACAACAATACCTAATAAAAAATAACTATATACAAAAATGTGGCCCATTGTCCAAAAGGTCCAAAGAAAATGCAAAAACAAAGGAAACCTAACACTAACTACATAACTATTTACATGGGCAGCGGGCTAGTCCAACGGCTCACTGGATGTTGTCATGGGCCAGGGCATCATCGAACTCCTGTTCAATGGCTTGGAGGCGGGCATGTTCCCTGGCCCCGAGGTCTCGCAGGGATAAAGCAGTGTCCAGCTCCAACTCCCTGCGAAGACCCTCGAGGCACTCAGCCCACCTCAGCGCCCTCCGCATGGAGTTCTCCACCCTGACCATTGTGAGCCGTTCCTCCTCTGCCCGCTGCCGCTCCGCACCTATCTGCTGGCCCAACCGCTCCCACACGGAAGCCACTCCCATTCCAGGGTTCTCCTGCCCTCCGGCCGATGCCTGCACCCCTGATGTTGATGGCCCCGAGCCATGATGCCTCCCACGTCGAGCCTGCCGCTGCCTCCGACGCAACTGCCTGTGCCAGCACAACGGCATCCAGGCTGATGGAATCCACCGACACCGTCGTGCACATGCCCTGCCGGATGATGCCGTCACATCCTCCATCTGCTGGGGTCCAGTTGCTGGTGTGTCCACCCCTACTGGACCTCCGACTCCCGACTGTGGCAGGGATGGGATCCCCACCGAGCCGGCTGTATTGGTCGGGGCAGGTCCACAGGGGGCCCTGGTGGCATCTGGGCCGGAAGACGGCATGGAGAACGACTGGTGCATAGTCTCCACAGAGGAGGAGAGGGTCGCCAGATTGGCCGACACATGTAGGAAACCCCCGACCATGGCCGATCCCAACTGGGCCACGTCGGCACGGTACTCTCCGTGATGACGTACATGCTCCTCCCGGGAAGCACGCACCTCATCACGAATTGCACCTGTGCGCAACGCGACACCAATCAGGACCTTCTCCATACGGCCAGGGGTCCCCTCGTCCGCAGGTGGAGGGGAGTCAGATGACATGGACATCCCCCCTACCTGCGGACGGGCCTGGGATGGGGCATCCCTGCTGGTGCATGGTGGTGCAGTCACAGTGTCAGGGACAGTGACATGCACAGGCCCCTCCACGGCGACCTGTGCTGCCTCCTGCCCCTGGACTGCAACACTTGCACCAGCATTGATGCCCCCACCAGTCCCCATGTGCGCCTCAGTAGCGGCCTCCTCCTCCTCTGTGGAAACCACCAACCTGGATGGCTCCACCCCGTCTTCCGCCGTTGCAAGCCCCTGTGGGGCTCACCCACCGCTTCCGCTGCAGCCGTGGGGGCATCCCCGCCGCTTTGCTCCACAGAGCCGTCTCCGCCCTCTTCTTCACATGGCGCTGTGTAGAGGGAGACATAGAACACAAGCATCAGGGTACTGTACAATGGTCCCCTAGACAGGAAGCAATAGCAGATGAGTGGCACTGTCAAAGATCACTTCCATCATGTCCCTCCACAACACATGGCTCAGTGCAGGTAAAACACATGCGGTAACAGGCATGGCGCATGCTATGGACATTAGCATACATGTCCAAGGGATTCTTGAAACATACAATGTTGTTTTGGAACTCACATGCATCATGGGCCATGCCTTTCACATGCACACACTTCACCCTAGTTTCATCCATCTGGCCTTGTACACCACAGACACAGTGGATACAAGGATGACTAGGCTGCATCAGTGAACCTGAACATTGCGACAGACATGTGTCATGCATCCCTGGCATTCACAAGTCACAGACACGCAGGTCAGACACACAGACATGGACAGCATACATGTACATGGCATCAGCACCCATCCCTCACCCCCACCCATGTCCAGGAACAGAGACTGGCATGCTTTCATGTGGCCATTCCGCATAGGGCAACCCATGTTGCATTTGAACACATGGACCAACCGTGTGGTTCACACATTACTGGTCTCACATTCATGACGTCCCTGCACACACACATGCATACATGGCCTATGTCACACATACAGGCAAGTATCAGACAACCAGCACACTGCGACATGCCCTGTCTCACACAGCAATGCTTGGCCACTTACCGCTCAACTCCAGATGGGTCTGCCTCTCAAGGATCTGGGCGTGGAGCGCTGGGCCTATGCATTCCAGGACCCTCATCTGGATGGTACTCATGCGGCCCCGGCCCCCCTCCACGAGGCGCCGGGCCTTCAAGAGGGTCCTGGACCTGCAGTCATCCCAGCGCTTCTTGACATGTTGGTAGTCGTGGACTGCCACCCCCTCTGCGTTGATGGCAGTCACGATGTCCGTCCAGATCCGAGTACGTCCTTCCTTGTTGGCGCGCTTACTTCCGAAGAGGGCATCATACTGCCCCAGGACTTGCTCCACCAGGACACCAACTTCGGTGGCAGTGAAGCTGGTGCCCCTCTGCCTCTCTGGCCGGGGGTTGCCAGTGGTGACAGATGTTTCAGTGCCCGACATGGCAACCCCAGAGGCAGGAGTGGGTGGGCAACTGGGTCCTGGGGCTGGGCTGTGGAGCGATGGTATCCCAGTCGGGAGTCTTCTGTTCCAGCAGGGGTGGACACAGCAAATGGACCCCTGCAGATGGCTGATGTGCAGGCACCAAATGGCAGGGCACGGTGGCAGCAGGCAGGCAGGCAGGCAGCAGCAGATGGCTCGTGGGAGGCTGCTCAGGGCTCTGGGGGGCAGTAATTCAGCCTTTTGGGCAGGAGCGTGGTCTTCCGTGTGCTTACGCGTGGCCAGCTTGATACGGAGTGATTTGGCACGTGAAAATCTTGCACGTCTGCGTGTAAATCGAGGAAAGGCCCTTAGCGCGTAAGCGCGTCAGCACGCATATGCGATTTCATTGGACCAAAGGCCCTTAGTGCGTAAGCGCGTCTGTGATGTTTCGCGCACGGGCGTTTCCCTGGCAGGGCTTGTAGATCCCACATGCCTTTACATTGCTCTGTACGTGCTTTTGTGGGGTGCGGTGCGTGTGTTTTCCAGCCGTTGGGGTTCACACGCTATTACTTCACAGCGGGTGTTGGCTACGCGTTCTTCTACACGCAAGGCAGACGGTGAGTGGTAGCCCGCTCCCCCAGGCCCGATCGCGTGAAAAACTTCACGCGAACCCCCGTGATACACGTAGCCCGCTCCCCCAGGCCCGATCGCGTGAAAAGCTTCACGCGAACCCCCGTAATACACGTAGCCCGCTCCCCCAGGCCCGATCGCGTGATAAACTTCACGCGAACCCCTGTAATACACGTAGCCCGCTCCCCCAGGCCCGATCGCGTGTTAAACTTCACGCGAACCCCCGTGATACACGTAGCCCGCTCCCCCAGGCCCGATCGCGTGAAAAACTTCACGCGAACCCCCGTGATACACGTAGCCCACTCCCCCAGGCCCGATCGCGTGAAAAACTTCACGCGAACCCCCGTAATACACGTAGCCCGATCCCCCAGGCCCGATCGCGTGAAAAACTTCACGCGAACCCCAGGCACAATAGCAGTATGGGACATTCATCATTGCTGTATATTGGCGCTTTTGTGATGCGCAGGGACGCTACCGCTTGCCTTCGTGTGGCGGACATGTTTAGGCCTGTGCGTGTCTTTGGCCATGTGCGGCTTTGCCCTATTCGATTCCATGAATACGTGTGGTTCGCATGCGTGTGGGCGTTCCGTCTGCTTCCCAGCAGTACATCCCAGTTACGCCCTTATTTTCGCGCGTTGTTCCCCATTCTGCGTGTTACGCCCCGTGTTCCACCCCCTTTTTGGTGTGTGCGCCGAGGTTGTGCGCTTTCACTGTGCGCGTCGCGCACGCCGTTCGGGATGTTTCAGTGACGTGTGCGCCATGCACGGGTTTGGCGCACATCCCGAGGAAAACACGCGCAGGGACTTCCATGAATCGCACGTGTGCGCGCGTGCCTGTTTTTTCGCGCTTGCGCCTGCTTGCGCATAGATTTTCGGCGCACGTTTGTTCCATGAATCGGCCCCTATATATCACACCACACCAGCCAAAAAAAAAAAAAGAAACATCTTTTTAAAACAAACACATTTGTATATTACCCCAAAAATCACTTTAAGACACACCATAAATGATTAAAAAAGCATTGTAGATAAAATCACATTTCTACTGCTCTGTGATAAATCTTTTATTTTGAAAACAACAAGCATGCTTCATAACAGAGGCATTGCTAGGGGGGGCTAAGGGGGCTATAGCCCCTGGTCTTTTGGTTGTAGTCCAGGATAGAATCTCAGGAGCTACAGCCAAAAGGCTATCTAGCCCCCGGTCCCAACAGTTCTGACATCAGCGTAGCCCCGGGTCTTTTCCAGACCTAGCAACACCCCTGCTTCATAATAGTATCATGCACCACACTCAAATTCAATTTCTTTTCTAACAAACAACTTTCAATCATTATTCCCACCCATTTTCTACATAAACTGCAGCAGCACTTCAGTGTTAACCAATGCAGTAAAATACAAAGAAAACCGCAGAGCCCTATTATGAAAATATTATCAAATCAAACTTTCAACACAACAATCTCCAACAACTCATTAATGGCAATCATATTTTATCACAGGTAACATGAACTGCACAGTAGCCGCGGGTATATGTGAATTTTCTGCAAGCGCCAAATCAAACTAAATTGGCCTTGAAACCTTCATATCAAATAAGCGAATAATCAAGTACATGAAATAACCTACAGACATAAAAATCTGTACTGTATCATCCACATAAAAGTATGATTATTGCACAGAAAATGTATATGTATAGACGCAGCTTTAAATATACCTGCGGTTCCAGCCGCAATGAACGAAACGCAGAGTAGTATCGACGCGCCTACGCACATGCTTTTTTTATAGACACGACTATACAAGAGCCCCTCTTAGACGTCTGTTGATAGCTGTGGCTATCCGCAATAATGTTGAATTCAAAATTGCATTTCCACTGCACCAAACTCCCAAAACTGTCCCCAACATGCCTACCAGTCCTCAGTCCTCCTCCACTCCTCCTAATCCTCCTCCACTCCCCTAGTCTCTTAGAATCCCCCAGAAAAGTCAATGATTATTGAAGAACACTCTTACACTTGTTCAGTTGAATAAACACGGTTTAATATAAGACATGGAGTGCAGACCCCCCGCACAACCTTGACTTGGGCATGATACATCAACTGATAACTGAATAAACCTTGAACATAAACATTCCCTGAGATGCCCTGATGTAACATTCCATTCAGCACTATGTTACATACAGATGTTCCACAGAGAATCATAAACACAGAACATTTTATCTAACAACATAGCAGAAGTAGCATTAACCATTTACATACTATACAGCTACTTTGCATAAACTATTTACAATAGTTAAAGACAACTTCATAACAATTATAACATGCCTCGCCACCCAAAACTGTGTATAGCCACGACTACCACATGTCCACAAACACACGATGTGTCACTTGCTCTAATATAGCTGCGACTGCAATGGGGAGGTGACTACCCGTGACTAGCAATGCTGCACGCTGGGCGGCTGTTCGTTAACCGTGAATACTAAGAATAGCACCATCCACCAATTACAAAGTACAACACACACACATCATACATACCCTACCCATACAAATTACTAGAAATTCAAAGAAGGAATCATTTTCGTGGAAACAGACAAATACTGCAGCTATCATGGCTGCTTTCAAAACTGTGTGGCTGATTGGAGACAGTTGGCTGTTGGTTCCTCGTTGTTCCAAAATTGTTAAGTCTGAGAAGAAATGGGCATCCAGACATCATACTAATTCATCTTGGAGGCAATGATTTAGAGAATGTACGAGGTGTGTCCCTTACTTTAAGGATGAAACGAGAAATGGAAAAACTAATAAAACTATTTCCTCACAACATCTGCATCTTTTCCAATCTAATTTAGAGGCAAAAAAGGAGGTGGGCCATCAGATTTAGTGGTAAAACTGAGAAATCCCAGAGACATGTTAATAAAGCAGTTTCAACATTCATGAGAGACCACAACCAATTATGGATTTCGAACAACAATATACAGTTCTACGTGGCCAATTTCTATAGGCATGATTGAGTACACTTTACCCGATGAAGGAAATGCAGTGTTCCTTGATAACATCAAAACAGTACTCATGATGTGCTAAAGTTCTACACTCAGTGTTCCCCCTTATCATATATATATATACTTATCATATATAAATACACAAATACAAAAAAATAAGAACAAAAAACCTTTTTATTATACCCGCCCGCATCTACAGCTCATTGACTTTTATCATAGCCGCAGTTACAAAATGTTAGTTGAGAAGGGAACTGACTTTAACTTTTATACTATTATGCATCTTGAATAATCAGTACAGAACAACAATGCTCATGTACTTATATGAAATAACTGAAAATAATAAAAATATGTAACAATAAACTAGGTAGTCTAAAATTCCACAACCACACAATATAAAACCATAATTAAAAATACACACCCTATTGTACATCTAAAACAACACTACAATTCCTCCTTTGAAATTAATTTTGTTAAACTATTTTCTTCTATTTCTCTCCAAAGGCTCACATGCTCAAAAGTCTGAAAACACACATCCAAAATAAAAAAAAACTCTCTCTAATACTTACCAAGTCTCTGACATTGGCCATGGCCAGGGATTTTTCACCCCCGATGAGAGTATACCTAAACAAAGGACTTTCAAAAATATATAAAACATTGACACCCCAAACTATATAGCCAGGCATACCGAACTACACATGCCAAAGGCTGTATGTAGTCTTTTGTAGCCTCGAATATAGCCCCAAATATTGTCAAAACGGCAGAACACAAAATACTTATCTGCCCACATAGGCCCTCAACTATTGCCCCCTTCATCTGTGCCAGCTCCCCCAATCCCAGACAGCCTCCTCACCTCCTCTGCCCTCTCCCTTTCACCTCAGAACAAATGCTGCTTCTGTGATGCAGTTTGCATCGAGATGTCGGCTATTCGCGGCTATAGCCGAGGCTATGGAAAGCTTTGTGCTGCAAACTCGTCCCCTACTCCTCCTCCAACTCCTAAATTTTACTCAGTGACCTCTGGCCATCCTCCCACCTCTAGTCTCATGACATTTGTATGTCTTTTGACCTACAAATAGCTTTTTACTCTGTTTAATTTTCCATAACCTTTGACAGCTGCGAATATCTCTCACATCGAGAGAAAAACAAGATGTCGGTTGTTTAATTTCTGAAAACCATGATCCTGCAATGCACCATGGGAGATATAACTATAATGTTTCTGGGGACAGGGGCACCCCCTTCTACATCAAATTTTCAAATAACCACTGTTCGGAATAAACCCCAAACCACAGAAGGATAGCGAGTCAACGCTTCGAGCCCAAGTTGTTTCAGACCTGGTCCAAATCCGTCCAGTGGTTTAGGCTGTGCACTTTGGCATAAATTGACTTTCTTTGTCTATGCGAAACTGAATGGGAAGTAGGCCGCACTTTTGGAGAAAAAAAAATGTTGACGCTTAATAACATTTTCATTTTTTAACAAATATTTAGGAAACTTTGTAGTCTGGTGGGGCCTGCAGACTTTTAATCACTTCTGAAATTCTGACCACATCCGTTACTCAAATCAAATGTTATTAACAATAGAATTTTGAGGGGTTCCTATGTGTCTCCGACTCACCATAACTATTGGGCGGCTATCGTCACCCTATAATATATATATATATATTCAATGAAAAAACTTTGTTAAAGGGACGTTATGGTAAAGTTGCACTAATAAAAACCTATGAAATTAAGTAAAAAAACGTTGTTAAAGGAACGTTATGGTTCCAAGTAAAACCGAAAAACCCCTGAAATTCGCCAGTTATGGTAAGCTAAGCAACCATAACTAGCGTCACCACCGTGCATTGCTAAGACTAACACCCAGGACATCAAAGATGACATCACAAATGTCATTGATGACATCAGTGATGACATCACATGTCTGGCTCCCCCTTTTTTCCTTTATTGCGATATCTTGGCCACATGGTTTCCTTCAGTAACAGTCAGGAATTACAAATTGAAAAGGTACTCTATTTGTAGACTTATCCTTCAAGTATGTTCTTACAGTAATTCCCTAAGGGTCCAGTCAAATCATATGATACATATGCATAGGGTAAGTGGCACCTTTGAAATAGAGCAAATATTTCTCTGCATAAACGTAATCAGTTAGAATATGAACACTTTCTGCTACTACTGCTGTTTTTTTCCTTACTTCAAAGTCCTTGTATATACTCATATTTGTATGTGTTGTTGTCTCTTTGTGTTTTGTCTATAATAATGCAATTATGTAGTAAGTGGGTTTTATTACCTACTTATCACCTGTTTCACAGTACGCAAAACCGTAATAAGAAATAAGTTATCATTTCACTATTCAACATGGCAAGCTTATGAATATTGCACCTCCATCATATATGCTGCACACAATGCCTATGTTTCTACGTGAGTAGCTTAGTATACTGGATAGAACTTAATAATAGAATGCTATTTATATCAATGCATTGCTTAATGTATGTACTAATTAGCACTTGATACTTATTCCAATATTTCTTGCCACTTTTTGGTCAACATTATAATGAGAATACCTTCTACAGAGTTTTCATGAAAAGTAAATGTACATGTGATGTCATCAGTGATGTCATCAATGGCATTTGTGATGTCATCTTTGATGTCCTGGGTGTTAGTCTTAGCAATGCACGGTGGTGGCGCGAGTTATGGTTGCTTAGCTTACCATAACTAGCGAATTTCAGGGGTTTTCCGGTTTTACTTGGAACCCTAATGTCCCTTTAACAACATTTATTCACTTAATTTCATAGGTTTTTATTAGTGCAAATTAACAATAACGTCCCTTTAACAAAGTTTGTTCATTGAATTTCATAGGTTTGTATTAGTGCAACTTAAGGTCCCTTTAACACATTTATTTTTACTGAATTTCATAGGTTTTTATTTGTGTAACGTAAGCATAACGTCCTTATCAATAGATGAAGACCACTAGCATCCTAGCTCCTCAAAGTGGGAACCCCGGGTGGTAAAAAAAAGATGTTTCTTCCCAAACCGGTACGCCTGCTGCATCCCGGTGTAGGAAGGAAAATCTTTTACCAAGATGGCCACCATGGAAAGGGAAGGCGGGGTGTATAAAGAGAACACAACAGGGCATCAGCAGGGGGTGTGGGGAACAAGAGGTCAACAAGGGGCATCATAGGAGTGGGGGAACAGGAGGAAGACACAGGGCTTGAGCGGGGGGACAGGAGTAAGACACGGGGCATGAGCGGGGGGTGGGGGAACAGGAAAGAGACATGGGGCATGAGCATGGGGTGGGTGGAACAGGAGGGAGACACGGGGCATGAGCGGGGGGTGGGGGGAAAAGGAAGGAGACACGGGGCATGAGCGGGAGTTGGGGGGAACAGAGGAGACACGGGGCATGAGCAGGGGGTGGGGGGAACGGGAGGGAGACACGGGGCATGAGCGGGGGTGGGGGGAACAGGGAAGACACGGGGCATGGGCGGGGTGTGGGGAGGAAAAGGAGGGAGACACGGGGCATGAGCAGGGGGTGGGGGGGAACAGGGGAGACACGGGGAATGAGTGGGGGGTGGGGTGGAACAGGGGAGACACGTGGCATGAGCGGGGGATGGGGGAACAGGGGAGACACGGGGCATGAGCGGGGGGTGGGGGAACAGGGGAGACAAGGGGCATGAGTGGGGTGTGCGGGGAACAGGGGAGACACGGCATGAGCGGGGGGTGGGGGGAACAGGAGAGACACAGGGCATGAGCAGGGGGTGGGGGGAACATGGGAGACACGGGGCATGAGCGGCGGCTAGGGGGGAAAAGGAGGGAGAAACGGGGCATGAGTGGGGCGTGGGGGGAAGGAGGGAGACACGGGGCATGAGCGGGGGGAAAAGGAGGGAGACACGGGGCATGAGCGGGAGGTGAGAGGGAACAGGGGAGACACGGGGCATGAGCGGGGGTGGTGGGGAAAGGAGGGAGACACAGGGCATGAGCGGGGGGTGGGGGAAACAGGGGAGACACAGGGCATGAGCAGGGGGTGGGGGGAAAAGGAGGGAGACGTGGGGCATGAGCAGGGGGTGGGGGGAACAGGGGAGACACAGGGCATGAGCGGGGGTTGGGGGGAACGGAGGGACACACGGCACATGAGCGGGGGTGGGGGAACAGGGGAGACACGGGGCATGAGCGGGGGGTGGGGAGGACAAGGAGGGAGACATGGGGCATGAGCGGGGGCTGGGGGGGAAATGAGGGAGACACGGGTATTAGCGGGGGTGGGGGGAAAAGGAGGGAGACATGGGGCATGAGCAGAGGGTGGGGGAGAACGGGAGGTAGACACGGGGCATGAGCGGGGGGTGGGGGGAACAGGGGAGACGCGGGTCATGAGCAGGGGGTGGGGGGAACGTGAGGTGGACACGGGGCATGAGTGGGGGTGGGGGGAACAGGGGAGACACGGGGCATGAGCAGGGGGTGGGGGGAACAGGGGAGACATGGGGCATGAGAGGGGGTGGAGGGGAATGGAAGGGAGACACAGGGCATGAGCGGGGGGTGGGGGGAACAGGGGAGACACGGGGCATGAGCGGGGGGTGGGGGGAACAGGGGAGACACGGGGCATGAGCGGGGGGTGGGGGGAACAGGGGAGACACGGGGCATGAGCGGGGGGTGGGGGGAACAGGGGAGACACGGGGTATGAACAGGGGGTGGGGGAACGGGAGGGAGACACGGGGCATGAGTGGGGGATGTGGGGGAACAGGGGAGACACGTGGCATGAACGGTGGGTGGGGGGAATGGGAGGTAGACACGGGGCATGAGCCGGGGGGTGGGGGAGAACAGGGGAGGCACGGGGCATGAGCAGGGGGTGGGGGGAACATGGGAGTCACGAGGCATGAGCGGGGGGTGGGGGGAACGGGGGGGAGACACGGGGCATGAGCAGGGGGCGGGGGGAATGGGAGGGAGACACGGGGCATGAGCGGGGGGTGGGGGGAACAGGGGAGACACGTGGAATGAGCGGGGAGTGGGGGGGAACAGGGGAGACATGGAGCATGAGTGGGGGGGAAAGGAGGGAGACACGAGGCATGAGCGGGGGGTGGGGGGAACAGGGGAGACACGGGGCATGAGCGGGGAGTGGGGGGAACGGGAGGGAGACACGGGGCATGAGCGGAGCGTGGGGAAACAGAAGGGAGACATGAGGCATGAGCAGGGGAGGGGGGAACAGAGGAGACAAGTGGCATGAGGGAGGGTGGGGGAACAGGGGAGCCACAAGCATGAGCGGGGGGTGGGGGGGAATGGGAGGGAGACACGGGGCATGAGCGGGGGTGGGGGAGAACAGGGGAGACAAGGGACATGAGCGGGGGGTGGGGGGAAAAGGAGGGAGACACGGGGCATGAGCGGGGGGTGGGGGGAAAGGAGGGAGACACGGGGCATGAGCAGGGGGTGGGGGGAATGGGAGGGAGACACAGGGCATGAGCAGGGGATGGGGGAACAGGGGAGGAACATGGCATGAGCGGGGGGGTGGGGGGAACAGGGGAGACATGGGGCTTGAGCGGGGGGTGGGGGGAACGGGAGGGAGACACGGGACATGAGCGGGGGTGGGGGGAACGGGAGGTAGACACTGGGCATGAGCGGGGGGTGGGGGGGAACCGGGGAGACACGGGGCATGAGTGGGGGGTGGGGGTAACAGGGGAGGCACGGGGCATGAGCGGGGGGTGCGGGGGAACGGGAGGGAGACACGGGGCATTAGCAGGGGGTGGGGAGGAACGGGAGGTAGACACGGGGCATGAGCGGGGGGTGGGCGGGAACAGGGGAGACATGGAGCATGAGTGGGGGGAAAGGAGGGAGACACGAGGCATGAGCGGGGGGTGGGGGGAACAGGGGAGACACGGGGCATGAGCGGGAAGTGGGGGGAAATGGAGGGAGACACGGGGCATGAGCGGGGCGTGGGGGAAACAGAAGGGAGACATGAGGCATGAGCAGGGGGAGGGGGGAACAGAGGAGACAAGTGGCATGAGGGGGGGTGGGGTTAACAGGGGAGCCACGAGCATGAGCGGGGGTTGGGGGGAATGGGAGGGAGACACGGGGCATGAGCGGGGGTGGGGGAGAACAGGGGCGACAAGGGACATGAGCAGGGGGTGGGGGGGAAAAGGAGGGAGACGCGGGGCATGAGCAGGGGTGGGGGGAAAAGGAGGGAGACACGGGGCATGAGCAGGGGGTGGGGGGGAACAGGGGAGATACGGGGCATGAGCGGGGGTTGTGAGGAAAGGAGGGAGACATTTGGCATGAGCAGGGGGTGGGGGAATGGGAGGGAGACACAGGGCATGAGCAGGGGATGGGGGAACAGGGGAGGAACATGGCATGAGTGGGGGGGTGGGGGGAACAGGGGAGACATGGGGCATGAGCGGGGGGTGGGGGGGAACGGGAGGGAGACACGGGACATGAGCGGGGGTGGGGGGAACGGGAGGTAGACACTGGGCATGAGCGGGGGTGGGGGGGAACCGGGGAGACACGGGGCATGAGTGGGGGGTGGGGGTAACAGGGGAGACACGGGGCATGAGCGGGGGGTGGGGGGAACGGGAGGGAGACACGGGGCATTAGCAGGGGGTGGGGAGGAACGGGAGGTAGACACGGGGCATGAGCGGGGGTGGGCGGGAACAGGGGAGACACGGAGCATGAGTGGGGGGAAAGGAGGGAGACACGAGGCATGAGCGGGGGGTGGGGGGAACAGGGGAGACACGGGGCATGAGCGGGGAGTGGGGGGAAATGGAGGGAGACACGGGGCATGAGCGGGGCATGGGGGAAACAGGAGGGAGACATGAGGCATGAGCAGGGGGAGGGGGGAACAGAGGAGACAAGTGGCATGAGGGGGGGTGGGGTTAACAGGGGAGCCACGAGCATGAGCGAGGTTGGGGGGAATGGGAGGGAGACACGGGGCATGAGCGGGGGTGGGGGAGAACAGGGGCGACAAGGGACATGAGCGGGGGGTGGGGGGAAAAGGAGGGAGACGCGGGGCATGAGCAGGGGTGGGGGGAAAAGGAGGGAGACACGGGGCATGAGCAGGGGGTGGGGGGGAACAGGGGAGATATGGGGCATGAGCAGGGGTTGTGGGGAAAGGAGGGAGACATTTGGCATGAGCAGGGGGTGGGGGAATGGGAGGGAGACACAGGGCATGAGCGGGGGATAGGGGGAACGGGAGGGAGACACAGGGCATGAGCAGGGGATGGGGGAACAGGGGAGGAACGTGGCATGAGCGGGGGGTGGGGGGAACAGGGGAGACATGGGGCATGAGCGGGGGGTCAGGGGGGAAGGAGGGAGACACGGGGCATGAGCAGGGGGTGGGGGAAGAGGAGAGACATGGGGCATGAGCGGGGGGTGGGGGGAACAGGACGTAGACAAGGGGCATGAGCGGGGGGTGGGGGGAACCGGGGAGACGCGGGGCATGAGTGGGGGGTGGGGGAACAGGGGAGACACGGGGCATGAGCGGGGGGTGGGGGGAATGGGAGGGAGACACAGGGCATGAGCAGGGGGTGGGGAGGAACGGGAGGTAGACACGGGGCATGAGCGGGGGGTGAGGCGAACAGGCGAGACACGGGGCATGAGCGGGGGCTGGGGGGAACAGGGAAGACACGGGGCTTGAGCGGGGGGTGGGGGGAATGGGAGGGAGACACGGGGCATGAGCGGGTGTGGGGGGGAAAGGGAGGGTGACACAGGGCATGAGCGGGGGGTGGGGGGAACAGGGGAGACACGTGGCATGAGCAGGGGGTGGGGGGAACAGGGGAGACATGGGGCATGAGCAGGGTTTGGGGGAAAAGGAGGGAGACACGGTGCAGGGGTGGGGGAACAGGGGAGACACGGGGCATGAGCGGGGGTGGGGGAACGGGAGGGAGACACGGGGCATGAGCAGGGGGTGGGGAGGAACGGGAGGGAGACACGGGGCATGAGCTGGGCGTGGGGGGAACAGGAGGGGGACATGGGGCATGAGCGGGGGTTGGGGGTGAAAAGGAGGGAGACACGGGGTATGAGCGGGGGGTGGGGGGAACAGGGGTGACACAGGCATGAGCGGGGGTGGGGGGAACAGGGGAGACAAGGGGAATGAGCGGGGTGGGGGGAACAGGGGAGACATGGGGCATAAGCGGGGGGCGGGGGGGATTGGGAGGGAGACACGGGGCATGAGCGTGGGTGGGGGGAACAGGCTAGACACAGGGCATGAGCGGGGGGTGGGAGGGAAAGGAGGGAGACACGGGGCATGAACGGGGGGTGGGGGGAATGGGAGGGAGACACGGGGCATGAGCGGGGGTTGGGGGTAACAGGAGGGAGACACGGGGCATGAGCAGGGGTGGGGGAACAGGAGTGAGACATGGAGCATGAGCGGGTGGTGTAGGGGAACAGGATATCTGCTCCTCGGCCCTCTGCAGGCCACCGTGTGGCAATGGCGTGTCTCCTGGCAGTCTGCAGCAGCCCTGACTGGTTGTATGCAGGGTCACTGTTGCCTCTCAATGTGAACGATAAACTAAGATGGCGGGCGTCACTGAAAATACAACGTACTGCATGCTTCACCGCAGCCAGTGGGAGAGTGCGTCCCATGTCCGCGGACATCACGCAAGCGCTTGCCCAATCCCTGTCCTGTCCATGGTGCAAACAGGGAAGTGTGTCCGTGAAGCGGATATAGATAACACTAATTTTTTTCACTTACATTTTTGTCATTTTAAAAAAAACTACTGGACGGATTTACACCAAATATTTTTTTTCAAAGTTTGGTGATGTTTAGTCCAGGAGAAGAAAAGTTATAGGGGGGTTCCCAAAACGTCTTTTTTTCCCATCGACTGAATGGGGGGAAAAAGTTTGCGCATGCCTACAGGCAAAACCGTTGGATGGATTTTGACCAAATATGCGGCAGGGGCTTGGTCCCGAAAGAGTGCTTATTAAATTTGGTGACAATCCGTGCAGCAGTTTTCTTTAAAACGACCAAAAAGTAGGTCTAAAAAAATTGTGATATCTATATCCGCTCCGCGGTCACACTTCCCTGTTCCCTCAGTGGACAAGATACCGATTGGCTAAGGGGCTGGTGTCATGACTGCGGACACGCAACGTCTCTGCCGATTAGCTGCAGTGAGCCGTGTTCTGCTTCAGATTGTTTGGACGCACCCGACATCTTGGATCCGCCGACACCGCAGCGGCGACCAGCGGCAAAATGCTATTTCGGAAACTGTTTTGGTGTCAGAGTGCTTGGGGAGGTTCAGAGAGTAAGAGATGGGTGAAATACTGTATTTGTTCAGGCGGTAGGTGTTAATGATGATATTCCCTATGCCCGACTTGGTCGGGATGTTTGTAAGTACAGAAAACGAGGGGTCTCATAAGGATAGTACTTCAGTCTGTGCTGTGCGCAGGCAACTTGAAAATGTTCTAAGGACACGTGTGGTGTTAGCCAACATTGAAATTGAGTACATGCCGTAGTTACATTTTCTTTTTCTATGGGTGTGCTATTGATTTATATGCCACCATGGGTGTGACATGCTGCAGAGGTTGTGGCCAGGGCCTAGAGTCTTGGGTGCATGGCTGTAGGCCGTAGGCCATACTTCCAAGACTCTAGGCCCTGGCCACAACCACCGCAGCATGTCACAGCAATGGATACAACTGTATTATTGCTTATCCATCAGATGGTTGTGGGGAGTGTGTAGAGTCTTGGGGGCATGGCCAAAGAACAAAGCTATAAGCACTGGAGTTATAAGCCACTGCACACCCATACATTTAAATATCTATGGAGATACACCTAAGACTCTAGGCCCTGGCCGCAACCACTGCAGCATATTACAGCTATAGGTACACCCGTAGTATCGAACATCACTCAGGTAGTTTTGGGAAGGGCCTGCAGTCTTGGGTGAATTGCCGAAGGACATGCACCCAAGACCACATTTGTACGTAGTGTAGTTAGAAGCCACAATGGGTGTGATATGCTGTGGTCGTTGTGGCCAGGATGTAGAGTCTTTGGTGCATGCCCGAAGGCCATAACAAAGTTATAAGCACTGGAATTATAAACCACTATGGGTTTTATATACTGCACACGCATACATTGAAAAGTCTATGGCCTTACACTCAAGACTCTAGCCTCTGGCCACAACTACTGCAGCATATTAGAGCTATAGGTACACCCGTAGTATCAAACATCATTCAGGTGGTTGTGGGGAGGGCCTAGCATCTTGCACCCAAACCCAAATTTATATGTAGTGAAGTTAGAAGATACAATGGGTGCGATATGCTGTGGTGGTTCTGACCAGGACGGAGAGTCTTGGGTGCATGGCCAAAGGCCATGCACCCAAGACTGAAGCCATAAGCAGTAAGGTTATAAGTCAGCATGGGTGTGCTGTGGTGCGGTGGTTGTGTGCACGACTTACAGTCTTAGGTGCATGGCTGCAGACCATGCTCCCAAGAGTAAAGTTGTAAGTAGTGAAATTATAAGCACCATGGTTTTGATATGCTGCAATGGTTGTGGGTAGGACCTATAGTCTTGGTTGCTTGGCCGCAGGGTGTAGGAGGTAGGTTATACATCCAAGACGCTAGGCACTGCCTACAGCCACTGCACCATATTACTGCCATAAATTAGACGTTTAGATTCAAATATTTATGACATGTGTGCAATTATACTTACTGTTTACTTTGTTGAGAATCCATATATTTCTTACATGACTTTAGTACTTGGCGGAAATATCCTTTTTTAATTTCTGTGATAAAAGAAAAGAGCATGTTAGTGTTTGTATTTTATGAAGACTTAATACATTGTACAATAGACATTTTAGCTTTTTTTTTACCCTCATATTTAGTTTACAAACCAGTGTACTGTGCATTTTGCTCAGTTTCTGTGTTTGTTTTTCAAATCCTTGTGTCTGGGGGAAAAAAATCCATGTTGTATTAAAAAAAAACCTTTCTTTGCTATGCTACAAACTATTTCTTTGTTTTCTTTGAGTGTTTCCTTGTTGTTTCTGATTAATGTTATGTCTGTTGGCTTGTTGCAGATTTTTAAAAACAGTTAGATACCTGTTGGTGTATTCTAACTGTGCATTATTTGTTATGGATCTGTGGTATTCATTTATCTGTGTGGTTGTTACACACTTGGGCAGTTAGATACCCGTTGGCGTATTCTAACTGTTTTTAGTCTTTTACTTGAATTTTTGTTAATGTTGAAGAACACATTAGTTATTAAATTTTGGCTTTAAGAAGATTAAATACGCATTTGTAAGATTAGCTGGCAATCTGTGCTTTAGAGTAATGGTGCTATCATTACATTTAAACCATCCACATTTCTTTTTAATGTATGTAGTGTAGTGACCTGCATTGGTTGTGGCTCCTGCGTGATAGATTATACCTACAGTTGTAAAGGTTTTCTTTCCAAGTGACACTTGACCATGTGTGAATCCAGTCAGCTTGCAGTTGTTTTTGGTACCATCTGCATTGTAACGTAGAAACATAAGTATTATGTAGTTACTATGTGTTTGTATCAGTAAGGTGGAGCGATTATCTGAATTGCCCATCTGCCATGGTTTGCATTCTGTACAAGTTGCTGAAATGGAATGGATTCACAATTAGGTATGGATACATACACAAATCGCTCATTTGGGATTTGTTCCTGTATCACATTGTTACAGAGAGTGCATGTATGTTTCCACATGTATGAATTCTTGAAGATTTCATTTATAGGTATGTTTTTGTTTTACAGTACTTGTAGTAAGTACATTAGAAATTCTTGTGGACCTTCTTGTGAGTTTATGGTGAATCTCACCATTGCAGCACAGTAGTCCAATTCTTGTCTTATTCTGTGAACACTGTACGTGTTGTCAGGATTGTTTGTTGCATTTCTATGAAGGAGTAACATTTACAAACACAGTTGGTCTGTACTGTGTAAGTAAATATTATTAACAATTGGTGGCAATTGAAATAGAATATTCATTGCTACATTTGCATAACAACTTACACCAGTTTCATTTGGAAATTTGAATGGACCAGCTAGTTCTGCCTCGGAGTGGTTTTTCGGAGTTTCTGTTCCTTCTTTGAAGAAGTACCTGATTTACTTTCCCTAATAGGTTCTTCTTTGCTTGTGGTAATTGATGAAGTTTTAGCTTTTTTTTTTTCTTTGAAGGATTTGCTGTCAGATTCTGTTGCATTTCTGTTTGAATTAGCTTTCTTTTACCACGTTTTACTTTTTCTGGAACAGGATATGGTTTCAGATGGGGGGTGTACAGTGAACACAGTCTATTGTATTCTAAAATGCAAGGAATATCAGCATTCAGTTTGCTTGCATCAAAGTTGATTAGAAATAGACTGTCAAGTGTACGTAAGCATGATAGTGCTACGTAGCTCATGCCTTCTTTAAAGACTGTGTTTCCTATATCTATCAATGCTTTGTCTAGGGTAAGACCTTGGGATTTATGAATGGTGACTGCATATGCAAGAGTTAGAGAAAATTGTTCTCTACGTACATACATGTCTTTGAAGGGAAGGAATCGAGCAGTTGACCGCCCTATCCTTTTCACTTCTGAAAGTTTGTCAAAGCGAATATTGACAAACTGAATGTTGTCACGTGGGTATTTTTAAAAGCCAACAACTGTACCCAGTGCCCAATTAACTAGCCCTTGCTCCACGTCAAGGTTCCGTTTAAGCATTACTCTACAATTTAAGGATAATTTTAATATTTTTTCCAACCCAGCTGTGTTGGAGATTGAATTTTCTAAGGTATTTAGTCTTGTTGTGGCTTGCTCACACATGGGTAGTGTCATACTATGTACGTCTAGTATGTCAGTGGCGCAAATTTCCATTATTGGTTGCATTTCTTTTTTTAACATTGTTTCATTGAATTTGAAACAGCTTGCAAGAGTTGGCATTAAGGCAATACAACTGACATTTTTGTGCGCTAATTGTTCCATAACATAAGTAGCACATGCGTTATCACCATAAAGTGCATGAATGTGCCGGTTCTTCAATATTGCTTGAGCTTCTTGAGATAGTACACCAACTCCAATACTTTTAAAATGTTGGCGTAAATGAGATCTGCAGATTGCTGCATGTTTTCTGTTAATTCTCTGTATTGGAAACGTTGCCAAAGGTTGACATTTCCTATGCTGCCAACAGTTTTACGGCAGATTTTGTGTCCTAAGGTTTTAAAAATAGGTTCACCTTTCACTGGTGTCAATTGTAGAAGATCTCCGAAAACGATAATGTGTTCCCTGCAAAGAGTTCTTCGTAGTGTGTTTTAAGTGCTTCTTGCAATCTGAGGTGAATCAAAGCCAACATTAGGTTGGAGACCATGCTCACTTCATCTATTAGTAGCATTTTCATTTGTTTTAATACTCTGCGTAGTTCCATTAGAGCTTCAGCAGAAAGTTTGTAATAGTCTAATTTGTTTTGGTGTTCTACTGGAAGGAATAGTAATCGGTGTAAAGTGACACCGCCTATCTTGTAGGCAGCTAAACCTGTGGGGGCAGTTACAACAGCTGACAGTTTGTTGTTTGTGAATTGGTGAAGGAACTTGCTGATTATTTTGATTAAGAATGTTTTTCCTGACCCAGCGTCACCACTGACGTACAGCAGTATAGGTTTGTAAATTTTGGCAGGTACATTCTTTATTTTCGTGTTGTACACCATGTGCAATTTGTTTTGTTACTTCTTCTAAAATGGTGTGCTGATCTTTGTTAAGTTTTGCTTGTAGTACAGTTAAGTCTTCTATATCTTCTTCATAGTGACACATGGTGTTTTCCACTTCTGTCATAGCTAATTCTGCCTCCTTTGCTATTAGTGGCTGTCCTAGTGGTTCTTGGCTTCCTGTTACAGAAGGTTGACTACTGTCGGAAGTGTCCTTATCTAGTTGGGCCTGAAGTTCTTCTTCGTGTTGCTGTTCATTGTGCAACATTGTTTTGTACTGCGTAAAGTTCACATCGGTGATAGCGCTTTTATTTGCTTTGAAAGCATCTTCATAGCAGTCATAGTTATCTAGTATCTAGTATCTCTTCCTCTTTTCTCTGGTTTAAAAAGTTGTAGCAGAGACATTTAATATAGTTCTTTCTGTTGAGGAGTTTTTAATGACAATTTGACATGATTAATTAAGCTTTGTTTGGTAAGTTTCACTAAGCTGCCTTCACAATCTGTCACTCTATATCTACCTTTGCTTTCATCAGGTTTTATATTATTTTTGCGTGCAAAGTTTTGAGCTATGTGGTATAGACACATGCTTTCCAAAGTGCTACTCCTGTCCGAATAGCAGGTGTCCAGTAAATTGTTTTTTTTAAATGTATTGGCTGTTGGGATCATTTCTGGCAATTGTTTCTATGTCCTCATATGATTTCAGAACTCTTTTTCTATATTTAGCAGGATCAAGACTTAGCCATACTATGTTATCTGATTTTCCATACAAAGCAGTACCGGTTAAATGATCTGCTGCTTCATAGGTGCCACCTTCTCTATGAGAGAGAATTTTCATGCCTCGGCTGTACAATTTCTGAGATAGTGTTTTTTCTGATGATAGGTCATTCCAGAGGTCTTGAAGCTCTGTTTTTTCTGCTTTTGTTAAGTAGGCTGTAACATATCGTGCACTTGCAGTGGAATTGTCTGCAATGTACTGCACATCTATGTTTGCATTCCATAAGAGGGCAATGATTGCATTGTAATCATTGATATATTTTGATTCTTCTGTTCTTTTTACGTTCTTAGGTGATTTACCTTTAAAACTATGTCGAACTGAAGACATGAAGTTGTTCACTTCACCTGTTTCTGTAACTGGTCTAGGGAAATTTGAATAGAAACTGTCGAGTGTTAGAACGCTGCTGCCATGTGCTATTTGCATTTCTTTTTAATTGATTTTAGTACGCGCCGCCTAGAATTTCCATTTTACCTGTTTTATTACCTTGTAAACCTTTGAAGACTGTATAAGATTTGTTTGTATAACCCACTCCTTAGATAAAGTATGGTTCATAACGAGCTTTAGGAAGTGTTTTGCATTTCTGCTGGGATTCCGTGTTAACCTTCTGGGTGCGAACTACATTACCCAGAAGTATTGTAGTTTCACGTCTGTACATAATCCCACGTCAGGCACATAAGCACCGGCGCGTAGGGGCCCGTTTTACTCCGGTATTTAAAGGTGCCTTTCTGCCTTCCTTTGCTGATTTGAATAGAAACTGTCGAGTGTTAGAACGCTGCTGCCATATGCTATTTGCATTTCTTTTTAATTGATTTTAGTACGCGCCGCCTAGAATTTCCATTTTACCTGTTTTATTACCTTGTAAACCTTTGTAGACTGTATAAGATTTATTTGTATAACCCACTCCTTAGATAAAGTGTGGTTCATTACGAGCTTTAGGAAGCGTTTCGCATTTCTGCTGGGCTTCCGTGTTAACCTTCTGGCTGTGAACTACATTACCCAGAAGTATTGTAGCTTCGCGTCTGTACATAATCCCACGTCAGGCGCGTAAGCGCCGGCGCGTAGGGGCCAGTTTTACTCCGGTTTCGCTTCGGTGAGTGCTCTGCTCTGCCAACTCTCTTTCTTTTATTACTCTTTTTTCTTGCTTATTAAATAAATATAGTTTTCGAATAGACCTCTCATGCATACACATGGATCTACTCACTGTGACCTTGTATCCTCAATACAGAGGAATTGTAGAATACGTCTAGGACTCATAGCAGATGAAGCTAAATATGCTAATCAAGACTGTGACCCAGCCGTGGTTACAGTTTATGATATACCTTACTCTCCCTCATTATATACTATACAGGAGAAAAACACTAATAGTGCAATAGTGAAAATAGTATACCACTACATAATTATGGAAAAAATGCTTTGCCAATACAAAATATTTCAATACCATCCAACATGGATACCACCATTAAATGTGGTCTCCTGAACACACGTTCTATGGTAATGCACGCGGTAGAGATTAGTGATTGTATTGTGGGAAATAATGTTGATCTCCTTATATTAACCGAGACCTGGCTAATATAAGAGGAACACAAGAGGAACACTCCTGGAAACAGTAGACCTAGGTAGCATGTACCTCCCCAGTTCCTAGGTAACCATGGATATGCTTTTTCCCCACATATAAAGTAAACAGGGTCCCCTACGTACACGGGTTCTATTTTGTGCTTTAAAACCACTGTGTTCAGGCAGCTGCTAAACGTTCCTACTTTATAGGAACCTTTTTTCTGTAAACATAGGGGAACAGTTTTGGGGCTGTGATCTACTGTATAGGCAGGGGGCACAGCATCTTTATTCCATTCATCCCTCATTCGAAATGTCATTACTGATGTTTCTTCTGCTGGCGGGGTCGGTCTATTCTGCCTATGTAATCTATCTAGTCTTGTTGTCTTTCATGTATTCTTCCTCATGGGATCTGGTGAAAACACGCAAGCTTTGTGGAATATGGAACAACCCACAGGTCTCATGATCACTTCCTCAATTCATTCATATTGGTCTCATCTAGCTGACCCGTATTACTCTTGTTCCATTTCCCAAAGAACATTGCACTCAACGATACTTCACATGAATAAACCAATGGTAACGGTTGTACATACCAGCCTATCCCTTTCCCACCGTGCTGTGGTGTGCACAAACCCAGCAATCTTTTTTCTTTAAAACCGCATGGGTCATGTTCATGATGAGCAACAATGTATTGTTGCCATATCCTTCTCTATGTCTTTCTTCCATTGGGGACAAAGTACCAGTGATTGCATGAACCAGGCTTTCAGTAGCTGCTTTTGGCAAAAGTGTTTCTAAGGGGTGCACGGACTCCAGGAACCATAGTGTAATAGCTGTTATTGTTGGTACTACCATACTTAAGGAACACAGGACCAATGTCCTAATCAGTACCTTACTCCTTTTATCATGCTTTTTCCCTAAATTTACAGTCTCTAAAACTATCATCTTTTCAGCAGGGGTGCAGGAGGAGGCTGAAACCGGTCTTGATTTGTTCTTTGTCGTCCTCTTCCTGCTGGCAAAGTTCATCACAAATGTCTCTCGTTCTTGATGCCAGAAAAGTTCAACGAAAATGTCACAGTTCAATTCTGCCAGCCCTTTCACAGCCTAGATCACTTATCCACTCCGAGCAAGATTAGTTGTTCTTTCTCCCACTGCTCAGACAATTTCTGAACAGTTCTTTATTGATAGAGTACTATGTGCATCCAGCTTGTCCCGCTCTGGTTTAGGACACATGTACTCTATCAGCATTAGTACTTACGTGCGTCCAGCTTGTCCTGCTCTGGCTCCTGACACATGTACTTTTTATAAGCGCACTGAGGAGCCGTGAGTCGTGAATTGTCCGACTTGCACAACTCTCACACTTCTCTCCCCTACGCCCCTGGCTCCTACTCCGTCCGTGATTGGAACCAAAGACAAAAGAAAAGCACCAAAGATCTGTGGATTACTTTGCCTGTCGAGGCTGCAAATTATATTGTTTCACTCCTGGTATTGTATGATCCGTGAATAGTGCCGTTGCACTTCCAATATCAGGCTCAGTGTCAGCCTGCGGCACAATGATGGGTAGCGATGAGCACCGTGGAAATGATGTAGTTTCTTTCTTTGGCTTTGGTGCGTTTGCAGAAACTGGCGGGCGCCAAAGGGGTACATGCGTTGTTTCTGTTT
This sequence comes from Ambystoma mexicanum, assembly GCF_040938575.1. Lineage (NCBI taxonomy): Eukaryota > Metazoa > Chordata > Amphibia > Caudata > Ambystomatidae > Ambystoma > Ambystoma mexicanum. The sequence continues at coordinate 483,638,546 of NC_090927.1, forward strand.
CTACTCGTGTTTGCAATGCAGAGTTTGTGTCGCTCGGCAGTGATGTTGTTTCTGCTGAGCAACGTTAGGGCACTTTTCGCCCTTTCCCCTTTCTGGCAGCCTCCTCAGGCTCTGTTACGAGTTTCACTTCTCGCTTGGGCTTTGTTTCAACTTTCACTTCTCGCTCAGTCTGATGCTGTGGCATCTTTTACCACGTTTTACTTTTTCTGGAACAGGATATGGTTTCAGATGGGGGGTGTACAGTGAACACAGTCTATTGTATTCTAAAATGCAAGGAATATCAGCATTCAGTTTGCTTGCATCAAAGTTGATTAGAAATAGACTGTCAAGTGTACGTAAGCATGATAGTGCTACGTAGCTCATGCCTTCTTTAAAGACTGTGTTTCCTATATCTATCAATGCTTTGTCTAGGGTAAGACCTTGGGATTTATGAATGGTGACTGCATATGCAAGAGTTAGAGAAAATTGTTCTCTACGTACATACATGTCTTTGAAGGGAAGGAATCGAGCAGTTGACCGCCCTATCCTTTTCACTTCTGAAAGTTTGTCAAAGCGAATATTGACAAACTGAATGTTGTCACGTGGGTATTTTTAAAAGCCAACAACTGTACCCAGTGCCCAATTAACTAGCCCTTGCTCCACGTCAAGGTTCCGTTTAAGCATTACTCTACAATTTAAGGATAATTTTAATATTTTTTCCAACCCAGCTGTGTTGGAGATTGAATTTTCTAAGGTATTTAGTCTTGTTGTGGCTTGCTCACACATGGGTAGTGTCATACTATGTACGTCTAGTATGTCAGTGGCGCAAATTTCCATTATTGGTTGCATTTCTTTTTTTAACATTGTTTCATTGAATTTGAAACAGCTTGCAAGAGTTGGCATTAAGGCAATACAACTGACATTTTTGTGCGCTAATTGTTCCATAACATAAGTAGCACATGCGTTATCACCATAAAGTGCATGAATGTGCCGGTTCTTCAATATTGCTTGAGCTTCTTGAGATAGTACACCAACTCCAATACTTTTAAAATGTTGGCGTAAATGAGATCTGCAGATTGCTGCATGTTTTCTGTTAATTCTCTGTATTGGAAACGTTGCCAAAGGTTGACATTTCCTATGCTGCCAACAGTTTTACGGCAGATTTTGTGTCCTAAGGTTTTAAAAATAGGTTCACCTTTCACTGGTGTCAATTGTAGAAGATCTCCGAAAACGATAATGTGTTCCCTGCAAAGAGTTCTTCGTAGTGTGTTTTAAGTGCTTCTTGCAATCTGAGGTGAATCAAAGCCAACATTAGGTTGGAGACCATGCTCACTTCATCTATTAGTAGCATTTTCATTTGTTTTAATACTCTGCGTAGTTCCATTAGAGCTTCAGCAGAAAGTTTGTAATAGTCTAATTTGTTTTGGTGTTCTACTGGAAGGAATAGTAATCGGTGTAAAGTGACACCGCCTATCTTGTAGGCAGCTAAACCTGTGGGGGCAGTTACAACAGCTGACAGTTTGTTGTTTGTGAATTGGTGAAGGAACTTGCTGATTATTTTGATTAAGAATGTTTTTCCTGACCCAGCGTCACCACTGACGTACAGCAGTATAGGTTTGTAAATTTTGGCAGGTACATTCTTTATTTTCGTGTTGTACACCATGTGCAATTTGTTTTGTTACTTCTTCTAAAATGGTGTGCTGATCTTTGTTAAGTTTTGCTTGTAGTACAGTTAAGTCTTCTATATCTTCTTCATAGTGACACATGGTGTTTTCCACTTCTGTCATAGCTAATTCTGCCTCCTTTGCTATTAGTGGCTGTCCTAGTGGTTCTTGGCTTCCTGTTACAGAAGGTTGACTACTGTCGGAAGTGTCCTTATCTAGTTGGGCCTGAAGTTCTTCTTCGTGTTGCTGTTCATTGTGCAACATTGTTTTGTACTGCGTAAAGTTCACATCGGTGATAGCGCTTTTATTTGCTTTGAAAGCATCTTCATAGCAGTCATAGTTATCTAGTATCTAGTATCTCTTCCTCTTTTCTCTGGTTTAAAAAGTTGTAGCAGAGACATTTAATATAGTTCTTTCTGTTGAGGAGTTTTTAATGACAATTTGACATGATTAATTAAGCTTTGTTTGGTAAGTTTCACTAAGCTGCCTTCACAATCTGTCACTCTATATCTACCTTTGCTTTCATCAGGTTTTATATTATTTTTGCGTGCAAAGTTTTGAGCTATGTGGTATAGACACATGCTTTCCAAAGTGCTACTCCTGTCCGAATAGCAGGTGTCCAGTAAATTGTTTTTTTTAAATGTATTGGCTGTTGGGATCATTTCTGGCAATTGTTTCTATGTCCTCATATGATTTCAGAACTCTTTTTCTATATTTAGCAGGATCAAGACTTAGCCATACTATGTTATCTGATTTTCCATACAAAGCAGTACCGGTTAAATGATCTGCTGCTTCATAGGTGCCACCTTCTCTATGAGAGAGAATTTTCATGCCTCGGCTGTACAATTTCTGAGATAGTGTTTTTTCTGATGATAGGTCATTCCAGAGGTCTTGAAGCTCTGTTTTTTCTGCTTTTGTTAAGTAGGCTGTAACATATCGTGCACTTGCAGTGGAATTGTCTGCAATGTACTGCACATCTATGTTTGCATTCCATAAGAGGGCAATGATTGCATTGTAATCATTGATATATTTTGATTCTTCTGTTCTTTTTACGTTCTTAGGTGATTTACCTTTAAAACTATGTCGAACTGAAGACATGAAGTTGTTCACTTCACCTGTTTCTGTAACTGGTCTAGGGAAATTTGAATAGAAACTGTCGAGTGTTAGAACGCTGCTGCCATGTGCTATTTGCATTTCTTTTTAATTGATTTTAGTACGCGCCGCCTAGAATTTCCATTTTACCTGTTTTATTACCTTGTAAACCTTTGAAGACTGTATAAGATTTGTTTGTATAACCCACTCCTTAGATAAAGTATGGTTCATAACGAGCTTTAGGAAGTGTTTTGCATTTCTGCTGGGATTCCGTGTTAACCTTCTGGGTGCGAACTACATTACCCAGAAGTATTGTAGTTTCACGTCTGTACATAATCCCACGTCAGGCACATAAGCACCGGCGCGTAGGGGCCCGTTTTACTCCGGTATTTAAAGGTGCCTTTCTGCCTTCCTTTGCTGATTTGAATAGAAACTGTCGAGTGTTAGAACGCTGCTGCCATATGCTATTTGCATTTCTTTTTAATTGATTTTAGTACGCGCCGCCTAGAATTTCCATTTTACCTGTTTTATTACCTTGTAAACCTTTGTAGACTGTATAAGATTTATTTGTATAACCCACTCCTTAGATAAAGTGTGGTTCATTACGAGCTTTAGGAAGCGTTTCGCATTTCTGCTGGGCTTCCGTGTTAACCTTCTGGCTGTGAACTACATTACCCAGAAGTATTGTAGCTTCGCGTCTGTACATAATCCCACGTCAGGCGCGTAAGCGCCGGCGCGTAGGGGCCAGTTTTACTCCGGTTTCGCTTCGGTGAGTGCTCTGCTCTGCCAACTCTCTTTCTTTTATTACTCTTTTTTCTTGCTTATTAAATAAATATAGTTTTCGAATAGACCTCTCATGCATACACATGGATCTACTCACTGTGACCTTGTATCCTCAATACAGAGGAATTGTAGAATACGTCTAGGTCTCATAGCAGATGAAGCTAAATATGCTAATCAAGACTGTGACCCAGCCGTGGTTACAGTTTATGATATACCTTACTCTCCCTCATTATATACTATACAGGAGAAAAACACTAATAGTGCAATAGTGAAAATAGTATACCACTACATAATTATGGAAAAAATGCTTTGCCAATACAAAATATTTCAATACCATCCAACATGGATACCACCATTAAATGTGGTCTCCTGAACACACGTTCTATGGTAATGCACGCGGTAGAGATTAGTGATTGTATTGTGGGAAATAATGTTGATCTCCTTATATTAACCGAGACCTGGCTAATATAAGAGGAACACAAGAGGAACACTCCTGGAAACAGTAGACCTAGGTAGCATGTACCTCCCCAGTTCCTAGGTAACCATGGATATGCTTTTTCCCCACATATAAAGTAAACAGGGTCCCCTACGTACACGGGTTCTATTTTGTGCTTTAAAACCACTGTGTTCAGGCAGCTGCTAAACGTTCCTACTTTATAGGAACCTTTTTTCTGTAAACATAGGGGAACAGTTTTGGGGCTGTGATCTACTGTATAGGCAGGGGGCACAGCATCTTTATTCCATTCATCCCTCATTCGAAATGTCATTACTGATGTTTCTTCTGCTGGCGGGGTCGGTCTATTCTGCCTATGTAATCTATCTAGTCTTGTTGTCTTTCATGTATTCTTCCTCATGGGATCTGGTGAAAACACGCAAGCTTTGTGGAATATGGAACAACCCACAGGTCTCATGATCACTTCCTCAATTCATTCATATTGGTCTCATCTAGCTGACCCGTATTACTCTTGTTCCATTTCCCAAAGAACATTGCACTCAACGATACTTCACATGAATAAACCAATGGTAACGGTTGTACATACCAGCCTATCCCTTTCCCACCGTGCTGTGGTGTGCACAAACCCAGCAATCTTTTTTCTTTAAAACCGCATGGGTCATGTTCATGATGAGCAACAATGTATTGTTGCCATATCCTTCTCTATGTCTTTCTTCCATTGGGGACAAAGTACCAGTGATTGCATGAACCAGGCTTTCAGTAGCTGCTTTTGGCAAAAGTGTTTCTAAGGGGTGCACGGACTCCAGGAACCATAGTGTAATAGCTGTTATTGTTGGTACTACCATACTTAACGAACACAGGACCAATGTCCTAATCAGTACCTTACTCCTTTTATCATGCTTTTTCCCTAAATTTACAGTCTCTAAAACTATCATCTTTTCAGCAGGGGTGCAGGAGGAGGCTGAAACCGGTCTTGATTTGTTCTTTGTCGTCCTCTTCCTGCTGGCAAAGTTCATCACAAATGTCTCTCGTTCTTGATGCCAGAAAAGTTCAACGAAAATGTCACAGTTCAATTCTGCCAGCCCTTTCACAGCCTAGATCACTTATCCACTCCGAGCAAGATTAGTTGTTCTTTCTCCCACTGCTCAGACGATTTCTGAACAGTTCTTTATTGATAGAGTACTATGTGCATCCAGCTTGTCCCGCTCTGGTTTAGGACACATGTACTCTATCAGCATTAGTACTTACGTGCGTCCAGCTTGTCCTGCTCTGGCTCCTGACACATGTACTTTTTATAAGCGCACTGAGGAGCCGTGAGTCGTGAATTGTCCGACTTGCACAACTCTCACACTTCTCTCCCCTACGCCCCTGGCTCCTACTCCGTCCGTGATTGGAACCAAAGACAAAAGAAAAGCACCAAAGATCTGTGGATTACTTTGCCTGTCGAGGCTGCAAATTATATTGTTTCACTCCTGGTATTGTATGATCCGTGAATAGTGCCGTTGCACTTCCAATATCAGGCTCAGTGTCAGCCTGCGGCACAATGATGGGTAGCGATGAGCACCGTGGAAATGATGTAGTTTCTTTCTTTGGCTTTGGTGCGTTTGCAGAAACTGGCGGGCGCCAAAGGGGTACATGCGTTGTTTCTGTTTCTACTCGTGTTTGCAATGCAGAGTTTGTGTCGCTCGGCAGTGATGTTGTTTCTGCTGAGCAACGTTAGGGCACTTTTCGCCCTTTCCCCTTTCTGGCAGCCTCCTCAGGCTCTGTTACGAGTTTCACTTCTCGCTTGGGCTTTGTTTCAACTTTCACTTCTCGCTCAGTCTGATGCTGTGGCAGTGGACTGCCAACAGTTTCTTTCGTTTCCGAGACCGTTTCCTTTCTCTGGTCGTCAGGAAAGTTGTCAGCAGTCCTGGGAATCATTTGGCATGTGTCGCATGGATCCATGACTTCCGACCCTCCACTCGAATAGCCGTTTGCGTCGCCAAAAGTACTTTGTAGGGGCCGCGCCACCTGGGTGCTAATGCTGTCTTCCGCTCAAAGTTCTTAATCAGGACCCAGCTTCCAGGCTCCAGCGAGTGCCCCGGTCCGGTGTATCGCACTGGTAACGCCTCCTGCACCTGCTGATGAATCAAACGCAACTTCTGCATTAAAAGGCCACAGTACGTGCTTAATAGAGGATGCTCGACCTCACATAATCTTTTGGGCTGCGGTGCGCATCATACATTTGCCGGTCTCCCCATTATAATTTCATAGGGGGAGAGCCCAGTTTTAGCTTGCACAGACGTGCACATGCACAATAGTGCTAGGGGTAATGCATCCACCCAACTCAACTTGCTCCCAGCACAGATTTTAGCTATCTTTGACTTTAAGATACCGTTATGTCTCTCAACAAGCCTGGCAGAACTGGGATGCCTGGAATTGTGGAATCGTTTCTCTATCTGTAGACCTGCACAGATCTGTAGTACTACTGCGCCCACAAAGTGTGGGCCGTTATCTGACCACAGGACACGGGGCAGCCCGAACCGGGAGAAATATTCTTTCAACATTACTTTTGCCGTTGACATGGCAGTGCAGTCTTTTAAAAGATATGCCTCCACCCACTTGCTAAATGCACAAATCACCACTAACACATATTTGTAGTTCTGGCACCTTTCCATTTCTATGAAATCAAAATGGATCACCTCGAATGGCATAGAGGGTGGGCCAAAACTACCTACTGGAGTCACGGTTCCCTTCCCTACATTGTGTTGCAGGCACGTAATACAATTCTGCACTAGCCTTTCTGCATTCTTTTTTATGTGCTCATTTTTCCATACTGTGGATAAATGCTGTACCATCTTCTTCGCACAAATGTGGGTAGGGCTATGTGCCATTGTAACCATTGCGGTTATGTAACAATTTGGCAACATCCAGTTCTTGGTCTCTTTGTCCACCCAACATCCTTCCAAATCTAACTCAGCAGAGCCATCAGCCCACCCCTGAATCTCTTCGGTCGTGGCCTCAGCCTGCATTTCTGTGACTGTGGCAACTCCATTCCCTATCATACAAGGTACTTCCTCAGTCTGTACTGTCATCATTTTATTTCCCAAATCTGTGGCTGTTTGTTTTACAATCCTGTCTGCAAATGCGTTTCCCTCTCCCACTTTACATGTTACTTTTTTATGCGCTTCGCATTTCACTATAGCTAGGCGCTTTGGAAACGTGAGTGCAGACAACAATCTTACAATCAAAGGCCCATGCTGAATCCTGGCCCTATGTCATGTCAAGAAACCCCTCTCAGCCCAGAGTCGGCCAAAGTTATGAACCACGCCAAAGGCGTACTGGCTGTCAGTATAAATGTTCACATTCAAATTCTCAGAGAGTTCACAGGCTCGGGTCAGTGCTATTATTTGTAGGGGATTCTTCTGCTTTCTACAACACTCTCTAGGGTAGTAATTGCAAATGCGGCCATTGATGTGCCATCAGGTAAGTTAAAACAAGAGCCGTCACAAAACAACTCCCCATCTGGCTCTTTCTGTGGGATGTCGCTCAAGTCAACTCTTCCCTTTGTTTCTTCTTCAGTGACCATTAAACAATCATGGGGTGGTGATTCATTGTCACCAATTTCTGCTATGGGCAGTGGCATTAATTCTGCAGGATTCAATGCGCTACACCTCATAATTTGGATGTGGGGTGCAAACAAGATGAGCTCATATCTTGTTAGTCTAGCAGAGGTGAGGTGTTGCGTCTGCGTTCTGTTTAATAGAACGTCTATGGCATGTGGCACCATCAGAATTAAAGTATGCCCCAATACCATTCCTTCCGTTTGTTTCACTGACGAAGCCGCCGCTGCAACAGCAGATCGCAAACATCGTGGTAGTGCGTGCGCTACAGGGTCCAGCGCGGAAGAATAATAGCCGCACAGCCTATTTCTTCCACCTTGTTCCTGTGTCAAAACCGCCAATGCACAGCCTTCACTCTCGCTCACAAATAGTCTAAAGATCTTTTTATAGTTAGGAGTGCCTAAAACTGGTGCAGCACACAATGCAGCTTTCAATTGCTCAAATGCTTTCTGACATTCCTCATCCCACTGTAAAGGCATCACTGCATCCTTTTTAGTTAATTTTATCATTGGCTTCACAATCAACGCAAAATTACTGATCCACTGCCGCCAATAAGAGGCCATGCCTATTACAGCTCTCACTCCTTTTTGAGTTTTTGGAATAGGCATACTAGAAATACTTTCTATGCGTTCTGGTGTTAATCTTCTCCCTTCTTTCGAAAGTAGGTAACCCAAATAAGACACCTCCTTTTGATTATACTGGAATTTCTTCAAACTTGCCTTGTGACCATGGGTCGCTAGGTGTGTCAGTAGTAATATAGTACTTTCTTTACAGATCTCTTTTGTGTCAGCAGCTAGTAATAAGTCATCTATGTACTGCAAGAGTACGCAACCTTCGGGTAATTCTAACATGTCTAGCTGCTCTTTTAGCGCTCTGCTGTAAATACTCGGGCTTTCTGTGTATCCTTGTGGAATGCGTGTGAATGTGAATGATCGACCTCCTAGAGTGAACGCGAACAGATATCTACTGCTTTTATCCACTGGAATGCTAAAGAACGCGTTCTTCAAATCAACTACACTAAAGTATTCTGCAGGGGCAGGTATCATTGTCAGTATTGTTGTGACCTCTGGGACCAAAGGGAATTGTTGGTCTGCCACTTTGTTCAATGCGCGCAGATCAATTATGAAACGATATGGTACTTCATTGCCTCCTTTCTTGTAAACTGGAAGAATCGGGCTGTTGGACATGCTACCTGCAATTTCTTCAACCACCCCCAATCTCACCAGGTCAGTAACAATACTCTTTAATCCCTTCTAACCTTCAACAGAAATGTTATACTGGGGAATTCGTGATAATGTAACACCTTCTTTCAAAGTTATTTTTGCTGGCTCTATTTTCAAGCATCCTACATCGTTATTATGTATTGCCCACAGACAGGTTGGTACTCTACTTAGCTCTTCTGGTAACGCTTTTGACATAAATTCCGTCACCGGTGCATTGTTAGGCCAAATCGTGAGGGACACCCCATCTGCCGTACAATGTATAACTGCCCCCAATTTTCTCAACAAATGTAATCCTAGCAAGTTCTCCCCACAATTTTCTGTCAGAAGAAATGGACACTGTTCTGTAAATGGTCCTATTGTAATTGGGACAGCTTCGGACATGGGGTTAATTACTGGTGTACCTGCGAACCCTCCAGAAAAATTCTTTTGCCCCGACAGTGGGATCTCCGGAACCAAGTGGTGGTCTATCGAACACTTCTGTGCCCCTGTATCTACAAGGAAACGGTGCTCCTTATTCCCGACTCTCATTTCTATGTAGGGTCCTCTCTGATTCACAGGAATAGACACTGGTTCTGACCCCTGCCGTGGGCTGTCCTATTGCGAAAATAACACATCGTCCGATGTGTAGTCACCGCTGCTGCTATAATACGTGTTTTTCTGTGTATCAAAAATATTCCCATTTCCCCCTCAGTGTCCTTCACTCTGATCATTTCTCTGTTGGCCCTGCCCGCCCTGATTTTGGTTCGGAACACTTTGGTTCAATGCCTGGTTCTGTTGCGCTTGGTTTTGACCATAGGATTGGTTTTGATTACCTCCATTGGTATATCCCTGTTGCTGCTGCATGCTATTTCTGTTTGGGCCATTTGACCCCTGATGTCCTCTATGATGCCTACTCTGGCCAAACCCACCTCTATTCTGTAGGTGCGGGCATTGAGCTCGCCAGTGTCCTTCCTCCTTACAGTACACACATTGATTTAATCCCAATGACACCGTGTGCATATTATTCAAATTTCCCCTGCCTTGTGCATTTCCTCTACCTCTATTGTATCCAATGACCTGCTGCAGTAACACCCTCGTTTATAAATTTACTCTATCCTTCACCTCTCTTTTTTTTGCCACATTTACCCTGTTCTCGTAATACTGGGCTATGTGTAATATCTCACTCACCGGTTTTGCTGCCCAGGCACTTTCCGACGCCATTAACATATCTTGAATTGGTAATATTAGTCCCCTCACATATTTATCAACAAATAGCCTTTTCCCCGACTCTGTGCTCACAAACTGCCCACTGAAGTCTGTGAATACTCCTTCAAATCTATTGAAATAATCTGTTACTGGCTCATCCTTGCCCTGTACACATGTAGTTAATTTGTCCCACTGAATCCTTTTTTCTGGAATTATTTCCCTTAATCTCCGCATTATCCGTTCTGGTAGATCTGCCATGCGGGTTCCCGGATTTTCCCCTACTTTTTTATTTTTGTCCTCCAATAGTAACTCAACCCATGTGGCGCCAAAAGCCCCCACGTCATCTACCATCCTCATCTGTTTCCATATATCCGCTGGCAAAATGACTGGGAAAATCAAATCTATATCGCTCATAGTAAACAGTGCTGATCTCAGGGTTGACTCTACTTCCTTGTAGAAACCTGCTGGATTCTTTCTTATATCGGGAATCGTCTGTTTTATAGTATTCACCTCTTGCCTGGAAAAGGGGACATGCAAATACTGGGCGGTGAAATGGGCGATGTTACCTGCGCTCCTACTGTACCCGTCGCAGGGATCTCTACTTTTGATACAAACGTGGGCAGAAACTCTCTCATTGGAAATGCCCCACTCACGATCCCTCCCCCTTCTCTTAGGTTCAATAGTATTCCTAAGTCCAGTGATACGCCCGTTTCTCCTGTACTTCGCTCGAATGCTCTCTTGTATACCGCTAGTATCTCAGGTGGGTTAGCGTTATTGTTTTTTATATCCTTATCTATCAAATGTTCAGCCATCGATTGCAGTGCCTTTCTTTTCATTGGCATGGAATATTTGTCAAATATGTCGTGTATGACCATTGTTGGGATACTAGGATTCAACACCCACTTTATCGCTTCCCGTATACATACTTTCAGCTTGTCGCCCCTCTGTACAGATGAAATTGAATTTCTCCGCTGTATGTATGATTCTACCGTCCCTCTCCCATCTCTTCTAATATCCCAACCCCTGTATCCAGGTGCAGCAAACATTTCGGCATACTCATTATCCAACTCATTTTTAAGTTCAAAAGTCCATTCACATGTTCCTTTACTTCTTCATCTTTTATTCTACAACATGCTAATTGGTTCAAAACTAACAATCGTTGTGGCAGTAATTTCTCAAGTAACTTTTTCCATTCTCCCACCAAAAATTTCCCCATGCATTCCAACACTACCTGTCTCTCGTTGCTTCTTCGGTACCCATACAATGAGGCCAATGCTGCCATCCCATCATTTCCTTCTATGTACATTTCTGCCTCTTGCTGTAATTCAATCTTTCTTTCTTTGCTGATCGCGCTGCGAGTTACCCGTCCAAATCCTGTTCCTTCAGCCCCGCCTCTCGCCTCCCCGGTCTCAATTTCGACTTCGGGAGGGGCGGATGGTGCTGAATCTGTCTCTGGAGCGGCAGGTGCGGATGGGACAAGTGACACAGGTGGCATCTGTGAAGGGCCTTCCTGGGTGCTGGGAAATTGTGCGTCTGCGGTCTGCGATTGTGGGAGGGCTCGAGCTGTGGTTGGGGCGTGGGTTAACGCTTACGTGAGGGGAAGTGCTTGGGCTTTGGGAGGGGATATGAGAGCTACTGGTTGGGCCTGCGCAGTCACTACTGGTGTGTTTGGTTTCGATTCTGGTTTTGGGCCTCGACCCGTATTAGTTAGCATTAATTTGTCCGCTATCTGTAGTTCCCGCTGCGGGTATATTCCTTCTATATTCATTTGCTCACGTCTCCCTTCCCGTCTTAGACTTGCCGTCCACTCCTCCTCCTCCTTTTCTTCTGCTACCTCAAGCTTCGATTTGTGCCTACGCGCATGCTTCTCTCTACTCCTAAGTCGGATAATTGCTTCCCTCCTCCAATCTTTGATGGTCTCAAAAGCTGCGGGTCGCGCTTTTTTCCTTATCAACACCCTTTCTAGGTTATCTATCCTCGCAATCTCAAAACTATCATTAATCGGCCACTGATGGTCCTGTTGCTTTCTAGTTTGCCTATGCTAAATTTCACAAAATATTATCGCACCCACACCATATTTTGCATACATGTCATAAGCCGGCGTTCCCCCAGGAGGTGCACTTTGGCCATTTTCCAAGGACTGTCTACCGCAGCGGAAAAGCCCCGCTAAAGTGGACAGTACTCCAGGCATGTTTTTAACCTTCCCCTTTGGTTAACCAACCTTTACCTGGACGTTTGAATTTGCAAAATCAACACTCTACCAAAAATCAGGTTTTCGTTTGAATCGGGGAATGACTCACCTGATAAAACAAGTCGCCTGTCCTGATGCAACCTCTCGCAACGTCGTGTCTGCGCTTCTCTGGCTTCTGCCTCGCTTCAGACCCTTGCCTCCTTTGCCCTCTGGCCCGGTACGTCGATCAGATATCAGATGTATGCAGATGTGCGAAGGAATCTCTCCTCACTTCTACACGGCGCCCCGTACACCTCTTGATCCCGGCTCGATCGTCCCGTCCTCGCCGTTCTTCCGCCTTTACTCCGTTACAACGTATACGATGGGGCAAGTGGGGGAGGGTCCCCATTCGGGCACCATCTTGAAAGGGGCCCCTAGGGGTCCCTCGCGATATGGAAACAAGGCAATAACCATAAACGAAAGAAAGCGCCAGACACAAGGTTCAAATTCCCAATGCTAGCGTTTATTGCAAGCAAAAATAGTCCCAATTGGCCAACAGTGGTCTCACGCCCCGCGACGTGAGTTTTCTAGACCTCGAGGGACGCAAGAGAGCGAATTACGTAAATCAGTTACATATATAAAAAATGAATATCATACAATCAGCTATGTCATGTTTAACACCCCCCTTTATTAAGTTTCTTTGATGGATGACGATGGACATTTCCGATGGGTATGACAATTGTGACACTTTCGATGTCTATTCTAGTAACAATGTGTAATTAGAAAGTGCGGAGGCATCTTCTAGTTGTTGAACAGAACACGGTGGTTCTGTTCTTGGAAGCAAGCTGTACAAGGGGGAAGAGCCACATTCCAATCATATGACAATCTCTAGTTGAAGATACCGTGACCCCAATTTTGAGAGGACATGATCAAGAGATAGAACCCTTCTCTTTTACTAAAATGTCAGAACAGGAGATCATGGCAATTATAGAAGGGCTCAAACCAACATCGTGCAAGGGGGATATATTACCCTCTACACTTTTTAAAGAATTTGCTTCCTTCCTCACACCATGGGTTACGGAACTTGTAAATCGTTCCTTTGATGAGGCAGTCATTCCTAATGCTATTAAAGAGGCCTGGATCACTCCACTTCTGAAGAAGGATAATCTGGATCCCAGGGCTCCAGAAAACTATTGACCCATTACCAACGTTCCGTTTATTGGGTACCTAATTCGTTTTTTACTGTGTTACTGTTGCTCTGAAACTATGGTAACTAGGGCTTGCCGCTTCATTCCTTTCCGCTTGATCTCGTATGTCTTCCCCCCAATCCCTCCTTATTCCATGGTGCTCTCTATCTCTCCTATCTTCTCTAACTGCTTCTCCATTGACTATCCTGCTCTCCTCACTAAATCTGGTAGGAAAAAGTTTAAAAAGGATATCCTGGTCTCCAACCCAGGCCTCCCTATCGCTGACACCTACACTAGTGCCGCCTCCAAGGAAACACTTATTGACATCCTCTTTTTCGTGCCTTCCCCTGACCAATGGACCCTTCATATGGTCTCTGTGCTCTCTCCCTTCTCCTCTTCTGCCATTAATGGTGGCACCCGTTGGGATGTCCTCTTGGCCCCCTTCCGCTCCTCTAAGGCCATCATTAATGTCTACGCTAATGGGACTGTCTTGGTCCAAGGCCCTCAGGCCAACCTCCACCTCTTTGATAGACGCTTCCCGCGCCTCATCAACTTCCTTTCCTCTCCTGCTGTCCCCTCTTCTCTGTCCTCGGCTACCTTGCCTCCACCCTCTCACCCTGCCGTCTCTCTGGCTCCTTCTTCTTCACCTCCACAGGGCGTACCTCTGATCTGCACCCCTTCCCGGAAGTCCTTCAAGGATGGCATCCAACTCCACATTTCCACTCTTAACTCTCGCTTTGCCATCAAACATTCCTCTGATATCTGTCGCCTTTGTGAGGAACTGGACCTTGTCATCCTCGGTGTCACTGAGACATGGTTCACGGCCAGCTCTGTCGCCAGCTTTGACACACTCCTACCTGAGGGTTACAAGATCCTCTCCTTGCCCAGGCCCAACCGTGCTGGGGGGGGTGTGGCCCTTATCTTCCCTGAGTGGATTCCTGCCACTGTCACTCCTACGCAGACCTACTCCTCCTTTCAATGCCTTGTCTGCCAACTCTCTTTCTCTCCTAGCCATTCCCTTACCGTGGCTACTATCTATCGGCCACCTGGTCAATTTTCCTCCTTCCTCTCTGAGTGGGCTGAGCTCTCCTCCTCACTCCTGTCCTTAACCACTCAACTCCTCTTTCTTGGAGACTTCAATATCCACCTTGATGCCTCCTGTCCTCCCTCTAGACTCTTTCGCGACCTCTGCGACTCTCTCTCACACTCTGTTCTCCCGTCTGGGCCGACCCATTCTGCAGGGCATCACTCTCTCCTGGAGTGATCACTCTCTTCTATCCTCCCACCTCACCCTCCCTACCCCACAGGCAAAGCCACCCTCATCACTGCCACCCACCTTCGCGGTCATCTGACCCATGAAGCGCGTGTCAGTTGAGGCTTTCGCTACCACCTTCTCACCCCCCATTCCCCTTCGGCTGATTCCCACCCTCTCCACTCTCCACTCTGCTATATCTGATACCCTTGATATCCTTGCCCCTGTCATGAGAATCCGCCTGAAGCCCAAAGCCAAATGTAACTCCTGGTATGACTCAGATATCGTCACCCTTAAACGCAAGTGCAGGGTGGCAGAGAGGAAATGGCGTGCTTCATGTTCATCCTCTGACAAACTGGCCTGCCGCCTGCTCCAAAGGCAATACCGGCTCTCCGTTCTCACTAAGAAGAGAGCCCTTATCCAAGCCTGCATCTCTGCGGCATCTAACAATTCGGCCAAACTCTTTAAAATCTGCAAGGAGCTGTCCAACCCTGCTGCAGTCTCCACCTCTCCTGTCCCCTCCCAGGCCCTCTGCACGGCACTGGCCTCTCACTTCATTTCAAAAACTCAAGACATCCTGTCCTCACTCTCCTCCTATCACCTCCCCCCCACTATTCCCTGCTCTCCCTCTGGCCTTTCGGCAGCCACCCCTCCTCCCTCCTTCTCTGCCTTTCCCCTTTTTTCTGCTGACGAGGTTTCGAGACAAGTCCAATCTATGAAAGTCTTGTCAAAACAGGTCCACCCCTGTTCCTCCAAAACTATCAAGGACCACATCGACTCCCTGGCGCCTCCCTTGGCTGACTTCTGCAATCACTCCTTCACCTCTGGAGTCTTCCCATCCCCCCTCAAGCACTCCCTTGTGCACCCCCTTCTTAAGAAACCTCCTCCGACCCCTCCTGCCCACCTAACTATCGCCCAATCTCTATCACTCCCTTCCTGGACAAGCTCCTGGCGAAACTGGCCATCTCCCAGCTTAATCTCCATGCTGAATCTGTTGGTAGTCTTCATGACCATCAGTCTGGCTTCAGAGCTGCCAGAAGCACGGAAACTGCTCTCCTGAACATCCGTGAGGACCTGCTCTCAAACCTTGACTCTAATACCCCTTGTGTTCTCATCTTGCTCGACCTCTCTTCTGCCTTTGACACTGTTAACCACACCATCCTGCTCAACCGTCTCCGTGATAACCTGGGTATCACTGGTCAAGCTCTGGCGTGGCTGTCCTCCTTCCTCTCCAATCGACCCTCCCAGGTCCAACTGGGTTCCTACCTCTCCGACATCTTTTTCTCTACCTGTGGTGTCCCCCAGGGATCTAACCCCCTGGATGTTTAATCAGTATCTTGCACTTCTTGCTCACCGCATAGCCGCTCTCTATCCCAACTTTCAGTGCTACGCGGATGATACCCAGCTCATTTTCAGGCTACCCTCGGCCTTCTCTTCCACTTCCCTCATCTCTGACTGTCTTTCTGCTATCCAGGAATGGTGTGCCACCAATGACCTCTGCCTTAACGCCAGTAAAACTGAGATTCTACTTATCGGCACACCCACTCCCTCCTTCCCTGCAGCTCTCTGGCCGGCCTCCCTTGGCCCTCTTCCTGCTCCTACCTGCACGGCAAAAAACTTCGGGGTCATCTTCGACTCCACACTGTCCTTCTCTCCTCACATCTCTGACATCTCTAAGAAGTCACACTACCAGCTACACCTCCTCATTGGTATCCTTCCTTTTCTCTCCTTCCCCCAGAAGCTCACTGTCTCCAGAGCTCTGGTTCTCTCTAGGCTGGACTACTGTAACAGCCTCTATCTAAATCTTCCTGCCTCTACTCTCCGCCCTTTGCAACTCATCCAGAACAGGACTGCGAGACTTGTCCTTGGCCTCAAGCCCAGGGACCATATCTCTCCAGGACTGAAATCACTACACTGGCTCCCAGTGGCTGCAATGATTAAGTTCAAAACCCTCTGCATTGTCCACAAGGCCTTCTGGTGCCTTGGGCCAAAATACCTGCAACTCTCTCTTCCTAATTATCTTCCTTCTCGAGCCCTTCGCTCATCCACCTCCAACTACCTCAGGGTCAGCCGCTTCTCCAAGCAATGAGCTGGTGGTAGATCTCTCGCTGCAGCAGGGGCCTCCCTCTGGAACAGCCTTCCTGCCTCCCTGAAACTTGAGGAGAACCATCTCCGGTTCTGGAAGCACCTCAAAACCTTCCTCTTTGCCTCCGCTTTCTCTCCCTCTCTCCCCTGCTAAAATCACTGAACCTGCACTAAATCTGCAACTGGCCACTCACCAATCTCATGTCCTGGCCCAGCCACTCTTCCTTGCACTGCCTATATGCACTACAGGACTGTCTTTGTATCCTACAGCCCCTTCTCCCGGCACTTACCTTTGCACTTGCCACCAGCTGGCCCTATTATTTATCTCGTATTCTATTAACCATGTACCGCACTTTCCTTGCACTTGCCACCAGCTGGCCCTATTATTTATCTTGTATTCTACTAACCATGTACTGCACTTCCCCTCTCCCATTCCCCTGCTCTTTTTCCTAGTCCCTCTACCCTTGCACTTGTGTGATCTGAATGACACCTCTCCTAGTAGGATCGTTGTCTGTCTCCCTTTGTCCCCCCCCCTGCCTCGTTGTGCCTTGAAACACTTGTGTATAGGCGCGTTACAAATGCCATATCATATCATATCATATCATTCTTAAGATTCTGGACAAAATTGCATACATTCAATTCCAGAAATGTGTTGAAACTAATAAGATCTTCGCTAATGAACAGTCTGGTTTCAGAATCAATCATGGAACAGAGACAGTGCTCCTGGATCTGAAGGCCAGTATTATAGAAATGTTGCTTTTGCTAGACTTATCCTCTGCATTTGATTTAGTTGATCATAATCTCCTGGCAGACAGACTTCTTAATATAGGCCACTGCTCTCCTAAAGCAATATTATGGCTAAAATCTTTTCTTGGTCCTAGAAGCGCTTGTGTAGCTAAGGGCTCCTCGAAATCCAAGAAAGTTCCTGTTGAGTGTGGTGTCCCCCAGGGATCATGCCTGTCACCATTACTGTTTAATATATATATTAAATGCCTATGTGATATGCTAAAATCCATGGGCATACTATTTGCAAACTACGCCGATGACACCCTGATAGTTATTAAACTATCTGGAGTCTATAAAGATGATCTTGCAACTGTTAATCGAATCTATGAAGCAATCCAGAAATGGATGGCCCTGAATTCTCTTGCTCTTAATGACAAGAAAACAGAGCTGTTGATCTTCAGCACACCCCATAGGCTGAAAACACTAGACAACTCTTACAGGACCTTTGAGATAGATGGCAACAAGATTGCTGTATCTGAATATGTAAAAACCCTTGGAATGTTCTTTGATGCCCACCTGACCTTCCAAAAGCATGTGGCCTATCTTAAATCATCCTGTGCTTTCCTTACACATCTTCTTTGGCAAATGCGTCCCTATTTGTCTGAAGCAAATAGAGCATCAATCGCAGCTGCAATTGTAAATACTAAACTGGACTATTGTAATAGTTTCTTTATTGGCACTACCAAATCCAATATAAAGAGTCTTCAAACAATTAAAAATGGAGCAGTTCAGGCGGTGTGTGGATTGAGTTGTCAATCCCACATTACAGAACACCGAAAAAGACTACACTTCCTCTCTATTGAGCAATGACTGACCTTTAAGGGACTAGTCATAGTGTTTAAATGTATATTAGGTAGTGCCCCAGAATATCTTAAAGCAAGATTAAAAATGGTAACACCCAAACGTAGCTTAGGTTCAAATAGTCAGATGCTGTTATTTCAACCACGCGCGATCACAAAAAAACTAGGCAGAGCAAGTTTTGCAGCCTGGGGCCCAAGAAATTGGAATGTAATTCCAATTTATCTGAAACAATGTGCAATGCTGCAACAGTTCAGGAAACGGCTGAAGACGTTCCTGTTGAAGGCAAAAAAAAAAAAAAGAAACTGACATATGATCCCAAAAATAAAAATCTGCCTCTCCTTATGACACTGCCTGTTATTTGATTAAGAATGACTTCTGAACCCCACCTGCATCCATTACTTGTTTTTTGTTTGTTCTTGTCCATGTGAGCGCCCTGAGACCTTTGGGTGAGAGTTGCGCTATACAAGAAAATATTTTGTTAGTTAGTTAGTTAGAAACCAAAGAGACATTTGGTGTAGTATTTCCCTTTGCTTTTGTATTTGCGACAACAATATTTGCACATTTGTGTCTTTGAAATTGTAAAATCTGTCCATGCAGGTCAGTATGTGTCCGTTGTGAAGGGATTTCACAACTGACATATTTTTGGATGAACTGCAAAACAGTGGCATCACTGTCGTGACCAAATTTAGGTGCACCTTTGATCCATAAAAGCATGTGAATATGTGGTGCTGCTCTCGCTTGCTATTCTATTCTCCAAAAATAGTGTTGCACTTCTCCGAGGGGAGGAACAGTTTTATTACAAATAAAGTGTAGCATAGCAATGAAACGATGATGGAAATATCTTGACACATTAACTGGATCTAGAGAGCAAAGTTCTCCAGGTGTTAATATATCTATGTTGGTTTTGTTGTTGTTTGATATGCGTAGGAACTGATGTAAATCTTCCCATGCATATTCTGCACAACTTAGTGTAACAAACCAAGTCAGTGGTCCAAGGTTTCTGATCATACAACGTACGTCTCCGTGCCATCGAAACCAGTATTCTTTTGTACCACGCATGTTTGAAAACAGATTTGTTATACTTGACTGTAAAACCTCATCTTTTACTTGTACTTTTTGTATTAATTGCATAGCTGGCATATTTTGAAAGTGGGTTCCAGATTTCAAAATGTGTGCAACTCCGTAACATAGGGTTGCTAGTTCACTTTCAAAGAGTAGGTGGAATATGTATTCCACATTTTGTCTAAATCTGGGATCTTGCGAATGCATTCGTAATGAGCGGTATTCTGATGCCATAATCTGAGTGGGTCTATCATCGTATCTTCCGCCTTTGCCAGTAGGAAATAGCAGTGGAAAAGCATGTGCTTCTATACTTTTTCCCATATGCTCATTGGTGACCCTTTGGTTTGTCGCATTTGGTAAGTTTCTAGTGCATCATCTATGCTTTCATTGGAATGCAATGGATGAATTGTGTAATGGTCCAAAAGAGTGGATACTGCAGCAGGATCCAGAAGTTCAAATTGACCAGTTTCTGATGACTTTTGAATTATTTCAGTTGTTTCCCTTAAGCTTTGCTCAATATTTATTTCTTTGTAGTATTCGTTATTGTCTTTCAGATATTGCAAGGCTTGTCTAACTTTATGTAAGTCCACCAGTTGTTGCCAAATCTTTTTGTCTTTTGTTGGTACACCATTTACCAAGACAATTAAAGAATGCTCTATTGGACGTTGCACTCCTAGAGCGTGTACATGTTCAACCCCAGTTGATGGCTAATTAGCCAGTTACTCTAAGTCAACTCTAAGTTATTCCTCTTTGCTGTGTAAGCAGTTCAGACCAGAAATGGAGTACTGAAACAGATCCTCAAGAGTATTAGAGAAACATTTTGAACAATTGATTGCCAATGCCAATAACCTGAGTGTGCAGGGGACGTGAGTGATCGTATGGTTGCTTAGCTTACCATAACTAGCGAATGGCAAGGGTTTTTCGGTTTTACTTTGAACCATAACGTCCCTTTAACAAAGATTTATTTTACTGAATATAGATATATATATATGGCAGTGAACAAAAACAAAGGGGCTACACATGTGATATCATCAGTGATGTCATCAGTGACATTTGTGATGCCATCTTTCATGTCCTGGGTGTTAGTGTTAGCAGTGCACAGTGGTGCGGCAGTTATGGTTGCTTAGCCTACCATAACTGGCGAATTTCAGGGCTTTTTCGGTTTTACTTTGAAACATAATGTCACGTTTGTAAAGTTTTTTTAGTGAATTTCACAGGTTTTTAGTAGCACAACTTATATATATATATACATATATAGATTCACTAGCAAAAACATTATTAAAGGGACATTATGGTTAAGTTGCACTAACAGAAACCTATGAAATTCAATGGAAACACTTTTTTACAGGACGTTATGGTTACAGGTAAAAC
Source organism: Ambystoma mexicanum (assembly GCF_040938575.1). NCBI lineage: Eukaryota > Metazoa > Chordata > Amphibia > Caudata > Ambystomatidae > Ambystoma > Ambystoma mexicanum. The sequence continues at coordinate 483,659,242 of NC_090927.1, forward strand.
CGGAAAAAAAAAAAACTTCAACAGTTATGGTAATCTAAGCAACCATAACTCGTGCCACTAGTGTGCACTGCAAGGACTAACACCCATGACATCAAAGATGCCATTACAAATCTCATTCATGGCATCACTGATGACATCACATGTGTATGTAGCTTTAATAGGAAGCCTCCACAAAGGATTGTTATTGTAATGGTGGCAGAAAACTATCAAAGATTATTGGAAGAACTATCATGAGATAAGTAGGTCATGGAGGAATGCATTGCTGTACACACCATTGTATTAAACACTTCTTCACTGTACATGAAGGAACTTATGTGGAAACGTAGCCATTGTCTGCACCATGCCTCATGGAAGTGTAACCTTCAAAATCTTTACATGTTACATAGTGAAATCATGAATGCATTCGTTTTAGAGTGTCGGGTACTGTGAAACATGTAAGAAGTAGCTACATTCCCTTTATAACTACATCATGTCACTACTGCACAGAAACCATAAAGACACCACAATGCATACAAACATGACCATATACAAGGGAAATAAAATCAGCTAAGAAGGAACAGTATTGCCAGAAACTGTTAATAACAACTGATTATCTGCATGCACAGAAACCAGTGCTGTTTTTTATGCCTTCCTCTTCCTCTATATGTATATGTATCATATGATGTGAGTGAACCGTAAGAAAAGTCGTGTAAGTACATATGAGAAGGATGCTGTACACAAATGTAGAACCTTTTGAATTGTTTGTTCCTGACTGTTAGCGAAGAAAAGCACCTGGGCTACTTATCGTAGTGAACAAAACAGAGGTAGCCATACATGTGATGTCATCAGTGATGTCATGAATGAGATTTGTGATGGCATATTTGATGTCATGGGTGTTAATCCTTGCAGTGCACATTGGTGCCATGAGTTATTGTTGCTTAGCTTACCATAACTGTCAAATTTTGTTTTTTTCCCGGTTTTACCTGTAACCATAACGTCCCTGTAACAACGTTTTTACTTTGAATTTCATAGGTTTTTGCTAGTGCAACGTAACCATAACATCCCTTTAACAATGTTTTTGTTAGTGAATTTCATAGGTTTTTAGTAGGGACTGTAAGCAGAATGTTCCTTTAGCATACAGTTTTCAGTAAAGAGGATAGGTATTTTGTACGGCAACATAACATAACGTCCCGTCAACAACGGTTTGTTACTGATTCCTCCATTGCCCTCATGATAAACATGTGGAAAGGGCAAATTGTCTGGTGTATGTATCCATTTGCGCTACCCCTTACTTTTCCAAATACTGTTGGTGTATCGTAGGAATTACAGATGTACATAGTAAATGTTGTTTAGTGTGTCAGTAGGCTCTCTTTTTGTGTTAACAGTGCATAATAAATCTGTGCTACATACTACTTGCCAAGATGACTACAGATGAGCAATATGGACGTTTCCTAGGGAGACTGCAACTGGCTGGCGTATGTGCAATCACACTGCAAGTATCCGTAGGACTCCATTAGTGATTGCATGTCTGCATCTTTGAATGCACTTTTAAGTAGTTGTGGAAGCACATGTGTTTCCGTTCCACACCTAGACACAAGCATAGGTCATCCACTCTCTGCTGGTAACACCGCCGCTGTCGCCAGCCCTATTATTCATGCATTAGGCTACCACTTTTAAAGAACTGCTGCTGACTTTGTGGGTGGCTCTGCAAACTTTCCAATGTGTGGGTAAAGCACTCCTAACTGTATAATGGTCACTGCTAAACAAGGAACAGCAACCTGCAGTGTCACATGGGCGTGTTAAATGTGCCATTACTTTGATTTATCTGCTCCTTGCCTTTCCATGACCCGTGAAACAGATACATTTTGTCTCCACTAAGCAATGTGACGGAAAGTATCAAGAGGTCGCCTGTTGGTCATACATACAAAGAAAACATGTAACTGCAGGTGGGACAGTTTTTAGTAAGTCTGCAAAATGGCAGAGCTGGTGCACCTTCCTCACGCACATACTGACAACAATTGCATCATTTTAGCCAGAGCCTTGATTCTATACAGGCTCGACTATTGTAATGCCCTACACATTGGGGCCAACAAATCTATCATCCACAGAATCCGTATTCTACAAAATAATGCGTTGCAAGCAACTCTTGGTATGACCAAAAGATTGCGCATATCCAACATCAGGTGCCAAAACACTTGGCTATCCACCCAAAACAAAATCCATTTAAAAATTGCATCCCTAGTCCACAAAGCTCTGTACAATGCCGCCCCTAGCTATCTTACGGACACATTCATAAAGAGAAGCTCCACCTGACCAATAAGAACCTCCAATGCCAATAGCCTCATTATACCAAGATTCAGGTTGACTAATGATGGGGGAGGCAGCTTCCAGGTCCGAGCAGCCCAATTATGGAACTCACTACCCCACCCTTTATGTGAGGAGCAGCCCTTTTTGAAATTTAGAGCCAATTACATCAATCTCCTGAAAGCTGCCGATAACTAGCTCACTAGCTCTTACTCACTCCTGAGACCTCCTAGTGTTAATATGTTAGATACCCGCTTACTTGCTACCTATGTGCACATACTCCCATTTCATCTAGTGTTTGCTGTCCTGCTAGCGCTTGTACATATGCTGTATTCCTGCAATACGCAACTGACCTTCCATGGCCTCGATACATGCTGCCTGTATGTAATTTGTAATCAACTGTATATATGTGTATATTATCCGCAACCTCATAACTTAAGCCTCACATTATCTGTACTGTTGCACCCGGCTACTTTTTGGTCTGGTGCACATTATAACTGATTAAAACAAACAAACAAACAAATAAACAAACTAGTGCATGTAAAGGCAAGTAAGGAAACTGCAGAATATGCAGAGCGCAAACAATCTTAGTGGTGGTTAGAAAAGCGCTGTAGCTGCATGGGTTGCACACAATAAATGTCTTCCTGCTGCACGCGTTGTTGTAAACATTCTTGTATTCCACAATGTATGTATATCTGTGAATGCTACCCCTAACACTAATGGCATAGCATAAGATGCTTGTACTGTATGTCACGACAACTGAAATGAAAGCACAAGGGACCAGTGGGCAGGCTACCACCCTTCCAACAATTACATAGAGTACTTTCATGTACAGCATTTGCCACACCTGCTGCAGACAACAAGAGGGGCACTCCTGAAGGGCAGCAGAGCTGTAAAACAACCTTTGCAAACCATATGCCACGCTACAGATCCTTACCCGGCAAAGGGCATTGGAAAGTGCATATACTGCAACGCGCTACTATGCAGTGGGAAGGTACTTGGAAGTGCGTGAGAACGGTCCTTATGGGAGCATTACAATGACTGCCGCCTATGTAGGTGAGGGCCACCCAATAATTGTGGCGTCTGTGAGAGCACCATAATAAATTAAAATGAACTGGGAAAGGAAAAAGGTAAATAAAGAAAGCACCTTTCACAGATCAACAACTGAATTGCCAATGCACGCATGCAGGGTGGGAGGCATGGCATTGTAGTAAATGCTGTAGTTCAATCGGTTAGAAAAGTGGTCACTATACAAAGAGGCTTCTTTACGTGTTGCAGGGTGTTTTCAAGAGAGTCAGTGCGCAACACATACTACAAAAAAATATCACTATTTTCAAGAAGGGCACCAAGGCAATTCAGATGGGGTGTGCAGAAATCGGGATGGCTGGCATAGTAAGATGAACGTTATAGCTGGGGAAAAGTATTCATGCTGTGAAACGTCATATTGCCATGGGCGAAGTATGCCATAGTCACATGTCGAACAAAGGCACAAATAGACTTCTTTGCAATGTACCGCACTGTCTGCATTCACGTACCAAATAGAAAATGCTGCTGCCACATCAGTGGCTGCATAATGCAATAGAAATTTATGCAAGAGATCGAAAACAAATGCATTAACTGGGCAAGTACCTCCTTCATCGTAAACAGCACTGAAACTCGTGTAACATGTTGTGCAATTTTCCCTCTACAATGAACAACAATAATATCAGCATGATTGCATGTCACCAAAGTGTCACACAGAGAAACCAAAATCTGGCACTTCATTGTAGCTACTCCATAGCACTACACATCACATTCTTTCAATAGGGTCTTCAGTGCAGTTTGTAGATTGTGAAACATTTCATTGCCACTGTGCGACAAAGACATGCCATTTGCCTTGAAAAGGTGTATGTATCCCAAACCAATGTTCTCATTCTAACAGGGGAACATCCCAGCAACACTCAAGAAGTCACACATGATTCTGTTGATGAGACCCCTTCTGACCTCTGGCTGGCGACAGGAATCATTGGAATAATTCCACACTATTCTCAGGGGTATTCATGAGAAAAGCACTTGGCAGTAGGAAATATGTGCTGCATTCCTTTCATCATAATCTTTAGTTGACGAAACACACGGGAACAAGGCATATAACCCAAAAAGAAGGCTCCAAAGGGCATGATAACAAAATGTACAGTTGCCGAAGAGGCCATGTGTTGTCATTCTACAAGCAGTCTGCCGAAACAGCACGATTTGACACTACACCACAAAGCGTCCACTCCCTCCAAACCGAAATTGCCAGACAAGTCTTCTTGGAGGGCATATATGCACAGATATTCCACAAAGCTATCACACACAACGAAAACTGTGTGTCTTGTCATGTTTGCCAGCCGCAGCACACAAAGTAATGGAAAAAGTGAATGCCACCCTTTCCTGTGGTGCACACCCAGAGCACCTGATTGGCCAAAGGCCATAGTCCCATACCCATTGGCCACCATGGGAAGAAGCCCAAAATGTGCCATGTGCCTTTGCCCAATGACCGCAAAAGCTGCGTCCTTGTGAAGCAGGAGGACTCCTTCTCCCTATTGGTGCTCTTTCCTGTGACATAAACCCTGAGCACCTGATTGGCCAAAGGCCATAGTCCCATTTCCATTGGCCAGCATGCTGAGAAGCGCAGAATGTGACACATGCCTTTCTCCAAGTACCGCAAGGGCCATGCTCTAGTAAAGCAGGAGGAGTCCTTCTTCCTATTGATGTGCTTTCCTGTGACGCACACCATGAGCCCCACCCAATAGGACAATCGCTACAGTCCTATTTCCATAGGCCAGCATGGTGAGAAGCGCCAAATGTAGCAGGAGCGGGTCCCCAAGTACATCGAAGGCCGGGCACGAGTGTAGCAGGAATCCCTCTTCCAATTGCCGCACACCCTAAGCATGTGATTGGACAATCCCCACAGTTCCATTTTCATAGCCACCACCCGCAAAATCCCCGGATGTGGCTTTCGTTCTGCGTGGGGGAGTGGGGGAATAACTTGTAACCAGGGTTGGGGGAGTTCGTGGTAATGGGCAACTCTTAAAAGAGCCTGTTGTTTTTTTTTTTTTAGATGCTTCTACGGGAACACTTTTTTTGTTTTTTTTGTTTTTTTCCTGTGCTCACATTACTACAGTAAACTCTTGTAGAAGACCAAACAAAACTGCATGGCCAATGGGTGACAACAAAATGCAATTTTCCTGGAAAACTCTGCCTTTCCACAACTAATGAGGTAATTGTTGCAGAAGAACATTCCACAAGCGAGCAAAAAGTATATATGCTTCTGTTGATGAGACACCTTCCTGCATCTGGCTCGTAACAACATCCATGAGCAGTGAGCCATACTCTTCGTGGTATTATGGATGAGAAAAGTACCTTGGCGGTGGGAAAAACCGTCCTCACGACATCCAGAAATGTCCTCAGTATATGTAACAAATCTAAGCAAGCCAGGTAACCCACATGCATGCTGCTGTAACGGATGATGATAACATCTGCTAATGGAAAACTGGCGAGGTCTTTGCAAAGTGCATTCATATCGGCGAAATTGCACTCATACACACTGTTCCACAATGTGTCCACTCCTTCCAAACCAAAATTGACGTCAAAGTGTCTTTGCGGGGCATAGTTGTGCAGATCTATGACAAAGGGATCACCTACAGTCAACACAATGCGTTTTGCCATGTCAGCCACCCTCAGTACGCAGAGTATAATGTACAACAGTTATACTTCCCCTTTCACTTCCCCTTCCCCTTCCTATTAACCACACCCACACTACCTGATCGGCTAATCCCCACACTGCCATGGCAATTGGGCAAGGTGTTTTAAAGGGCAGATTTTGGCATGCGCGCCTCCCAAAGTAGCGCGAGGGCCGCACCCCAGTAAAGCTGGAGCAGTCCTTCTTCTTCTATGCAGCTCTACTTCATTGGGTTACGCGTAAATAGGTACACACACATCCACCAATCGGATCGAAGCCGCCATCATCCAACACTGTCACTCCAGTACAACACATGAAATGTGCGGTTGCACATTTGCAGTACAAATGCCGTGCCATTCCAAAGCACGTCCACTACAAAGTTCAATGAATTTCTCTATCCACATACATCCACATAGCTATTCAGGATGTGGCACGTGTAATTCTGAAAGTACCGCGTAATCCACTACCTTTTCGTGATAGTGAGAGGGGGGTAAAAAAAAATCAAACTGGGTAGGGGATTCAGTCTTCCATTGTAGATGTATAAAGGTTGTTTTTCTTTTTTTTAAATGTTTTTGACCTGCGCGCGAGCAACTTTTTTTGTATTTTCTCTTTATATACGTTTCTGTTTGCCTATAATCACATTTTTACCACATTCTGGTCAATGCTCCTTGCACAGTGTAAAAGAAAACAGCATTGACAACGGCACTCACATAAATGCCATTTCTACGGAACCACTGCATATTTTGCAACCTCATGATCTCATAGTGGGTGGAAAACATACCCGCAGTCTGCAAAAACTCACGCATAAAATTATTTTTATAGCAACAAATTACACCGACATGGACCCATACTCCTCTTGGGGTTATGCATGAGAAAAGGACCATGGCAGTAGGAAAAATACGCATCACTGCGGTCAGCAACCTCTTCAGGTGACGGATTAATCGTCCATGTGACATGTAACCCAAATGTAAACTTCCATAGTACACCACAACAAAGTCTACATTCGTGACGGATGACACATATCTGCAAAGGCAAACCATCCCACCGAAACTGCAGTCACCCTGACAGGCCGAGAAAGCGTCCACTCCTTCCAACCTGAAATTACCAGCAACGCCTCTTGCACACAACACCTGTGCAGATGGCACACAAAGGTATCACCAACGATAAGCACTGTGCATCTCTCCATCTCGACCACCCTCATGACACAGTATTGAGACAAAATGGTACCGCTCCTTCCTATGAACCATGCCCTATTTCCCACAACTCCATTTGCCTTTCCATCCTGCTCATAATGGCAGGATATACATGTGCGCTTTCCCATCTACAGTGAGGGCAACAGCCCAGTAAAGCTCACACAATACTTCTTCCCTTTGCAGGGTCACTTTTTGCAGCACTCCCCCATTGGGTGCTGTCAAATTTTCATACATGCAACAACTCTTGAAGAAGGGGACAAAACCAACCCCGAAACGCGTTGAGTAATATATGTTAACGCTCTCTATGATCAATATATGCAGTATAAGGCAATTCTTTATAGAATTGAGGAAAATGTGTTAAACATACTGTGTGCCCACGAAGAATATTGCGCCTAAATTGAGTGTGACTGATAAATGTGTATGTTCACGCTTAGTAAGCAAAGTTGAAATCGCATCAATATAGATGACAAATATCTAATGAATCAATATGCAAATGTGTAGCTTGTGTTTGACAGCAACATTAAATTGATGGTTATTTTTTTACATAATCATTGTCCTAAATTGTTTTTTACAAACATTATTCAAAAACATATTGTTACAATCGTTAAATTATTGATTGTTTTCACAATTGATTGGGTGTGCAGGGGACGGGAGAGTTCCACAAAAGTGTGGACATCTGTTGGTTCTACAGAGGTTAACACAACCCAGTGTCAAGGTTGTTTTTCACCCCAGAACCCCACATATCTCTCACCAATGTTTCGAAATAATCCAGCAAATAGGTGTGCGCTAGGCCATAGGTATATTGGATTCTTGTTTCTCTCCCCTAAAAATTACTTAGGGTGTGACACAATAGCCATAGAAGCACCCAATAGAAACAAGTTCAAATAATATTTTCCCCTAAGGGATGTATTTTTCTAAGATCAATGCAATCACAGAAAAACATGCCACAACTTTGGCATTTAACGCAGAAAAGGCCACACGGATTTTAGGCCTTCTGAAAGATATAGAAACCGCTACACCGACAACAACTAGTCCTGAGAAACTAATAACACAACTGGAGAGAGTCATTAGAAGGGAGATAGTGCAAAAGCTACATGCAACCACACTAGCGCAATACTACCGTTCACAAAGAATCCTGAGGGATTTGAGAGTATATTTGAGACCCACTCTGTGCAAAGAGAAGCCAGATTTTGTTAAGAAATGGGAGCAGATCTTAAACAAATGTTCGTTAGATCTTATACTGTTGACTATTGAAGAATTTTCGAAGTCAGTCAACACACTTGACAAAGAAATAGAGGACCTGACAGAACAGCTTTCCAAATTCAAAAATAAGGAGGAATTAACAACCATCATAGAGGAAGTGAACAAAACACTAGATGACTACAAAAAGGACATAGAACAACGCAAAGTCCGAAAGTTCAGAAGAGATACACTGGACTACCTACAGGATATAGTTTACTCCTGGCAGGAATATTACGCACAGAATAAAGCAGCACCGGATAGAAGACCACATCAGAATCGGAAAACACCAACACCAGGTCAAGAGGCAAGTGGTTCAAGTAGCAAAATACCTACAAGTGGAGATGAAGTCATCAACTCAGAGAACATAGGGACAAGACCAACGGTACATACATCACAAGAAGCAACAACATCTAAAGCACTTCCAACTCCATCTGCTTTTTTAGAAAAAAGACAATGCGAAGAGGCAATAAGAAATCTAAGACCACGAAACAAACCAAACAACTAGTTGTTAATATTTCATCTAAACAACTAACCAAAGACCAAACAGATACACTGAATTTAGGCTTAACATTCATACAGACTCAGAATTCCAATTTACTGGAAGAAAATATTAATCTACACAGACTAGCAAGAAAAATGAGATTGAAGGTCTTTTTTGACTCACAAATGGGAACAAACACCGCTCAAGAACCTCATGAGTATTTCGAAATTAAACCCAAGAGCCACTTTGACCCTCAGGTCAATAACACAACCGTCAAAATGTTTGAAGAACAGATGACGAAGGACCTGAATAGGGTTAACTTCACCAGGTCCAGAAACTACAACACCAGGAGAAGGCAGAATGAAATCATAAAAAATCTAGCTGATGACAGAAGTCTAACTCTTAAACCAGCGGACAAAGGAGGAGCCATTGTGGTTATGGACACTACTTATTATGAGGAAAAGATCTTGGTACTTTTATCAGATGAAAACACATACATAAAAATTGAACAAGACCCTTTTCGACAAATTTCTGACATCATCGAAACAACACTTGAGAAAGCTGAAGATCAAGGATGGATATCCAACAAGACCAAGCAATTCCTGACTAATGAACACCCCATCGATCACTCTGATATTTTACGGGTTGCCCAAAATACACAAGAATCTGATTAACCCTCCCCTCAGACCAATAGTAGCTGGGACGTACAGCATCTTTAATCCTTTAGCAATCTATGTGGACAAAGCTCTGCAACCCATAGTGCAAACAACATCTACGTACCTAAAAGACACCACAGACTTCCTCAACCATCTGGACACCTTAACAAACATAAATGGAGACGATTTATTAGTCTCATTTGATGTACAAAGCCTGTATACATGCATCCCGCATCAAGACGGTTTGGAAGCACTTGAATGATCTCTACTACAAAATGAATGCGAAGCCAACAAAACCTTTATACTGGAGTTAAGCAAAATCATATTAGTTAACAATTACTTCAGATATAAAACTCAATTCTATTTGCAGGCATCAGGGACCTCAATGGGGTCAGCCATGGCCCCGCCCTATGCCATCCTATTCATCTACCATCTGGAGAAGAAATGGATACTAATACCAATGAAATACAGTGACAAAATCGTCACCTGGAAGAGATATATCGATGATGTCTTTGTCATATGGAGAGGAGAACACGCTGAATTGGAGGAATTCTTACTATACATCAATGAAGGCCATGAACAAATTAAATTCACAATGGAAGTGGGAAGCCCAAAATTACACTTTTTGGATGTGGAACAAGAGATCGGACAAGGAGGAATCATCACAAATATCTACCACAAACCCACCGATGTCAATAATACATTGCATTTTATGAGTCATCATCCAGAACATTTAAAGAACAACTTGCCTTTAGTCAATTTCTTCGAGCGAAAGGATTATCTCAACCCCAGACATCCTTAAGGATGAGAATCTATGCATGGCAGAAAGGTACAAAGAAAGAGGTTACCCCGAAACCGTCATCAAGAAGGCAGAGGAGAAAACACATAACTTGGAAAGAAAGGATCTCTGCACACCTAAGAATAAATCAAAAGAAATCCCATTTCTTTATGCACTGAGATACTCAGCACAGAGCCACCACATAACAAGGATGATTAAAAAGATTTGGAGAATAATCAGCTTGGATCCCCAATTAAAGAGACTATTTCCAGAACCCCCCATTATTGCCTACAAGAGAGGCCAGAACTTTAGGGACAGTCTAGTGAAAGCCGAAAGACCCCGAGCCGAGAGCCAGCGCACACTCACAAAGAAGAAAACAGGAACTTATGCCTGCCTGAGCTGTTGTAATTGTAGCAACATAATGAAGGGAAACTATGTGAGACACCCATCCAAAGGACAGAAAATCCCTCTAAAGGATTTCGCAACGTGTGACACAAAATCAATTATTTACAGTTTAAGTTGCCCTTGTGGCATCTACTATGTCGGACAGACACAAAGGAAAGCCAAGGAGCGCTGGAATGAGCGCAAAAGCAACATTAGAACTAATAACACACACTCACCAGTAGCCAGACACTTTGCCCAAAAGAAACATAATATTGCCCAACTAAAAGTGGTGATCTTGGAGATTGTAAAGAAAGGTCAAAGAGGTGGGAATCATGCCGGGCGCATGAACCAGAGGGAGATCTTCTGGATAGAAAAATTGAACAGGTTAACTCCCCACGGGATGAACGAAGACTACAGTTTAGCTGCATTCTTATAGATAAGAGGCCATGGTGATATCCAATGAACAACCTTGCACATAAGCCAATAGATTTGAACCCAACTTACACACTTGGGGTACACGAAATATCTGTGATGATAACTTAAATAGAGATGTTTTCTATTGTGAGATTTATTCAATATGGTTCAAGGATAACATAATGGAGAATGTGAGCATGTTCTGTTTGGAGTAATAAGCAAATGGATGGTCAATATCACTCCCCCCATGGGACTCGCACATACATGACGCCAAACGCCCAGCTCTGCTAAACTCGGGCAGCTTCAGGTGTTTTTTAACACCCACCTCTAGAAATCAACATGAACAACACCAGGTGTTTCCAACACCCACTTCTAGAAATCAATATGATATATTACACATTGGGCATAACAGGTGACAAGTTAATTTATCAACTCACGAATACTTACATTCAACCAGTACTCGTATCAACAGACCGTATTTACATGCGTAGGCATGACGATTTTCACGTCACAGGTTGATGGTGTAAATACAATGACGTCATCATGTTTGTACGTGATGACGTCATTACATAAACAGCATCCATTTTTGAGTGTTTCTAGCGAGGAGCAACGCGATAAGCAGCACCTAATCCTGGAACGTCCTTTCCCAGAGTAAGGTAAGGCAGATGCTTCGAGCATTCAGACTGTTTTTATATGTGTCAGCTGATAGACACCATGAGAATATTAGCTATTTTTTCGATCGATTTGGTTACACCCGTTCTACACGGGATGTGACCGTGCTAGACAACATAGACCCACTGCTTCCATAGAAGCAGTTGTTTATAACCAGTGCCCATAAGTTTCGTAGAATGTTCTCTAAATATTATCTGTGGTTTACTTTAACCTCTAGATGGCTCTACACCTTGACCATCTATTACAACACATGTATATGTGTTTTACAGATACATCTTGGATAATCATTCAACCAAAATACTTGGGATTTCCCTAGTGGTCCAGCGGTGACATTAACCAACTTATTGAGTGGCGCCACGTATGAAGATACGGCAGGTAAATTTTGATGCACATGTTGCATGATAAGGATTTATGATCTTCCGGAAAACTTTTTAACTAGAATTCAGGACTCATTCGCCAATTTTAATCTAGCTTTTCTCTACCGTTTTTCTATTATTTCTACAGGTTGCATACCAACTACGCTTTAAATACAACATATTGGTTGTTTTGAAAAGACCCCCATCTTTATTAAGTTAGGAGATTTAACATTGAACATCCCGGTGATTATTATTATAGATATGGTCAACAAAAAGAACATGACAGAGATTAATTAAGATGAAAACGAAATATCGTATTATATATTATAGGTGAAGAACAAAAGAAGGAATAGAAAGAGGGCAAGCAACTCTTGAAGAAGGGGACAAAACCAACCCTGAAACGCGTTGAGTAATATATGTTAACACTCTCTATGATCAATATATGCAGTATAAGGCAATTCTTCATAGAATTGACGAAAATGTGTTAAACATACTGTGTGCCCACAAAGAATATTGCACCTAAATTGAGGTTGACTGATAAATGTGTATGTTCACGCTTAATAAGCAAAGTTGAAATTGCATCAATATAGATGACAATTATCTAATGAATCAATATGCAAATGTGTAGCTTGAGTTTGACAGCAACATTAAATTGATGGTTATTCTTTTACATAATCATTGTCCTAAATTGCTTTTTACAAACATTTTTCAAAAACATATTGTTACAATCGTTAAATTATTGATTGTTTTCACAATCGATTGGGTGTACAGGGGACGGGAGAGTTCCACAAAAGTGTGGACATCTGTTGGTTCTACATAGGTTAACACAACCCAGTGTCAAGGTTGTTTTTCTCCCCGGCACCTTGCATGTCACCAACCTCTAACTGATGAACAATAAAAAATACATTACTGCCGTGGGTGTCCTCAAGCCTAGTCTCTTGAGTGCATGGCCTACGGCCTTCGGCCATGCACCCAATAGTCTAGGCCTTGAACACTACCCACAGCAACGCAATGCCACCATGCATGTCACCATGTCAGCAACTACGACAATCTACATACACACCACTGCCACCAGCACTCCTACCCAACCTGTACACCGACATGGCGCTATGCAGCAACAAATTGCAACAGTTAACATAACGCCCATGTGGGCAGCTAACATTATGCACAAACGTAACATACGTAGGTAGCAGCACTTCACCCCAACTCCCCCACACCATAAAACACCCATTCACGAAAACAGGTCACAATTAGCAGAATACACAAACATACCACTGCCTCCACCGCCCCTACCCACAGCAATTCACAAAGTATTGTGTCACTAACCAAAACATTTTCACAACATTGGGCCTACTTCAACAAATCTGCACACAGCACAGGCCTTTAACACACCCACAGCAACGTAATATCACCAACTATGACCATCCACATACACACCACTGCGACCAGCACTCCTACCCAACCTGCACACCGCCATGCAGCTATGCAGCAACAAATTGCAACAGTTAACATAATGTGCAAAGAAAACACTCTCTTGTGCACCCTTGTGCAGTTTCATTCACATACTATGGACGTACTCACTTCCATTTACAAAAATTTTTGTGTCATTGCCAACCTACCCACATTCTGTTTGCAACACTGGCCCTACTAAAACCAATCTGCACACGCCACACTATGCAAGCACCACCCTCTACCGAATGCAGAGTCAAACATGCGTTCCTGTGGTGGGTATGTTGCAGCCCTACACTCTTGTGTGCATCCCCTATACCCTACAGCCTACGGCCTTCAGCCATGCACCCAATAGTCTATTCCTTCCACAGACCCAACACACCTTCATTCACCCATGCATGCCACCATGTGCCAAACTACCACATTCCATCCGCAGCGCACAGCCACCCGCGCTCCCCCCAACCTATGTCATGTGCAATTCAGTCCCCTTCTGCAATTGACCTGCCACCACTCAACACAAAAAGAGGTAGCTGCAAACAGCTTGCGGCAGAAGCTATGGGACCGTTATGACAGCTGCTTCCAATCACCACACAAAGTACTCGCCTACATATGTCACATTAACCACTTCTCACTCCCCCACCCGTTCCCTCCCTTACTGCCGCCAACACATTCCATGCAGTACTTTTTCCAGACCCTTCCGCTGCCACACTGTCCTCTGATACACCCAGGCGTCTTTCCCAAAAAATGTTGACGCACACCACGATTCCCTGCAGCCAACCACTGTCCGTGTCCAAACTTCTCCTATAGCACGCCGCACCGCGAGCCAATGACACTTCTGTCTGCCGAGCGAACAGGAAAATGGGTCCGCAGAACAGACCCAGATATCACTCATTTTTGGGGACGTGCATTTCAGTTCTTTGCAACAAAAGTACTGGTCGGATTTCCACCAAACACACAAGAGCACGCTTTCTGACCCAAGCCCCCGCTCCTGCCACAAATTTGGTGAATATCCATCCAGCCGTTCGGCCTGTAGCCGTGCGCAAAGTTTTTCCCCGTTCAGTCTATGGAAGAAAAAAAATGTTTGGGATCCCCCCTATAACTTTGCGCTCCCCCCTCCCCCCCCCCCAAGAATTCAGAGCCGTCAATATACTTTTCTAGCAAAGTTTGGTGAGGATTCGTCCAGGGGGAGCAAAGTTATAAGCCGCCTAAAAAGTGCTTTTCCTGTGAGTTTAGAAACGTAACCATAAATACACGGCCGCTACCACGGCACGTGTAATCAGTGAAGGAGCAAAATTATTGGTCAGTGAGCAATGATCAAAAATTCCAGATGAAGAGATGATGTCCTTGATACTGGTCAACTCAACAGTATCCAATCTTCATTGGCGTGTTGATGGTAATATAGTTCATAGAGGACAGAGTCGGGGGTAATAGCATCATGTCACTTACCTCATCAAGAAGCCGGTTGGGCACCATGGATTCACAGCTCAGAATAATGTGTAGCAGTGGAAAGAAAGGGTTTTTTCTGCAGTTGAGTCTTGCTTGAGGGCGTCGACCACTGTAGCTGTGCTCCGGAAGATCAGTATTCTATTAGCATACATAGAAGACTATTGACCTGCAGTGCAAGTGCGTGTTGGCATTACGAAAGAAACCAAAGTTCTCAACCTTTTAGCAATGAGTAGACACGTAACAACACTTTACACCGGCAATCAGAATTTAGACCCCAACACGGCACAGAAACCGCACTCATCGACCTCAAGGCCCAAATTGACACTCTGAGAGATAATAGGAAAACTGCCTTATTGCTCCTCTTAGACCTCTCGGCAGCCTTTGATCTTGTTGATCATAAAATCCTATGTAGCCACTTAGACTCGGCGGCCCACTTTTCCCAAGAAGCTATAGGCTGGATCACATCATTCCTTAGCAATAGATCCATGCGTGTCTTCTCCACCACGGCCTCCGCTGACCCCATTCCCATCACTTGCGGGGTCCCTCAGGGGTCATGTGTCTCCCCCACACTGTACAACGTGTTCACTAAGCCCTTGTTTGATGATCTCGACGGTTTGGGTATCACCTACACTAACTATGCTGATGATACCCAAATCCTCATCCCGTTGACGGGAGATTACAACACAGATTTGGCCTTGGTGAACAAGGTGTACCTCATCATCCAGGCATGGATGGCCTCCCATAGTCTATGCCTGAATGATGACAAGACCGAACTCATCATCCTGGGATCAGCCACGTACTTAAACAAACTGTACCTCAACTACTCCAGCTTCACCATTGACGGCAACCCTATAAAGGTAGCTAAGGAAGTGAAAACCCTTGGCATCTATCTCGATTCCACCCTCTCCTTCCATAAACAGGTCAGCTCCATGGCATCCATGACAGCCTACACATGCAAGCTTATACGCTCTGCCAAACCCTTCCTCTCCACCCAAAGTTTCATTACTCTAGCCAGGGCTCTCATACTATCTAAACTGGACTATTGTAACTCCCTCTATGTAGCCGCCAACAAACAGATTACCAATAAAATCCAGATCCTACAGAACAATGCTCTTAGAGCAGTGCTTAGCTGCCCTAAAAGAGAACACTCGAATCCTAGGCGAACCCACAACTGTAACGCTCATCTGGCTCCCACGGAGGCGCTGACCTGGTCTGGTTGATGTGACCTCTTCAAGCGTGATGCGCAGGATTCGAAACACCGACTGAACTGGACCCCCAAATCTGGCTTGTCTGGCCCATAGACAAATCTTTCTGTAGGTGGAGAAAGGGGATTAACTGACTGCAGAATATTGTGATTGCTTCCCACCTCCCCTTTGCTCTTCTCTGACCACCTCCGAAATCCCCAATCAAGGCTCACCTTAATGTTTGAATGGATGAGCTCTCCATCCTGCTTCTGGTGCAGGGGCGCATATTTGACCAGTTACTTCACTGGTTTCGGAAGGCGAAATGCCGTAAGTATGCAGTTTAAAAAGTTCCAGAGTAGAGTCTTCTCTTTGTTTGCTTTTCTTAACCTGCGATCTGTCCTTATTTTCAGGTGCAGAGTGGAAGTGATGCTTTGAGGGATATTGCCGGAGATAAACTCAGGTGAGTTTGTGATAAAATGATCCCTTTAAGTGTCTTTGAATCCCTCTAGTAATGTCTTTCTTTTTTCCCCTTAGGGGCCGGGGTGCGGTACCAGGCCAAGAAGTGGCGCCGACCTGAAATGAGGAGTGGTTCCGTCAAATATGGCCAGGTAAGTCTTGTGACGAAAATCAGGCTTTCCTCATTTGTTCCTCCTGCTCACCTTTTGTCTCTTCTTCTCCCCTGCAGGTGCAGAGATGTGGCGGAATGCCCAGAAGGTAGCGGTGGATAGTGAAGAGCCCATGAGGCAGGTGAGTGATGCGCGGCGCTGCAACAAGTAGCGCAATGCTTTTAAAGAATGTCTATCTTCAGGATCGCTGGCGTGATGGTTCCGGACACAGGTAGGAAGTTAGATTAAGTTCTTGGTTTTCACCTTTTCTCTTCCCTTCCTTCGTTTCAGGTATCCCAAGATCGAGGCGGGCGTGGCTGGAGGCAAGATGTAGGAGCAGGCACGGTGAGCGTTCAGCTGCTAGATGCAGAGCAACGCGAAGCACGTGTGGCAGTCCTGGCGTGGTTTAAATAGCCTTGGAAGAAGTTCCAGGTAAGTATTCTTCCACGGTCCCCACCCAAGTAAAATAGTTCCTTTGATAAAATAGTCCCTCCTAAGCCTCATTTGGCTTGAGGCTTCATGCAGCATGGTCTGCATCAGGTAAGTGCACCAAACACCCTCTTTTATGAGCCTGGCGCCTATGGCGCCAGGACTGATGTCCAACATGAGCCTGGCGCCAAAGGCGCCAGGACAAAGTCCAAAGAGCTCTATTAGGGGCCGCTGGGCTTTTACCCGAGGGCATGATGCTTGCTCCCGGGGGTGCTGGGCCTGTCCTGTTGCTCCGGGGGTAGGCATCATGACAGCACTCCCCCCCAAGGCCCCTCCCAAGGTCGTTCCCTCTGGAGGTTTCGGTTTGTTTGGGAAATCCTGATGGAAATTTTTACCAGCCGAGGTGCATGTACGTGGTCGCTGGGTTCCCAAGACCTTTCCTGAGGCCCGTACCCTTTCCAATCAATTAGATAGAAACGTTTTGATTTTGAAATTTTAGAATCCAAAATGTTCTTCACCTCGAATTCAGGCTCCCCATCTATCTAAATTGGTTCTGGTGGCTTTATTAATCTGGTTCCTGGTTGCACTGGTTTCAAATGAATCCGCATGTTAGCTGGCAGATCGAGCTTGACTGCCACTGGATTAATGATAGCTTTGATCGAATAAGGGCCCAAATACCTTGGATTAAAAGTTTGAGGTCCCTTGAGCAATAAATGTTTGGTAGCCAACCATACTTGGTCTCCTATTTGGTATGAAGGCGCCTCCTTCCGATGCAGATCTGCATTTTTCTTGTATTTTTCTTTCGCTTGTTGCAAATGGGCAGTTGCATTCTTGAATGCTTGAGTTATAGTGGAATGCAAATGGTCTACTGCGGGCATTTCAAGTCTCAGAGGAGAGTCCAGGTCTGAAGTACGAGGGTGATGTCCATATAGGGTGTAAAAGGGGCTTTGTCCAGTTCCAGAGTGCACCGAGTTATTGTATGCATATTCGGCCACCCATAACAAATCCTTCCAATTACCCTCCGATTGGTGCAACATACACCGTAGGTATTGTTCAAGGGTCTGGTTCGTTCTCTCCGTCTGACCATCGGTCTGTGGGTGATGGCTGGTTGAGAGTCTTACGTCGATTTGTGCCAGTTGACAACACCTTTTCCAAAAATGTGAAATAAACTGGCTTCCCCGGTCAGAGACTAATATGGACGGGAATCCATGCAAGCGGATGATATTTTCGAGAAATTCCTTAGCAAGGACAGAAGCTGAAGGTAATCCTTTCAACGGAATAAAATGAGCCATTTTAGAAAATAGATCCACCACAACCAGAATAGTATTGTATCCATTACAAGGGGGCAGGTCCGTGATAAAATCTAGTGACAAGGTGTGCCAAGGCGCTGGTGGAATGTCTAAAGACTGAAGAAGACCGGCGGGTTTTGTCTTTTGGCCTTTGTTTTGGGCGCAAACTCCACAGGACATCACGAAAGATTTAATATCCTTTCGCCAGGAAGGCCACCAGAATTGTCGTTTAATTTTCTCCTCAGTTTTGGCAATGCCAGGATGTCCTTCCATCAGGGTATCATGATGATGGGAAATAACCAGTTCTTGTAATTCCTTTTCTGGCAGAAATAAGCGTCCTTGGAAGTAAGGTAGGCCATCGTTGACCGAAAAGTAAGACCCCCTTTGGATCCAATCCTGCAAGGCGGTAGAGTCCAGGAGTTGTTTTACTCGTGCTTGAATGTCTTCAAAGGTTGGTAAGGAGGTTAATCCCAAAATTCTTTGTTCGGGAATGATCGGCACAGGTTCTGAATTAGTGTCTATTTCTCCCATTCCTATTCTAGATAGTGCGTCTGCTTTGCCATTCTTACAGCCGGGACGGTAAGTGATTACGAAATCAAACACAGCAAAGAACAAAGCCCATCGGAGCTGACATGATGATTGAGCCTGGGCAGTCTTTAAATATTGTAAATTTCGGTGATCAGTGATCACGGTGATGGTGTGCCTGGCGCCAAGAAGATAATGCCGCCAAGCCTTAAAGGCGGACTTAATGGCTAATAATTCCTTATCGTTAATTGCATAATTTACCTCAGGCGGTGAGAACTTTCTGGACCAAAATGCTACAGGATGCAGTTGGTTGGTTTCAGGGTCTCTCTGAGACAGGACAGCTCCCATGGAATAACTGGACGTGTCAGTTTCGACTATGTATGGGAGATCGGGACACGGGTGCTTCAAAATAGGTGCAGACGTGAATCTAGCTTTCAGTTCCTGAAAGGCCTGTTCGGCTTCCTTGGTCAATTCGAAACGTCTATTTTTCCGCAAAAGTGCAGTGATGGGTTGTACTACACGTGAAAATTCCGGAATAAATCTGCGATAAAAATTGGCAAAACCAAGCATGCTTTGGACCCCTTTTACCGAGCTAGGAGATGGCCATTTGAGGATGGCCTCCACTTTCCGTGAGTCCATTCGGACCCCATTAGGTGTCAGGATGAATCCAAGAAACTCCACCTCGGTGGTATGGAAAACACACTTTTCCAGCTTAGCAAAGAGTTTGTGCTGGCGCAATTTCTCAAGGACAGCCCGGACATGCTTTCTGTGATCAGATTCCGAAGAGGAGTACACAAGAATGTCATCGATATATACGACAACACAAACATGGATAAGTTCCCGAAGGACATCGTTCATGAAGAATTGGAAGGCAGCAGGCGCGTTGCACAACCCAAAAGGCATCACCTGGTATTCGTATAAACCATATTTTGTACGGAAGGCTGTTTTCCATTGGTCGCCTTCTTTTACTCGGACCAGATGATAAGCCCCCCGGAGATCGAACTTGGTGTATACGCAAGCGTCCTTCACCTGGTCAAGGAGTTCAGGGATCAAAGGCAGAGGGTAACGGTTTTTAACCGTTATCTGGTTCAATGCGCGGTAGTCGATACAAGTTCTAAGGTCGCCTTCTTTTTTGGGCACGAAGAACAAAGCAGAGGATGCCGGGGACTTTGACGGGCGAATGAAACCATTGGCTAGGTATTGATCTAAATATTGTCTCAAATGCCGGTTCTCAGGTTCAGTAAGGGCATAAATCCTGCTACAAAGGGGTTGTGCACCGGGCACCAGATCGATTTGGCAATCGTACGATCTGTGGGGGGGGTAACGTGTTGGCCTGTTCCTTTTGGAAGACATCCTGAAAGTCTTGGTATTCCGGAGGTAGTTGCATGGAGACAGAGGTTACAGATGCTAGACTAATCTTCAGATTTTCTGGGTAGCAGGTTTGTGCACAATCCGGGAAGGTTATTCTCTTTGCTCGCCAATCAATTCGAGGATTATGTGTCTCTAACCAAGGAATTCCAAGAATAACCTGAAACTGTGGGGCCTTGATTACGTCCAACACAACTGCCTCCCGATGGCCGTCCGGACCAATAAGAGTCACCTCAGTAGTGGAATGTGTTACCGGTCCTGAGGCAATTTCAGTTCCATCGACTGTGGTGATGACATCTTTGCTGGTTTTTGGACGCAGAAGGAGGTTAATCCTAGAGACCAATTCACGATCCACATAGTTTCCTATAGCCCCACTATCGATGTATGCCTTTATTGCATGCAACCGCTTAGGCTGTTCTGGATCTACGAGAACCATTGGCACAATGAAATGCAAGGTCTGAGAGTTAGTTTTCAAGCTCGGCAAGCGGACCCCTACGCTTGTCAGGCGGAGTCGTTTCCCGAAACAGAGTCTTCATGGTTTTTATCAGCGGCTCCTACCACCTTCTTGGGCTGTTTTGCCGGGCAATCTCGTAGAAAGTGTCCAGAGTTCCCACAATAAAGACATACTTTTAACTGCTGCCTCCTTTCACGTTCCTTTTGGGTTAAAGGTCCTCCAACCCCTCCAATTTGCATAGGCTCGGAGACATCGGCACCCTTGGGAGTGACGTGGGTCTTGACCAACACCCGGGTTTCAAACTTGGGCCGATCCGCTTTTCGGTTTTGGAGCCTGTGATCCAATTGGACCACTAAGTCTATATATTCTGTGCATTCTTGGGGCAGATTTACAACTTGGTCCAAGACATCTTTAAGTTCTCCGCGTGGACCCCGGAGAATAATGTGATTCTTTTATCCTCTGGCCACCCAGTTTCCACGATTAGTCTGTTAAAGGTTGCTATGTAGGAGAGGAGGTCTTGGTTGCCCTGTCGCAGGGATAGAAGTTCATCATCCAGAGCTTGTCCCTGAGAATGTCGAGCAAATAATCTCTCCATGCTTGCTTGAAATCCTTGGAAAACCCGGAGGATTGGGTCATCTTGAGTAACCAGTGGTACTGACCAATCGGCAGCACAGCCGCTAAGGTATGACAACACAAAAGCTACCTTGGTCTGGTCATTAGGGAAGGCCCCAGGTCTGCATAGGAAGTGCAAACGACATTGATTCATGAATACAGCGAACCGTTTGGGGTCCCCAGCAAAGCGTTCAGGTGGGGCCAGCGGCATATTTCCAGGTAGATTGATTTGTACAGGGTTACTTGAAGCCACAGGAACAGAATTCCCCCCGGAACCAGGTAGAGGGGTTTGCCCAGCTTGACCTTGCAATACCTGCCTAGCCAGGTCATCAGTTCGTTCCTTAGATACGATTAGTTCCCTCCTGAGGGCATTAGTCTCTTGATGAGCGGCATGTACTTTGGCCCGTAATTCCCCCAGTAATTGGGCCAACATATCAGTCTCAGAAGTTTCCATAGCGCCTGGGTGGGAATTTGTAGGAAGTCTTCACGTTCTGTAATGCTCACCTGGCTCCCACGGAGGCGCTTACCTGGTCTGGATTGCTGTGACCTCTTCAAGCGTGATGCGCAGGATTCGAAACACCGACTGAACTGGACCCCCAAATCTGGCTTGTCTGGCCCGTAGAAAAATCTTTCTGTTGGTGGTGAAAGGAGATTAACTGACTGCACTGTATTGTGATTGCTTCCCACCTCCCCTTTGCTCTTCTCTGACCACCTCCGAAATCCCCAATCAAGGCTCATCTTAATGTTTTAATGGATGAGCTCTCAATCCTGCTTCTGGTGCAGGGGCGCGTATTTGACCAGTTACTTCACTGGGTTCGGAAGGCGAAATGCCGTAAGTATGCAGTTTAAAAAGTTCCAGAGTAGAGTCTTCTCTTTGTTTGCTTTTCTTAACCTGCGATCTGTCCTTATTTTCAGGTGCAGAGTGGAAGTGATGCTTCGAGGGATATTGCCGGAGATAAACTCAGGTGAGTTTGTGATAAAATGATCCCTTTAAATGTCTTTGAATCCCTCTAGTAATGTCTTTCTTTTTTGCCCTTAGGGGCCGGGGTGCGGTACCAGGCCAAGAAGTGGCGCCGACCCGAAATGAGGAGTGGTTCCGTCAAATATGGCCAGGTAAGTCTTGTGACGGAAAATCAGGCTTTCCTCATTTGTTCCTCCTGCTCACCTTTTGTCTCTTCTTCTCCCCTGCAGGTGCAGAGATGTGGCGGAATGCCCAGAAGGTCGCGGTGGATAGTGAAGAGCCCACGAGGCAGGTGAGTGATGCGCGGCGCTGCAACAAGTAGCCCGATGCTTTTAAAGAATGTCTATCTTCAGGATCGCTGGCGTGATGGTTCCGGACACAGGTAGGAAGTTAGAGTAAGTTCTTGGTTTTCACCTTTTCTCTTCCCTTCCTTCCTTTCAGGTATCCCAAGATCGAGGCGGGCGTGGCTGGAGGCAAGATGTAGGAGCAGGCACGGTGAGCGTTCAGCTGCTAGATGCAGAGCAATGCGAAGCACGTGTGGCAGTCCGGGCGTGGTTTAAATAGCCTTCGAAGAAGTTCCAGGTAAGTATTCTTCCACGGTCCCCACCCAAGTAAAATAGTTCCTTTGATAAAACAGTCCCTCCTAATTTGGCTTGAGGCTTCATGCAGCATGGTCTGCGTCAGGTAAGTGCACCAAACACCCTCTTTTATGAGCCTGGCGCCTATGGCGCCAGGACTGATGTCCAACATGAGCCTGGCGCCAGAGGCGCCAGGACAAAGTCCAAAGAGCCCCTATTAGGGGCCGCTGGGCTTTTACCCGAGGGCATGATGCCTGCTCCCGGGGGTGCTGGGCCTGTCCTGGTGCTCCGGGGGTAGGCATCATGAGACAACTGGCTCACTACCTTGGACAAAATTCTGCTTAAGGTAGCCTCCCTCACCCACAAATGCCTTAACAACGCAGCTCCCCGTTATCTCTCAGACAGAATAACCAGATACACGCCCAACAGACACACCAGAAATAGCAATGCTAACCTGCTCGCTGTTCCCAGATTCAAGCGCTTGAAAATGGGCAGCAACAGCTTCCAGGTAAAAGCAGCCCAACAATGGAACTCACTACCGCCCTCTGTCAGAGCACCTCAAACCTACCACCAATTTAGGCGTAACTACATCCAGTGGCTTAAGAACAAAGACCAATAATGACACCCTGCAACTACTACAAATTTGTTCAACCTGTAACTATGTCGTAATGTTACTCTGTATCCTTGTAACTGCTTCTACTCACTGTAACTGCATCTACTCACTATGCATAATAATGTAAATAATATACAGTATTGTAACTAAGTTGAGAATATTCTTGTAATGCTTGCGCCCTCATACCCTCTGGTCCGGTGCGCCATATAAATAAATAAACAAACAAACAAAACAAATACACACAAACTTGCCGGGGTCTAGTGAAACATTAAAATGTACTCTCCCTGGCATCGTATTGAATTCATTTCCTTTTCATCCCTTTTTCTTTTTCATTGCCAGCCTCTGTTCTCAGTTCCACCCGCTGAGGGGCACTGAAGGCAGATTAATGCCACCTCAAACAAAGTCTCTCTGTAGTGATCTATTCCCCTAACAAGTGGATGCAATTCTTTTGAGCCAACATGGTACCAGTGCGGGTTACTCTGCTGGTAGCCGCCTAGGCAGCCACCTAGAAGTACCTTAGTCTACCAACAGCCCTGCTGACGCTTGGCTTAAGTATAGAACATTTTGTAATGTGTTTTATATTAAATAATATGACATTTAGATCAGAAATGGCTCCAGAGTCTCTCCATGAACAGGAGTTAGCACATTCACCAAAGCTCTATGAAGAAGGCAAACAAAAGAATCCCTCCGAAAAAACACAAATTCATTGACAAGTACTGGCATTTATAGTGCATGATTTTTTTTTTTTTTGCATAGACTGATTGGAATATAGTACAGCACAAAATGGTCTCTCTCTCCTCTCAAAGTTCCATGTAAAATGTCCTCACATTTTCAGCTGTAAACAACTGCTGTCATATTGCAATTTTCAAACAAACAAAAGGTTTTGCAGTTGTAATTAATTACCTATGTCCTTACAGGCCACATCAATTACAGGACATAATAATATGCATGGCTGCCACACACGCATCTGCTGCTGACTTCTGCGTGTCTGTGAGCTGGGCCCCCTGGTGAATAACACCGCATCGCTGCACCGAAATGAATGCTGTCAGTCCAGAACAACATGGAGGTCAAGGGAGAATTCTCGTCTTTTCCAGGGCCACATGGCTGGAGCGAGAAAGCGGCACCACCTGCGATTGGCGATTATAAAGGTTGCATGTGTAGACGTGTCAGGTTGGAATATGTATATGTATATGTTTTACACGTATCTCCACTTCGGTGAATGCTCGAGGGGGTACGTAAATGTACTTCGTGGCCTCGCGCTGCTTCTTCCAGAGGTTTGTACATCCTCAGCTGAAATCACTGATAGCCAAATTCTAATTATAATTACCTTGGCTTCAGCTCAGTGTTCCTCTGCCATGCCACACACCCAGCCACCTGTCTGCTATTAATTCATTCAACACCAGTCTCACATTTTCTCTTTGCACTTGTTTTTGTGTTTGTAAGCCTATTAGAAAAGCGAACATTTTAGGAACAAACCCGCAGTAATGGTTTCTCCTAAAACTATCCAGCGTCTTTTTTTAGATATATACAGTGAACATTCTAAGATACAGAAATTCAGTCAAAACCAAAATTATTAAATTCAATTCACATTTTGATTGGAGTTTTATTGTTCAGACTTTCTATTCATCGAATACATCCTGTTTCAACTAATCTACATTTGGTTATCAAATTGGCATTTTTCATTGGGATTTTTTTTATTTTTTAATGAAAACACACTGGATAAGAGAGGCTCATTTCGACCAAACCATGGTGCCAGAACCATGTAGGATCATAGCAATTATGAGCATGCGTGCAGCAACCTCTATGGTAGAATGCCATGTGCTACAACAAATCATTAGCACTGATCAAATAAGGAAAGTCAATCAAAATTCAGAATGGTTGGGAATGGTATTGTAAATCGACTAACTTGCCTGCTACTGTTACTGGATAAAGAAGATGACAATGTATTTATGGAAACATGTTATCTTGATATTAAAAATAGACAAATAAAAAAATAAAAGAGACATTGTAAATTTGACAGTTTGTACGTAAATCAGTTTTTGCTTGGTATGCCTTTTTATGCAATGTGGCTACAATGAGGCTGTGCTTTGGCTATCAAATTATACCTGAACATCACATGTGTCTCAATGCTCTATTTTATTGATATCAACACTGCATCAATACACGAATATTACAAATGACACTGCATAACAGGTCAATTTTAACACTACAGGGGTTCCCATGGTGTTATTGATGTTTATCGTTACCCCATTCAATATCTCTAATTTCATGGAGATCAGAAGGATGAAGGGCTTAGTGTAACCTGCCAGGATTCAAGCGCGGCCAGATCAAGCGCCAAGCCCTTCGATTCTTTAGTGCACTGAGCCGCAGTCATAGATTGTAAATGTTCATATCACAGGGCACATAATGACAGCTACTAGAAAAGGCCAAATGACAGCAACGGAATGCTATTTAGTTATACATCCTTTGTGCAAATCAGAGTAAATTCAATTAGTGTAGCCGAACATGTAGCACGATTGTAGAGACACATAGGAGTAATAGTACAGGTGTGTGTAGAATGGAATGAAAATTGCATTTCACAAAGCAGCAACTATGTAGATGTATGAAAAGGACTTTCCTACATGCTGAGCATATTCCTATTAATTTATATCTACAATCAAACGTTCCTCTTGCTGGAATTCTGCCTCATCCAAAC
This sequence comes from Ambystoma mexicanum, assembly GCF_040938575.1. Lineage (NCBI taxonomy): Eukaryota > Metazoa > Chordata > Amphibia > Caudata > Ambystomatidae > Ambystoma > Ambystoma mexicanum. The sequence continues at coordinate 483,685,609 of NC_090927.1, forward strand.
AGCTTCGATTAACATAGCTCTAAAACACAAGTGTATTAAATCAGGGTATACACATGTGAAGAACCTCGCAGCAAAGTGATCATAGACAAACCTAATTCTAATATTGTCCAAATCTAATTACATTTATTGCGATTTATATTGCATACGTAAGAGTTGCAAAATATTATGCAATGGTACAAAATCATAAGTAGTAAACAACTGTGAAACTATGGTGAGATGATTAAAAAAAAACATCTCAAAAGTGAAAATAGAATTTCCCATTTGAGCCAAGTCACACATACTGCAACACTGCCTAGTAACCATCGCTGGACGTTCTGCTCCAGTTCAGAGCCACATCTGCAAGGCATTGTGGGTATGCAAAGAAGTTCAAATGCAAGCCTTTTGCTCCAGAAAATTGCCTTTGTTTTGCAGGAAAGTGCTACTTTATAAATATCTTAATAAACCTAAGACAGACATGTTTGAGGACTGCAGTCAACTACATAGCTGGTTTCACCCTTATTAGGGATCATCAGTGTAGTATAGTCTGACAGTCTTGGGCTGGAGCGTTGGAAAAAATAGTAGGAAACATACATAACCCCAGGAGTTAGAATAGAAAACCAACTGCAAGATGGTGGTCATTACACTGTAGAGGAAAATGCAAGACAAATGTGATTAAACATTAGACAAGAAATTAGTGTTATTCACATATATCAAAATATAAGTGAATTGGAATTCATCAGAATGTGGCACAGATACACTAGAGGTGGGAAAATGTACCACAGTTTATAAGTCAACCAAGTACAAGTTTGAAAAGAAGCACGAGATCAGGGAGCAGAAGGTTGATAGAGACAACAAAGATAAGTAAATTGTAGAGTCTGATTGGTATGGTTGGAAAAAAATAGACCAACAGTGAGGAAAACATACATTGGGCCTCATTACGACCCTGGCGGTACGGGGTAAACGGAGCCGGCACCGTTTACCTCGTACCGCCTCATTACGAGGTCCCCTCGCGGGATCCAGGAAGCAACGCCTGGTCAAACCAGGCGTGCTTACCGGGTCCTGCGAGGGGAAGAGGGAGCAAACAACGGGCCCGTTGTTTGCTCCCTCTCCCATTCCCATTCAGCCCTATGGGGGCTGAAATGGGAATGGGGAAAGACCGGGTCCGGGTCCTTGGAGGGAGGAATTACCGGGCCTTCCGAGCTCGGAATGGCCCGGTAATTCCTCATTCTGAGGACCCGGACCCGGACGCGATTTCGGCGGCAGCCATGCCGCCAATAGCGGCATGGCTACCGCTGAGGTCATAATGAGGCCCATTGTTTTGTAGACCAAGGGATGGGTCATATCATAGGTCAATGACTAACCCCCAAGTAATGGCCTAAGGCAAAGTCAAGGGCAATAACTTGACAAAGGGTCCTTATTCAAAGCAATAATGACCCCTGCCAAGTCCAAGAAAGCTTTTAGCACATAGTTCTTATAGCAATACAGGTTTTAGAGCTGTGGTGTTAAAGTAAATACATATTACTTTTAAAGTTTTTACAATGACACAACGTGAAGTCTGGATAAACAGATCCAATGGTTTACTCTAGCCACATTGCAATGAAAATCATACACTGTTGTTTTTTATGCGTGAACACAGAGAAATGAAAAACGTTTTGCAACCAATATGCATGTATTCTGAACTATACATTGTTGTTACTATGGTTGAATGCAAACTAATATTGCTTTGGGGCACCTGTGAATTAAAGGAAAACCATATAATCCATAGATTGGTAATGGTCTAGTTGCTATTTTCAAGATGTGACCCAATATACATATGCATACGTGTAATTATGTGAGATACACGACAATTAAACATGGAAGGAAGTCCAAGGGGTCATTACGACTTTGGAGGTAGCCATGGTGCTATTAGCACCAAGGCTGCCTCCAAATTCGTGTCCGGGTAGTCGGAATGGGGACTTACTGGGTCATTCCAACCTTGGAGGTCCCGGTAAGTCCCCATTCTGAAAACCATTCCCCATTCCCATTCGAGCCCCCATAGGGCTCAATGGTAATGGGGAAGGAGCTAATAACGGGCCCGCAAATATCGGGCCCGTTATTAGCTCGCTGGTCCCTTAGCGGCTCCCGTTAAGGGCGGCTGGTAAAACCAGACGGCCTTAGTGGGACCCGCTAAGGGACCTCGGAATGCGGCAGTAGGGGGTTAACAGCACCGGCATCCTTACCGGTGCCGTTAACCCCTTACCACCGGCCTCGTAATGAGGCCCCATGTCTTGGATCAACAAGCATTGTTCGAAATATTTAGTTAATGCCACATGGGAAGGCTATGGATGTGTGGACACTTTGATTGATTCAGCACCAGCAAGAATGAGTACATTTCCCTAGTGCATGATGTCCGTAGAAGTATACTACACGTGTAGGTACAAGTGTGACTACTAATAACACATTCATTTTATTCAGCTTCATAAAGGAAGATGCAAAACAAAGGGGGGTCTGGGAATCTCTCTACCAGCATGAACACAGCCCAATGACCTGTTCTTGGGTGAATAACCCCTGGGAGAGACTCTTCCAAGTATTTAGCTCACTGTCCCTTTCACAGAGAAGAAATTTCCCCGCATATCAGCCTTTGTCCTGCCCAGGGGCAGTCCAGTGCCGAAATGCTAGGCAATTCTCCTCTGAACAAGAGTACCATCAGTAACCCCATACACGTGTTTCAGCCTTGTTGGGCATCATCAGTGAGGTGAAACTGTTGCCTCTATAAGAACAGTGAGCAAGGGGTCCACGTCTGGATCGCCCTGTTAACGTAGGGTGAAACCCAAAGTTAATTTATGCAAAACAAAGGTGTGTCTGGGAATCTCTCTACCAGCACGAACACAGCCCAATGACCTGCTCTTGGGTGAATAACCCCTGGAAGAGACACTACCAAGTCTTTACCTCACTGTCCCTTTCACAGAGAAGAAATTTCCCTGCATGGGGCATTCCAGCGCTGAAATGCAAGGCAATTCTCCTCTGAACAAGTGTACCATCAGTAACCCCATACACGTGTTTCAGCCTTGTTGGGCATCATCAGTGAGGTGAAACTGTTGCCTCTTTAAGAACAGTGAGCAAGGGGTCCACGTCTGGATCGCCCTGTTAACTTAGGGTGAAAACCAAAGTTAATTTATGCAAAACAAAGGGGGGTCTGGGAATCTCTCTACCAGCACAAACACAGCCCAATGACCTCTGTTCTTGGGTGAATAACCCCTGGGAGAGACTCTACCAAGTCTTTAGCTTGGGAAGATGTTGCCATGCAGCAATGTCTTCTTCATGATTTACTATGAAAATAAATGATCATCATAACAAGTGTTGATGGTAAAGCAATGGCTGGTAGATGAATATAATGGAGGCAATGATTTAAATCTTGTGTGGAGCAAAATAGAATGATATTCTTTGAAGACACCAAGTTTTATGAAAGACCATTGAGCAAAACAAAAACGTTTTCCCAATATTAATAATTAGGGATACTAGGTTATTACATCAAAGTAGTAAAAAATAAGGTGTACCAAATATAACATTTAGTACAGTTGGTATGATGTATGCTATATCAAGATTAATATTGTAGCTAATAGATTCAGGAGGGACATCACATCCCGATGAAGACCTTCTAAATGACATGCAAAAGGGTTGAAACATGCGTGTTGACACTTTTAGAATGTAGTGTATTTGCGAAATAATCATCAAGATGCAAACATGTATGTTGTTTTACTGTTATTGTATTGAAGATTGCATTTATTCATTCATATTTTCAGTGCACTTAGTGGACTAATAGTTTAGCCACAGCACTCACTGGGCCTCATTACGACCCTTGCGGAAATGGAAAAATGATGGCGGAAATGCAATACCGCCATCGAACACCGCTCGTTGCGATCATGACCCGTCACCATAAAGTACGATGCCATTAGCGACACCGCAGTGAACGGCAACGCTAACTGCACCAAGTACGCGCACGCGCGCCTTGCAAAACCGGAATCACCGCCATGGCGCAACGGTACGCGAATTCTGACCCTAGCGGACATGTACTGAACGCCATCAAGCACGTCGTAAAGTACCATTCCGCCATGGCGAGAAATACGGCAACGCGAACCAACCGTAAATGGCCCACTGAGTGCCTGTACTCCACTCCCTGGCCTCATTGCACAACTCCTGGCAGGCGCAATGTACTCACACTATGCAACCAGTGAAATCCACAATTCACCCATGCATGCCAACGTAGAAAAGCATGCAGGGGCTCAAAGCGCCCCGTGAGTGGGCATCCATGTACGGCATGTCACCATAGCCGTACTGACGCAGCACAGGCATGTGAAGGTACAACACATCAAAATGAAAATCAAGAACACATGACACAAAACAACAGTAGTCCCCCATCGCTTGCCACCAGCGCAAGGCAACATCCACAACAGCATCCTGAGGGGGATTGCACCAGCCCTGTACTCATGCCAGTAAACAAACCAACCATCAGCAGAAGCATGTACCACACAAGTCGGCAGAGTGACTGAGCAGCCAGGCTCATCCCAAGAGGGGCCGATGGGAGCTGCAGGGCACAGATGGCATCAATACAGAAGCTATTCCAATGGACATGACCCCAGTCCCCCTCCAACAAACGCACGCAAACACAGTCACCTGTGACCAGCCACATTCTGAACAACCCATCATTCCACCAATCGACCTGGCTGACAGGCACCAGTCGGCCAAAAGCCAATCCCCCGCCCCTGAACAGCACATCATGTAAACAGTCACAATGGCAGCCTCTATCCGTGACCATACTGTGCTACGTAGGCAAACGCGGCCAGTACTGTACCACACAACTCAACTCAGAAGGCGGAACACAATGCAGATCATCACGCAATACATACCGCCACAAAGCGAAAATCGCCACATCACCTGCAAAGAACAACGCAACACGACAAATATCGGAATACAATTTAAATGCACATCCAAATGACAAAGGCCCCACAGCAATTTGCAAAATACCACCAAAACAACCATCATCACCGAGGGCTGCATCTGCAATAATTGACCGGCTTCCACTTGTGTGACGCCCTGTACCATCATGGCACACAGGGCTTACATCAACGTTCCAAAAGGCAACATGGAAGCGGCAAGAACCGCAGGTCCGTCCCATGAGGCAGGCACTAGTCGAGCTGAAAGGCCGAAATGTTGCACCTAGCCACCAGTACAGCGTAAGGGCATGTGGCCCATTGGCGATCGTCCCATATGATCGAAATGGTGCTCCACTGATTCACCCGAAGCTGCAGGAGTCGAGAGTAAAAACCATCTGGAGGAGTGGCGTAGAGATGGCATCTGCAATAGGGCAGGAGATACCTGTCACCCAAAAGAAACACAAATCAACCGATTGCATTACGGGACTCATGATGCATTACAATCTTCATTCAACACACCAAATCCACACCCATATGCATGCTAGCCCACTCCAAAGGAATATACACACCCCTAAATCAGTATCGAATCACAACGAAACCAATCGAGCTAAATACACCATTGGCAACGTCGGTTACTGTGCATGCGTCCGTCAAGATAGAACCCATGACATGGGATTAGTAACGTGCCTAGACACAAGTGTATGAAGGCGCGTCGAGACAGGGAGGATCCGACAAGGGCAGATAGACGTATGTCCCACTATGGCAGCCTTGCATCACATAACGCAGGGGAAGGGGAGTGAACCAAAAAACCCATGTACATGGCAGACCCTAAACGGATTCATCAGTCCATGCATCCACACATCATTCCCTCATCCCGCAATGAAAACGCATGAATATTCACTCACATAATATGTGAAACTTCCATCGCGTCTGTGCGTAATGCAGTCCGCAAAAACCACTGTGCCCCTGGCCGGATCTGTAGTGTTGTGAAGCAAGATGGATTTGGGAACGTCCTGCCTCATCGTCCACTACGCTATTGCGCATCCCATTCAATTCATATCATTCATTGCCTGCTCGTTATGGGCCATGTCCCAAGGACATTCTACAATAGAACGTTACATTTCCAGCCAGACCTGTGGGCGTATCCTCGCCGCTACTTCAAAACCCAAAATGCTGGCCTTCGAATTCCTCACTTGCAACATTACGTCGAAAAGGCTTCTGTGAACGCTTGCATTCACAATTACATCAATGTAGTGCGGCTGTGTGTCATGATGCTAACTGGCTGCAATCACAAATGGTACGCCACGCCCGTCGGTGAATTACGTTACTGTGCTGCATGAGGGTCGCCCATCGATCGAGCCCTACATACCACTGACTCTTCACAGGTATGTAAGCGGCTGCAATCATAGCATGTGTAACAATGGGAGCATAGCATGAAGATCAGTCAAAGTACATCACACTGCCATCGGGATTAGATACATGATTCAAATCCCAAGATGCCATGCGGCCAAATGCAGCCTTACGTGCGGGACGTGCTCGACCAGAAGGGATTGCATCTGCCACAGATTCATTCAATCAGCACAGGTGGAGGCCATACAGGCCGACAGCACATATATTGCAGACCCAAACCCCTCCCACAACCACTCCCACTCCAAAATGCTACCGGCAGGACTAGCGATGTTGGGCCTGGGGTACCAGATAGCACTGCAAGTGCTACAACTACAAGAAGACGACGAACAACAACAGGTACAACAACCGGGCGCACAGGGGAGACGGAGGAGAAGGAGGAGGAGGAGGGCAAGGCAGGGTCAGCAAGGCCCACAAGCACTGCCACTACCACCACGCAGGCGGCCCGCAATCCCACGCCTCCGAGCCGATCCGTTCAACCTCACTGCTGAGCAGATCCACACCCTCTACCGTTTGGACCGGGACACCATAATCGCCATTGTGGACATGACACATGCTGACCTCGTGAGCATGATAGATAGCCCAACCGCCATCCCACCCCTACTGAAGGTGGTGTCTGCACTCCACTTCCTGGCCACAGGCACCTACCAGCACACAGTGGGACAGTTGCATGGCATTTCACAGCCACTGTTCTCACGGACACTCTTCCAAGTGCACGATGCCCTCCTGAAGCACGCCGACGACCACATCACACTACCACGCACGTACCAGGAGATTACCAACGCTAAAGTGGGATTCCATGCACTTGGCGGCATCCCGGGTTGCATTGGTGCCATCGACTGCACCCATGTTGAATTGGTTGTCCCACATGCCATGGAGGTCCAGTACCGCAACCGGAAACAATTTCATTCAATCAATGTGCAAATGGTGTGTGACTCCAACAAGATATTTACGCATTGTTGTGCCAGATTTCCAGGATCTACCCATGATTCTATGGTCCTGAGGAACACAAGAATACCACGCTACATGGAGCGACACGCAGGGCACAGATCCTGGCTACTCGGTGAGTCTCATTCCATGCATGACATCGTGGCCCATTTGATGCGTCAATGACCTTGCAGGGGGGGGGGGGGCTACTTAGCACTATCATTCCACTGACACCCTTTATTCGTCTCATACAGGTGATGCCGGGTATCCACTGAAGAGATGGCTCCTTACACCAATCCGGAACCCACAGAACGAGCATGAGGAGGACTACAACCATGCCCACTCACGTACCCGTGTGGTCATTGAACAGGCATTCGGCCTACTGAAGGCTCGTTTCCGCAGCCTCAGCAGGTCTGGCGGGGCACTCATATACAGCCATGAGAAGGTTTCTAAGATGGTCATGGCATGTGTCATGCTGCACAACATGTGCATACGTAGGAATGTGCCCATGCCCCCTGACGCTGTACTGCATGCACCTGAAGATGATGATGATGATGAGGGTGGGGATGTGGAGGCACCTCAAGGAGTCCATGAGGCACAGGATGCACGTGCAATCCGACAGAGCATCATAGATGCATGCTTCTAGCAACCACGCATGGTGCCTATTACACGGAAAGGGGACCTGTGGCACTGTGTGTGTGTAGTACAGGCACATTGTGGACTGTACGCCTATGAGGGCCTCGTACGCAAATATCAATGTCCACACATGTCATTGGATGATAATGAGGTGCTGTATTGTTAATGTGATTTGATTTATACACCCTATGGACCCGCCACCCAGTGAAGCCCAACACACCCCCTCCACCCTACTACCTCCCCCCCCAACACCAGTGTCCAAATATGCATGCTGTCCGTGGGTAGACGCTATTGCAAGCCCCCTCTACGGGTATCAGGGGCACCCCTGCCCGTGGAGCGCAGGTTCCTGCCAGATCTGCGTTGGGGGCTGCCCTGGACGGAACTTGCCACGGATGAGGTCTCTGCCTGCTCGCGTCCATGCATGTCTCTGAGGGTTTGTGAGAGCTCCGAGAGCACACGGCGCACAGCAGCAAGTTCAGCACAAACGTCTTTGGACGTCGCATGCAGTTCCCCCCTCAGGCTCTCGGTGCTTTTCTCCATTTGTGCTCTCAGGCTCTCGGTGCTTCTCTCCATTTCTCCCCTGAGGCTCTCACTACTTTTCTCTATTTGTGCCCTGAGTGTCTCGGTGGATGTTTCCATGGCTGCCCTGGAACCCCCGCATTCATTTGCATGGTCCTTGAGTAGCGTGGACGCTTCCTGCTGTTGCTCGATCAGCAGGTCGAGGGACTGTTGCCTCTGCTGGGCCATGGACATTTGCGGTGGTGTGACAGGGGGGCTGCTCAACACATGTTGCCTTGGCACAGGACTTGTGGGGGTTGGCCAGTCGTCGTCTTCAGGGTGCCCCTGCGTGGTTTCGTCATGGTGTAGGGGATGGAACATGCAGGGGGATTGGGAAAGGTCATGGATGGTACCTACGTCGCCAGCACTGTTTTCCGTGTCGGAGCATGCTGGCATGACAGCTGTGTCACCTATGGTGCTGCTACCACCAGAGGCAGTGCCATCAGATACGTTCTTTGGGGGGACCTGTGGTGCTGGGGTTGTGGACTTGCTGGCTGCTGGGGTGCCTGTTGCAGTCCCCTCCAGTGTGCTGCCACTTGATTCCTGCTGCTGCCGTGTCTTGATCCTTGCACCTGAGGTGGAGGCTCTTGGGACGTTGGTCCTGGCCCTCTTTGCAGGCGTGCTGGTAGGGGTGTCCTGCAGCTCGTCGTTGGTATCGGACCCTGTGGTGGAGTAAAGAGGGGCGAGCGTTAGTTATGGGTCTGTCGGATTTGGAATGGCAACGTATCAAATGCATTGGGGTGGTACATGAGGCTGATTTGGGACTGGGCCTTGGAGGTGGTCTCATTTTCGTGTGGATTGAGGATGCATTCATTTGGCTGCCTGCAGTTAGGGGGTGCATGCTGCACATGTAGGGGTTGTTTATGGCTTCTTGATTGATTTGTTTGTTCATTCTGACTTTTAGAGGGCGCTGTCAGGGCTAAGTATGTATTGCACTATGGGGTCACATGGTACTGCACATGTTCGTGGTTTGTGGATTTCGCATTGTTTCTCTTGGCCAACCTACCTGATTCTCCGGATGTCGGCACTCCTTTCTCCATCCCTCCGACTCCCTCTATGCTCTCCATTCCTATGGTGGAGGCGCAGATTTCCTCCCAGGGGGTCAACTTGATGGGCGACTCTGAACCCCCCCCGGTAGCTGTGGCGATGTTCCTGTTCGCTGAAAGTATGCTGCGTACGCGGATCCGCAGGTCGTCCCACCGCTTGCGACATTGCTGTGGCGTGCGGGGTGTTGTCCCCACCGCACTTACGCGCTGTGCCACCAGGGCCCATATGGCCTTCTTGTTGGCAAGGGCCGTCCTGGTCATTTGACTGGAGAAGACGACGGCGGAATTTTCCTGTAGGGTCTCGGTGAGCACGGTCAGTTCCTCTCGGGAGAAGTGTACCTGCCGCTTGCGGTCACACGCTTTCTTGGCTACCTTTCCCATATTTATTTTTTTAACTGGGGTTGCTAACGGGTTGGGATGTGTGTCAGGGTCGGATTTTTTATGGTTGTGTTGGGATTCGGATTTTATAGTTGTGCGGCGTGCTGTTTCCCGTTCCGGCCACATGCTTTTACTTCCGTTTCCGTATATTTACGGTGGCCGTAATTTGCGGTGCACGCTCGTTACGGTGACCGCTCATTACGGTGACCGCTAAGATGGGTGGCGGTATTGCACCTGGTGCAGCGTACCGCGGCGGTAAGGGCCGTTTTGGGGTCATTTCCGCCATCGCAGCCTTTCGGATTCCGCCATGGCGTAATGCTCGTGCCCGATGGGTCGTGATTGGCCGCACTTTGCTCCTTCGTGCAATGGCGGAAACGCTATTTACGCTGTTGCGGTCCGGTCAGTCACTTTCCGCCAGGGTCGTAATGAGGGCCACTCTGTTTTATCCATCCCCCTGAATTTGTATAAATGGAAAGGTTTTATACAGAGTTGATTAATTCTTTTCACTTTTCTAAATGATAAACTACATAAATAATTGAATCAAAACGCAATCCTCCCAATTAGACGGCACAAGTTTGATTGATTGTTTACATATGTACAGCTTAATTTATGCAGTCTTGTATAAGCTTCTCTTTTTCCCTTTTGTTTGTAAAGAATAAACAAAACGTGTTAGCAAATTAAACGTTTTTGTAAAATATAAATAACTATTTTTTTATAAAGTAAACATTTTAATTGTTCACTTGGTTGAGGTGGAGCAATTGTAGCATGAGCTGGACTTATGTGCAGTATTAAAGTGCATGCTTTTTCTTCACAAAAGTGAACTCATTGTTCCTTGTTATAGTGCCCAATTTGGTGTCGGATGGAGTGTATTGTTGAAAGAAAGATAGCCTGGAAATTGCACTGCTTTTTCTTGAATGCAGATAATTCATGTATGTTGTCGCCCATTCTGCTTCTGAAGCCAGAATGTCAAGAATGCAGTCAATACCAGTGGATATTGACTGCATTCCAAACATTTTGAAATGTTGAGAGGAGATCAGTAATGACTTCCATTTGCTAAGATATGGGAAAGTGAAAGTGCATATGGTAAATGAAAAAGTATTCTACCTTCTAAATTCACAGTTGATTGGAAGAGTTCAGTCCAGTAATCAGGATGTTCAATGTGGAGAGAAAATACAATAAAGTGAGAGAGAAAATAAGAAAAACGATTGGAAAAAGGATTTTTGATAGTAAAGATACACGCAGCAGGTATGTGTAACTTAGGGAATATGCTCTTGGAAATGTAGCTGATGATCGACTAGAATGCCTAAAATGTAAAATGTAAGAACATTAAATAGGATGAAGAAAAACAGATCATAACCAGTGAGGGCAAGAGCTGGATGCCAATAGGACTTCATTTTTGGACAGACTAAGAGAAGGAAAAAGTGATGTCATCAAAGACTGCTCTGGGATTGGCCAGGCATATGATGGTCATATTCACTAATGGACTAAAACGAGAGTTATGTGACTGCAGTGTATTGAAGTAAATGAGAGACTTACAAAATCATTTTCACATATGTAGAAATTAGAAACGTCTTCTGAGGTTAACTAAGAGGAATACTGAAAAGGGTCATGAGGACTTATCATTGTATTAAAGTGTATTACAAATAAAATGTGTACTATCAAATTAACATTTTTCATGTTTGTTCTTTGCCGGAGACCAGAGACTAAATAAAGGTGGAGTGGAAAACCAAAAAGAGCTTAGATAAGTTGAATATTTCCCCTTGTTTCAATACTGCTGAAGTTTTAACATTGAAATGTGAACTGGTAAAATAAGATGATTACAAGCCTGTTAGGGGGTCAAAATGGTCTCCCTTTTCTAACTAGGTCTTTAAGCTGTAGTTCTGCCATTTTCCTAAATGGCTATGAGTTAGTAGTAAGTCCAGTCTATCCATTCTGTGGGGTCATGTGTGTGCGTGTTTAGATAAGGCAATACGCCAGACGATATCACCTACCTGCAAAGAGGGAGCTCTCAGCTTCTTTCCCATCCAACCTGGCTCTCCCATCCTACCACACAAACCGACCACTCCCTTCAGTGCAGCAAAAAAGTGTCATTTGCTTATTTGTACGTTACTCCTCTTTAGTGTGAAGTGCTTGCCACACTAGGTTAACGTTACCTTTTTCTGTTATCTTGTTTTGTCCCCGGTATATCCCTCACTTTTTCCACAACCTCAAATCTTGCTCACCACTTCTTCTCATCATTCTGCTATTGAACAGGCACTGTTCCAGGGAATGCCACTGACATCTGTGAAGGTGTTTTTGTATGGAAGTCTTATGTGATCAAAATGTGCACACCTGTTCTTCAAATAAAAACAAGTATAAATGAAAATATGCAATAACTAACATCACAGATAGGAATAGAAAAGGATACTGGTACAATACACCTTGTTTTCTCAAAAAGTGTCCTGGAGTTGAGAAGTCTGTGTGGTATAGAAATGCAACCCACACTATGCACACCAGCCGGAAGAGGGCAATGTGAGTGAAAATCCCACACCTAAATCTCCTGCAGGCAGAATTCCTCAATGAAGTTCAAAGCAAGGATTGACACTAGCTGCAGGGTGGGCGTATCTAGGTTTGTGGCTGACTACGGGTGAGAGAGTAGAGAGGTGGCAGCTACAGGAGGAGGAAGGGAGGAGAGAGAGCAGCAACTTCATCCCTGCAGAGACCTCCCAGGAGAGAGAGATCACAGATTGAAACAGAAGCACCAGGGATACTGGCGACAGCAATCCACTGATGAGAGAAGAAGACCCACATTGAAGCCAGGCACTATGTGAGAAGTGTGGTGACTCATGCAATGTGCTAGCAGGACACGCATGTGGCACATCAGATACAGTTGGGAGGTCTGACCACAGTTCTGGAAAGCATAGAAAGCAGCTATTGTATAAAGCCATTATATTCAGGTGATAAATCAAGACTAAACAGAAATGAAGGATTGGCAACATACAAACAGGCATTTATTTGTTTTGATATCCATTAGACAGCTTTAGAGAATTTTACCAAAAGAGTAACATTCCTCAAATCAAAGCACCTTACCCTCTAAGAGCAAGTCATTTTTCTGGTATTAGAATCAGCTAACAAATCTTTGTCACCCTCAATTTCATTGGTAAAATGTTTTTTTTTCTATCAGGATTAACCTGGAAATAAAGGAATGCATATTCTGGAACTTACGGGACCAAAGATACAACTGTTTTTCTAAAGTGAAGATGGTTTAGAAATGTAACAAATTATGAATACAAGAGTTTTTATTTCAACCCTGAAGCTTTTGATAAAACGACAGAATGCACTGAAACGTTTTGAAAACAAAAGATTACAGTTCTATATTTTGGACAAATATCATCAATATTGATCTCTGTCTATTCATTATCAACACACTACAATGATAAGTGTAGAAATACTGAATTGCATTCTGTATTCCATTGAAAGTCTACTTCTAGCATCATAAAAATGTGTCTAACTTGCCATCTTTGTAAAACTATCTCCCTGGCAAAGTTGTGCGCCAATTTGGTGACAAATGTAATGCTGTATATTTATACACGTCATAGCAATTCTGTTCTCAATTAAAATCCATGCAGGTCTCCAATAGTTATTAGGTATCAAATGATTCACTGAATTGGATACAAGGAAGGATAATGCATACATTATAATGGTACTAGAAAATGAAGAGGCTGTTTGTGGCTCAGTGTCTAGAGCCAAAGCATTTAGACCCAGCCTTGTCTACCAGGGAGGATTACACCCAATCTAGATCCAACACAAGGACTACGGCTCACACTGTATTGTATTGTGTTATAATGTATTGTAGTTGATGTTTATATGGCACCATTTCCCCATTTGCATGGCCTCAATGCACTTTATGGTTGAAACATTTAATATGCGTGTGTGCATTCTGCAGGGATTAGGATTGAGGAGGGCTGGCTAGGCTCCAGTAAGCAACACGGAGGACAGGCACGTGGGCGGGTGCTGCTGGTATTTATGAAAGACTGCTCTTGCAGAAGACTCGACGTGTGCACAGCTAGATCAAATTTCTCGTAGGTTGTCGCTGTATACTAATGGTAGAGGTGTTGAGGCATGTCAGGGGTTTTAGTGCAGACAGATATGCGAGCCGCTAGACCAAATTTGACATAGCCCAAGCAGCATTCTAGAGTGCATGGATGGGGATCTGGGCCTGCAGCATGCGTTCACAGACATTGTGCGATTTATACGTACATTAAACTGTGATCGAGTTTACCTTTTCGATGTTGCTTTCCTCGGTCTCTCAAGGTGATAGGCTGGTTGTTGGAGTGCATCTTTTGTTGGGGTTAGCGTATTACCATTGAGAAGGACCTGGTTGGTGGCATTCCTTGAGTGCAATGGGCAAATAAATAAAACAGACCTTGCCACCTATGGCCTAAGACCAATGGTATAGGTTCCCGCCGCCAAAAGAAGGAAACTGTCTAACTGCATCATGCTTTCTGCCTCCTGGGGTGTCTTAGTGAATCTCCATTCCTACCCTCCAAAAGCCATCGAAGTGCATCCTGTTTCCTATAACCCATGATGAACAGGTGCATCTCCTCTCTACCTCCAGTGAAACCTATGAGTTGAGCCTTATGAGTGCTTGGGAAAGATGCTTTCCCAAGCACTACTTTGGAGTGAAGTGATCAGGTGTTCAGCCCTCTTACGTCAAGTGTAAATAACACAACAACATTAGGTGTATGTTGCACTCTAGAAATAGCCCAAATGCACAGTTTCCTCACATGGAGCTATTCTGATTACCAACAAAGCTAAGCCAGTGTACTTGCCTTGGGACACTCACTTCTAGCCTAGAGTATGATCAATTGTGGCCATGCCTTATTCCACCATCCTGCATGCATTGCATAAACATGACTGGATACTGAAGCTATTCAGTGGGACATTAGAACACCTCTGGAAATAAAAATGTCATTTGAAAGATGCCCTTTCAAAGTGCAAAACCATTAATCTTCTGCCTTCGTGGATATCAACATACTCAGACGAATCTACAAGTCACAAAGTAACAGGCATCAGTTCAGTACTTATGTGATATGATCTTCATTTCCTTTTACATTTCTAAAGAAGCAAAGGCCAAGGGAACATTATTTTAACAAATCCACCGGGATCTACCCATGAGCTATGAGCAAAAGAACTGTGGTTAGTATGCATTAAACTATTATCAACAAAAACAGACTTTATTCAACATAAAGTGCCACAGACTCCAGGATGACGAGATCATGAAGTAATGGACACAATGGACATTTCTGTTGGTGGAAATAAAGAAAGAACACTCATCTTTCCAAAAGAACAACAGAGGATGGAGGACAGCTAGAGCAGATGAAGTTTAACCCCGGCAAACTCTCTAGAGGATTATCAAATGAGGGAAAGGCAAAGCATTCTAAAGGTCGTACTCTAAGGTTTGTGAAATTGCTTTTGGACATGCAATCTTAGAAACATCACTTCAATTACATTGACCAAGTACTCAGAACCTTGAGTTGAAGAACAGAAAAAGGGCAACTATCCAAACCAATTTTTGTTCATTTCCTTTACTAGTCTGTGTGGGAGATCATAGTATAGCAGCGCCAGAGAAATCTTGGCTATCATAAGGAAGATGATACATCGAAGGTGATCGAGATCGCCCAGAGATCTAAGATCCACTGTGACAGAATTAATCACTATAGGAAGACCAGACCCCTGCATGTCCTGTGGACTTGGGCATTGATGCTTGTACATCTTAATAAAGACATCTCTGTTGACAGCATAAGTGGAGCCAACCCATGTTAAGAGCTAAGTAAAAGATGAAACTGTCTGAAACAGTCTACCTCTTCTGTACATCCGCAAACCCATAATTTGATTTCTAGTTTTGCTTGAATGACAGTGTCTGGCTCTTGAGTTTGAGGGCTTGCCCAAGGCCCACACATTTGGCACCTGTTGACTGACAAAGTTGGAGAGACCTCCAAAAAACCTTATTTTCCATGTAGGTGTTTTGGTTTAGCTCAGCAAATACAAGCAATTACCTGTTTTCCATTCCTTTCTGGTTGGACATTATCTGTATTGAAGCAGTGTGAATCGAAGGCATATGCTTGGACTTTTGTATTTGCTTCAAAAGAAGAGTGAGCCATCTGCTTGTTGATGTTCCCTTTCCCTCCTTTTGTCATATGAGACCTTCCTGATTGCTAGGTCTCTGTCTTCATTCTTCAAAGCTTCTCAGAAAAAATCTGCTGCAGTCAATTCTTCATTGCTAATATGAATGTACTCATTCAATATGTTCATAATTGATTTTTTTGTTTTATTAATGTGCAATTGTTTATTCAAGCCTAACACATTATACTGCATAAATTAGAATAATTATATATAAATGCGGTTAAAATTAGATATGGAAAAAATAGTAAACACTAAATTCATCAATTTGCTTTGCTTTCACATATCACGGCCTTATTCGGGAATTAAAGTCAATCAGGTTAATACATCTTAAACATTTTACAACTGCAATTACATAAGCAGCCTTACACCCATTGAACAGTTTAGACCACACCTATTCTTGTAGAGTGACTGTTCCTCCGACATGTAAACCATTCAAACTTTCAATTATTATTTTAGTCAACTCATGGCAAGACACAATAACATGTTTTAAGCTTTCTTTGGTGCTGATTGTTCACAGAAGCGACAGAATCGAGAGATCAGGGAAATGCATTCCCTATTCTTAAAATCACAAGAGTGGGTGATAGGTTGAGTGGAAATCTTTTGAAAATATTGTAATACTTTGGATCAACAAAGATATTTTGGCTGTAGTCTGAGTTTTTTTGTTTTCCCGAGCCAACACTTTATACAGATAGTATTGTGGTCTTGCATCACACGTTTTGCACCAGTCATACTTATACAATTTTACTTTAACTGATGCACAATTCGCTATCAGGTCTTACATTTTTGGTGTATCTCTTCAAGGAGAGCCAGATTTTTTTCTTTAAATTTGCCCAGCACACCCACCTTGTCCTAATCCATTTGATTTTTCATGTCACCGTACAACTCCTCAGAGCCTGCTTCAAAAATGTGCCTATACAGTCACAAGACTCTCCAAGAATGATGTACGAATAAGAAAGATATTCCGAGCTCGTTCTCTCAAAATGGCTATAGGTCCGCAAATCAGTAAATTTCAGACTTAGCAACGAATTTTGACCTGCAAAGATTCTAAAAACAAGGGATTGAGATATGATTTGAACTCCATCCGTACATCATAATTGGCACACCTTCCTGCGATAAAATGTAATCAATAGTACTAGTGTAAACTGAACATATTTATTCTAGACGTATTTCAATTGTGTGATTAATTGAATAACGTTTGCTAACATTCTGTCTTCAAGACTATATTTGAAAATGAGATATTTAAATTCTTGAACGCATTCCAGTTTCTCAACCCCCCCCCCAATTTCCACTGAAAGATAGTTTTCCTTTAGATCTATTTGTGGAATGTATTTATTTATTTTTGTATTAATTTATCGTTCACTTGTTAGGTGTTTATACAGGAAGTAAATACTGTTTCAAAGTGCCCACAGGGCAACATGGAGGCGACAAGGGGATGTGAAACAATTAAAATACATTAAAAAAGAATATTAAATATTGTGCGAAGGGGGGGCAGAACTTACTATTCCTTGTGAGTGTTCAGAACGTGCAAGTTCAGAAGGGAGGGGGAATGGGATAGGCGCTGGGCTGCTCATGGGTGAGCAACAGGTGATGTGCAATGAAAGATAGGTGCAAGCCTCCATGTTAGAGGGTGGGTCGAGGCAAGTGCTGAGGAAAAACAGAAGCTGGGGCAATTTGGTGTGGGAGATCAGGCCCCGAGCAAGCAAAAGTGCCCTGAACACCAATCAAGCAACTGTGAGATTAGCAGAGGAGAGAGGGGGAAGAAGGAGGTAAAGAGAAAAGTCTTGAGGAGCTTCCGGAATTTAAGAAAGTCCTAGTCAAGATGAATAGGGAGGGTGAGGATGTTCCAAAGAACAGAGCCAGCTGAGGAAATCGATAAATCTCCTGCCCTCTGTTTAGCAAAACGCTTAGACACAAATAGTTGGTGCCAGAGCACCGCAGAGATTTAGAGGGGAAATATTTAGTAAGAGAGAGCTGAAGATAGAGGGGTCCCCGGCCCCAGACAGCCTTGTGGATGATACAGAGAGTTTTGTATTTAATCCGTGAAGCAACTGAGAGCCAGTAAAGACTTTTTAGGGCAGGAGAGATGCAGTCCCAGGGCTTGAGGCCAAGGATAAGTCTTGCTGCCCTATTCTGGATTAGTTGGAGGGTTCGCAGAGTGGAAGAAGGTAGATTCAGGAGGAAGCTATTGCAATAGTCAAGGCTAGAGAGAACCAGGGCTTGGGTAACATTGAGCTGAGGTGAGAAAAGGCAGAATTCCTTTGAGACACACTAGCTGAAAGTGGGACTTCTTGACAATGTCCTGAGTGTGAGGGAGGAAGGAGAGAGTGGAGTAAAAGATGACTACAAGGTTTCTGGCTACAGAAGAGGGAGCAGGGGGAGAGCCCATGAAGAAAGGCCAGAGTGAGGGGAAGAAACCAGGAGCAGGGGTTCCAATGGGAAGGATCTCCATTTTGTTTGCATTGAGGCAGAGATCTTTGGAAATGCACCGGTCCTCGATGGCAGAAAGGAAGTTAAGGATGATGGAAGGTGCAAGAGGGTCATCAGGAAGTTTGAAGAAGAATTGTGTGTCATCAGCATAACACTGGACATTGGGGGAGAAGGAGAAGATGAGGATTGCCACTCGAGTAAGGCAAATGTTAAAGAGCCAAGGCAAGAGGATAGAGCCCTGGGGGACACCACAGGTGGAGAGGGAAGTAGGAGAGCAGAAGGTGCCCAGGATGGTTTGGGAGGAGCTGTCAGTTAGGCAGGAGGACAGCCAGTTCAGTGCCCGCTCCGAGATATCAAGGGTGTCATGGAGCCTTTGTATAAGGATGGAGTGGTTGACCATGTAAAATGCAGAGGAGAGGTCAAGAAGGATCGGGACAGCGGGGGAGTTGGAATCCAAGGTAGCAAGCACTTCTTTATGGTTGGCCAGAGGAGCAGTTTCCATGCCTCTGGATGCTTGGATTCCTGATTAAGGCCCATAGAGACCACCACAATTTCAGTGTGAGAATTGAGTTGGGACAGGACTAACTTCTCCAGCAGTTTCCCATAGGTAGGTAGTTGGTCTTAGTTGGCTCGACAGGTAGTGTCTGCTGATGTTTTTTTCAGGAGGTTGTCCACAAGAGAGTGCTTGAGGGAGGAGGGGAAAGAACCAGTAGCAAAGGAGTGGTTACAGAGATCAGTGAGTGCAGGGGCAAGAGAGCCAATGTTGTCTTGGATGGTTCTGGATGAGCAAAGGGAAACATGTTTGGAAGAGACCGTCATGGAACGAACAACTCTGGTGTTTTCTTCAGGTGAGACAAGGGCGAAGGAGGATAAGGAGGAAGGAGGGGGAGTGGCTAAGGGAGTCAATGGGTGAGTGATGGGTTGGGATAGTGAGTAACAAGGGTGTTCAGGATGTCCTGAGTTTTGGTGGTGAAGTGAGTGGCGAGTGCTTGCTGAGGGCCTGAGAAGGAAAAGGGGAGGATTATACTGCAGAAGAGTTGGCTAGTTCCCTGCAGATTTTGAAAAGTCCAGCCATGTTGTTGGATGCACCAGATACCTTTGCCTGAATGTATGCCCTTTTTTTGGAATGGACAGAGAGTCTGTTTAGCCTTTGGAGCAGGGGGCAAGGCAGTTTGTCAGAGGGTGAACCTGAGGTTTTCTACTTACGTTCCACAGCTCTTCACTTTCGTTTTTGGGCTGTAAGTTTGGAGTCATACCATGTGTTGCACTTAGAGCCAGGTTTCTAGTGGATCCTTGTGCCTGGGGCAAGAATGTCAAGGATGTTGGTGATGGACAAGTGGCAGTTGCTGTGAGCAGTGTCAGTGGTAGAGTCTGAGTTGGGGGGGCAAAGGATAAAGGTGGCAGCAAAGGAAGCAGCTGACACTCGTTTCATCAGGTGGATGTTCGTGAGCAAGGTTGGCAGTGCTTTTGGGGAGGTGGTCACAGATCATAGGTACCCATGTGGGAGGAGAGAAGGGAGTGGTCTGACCAAGAGAGAGGGGTGACCTGGGGAGATGAGAGAGGGATGTCGGAGTGGATGAGGGCATCCAGAGTGATTCCAGCAGAGTGGGTTGGACCAGAAGGGAGAATGGAGAGGGATAAAGAGGTGCAGAGTCCAAGAATAAGAGTAGATGCTGTGACAGGGGAGTCCAATTGGATGTTAACGTCATCCAGGAAGACCAGGTTGGAGGATGCTGAGACCAAGGAGGAAGAGAAATCAGCCCATTCAAAGAGGAACAGGGAGGTAGTGCCAGGAGGCCATTAAATGGTAGCAAAGGTCAGGGTGGAGGAGAGAGAGAGATAACCAACTTGCATACCATGCTCTCAAAGGAAGAGTAGAGCTGAGTGGGTAAAATGGAAGAAGGAAGCCACTCAGGAAGATTAAGGCAACTCCACAGCCAGCACAGTGAGTTTGTGGCTTGGAAATGATCTTAAAACCATCAGGTAGGAGGGAGCAAAAGCGGTGAAGGAGCTGGCATTGAACCATGTCTCAGTAAGGGCGAGAATGTCAAGGTCAGTGTCTTCAAGAAGGAGTCAGATGTCAGCAGAGTGTTTGTTGGCCGAGTGGGCGTTAAGAGTCGTAGGGTGGAGATGGTCTCTGCCTTTGAAGGTTTTCATAGGTGGAATACAGGGGCGTGGTACTTCATTCAGGGGGGTGACAGATGGGGATGTAGGGGGAGAGGCAGGAGAAGGAATAACATTAATCAGGGATGGCAGGATTCGTTCACAGAGAAGGAGGTTAGCTTGAGGACCCTAATCCAGGATAGTGACAGTGTGTGGTAGACATTGATGATGCAGCGTGATGAGAAGAACCCCACAAAGAGGACTTCCCACTTGGTGCCACCATTAATGGGCGAGGATATGAAAGGGGGGAGAGTAGAGATGAGATGGGAAGTCCATAGGTCTGGAGAGGGGACAGAGAAGAGGTTATCAGTGAATAATTCCCCGGAGAATTGCACCCAGGATTTGTGCTTTTTTCGTCCAGATTTCATGAGAGAGGGATGATAGGTGATAGTGTAGCAGTTAGAAAAGATTGGAGGGATGGTGAGTGCCATCTCAGTGGCAAAGGATAGATGATAGAAGGAAAAAGAATAAAGGCGGGTGGGGGCTGGGGGCTGCACTGCACAGTCCTGGCTTTAACCCCCAGGCCTAGTAGTTAGGAGGGAAAAAATACAAATGCAGAGCAATAGGTGGGGTGCAGGAATCGATTTTTAAGAAGGATTACAATGCAGTGTACAAGAAGAATGCAGGATGTCAAGCACAATCACAAAGCAGTACACACAATAGGGGCAAGATGTAAAACCACACCCACCAAGAATCAATGTTTAAAATGGGAATACAATGCAGGACACAACAAGAATTCAAAATGTAAAGGCACACCCACCAAGAATCGATTTTTTTAAATTGGAATACAATACAGTGCACAAAATGGATGCAATATGTAAAAAGCACTCCCACAAGAGTCGCCGTTTTAAATGGGAATGCAATTCAGTGCACAACAAGAATGCAAGATGTCAAGCAAAATCACAAAGCAGTGCACAAAATAGGTGCACGATGTAAAAGCACACCCACCAAGACTCGATTGTTTAAATGGGAATACAGTGCAGTGAACAACAAAAATGCAAGATGTAAAAGCACACCCACCAAGAATCGACTTTTTAAATGGGAATATAATGCAGTGCACAAAATGGATGCAGGATGTAAACCCCCCATCCTCAAGAATCGACTTTTCAAATGGGAATACAATGCAGTGCACAACAAGAATGTAAGATGTCAGGTGCACACAGGGATGCAAAAGTAAAAGGAGAAACACAACATTAGATGAATTTACCAATTGTAGAAAAGAGTGCATAGTTGAAAAGAGGAGGTCAAGGAAGATGGCAGAATAGGATTGACACAATTATGGTCCAAGGAACTAGCTGGAGGAGGTAATAGGACAGTTGAGCCATCACTCATGTTTGCACAGAAATGGGGGCCTGAGGTGCTCTGATCCAAGTTCATGCAGGAACAAGCTGAGAAAAGGGAGTTGCAGCATTTTCTGTACTGTGGCAATGGGGTGGGGACCCAACCAAGCCCAGCCAGGCCTGCTCAGGCTCAGACAGGGGCCTTAAAAGTGGGCCTTAGTTGAGGGCTGGAGTTTGATTTATCAGGCATTGCATACCCGCCTCTGTGTAGTCCATTAAAATTATATAGAGGGTGCTAAAATGCAGCCCTGTCCTAGACTGTTGATTGTTTCAATGTCCTTAGATAACTCTCTCAGCGTATTCAGGTGGACACTCAAGGTAGTATTTGTGTGAAGATAATCTAGGATGCCTAGCAAGC
The DNA here is from genome assembly GCF_040938575.1 of Ambystoma mexicanum. Taxonomy (NCBI): domain Eukaryota; kingdom Metazoa; phylum Chordata; class Amphibia; order Caudata; family Ambystomatidae; genus Ambystoma; species Ambystoma mexicanum. Next base: position 483,707,906 of record NC_090927.1, read on the forward strand.
CTTTGGTCAGTTTCCATGCTCTTAACTGCTGCAACAGACATGGTCAATCGACTAAATCGAAGGCCAATGATAGGTTGATCAAAGCAACGTACAGAGGCCCTTAACTGGGATAGCACTTCTAGGTTTTCAAACAGTGTGGAATTGCACTTTGAGCTGATCTGTTGCATGGTATAGAGATTTATAGCACAAGCTCGGGACAGCAGTGCATGGTCTGATATCCATCCAGTCAGAATGTGTACCTACAACATGTCCTGAGTATTGCTTGTCCAACAGGTTAAACAATCCTAGAAAAAGTTCTCAGTTAATGTTATGGTATATATTTGGATTCCAGCAATTTTACTTTCCGTTTCCAACATTATTTGAGATCTCCTTTCCATCTTTTTGTCAAAGAAGAGCTTACTGAATGCCAGAATTTCCCACCACATAGCATGAAGAAATTGGGAAAAAACAATCACAAGTTTCCACATCCTGGAAATGGCAACCACTTGGTAATGGTCAGCTTGAATATTCATTGCGCCAACAACACAATTATACACACAACAATGATGCCATGTCCATGGAAATCCTTTGCAGAAACTGCCCTGCTCCAATGGACACAGTTGATGGCTGAATAACATGTTTTACTGGGGAACAGGTGAAAAAGGCAGCATTTTGAGTGGCTTCACAACCATAAAGAAAATAGTGGTAGCCTTTGCGTGAATACATATGTCGCAGGGTGATAGTGTCAGGTAGGTCTGGCTTGCAGGAGGTGATACTTATTTCAATATATGGCCCAAAAAAACCACAGAGGTTGGGAAAGGAAAATACGTTTACAGGATTCCATCTATATAATAACTCAGCATAACTCAGAACTTTTTAAAGGATTTCTTAGAGCCTTTTGGACAAGCAATATTCAAATGTTACCTCCAACTCCATAACTGCACATAAAGCAAGACTGTGACCATATGCAACCCAGATGAAACATATACAGTCGTGTATTGAAATATAATTATGGGCCTCATGAAATAGAATGTATCCTGGTCATATTCACTCCTATATATACCAGAACACGATCCCTTTGGCTGAGTTGCATACCAAAGGGGGAATGATATGGGATCTGAAAAAAGCCCTACAATAATGGAGGGCCACTGGTCCGAGTGGCATACATGCATGAGAGACTCTAAAATGCACAATATCCTGCATGGAGCATTTTAGTACTCTGCTGGAGGTTTGTGGAGGCAAATCATTACCCACTGATAGATGGTTGGTGACAATGCAGCAAAGCTGGATCTTTTTGTACATGTTGTGAAAAAGCCCCAATATTGCTACTTTGGGGTGTGGCTCCCTGGCTCTGTAAATAAGGCATTGCAAACACGATCTGAGAGTTGGTGCTATTACGATTAAACCTTAAAGTTGATAAGTGATGGAAGGGAAATGGAGTTTGATAGGGCTAGCGATGGCAAGACGGGTAATACCCTGCTTTTGGAAACAAGCCACCTGGATCATTTGACAAACTGATATTTAAAGACAGCAGTAGGATTACGGTCCAGATTTTTAGGAGTGAACTGCTCAGCTTAAGAAATGTTGATGTATGCTAAGTAAATAGAACCATGGCTTTGTATAAAGGGATTGTTATGAAGGGGGATATAGATTAGAGAAGGGGGAGTTAATCTAGTCAAGAGTTGATTTTGAATGATGTCATGAACATTGTGAAATAAAGATTCCAAAAGAAAGGTCCCCTGCAAACCCAGGATTCGGTTTGCTAGACATTCACAAATGTGCATATTGAGGCTTACTGGCTGGGTCTCAAGACAGGTTTTGTCTCCTGCTATCAGATTGCAAGGCCCAATAGCCAGACAAGTGAGACTTTTGTCTCTGTTTGGCTGTCGAATTAGGAGTGTACAGGACAGACTGACAGATTGGTGGATCTGGAAGCATCTTGGAAGTTTTTGTGGTGAGTGGTATTTGCAGTGATGAAGTAGTATTTCCGGTGTTTTCATGGTATCTGTGTTATCTCCTTGTGTCTTTTTGTATGTGTTCCTTAGTCTCGGTCTCTAATTTACACGTGTTATGCTTACTCCCTTTTAAAAACATTGACAAAATAAAAATGTACCTCTCGTACTCTTACCTGTTCCTTTTGTGTCACCCAAAAAAGTAAACACATGAAAAATGTCCTCGCACATGTCGTTGCCTTTGCTTGCAGAGAATGCCTTTGTTCTCAGTCACCTTTCCTAGTGTGTGGGTGGTTTTATAATCCTTTTCATTTTGTGAGCATTGATAGAATCCCTCCAATGTTTTGTCAATTAGTGTGAGTTATGCATAAACATGTTACCCCAGCAGATGGCTTAGGAGAAGGAGACTGCAGACAACACAGCAATACCTAGGGAGAAGGCAAGAAAAGCTCACGGTGAAGTCAGGTCAGAAGAAATCTTTCCCACTAATAACACAGAACATCTGGTCATGGGTGTTGGACTACTGTGGCTTGAAGGGAGGTGTGACGGTGAAAGGGGAGGCAGACACTGTAATATGTAACCTCCTCTAGAAGATAGTCTAGCAGTATAATCCAAGTAAGATCCCCTCGGGCATGTCCTTTATTAGCAAGCATTGTAGGCTGTGGAGAAATGATGTGTTCAACGAGCATACATCGCACATCACACACAAAACTGGTCCAGTACCATCTTGTAGCAGTGATGCTGACTACAAGGGGTGACAGATGACACTCCAGCTTATTTACTGCCCATCACACTATAGTAAGCGACATCCATTCCCTTCTATTAGCCATACCACCTGTCTCGCCAGCCCCACATCTCTGGCCGTCACAGCCTGATCAAGTGGCACCATTGACTTGCAGTGAAACATTACCACCAACAGCACTGCACCGTCCTATTTGTGTTGGTACCATTCAGAATGTGGTGCTATTTGGGTAGAACAATAGAGACAGAGCTATGGGGAATGCAGGCAAATATAGCATGCAATCCATGATGTGTGCGAGTCAGTATGCACTAGAAGACGAATTGCTGGTGGATGACATGGAGAACCACGTTCTTCTGTAGCACCCTTCTCTCTTCTAGATAACTGTGCAAGAAGGCAGAATACGTGTCATGGGGGATTGAGAGAGAGAGTGCAAAACCTCAATCTGGTAAGCCTGGGGTTGGGACCTATAGAGTGACTCTGCTGGTTGGTAAAACGAAATAGAATGTAATAGAACCACCACTGGATACAGTGTTTGTGTTTAACGGAAGAAAGGAGTCAAGAATGTAACACTTTGTACAGGATGTATTGTGGCTCTGCTTGGCGGAATAGCCAACTATTGAGGTAGAACCTCCAGTTTGTGAGCACAGCACTGGGACTCAGAGCGCCTCTCTTGGTTGGTAGAGACAAACAAAGTGAAGCAGAACCACCACAGAATCCAATGTTGCTGTTTATAGGACAGAAGAAATCAGGAATGTAACACTATGGCCCTCATTACAAGTCAGGTGTTAAGGGTTTAACTGCGCCGTCGGTGCCGTTAACCCTTAACGCCTGATTAAGAGGTCCCGGGTTTTAACGCCTGCTTTTTGCAATTTGCGGCACCATACCTAGCCCCTTTCCCCATTCCCATTATGCCATATGGGGCAAAAATGGGAATGGGGAAGGGCAAATGGTGAATGGGGAACTACCGCCCCACTCACCTTGGAATGGGGCGGTAATTCCGCCATCCACCATGCCGGAGTCCGGCATTGACCATGGTGCTAATAGCACCATGGTCCAGTGCCGGACCTGTAATGAGGGCCTATATAGTAGATTTTCTGTTGCGCAACTCATTGGAAGAGCCAAATGTATTGAGACAACCTACCGGTTAGGAGCGTAGTACTAGGAGTCAGAGAGTCGTAGATAGAGGCAAATACTATGAGGATTAAGAAAAAAACGGAAGATTTAGTTCTCCAATGCACTTAATTACTGCTGGCAAAGTCAAAGTGTCATCCACCTTTCCCTGTGCTGCTCCACCACGTGACTCTGGCTGACTGACACGAGAATCTTCATCATCTGATGAATCTGTGGTCTGGTCTTCCTTGCAATGCACCTGGTGTTCTTTCTGTCATATTCTTCAGCAATGAGCTACTCATTTATTTTTATAAAATCAAGCTCTCTCCCAAAAGTGTCACTGAGCCCTAGCTGAGCAACACACCTGTTCACAGTGCATAATAGCCTATGGTAGTTTGGGATTTCCATAGTTAATTCAACAAGTACAGACGACCATACTGACTGCTTGCCAAGACATAATTTTAGTGGATAATCATTAGTACAAATTTCCAGGGTTCAAAAACATACGTTTCAACCATTTGGTCTGCAGTGGGCCTGTGGAATTCTTGTGGGGACCCCAATGCATATAGCAAGCCAGATCAGGTGATTCTTTCCCTCAGCCGTTTATATTTCTTTCTTTTTTTTTAAAGCTTTCCTTGTCTCTACCCCAACTAGTGTCAGACGTATTTGCAGTAAAGAATTGCCACACTGGGCTGTTGGTCTCTGACTTTGGGGGTTCTTTTCTTGTTCCAGAAGGGATTTCTAATGTCTCTTTAATGCACCCTTTTGTAATGGGTAGCATGTCCTCTTGCATAGACAATGCATTTTTCTCATGCTATCTAAATGTTGGCACCTTGAATTTAAATCATGGGTTAGCAAAAGATGCCAGGAGATCCTCCTTATTCCTCTTCCTCCAAAAAATGCTAGATGGTTGGGAGAAAAGTTTATAGCTATTGCTGTTCATAGGCATTGACAGACAGCACACATTCATGTATTTTGTTAGATAGCTTTAATTCCAACAGATACACATAATATATGATGGAGAGTACATGCTAACCTGCATGGTGGCATCTTCACATTGATGCAACATTTGCCACTGTATGGGTAGTAAATAGGCACTGTCCAGGTGATGAATTTGGCTTTTGTAGAAGTCAGTCTCAGCATAGCACAGTTCTTCCATAGCTCCAGCCTATGGAAGGTTGAATTCCACTCAACCTGCATTGCAGGTTTCGGCTGCTTTAAAGGGAGATGGTGATGCAACTGCAGATTATTTTCCTAACATATTCAGGGCATTGTAGGAGTAGTTAAAGTGGGCGCAGATCTTGTAACACACACTTACTATCTGATCTAGTGGGGAGTACAGGCTTATGAAAAATGCCATCAGTTTTTTATTATTAGTATTATCATGGTATTTATTCAGCACAGACCTAGCAACAGAGCACTTTACAGAGGTATGCACCAATACAGATACATAACAGAGCACTTTACAGAGGTATGCACCAATACAGATACATAACAGAGTACTTTACGGAGGTATACAACAGCACATATGCATAACGGAGCACTTTTCCAATGTAACAACAGAACAGATATACAGCTGAGGGTAGGATACAGAATGGCACAGAGGAGGAGCACAGCTGTACCGGGTAGCATAGAGGAGAGGGGCGGGTGGCTTCTGGATGGACTTGGACCCAGCAGGGCACATGCATGATTTTCCTTATGCTCAAAACAGCTGCAAAATTAGATACATTTCCAGATACTACAAATCACATCATGCTGGGTGCCAATATGCTACAACGTCTCGTTGCATTCCCACAGAAATCAATTCCTTTGTGGGGCATGCTATCACACTGTATGTAAAGCAGCCTGCTGGAGAAGGACATGTGTCTGCTGCTGTCTTGGGCTTTGCCAACATGTACAGGGGAAGGTGACCCAGTGTCCAGTGAAGTTTTTTAAATCTGTGCCTTCAGAACTGGTCCACATGTCCATTGTTAGGTGGTCCTTCTCACTCTCATTGTTGTCTAGTTCTATTCCAACTGCTTACAAAGCATGGTTACGCAGGTCTGATATTTAGGTTCATGCGAAGTAGGCTTTTAGTTTCTCAGACAGCATCAACATTGCCAAGGAGTCATCTGGTTTCATAGTTTTGTACAATGGACTCAATCAGTAAATATGTTGTCAACATACCACCAATGTTTTAATTGGACTGACCAAGATCTTTGTGTCTTTTGTGTTAAATTGTGATGTGCTCAACAGTTTCAGATTAGTGGAATGACACATTAAGAGGGGAAATGTATCTGCATTCCATGGGTCCACAGGCACAAATAATGACCCAGCTGAGCTTGTGAAAATCTGTAAATCAGCAAGAATCCTCAATGTAGTGGTGTGAATGTTGGTGCACATGTGTCCATTTCCTGTAGGTGAGAGGTGGTGGGAGGCTCACCTTTCCACCTTTCCTCTTTAAAAGCATGCAGATGAAGCCATTTTATGGTTACCTATAAGGAAGCGATGGCCAAATTGAGACCAGGCTTCCAATGAAAAGCAGTTGTCTTGCATATATATTACTAGTCAAACATATCTTTATTTGCTTTTCTGACATAAAAGTACTCCAAATTGGTTTGTTTGGTGGGCTGAGTCAGTCCCCTAACTGCTCTTCTTCATGATATGGCATGGGGTCTGATAGGAATACTGTACAGTCAATGCTGCATGGGTGCTAGAGACTGAGGAGCCTGTGCTGTTAATGAGACTGACTACAAAGTTATACCATCTTTAATTCTACTAGCATATTTTACAAATCCCTTCAGAAACAAGCTTGAACTGCTACGGCCTTTTCAAACTCCAGCCATTGACTGCCCCGAGTTAATACTCATTTGTGACTGTATAGACAAACAGTCAAACTCTGGTGAACCTTAGGAAAAACATGCCCATTTTGAACTGGGTGAACCCACGTAAATACAATGGGGATCATTATAGGTTTGCCGGTATCCTGCCGGTAATTCCAGTGGGATACCGGCAAACCCCTACCATTTCCGCCACCTGATATCCTGGTATTACCCAGTTATTACAAGTGGCAGAAAGGGGGCAAATTCCCATTCCATGGATTCTGATAGAACTCAATGGAGGGGGATTGCAGGAGTTACCAGTGCCAGTATTTACTCCATTAATTTGCTGGTGGGGTCATGATTTACCTCCAGCTTCTAGCTGGAGGTAAATCAGTGACCCGTACTGGCAAACTTGTATTTTCCCGGTGCAGTAAAAGGGCTGGTAATGGATTTACCAGCATTTTTACTGGTATTTTTACAGCACCAGGAAAATTGTAATGACCACCCACGACTTTTAATCTTGCCCATACTGTCCCTCTCATGCTTACCTGGGATCAAAAGATACTGGAGAAATAGAAATAATGCAGAAAAAACTGTGAAACAAATCAAGATGCTGCTTTGTAAGAGATGGCTATTTAATATTTAATTTATGTTATAATGTTTTTATATTACAGGGGAATGGCACTGATTTTATTACCCCCTCTGTAACAATCCCACTTCAAAATCTGGTAAATAGAACAGGCTGTTTTAGTCAGAATATTTTCATTTGATCAAAAATAATAAAAATTAGGGTCAAAACACTGAAATGGAATTCAACTACAATGAAAACAATCTCCACTGCAGCCTTCCTAGTTTTATCTCACTAGTCAATTCATCTAAATATAGAAAATCAAGTTTACTTTGCTTATTCGCACAAACATCGCTACATATATAAGCAAATATGAATGTGTAAGCTGCAGAGGTATTCAGTTGTACAGTGCAATCAACATAAACATTAATTTTCAATAGTGAATCAAATTTGTAAAAAAACACAGTTATCAGCAAAAGAAAAGTATTGTGTTCAGTTAGACTCTGCATATGATTTGGGGATTCTAGTTTAAACAGTGTATATCTTCATTCAAAATAGTGTATAACTCGACAAAGGAATTTAGCAGTGTGAGTGAAATATTCCATTGGTCTGTGCAAGAGAACATGTTATCAGAGCATTCTTATGTTGGATTGATAACCTACAAAGAAATGTATGTGGACTCAATACTACATTTTTTTTAATTTTTTTTTTATTTGCATTTGGTTCAAAATACATAAAACATTTCATGTAGAACCTTTACAAAATTTAAAATCTTTAAAATCTTACAGATAAACATTAAGGTAATTCATAGAATTTCGCGGAAAAGTGTCGCAAGCGGCTGGCGCAGAGTGTCCGCGTGCGATTGACTGCGCCAGGCACGTGCGCTAAAACCGATTTCCGCGCACAGCGTAGAGTATCGCAGCGACCCTGCAGCAGCGCCAGTAACGCCCCCAAGAACGACCTCGCGCAAGGAAAAGCCATCAAAATCGCAAAATCATCGCAAAGGGCTGCGCTAACCCTGGACCAGTTTACAGGGCTGCCAAACAAGGAACGCAAAGCGGGTAACGTGCATATCAGGGGTACGCGTGAAGTTATACACGCGATTAGCCAGGGTACGTGTATTACAGGGGTACGCGGGAAGTGTAACACGCGATTGGCCAGGGTACGTGTATTACAGGGGTAGGCGGGAAGTTATACACGCGATTAGCCAGGGTACGTGTAATACAGGGGTACGCGGGAAGTTTAACACGCGATTGGCCAGGGTACGTGTATTACAGGGGTATGCGGGAAGTTTTACATGCGATTAGCCAGGGTACGTGTATTACAGGGGTACGCGGGAAGTTTAACACGCGATTGGCCAGGGTACGTGTATTACAGGGGTAGGCGGGAAGTTTTACACGCGATTAGCCAGGGCACGTGTATCACAGGGGTACGCGGGAATTATCACATGCGATTTGGCTGTGTACGTGTATTACAGGGGTACACGGGAAGTTTTACACGCGATTCGGCTGGGTACGTGTATTACAGGGATGCGATTTGGCCAGGTACGTGTATTACAGGGGTGCGCAGGAATTATCACACGCGATTTGGCTGGGTACGTGCATTACAGGGGTGCGTGGGAATCATCACACGCGATTTGGCTGGGTACGTGTATTACAGGGGTGCGTGGGAAGTCACACGCGATTAGGCTGGGTGGGTCCTCACAGGTGTTCCCTGTACACCCTCCACGGCCCCTGCAGGCAGCCTACAAAACAGGGGACTACCCTGCACACCTGCTCATGTCCCCCTGCACCCCCACCCCCCAGCAGTGCAGGGGCAGCCTCCACCAGGCCCCCACCCATGTCTCCCACCACCCCCACCCCCCCGCCACCAGGGGCAGCCTCCACCAGGCCCCCACCCATGCCTCCGACCACCCCCAACCCCCAGCAGTGCAGGGGCAGCCTCCACCAGGCCCCCACCCATGCCTCCCACCACCCCCAACCCCCAGCAGTGCAGGGGCAGCCTCCACCAGGCCCCCACCCATGCCTCCCACCACCCCCAACCCCCAGCAGTGCAGGGGCAGCCTCCACCAGGCCCCCACCCATGCCTCCCACCACCCCCACCCCCCCGCCACCAGGGGCACCCTCCACCAGGCCCGCACCCATGTCTCCCACCACCCCCAACCCCCAGCAGTGCAGGGGCAGCCTCCACCAGGCCCCCACCCATGCCTCCCACCACCCCCAACCCCCAGCAGTGCAGGGGCAGCCTCCACCAGGCCCCCACCCATGCCTCCCACCACCCCCAACCCCCAGCAGTGCAGGGGCAGCCTCCACCAGGCCCCCACCCATGTCTCCCACCACCCCCACCCTCCCGCCACCAGGGGCAGCCTCCACCAGGCCCCCACCCATGTCTCCCACCACCCCCACCCCCCCGCCACCAGGGGCAGCCTCCACCAGGCCCCCACCCATGCCTCCCACCACCCCCAACCCCCAGCAGTGCAGGGGCAGCCTCCACCAGGCCCCCACCCATGCCTCCCACCACCCCCAACCCCCAGCAGTGCAGGGGCAGCCTCCACCAGGCCCCCACCCATGTCTCCCACCACCCCCACCCCCCCGCCACCAGGGGCAGCCTCCACCAGGCCCCCACCCATGCCTCCCACCACCCCCAACCCCCAGCAGTGCAGGGGCAGCCTCCACCAGGCCCCCACCCATGTCTCCCACCACCCCCACCCCCCCGCCACCAGGGGCAGCCTCCACCAGGCCCCCACCCATGCCTCCCACCACCCCCAACCCCCAGCAGTGCAGGGGCAGCCTCCACCAGGCCCCCACCCATGACTCCCACCACCCCCACCCCCCCGCCACCAGGGGCACCCTCCACCAGGCCCCCACCCATGTCTCCCACCACCCCCACCCCCCCCGCCACCAGGGGCACCCTCCACCAGGCCCCCACCCATGCCCCCCACCACCCCCACCCCCCCGCCACCAGGGGCAGCCTCCACCAGGCCCCCACTCATGTCTCCCACCACCCCCACCCTCCCGCCACCAGGGGCAGCCTTCACCAGGCCCCCACCCATGCCTCCCACCACCCTAAACCCCCAGCAGTGCAGGGGCAGCCTCCACCAGGCCCCCACCCATGCCCCCCACCACCCCCACCCCCCCGCCACCAGGGGCAGCCTCCACCAGGCCCCCACTCATGTCTCCCACCACCCCCACCCTCCCGCCACCAGGGGCAGCCTCCACCAGGCCCCCACCCATGCCTCCCACCATCCCCAACCCCCAGCAGTGCAGGGGCAGCCTCCACCAGGCCCCCACCCATGTCTCCCACCACCCCCACCCCCCCCCGCCACCAGGGGCAGCCTCCACCAGGCCCCCACCCATGCCTCCCACCACCCCCACCCCCCCGCCACCAGGGGCACCCTCCACCAGGCCCCCACCCATGTCTCCCACCACCCCCAACCCCCAGCAGTGCAGGGGCAGCCTCCACCAGGCCCCCACCCATGCCTCCCACCACCCCCAACCCCCAGCAGTGCAGGGGCAGCCTCCACCAGGCCCCCACCCATGCCTCCCACCACCCCCAACCCCCAGCAGTGCAGGGGCAGCCTCCACCAGGCCCCCACCCATGTCTCCCACCACCCCCACCCCGCCGCCACCAGGGGCAGCCTCCACCAGGCCCCCACCCATGCCTCCCACCACCCCCAACCCCCAGCACTGCAGGGGCAGCCTCCACCAGGCCCCCACCCATGTCTCCCACCACCCCCACCCCCCCGCCACCAGGGGCAGCCTCCACCAGGCCCCCACCCATGCCTCCCACCACCCCCAACCCCCAGCAGTGCAGGGGCAGCCTCCACCAGGCCCCCACCCATGTCTCCCACCACCCCCACCCCCCCGCCACCAGGGGCACCCTCCACCAGGCCCCCACCCATGTCTCCCACCACCCCCACCCCCCCCCCGCCACCAGGGGCAGCCTCCTCCAGGCCCCCACCCATGCCTCCCACCACCCCCAACCCCCAGCAGTGCAGGGGCAGCCTCCACCAGGCCCCCACCCATGTCTCCCACCACCCCCACCCCGCCGCCACCAGGGGCAGCCTCCACCAGGCCCCCACCCATGCCTCCCACCACCCCCAACCCCCAGCAGTGCAGGGGCAGCCTCCACCAGGCCCCCACCCATGTCTCCCACCACCCCCACCCCCCCGCCACCAGGGGCAGCCTCCACCAGGCCCCCACCCATGCCTCCCACCACCCCCAACCCCCAGCAGTGCAGGGGCAGCCTCCACCAGGCCCCCACCCATGTCTCCCACCACCCCCACCCCCCCGCCACCAGGGGCACCGTCCACCAGGCCCCCACCCATGTCTCCCACCACCCCCACCCCCCCGCCACCAGGGGCAGCCTCCACCAGGCCCCCACCCATGCCTCCCACCACCCCCAACCCCCAGCAGTGCAGGGGCAGCCTCCACCAGGCCCCCACCCATGTCTCCCACCACCCCCACCCCCCCGCCACCAGGGGCAGCCTCCACCAGGCCCCCACCCATGCCTCCCACCACTCCCAACCCCCAGCAGTGCAGGGGCAGCCTCCACCAGGCCCCCACCCATGTCTCCCACCACCCCCACCCCCCCCGCCACCAGGGGCAGCCTCCACCAGGCCCCCACCCATGCCTCCCACCACCCCCAACCCCCAGCAGTGCAGGGGCAGCCTCCACCAGGCCCCACCCATGTCTCCCACCACCCCCACCCCCCCGCCACCAGGGGCACCCTCCACCAGGCCCCCACCCATGTCTCCCACCAACCCCACCCCCCCCCGCCACCAGGGGCAGCCTCCACCAGGCCCCCACCCATGTCTCCCACCACCCCCACCCCCCCGCCACCAGGGGCAGCCTCCACCAGGCCCCCACCCATGCCTCCCACCACCCCAACCCCCAGCAGTGCAGGGGCAGCCTCCACCAGGCCCCCACCCATGTCTCCCACCACCCCCACCCCCCCGCCACCAGGGGCAGCCTCCACCAGGCCCCCACCCATGCCTCCCACCACCCCCAACCCCCCCGCCACCAGGGGCAGCCTCCACCAGGCCCCCACCCATGCCCCCCACCACCCCCACCCCCCCGCCACCAGGGGCAGCCTCCACCAGGCCCCCACCCATGTCTCCCAACACCCCCACCCACCAGCACTGTGGGGCACGTGGCCAGCAGGCAGTCATGCAGCAGCAGATGGCAGGTGGGAGCGTGCTCAGGGCTCTGGGGGGCAGTAATTTGGCCTCCTGGCCAGGAGCGTGGTCTCTCGTGTGTGAACGCGTGGACAGCCTGATAGGGAGTGAATTCCCACACGTCAGCGTGTGAATCGAGGAAAGGCCCTTAGCGCGTAAACCCGTCAACAGCATATGCGCGCCTATAGTCACCTGCACGTGCAGGAAATTGTTGCGTGACACATCCCAGTGTCAAAGCGTGTGATTGGTGAAAATGGATCTACATGCAGAAGTGACAAAGCGTGTGATTGGTGAAAATGGATCTACACGCAGAAGTGACAAAGCGTGTGATTGGTGAAAATGGATCTACACGCAGGAGTGACAAAGCGTGTGATTGGTGAACGTACACGCCGCGTAAGTGACGCTGTACGTGTGGGCCTGTATATAAGGTACATGTAGAACACCATTTCCTTGTACGTGCTTTTCGTGGAGAGCGAGTGGGTGAATTCTGTACTTCTTGTCGTTTCACACGCGATTTACTTCACGGCGTTTCCAGTTCGTACTTCCTGTTACCTCTGACAGCTTTTTCTCTATTTTTCCTCTTGTACTGGTTTACCTGGGCCTGTTCCCTCAAACAGTGTCCCCTTCTACTGTTGTCCTGTCTTCTCAGACAGCGTACACATCTTCTTTTGGCGGGGGTTTAGCCAGCCAAACGCGCTCATTTTTCACGCTCTTTTACCTGGCAGACGGTGAGTCACGCACGTATCCAACTTCTGTGCTTGCCCCGTGTGTAGCCTACCCCTTCAGAGGTCATTCTAGGCTGCGTGTGACACGCATACGTTCATTCTTGTGTTACTGGGTGCCACAGCGTAGTGCAGGTTTTTCTTTCTGCACACGTGGTCTAGGAGGGGTTGCGTGCACGTCATCTCCCTTTTTTGGGCCTCCTGTGCGTTGCGTGACCCGTCATCTTTCCCCAGGGGTTACAATCAGCCGTGCTAGAGCACTAGGGTACAATTACCATCTGGTACCCAACCCCTTTGACCCCCAATTGCCCAGGACAATTGTCTACAGCCACTCCCATACGCACATTAATATCAGTGCCATGGATGGGAGGCGAGGATTCCGTAAGGGTGGCAAAGGTGGAAGAGCCACAAGTGGTGGCCGTGGTGGATCCGGTAGGGGACGTGGTCGTAACTTGCAGGGTGAGCCTGTCCCCCCATGTGTGGAGGACCAGTCAAGGGCACCCATCATCCCCCCCTCCCCCCCCTCCCCCCTCCCGTTGAGGCTGAAGTGGCTGACACCATCCATGCTCAGCCCTTGTTGGACCAGCCCATTGTGGCACCAGACCTGGCTGACTCCATGGCTGACTTCCAGGTCAGCAGGGCTACGACACGTGCGCTGGTGCACGTTGATGCTATCATGCCACGTGGATCTGGGGCAGCAAGGTCATCTGCTGCCCCAAGTAGGCAGGGCGGAGAGGCTGCAGGGGCAGCTGCAGCTCCATCCACCCCAGCTCTCACACACCCAGCCAGGACAGTGTCCGTCCTAGTCCATTCTGCTGACATTCCCCATGACACCATTACACTTGAGCCAATGCCTGCACCAACTCCCATGCTGAGTGTGCAATCCCACACACCTGATACAGAGCCCACCAGGGCTCCTGCCCCTAGTGTCCAGAGCGGCGCAGGACACTCAGGATCACCACCACCTTCCAAGCGGAAGAGGAAGAGTGCTCGTCCGGCACAGGCTGATGCCCCGACACGGCTACACAGTCCGGTCCGTCGAGGAAGCCCAGCTTCACGGATGTGGAACTGAATGCACTTGTCGAGTATGTGTCCGGACATGATAACGAGATGGTCATTGTTGCAGGATCCAAGACCACACCTGCACAACGCCAGGCACACTGGCAGACCATTGCGGACATCGTAAGTGCCCTTGGAATCGTGAGGCGCACAGCCAATGATTGCTACAAGCGCTGGAATGATCTAAAGCGCAGGGCAAAGAAGAAGCTGGCCTCAAGTCATGCCGCAACTCTAGTGACTGGAGGTGGGTCTGCAGTAGAAGACATGGAACTCACTCCACATGAGTCAGTCGCTGGGACCTACGTCACGGAGGAACAGATCCAAGGCGTGGGAGATCTGCCTGATTACGAGGCATTGTCCGGTGAGTGCACATGCATGTGTGTGTCATCCATGTGCATGGTGTGTGTGTGAGGGCATGTGTTTGTGTGCCAGGTGAGAGTGTGTGCGCCTGAGTCGAATGGGTGAGCCATGTGCTTCATGCAAGACATCCTGGGCAGCTGCATTTCGCCATTGCAGTATCCCTTCTGCCAACAGTAGACATCTAGCCCAACAGCACCCAAGTTGGCCTTGAAGTGTCACCTTGCCACTACATTGTTGATTATTTTCCTATGTTCAATCAGACAGATTGTATGCATTCCACCACTTATACTAGGCATTCCTCAGTCCTCTAGTCACATGTATGGCATGGCCATGGTAAAGTGGAGTTACTTTGTTACCTGGATATCATATGTTCACACATGTCCCTGTGCAATTGGACCATATTGGACTGGCAGCTCCAGGTGATAAAGCAGACCTGTCAGAATTAGAAAAGCTATTGCATGTGGGAACTGGACAGAATGAATAAGTGCTGCCCTCCTCTCCATCTACACTCAATAGCAATGGCACATGCCATCTGTGTGATGGCATGTGTGTGTCACCTGGCAATCACAGGGCAATGTGTGATGCCACTGCCAGGCAGCATGCATGAAATGTGTTCATCTTCCATCTTTGTGTAATGAGTGTGTGCCATTTGCCTGCCCTTCATACGCAGTGAGGGTGCATGCATGGGAGGGTCTTAGTCATGTGGGACATGTGTCAATCAAGTACTGGTTCTCTTGTTTCACAGCCCTCATTGTGTGCCATGGTGCTAATGCGGGTTTCCATTTCTTTGTCATTATGTCATTGCAGGGGAAGACGCACCTGATACTGCTGGGGTTGTGGAGATGGTGCAGAGCCAGGAGGGGTCCGAGGGCCGACCAACCACCAGTGAGGGACGTGGTGTGCTGGTGGGTGAAAACCCACAAGTGCTGCAGGTCGTGCTCTCAAGGGGTATCTCTGGCTGCACCTCCCCCGAGCTGTACTCAGCTGTTGACTCGGATGATGAGACCTACGTGCCGTCGCAGGTGAGTGTTCCAGGGAGGGAATCTGTTCTGTCCCACCCACCTGCACCAGGGTCAGAACCCTCAATGGGGATGTCAGTGTTGGCAGCTAGGCCTTTGGTGGTTACGGATGCAGGGTCACACTCCGCGACATCTGATCCTGTTCCTGGGCCAGCAGATCAGAGGGGGAATGCAGTCCTGCAGCCTCAGGCAGTGCCGGCACAGCAAGGCGCAGTCCGCCTTGCCCCAGACAGGTGTGGTGCCCGCCGACGTGGTGGCCGTACGCCACCCGGCAATACCGCATGGGAGCAATCCATTTACGGTATGGCAACACAACAGGCTGCATCATCCGAGATGATGGCTCAGGCCATGGATAGGGTGGCCACTTCCATTGTCCCCCCAGAAAGGCTGATGGAGCGACTAGAGCAGGCAACCGACTCCATCTGCCAGTCACACAGGGAGGACATGTTGGGGTCCAACAGGGACAGGCGGGCGGCACTGGCGACTCTGCAGGAGGCCATCTCCATTGAGTCCCAGGGCCACAGGGAAGCCCTGAGGCAGGAGCTCCTTCACCTCAGGACGACTCTTGTTGAGCTTGAGGCTTCAACACACCAAAGGACAGAACAGCAGCTGGAGCGTCTCACCCGTACGCTCTCAGCTGAGATGCAGGCAACGAGGGCGGAGGTCCGGGCATCCCGTGAGTTGTTGCATGGGGACCTCCGCACACTCATCCTCCAGAACCAGACCTGCCACACCCGCATGCTTGCAGCCATGGAGGAGCAGACTAGGGCCTTGCGTGGGCTGCCTCCCATAGTGCAACCACCTCCGGATGCAGCTGCACAGGGTGATAATAGCGACAGCAGTGATACTCCCACAATAGGGTAGCCGTGTGGGCCATGAGCCCATGGAGGTGTTTTATCTTCCCAGGATCCACGCAGGTGGGTTCTGGTGTGCATCCTGTCCTCGGACCTCCTGGGTGGCCTCCCCAACCCCCCCGGGCCCATCAATGGCCATTTTTGATTGTTTCTTATTTTTATTTTTATTTTGATTTCTTTTATTCCCAATTTTTTTGGGACGATCTGTTGGCTTCGATCTGTTGGCTTCGATCTGTTGGCTTCCGTGGTTCCTGTGGGCATACGCTGCATTGTGGCTGGGCACATGCAGGCTTGTAATGTATTTGGTTCAGATGCTTGGGTTTGAGTCACACACACCCCTCCTGCTTCCCGTTTCCATGGGCTTGCAAAGGGTGTGCCCAAGTGACAGTGAATTACACAGTGACGTTGGACTCCCATGAGCTGTGTGGCCAGTCTGTAGTCAATACTGTGTATACATTCATAGTGCATATTGCTGTTGTGTTGTACACTGCATGTTGCATTGATGTGTAACTCTTCTTCTGTGTCTACCTCCCAATTTGCAGGTCCCTTCCTCATGTCCACACAAGGACCTCTAGTCTGGAGATGGGGACCATGTTGGCAGCAGTGCACCTACAACTCTACATGGCGACAACACTGCACAGTTGGTAGTGGTGGGAGTGCAGGCATTTCCAGGTGGTGAGACTACTAATATGTAACATTTGTGATGTCATGTTAATGGTACTACGTGCTCAAGTATGTTGTTGGTCCGGCATTGCTGTGAGTATTTCAGGTGTTGCAGGTTTCTAATAGTGCCACTGTACATAGTGAGACTGATGTCATGTTGTGGGGATTACTTTGTTTACCTGCAATTAGCATGACATGGCACGGTGTGTCGTGTGGCGGTGCTGGGGTTGGGTTGGCTGACATGGCACTGTCCTCTTGTTGCATTTTGCAAGTGGGTATTCATTTTAGCTGCTTCAATGTGTAACTTCACAAAACTGCATTGGTGGTGTCTGTGTGGGTAGGGATGCACACATTGTGACACTTCCAGGTGAACAATCTCAGGCTGACATGGTATTCCCGGTTCATTCTCCAGACATTCAGGATCAGTGTCAGGTTGAGTCATCATTGATTGTCAGATGGAATGTGCCAGGGCAGTGTGCACTCCACAGGGGTGTGATTTCTATGTGAAGTAATTAGCCACTAGCTGTGTACGGGCTGCCTCCCCCCGTGCCCTTTCCCCTCCCATGCGCAGCGGCTGTGCATGTGGTTGGGGATGTGGGGCCACCACCATGTCCACGGCCAGGCCCCGGCGTGTTGCAACGTTGTGCAGGACACATGCTGCCACTATGATCCTGCACACTACTGGGGGAGCGTATAACAGCTGCCCGCCAGAACGGTCAAGGGAGCGAAAGCGTGACTTTAGCACTCCAAATGTGCGCTCCACTATGCCCCTGGTTGTAATGTGGGCTGTGTTATATCTTACCTGGGGTGGCGTGGTGGGGTTCCGAATTGGCGTCATCATGTGGGGGCTGAGAGGGTAGGCACTGTCCCCTGTGGAGGTGGTGATTGGTATCATTGGTGGGGTTGTGACCTTGCTCAGTATCCAACATGCATGCATGTGCAGTGGCATACATACTCACCAAGCAGCCATGTATCGCCATGCCGCCCAGCTTCTAGGTCCCGGCTTAGGGTGGACATTCGGTAAATGAAGCTGTCGTGGGTGGAGCCGGGATAGTTGGCATATACTGAGGTAATGATTCCCTTGGCATTACATGCTACCTGCACGTTGATGGAATGCCAGTGCTTGCGGTTCCTATAGATGTGCTCAGATGCCCTGGGGGGACGTAGAGCCACATGGGTGCAGTCGATGGCACCTAGCACTTTGGGGAATCGTGCCACAGCGTAAAAATCCAGGGCGGCAGCATGCCTTTCTGCAGGTGTTCTGGGCAGGTATATGTGCCTGCGGACTGATGGGCGTGCAGTCATGATGTTCAAGACCTGGTGTAGGCAGCGTGACTGGGTGGCCTGTGACACCCCACCCACTATGGCACTTGTCCGCTGAAATGATCCAGTGGCTAAGAAGTGCAGTACATTGAGGACCTTCTCCAGGGGGCTGAGTGCTTGGGAGCACAGGGTGGGTGATGTGAGGTCATCCTCCCACTCAGTCACCAGGTCCAGTATGATGTGTGGTGGAAACCTGTACCTCCCATACACCTGGTCATCAGGCATCCCTAAAAGGCTGGTTCTGGGTGTGAATATTCTGGCCCTGACTATCCTCCTCCTCCTCCTTTGGTAGCCCACTGCCACTGCTGCTAGGAACGGTATGTTCATCCTGGCGTCTGAGCTTGTTATTGTTAAAGTCCGCAATTTTATGCTTTGCGCGTGTTCTAGGCGAGCGTGTGACCCGCGCACCCCTGGAATCCAGTTCCCAGTCCAATAGCGTGTGGAAATTCACACGCACCACGGGATACAGCGTGTGACCCGCGCACCCCTGGAATCCAGTTCCCAGTCCAATAGCGTGTGGAAATTCACACGCACCACGGGATACAGCGTGTGACCCGCGCACCCCTGGAATCTAGTTCCCACTCCAATAGCGTGTGGAAATTCCCACACAGCAGCCATACAGGTGCGCTGACGTACTTGCGTGTGTAAGTGCCCGCGCACCCCTGAAATACACGTACATAGGCCAATCGCGTGTACGCGCACTTTTGTCCAATTACACGCAATGAAATACACGTACATAGGCCAATCACGCGATGACACTCTGACGTGCAGTATTTCCACGTGTGTTCCGTCATCACGTGCTGAGTGGGGAACGCCCGTGCGGGTCACGTCAGACGCGCTTACGCGCTGAGGGACTCTGGTCCAATAGAATCGCGTATGCGTGCTGACGCGCTTACGCGCTAAGGGCCTTTCCTCGGATTTCACGCTGACGTGCAGGATTTTCACGTGCCAAATCACTCCGTATCAAGCTGGCCACCCGAAAACACACGGAACACCACGCTCCTGCCCAGAAGGCCGAGTTACTGCCCCCCAGTGCCCCGAGCAGCCTCCCACGTGCTATCTGCTGCTGCCTGCCTGCCTGCCTGCCTGCTGCCACCGTGCCCTGCCATTTGGTGCCTGCACATCAGCCATCTGCAGGGGTCCAGTTGCTGTGTCCACCCCTGCTGGAACTGAAGACTCCCAACTGGGATTACATCGCTCCACAGCCCAGCCCCAGGACCCAGTTGCCCACCCACACCTGCCTCTGGGGTTGCCATGTCGGGCACTTCCACATCTGGCACCAGTGGCAACCCCAGGCCAGAGGGGCAGAGGGGCACCAGCTTCACTGCCACCGAAGTTGGAATCCTGGTGGAGCATATCCTGGGGCAGTATGATGCCCTCTTTGGATCGTCCCGCGCCAGCAAGGAAGGACGGGAGAGGATCTGAGCCGACTGTGAGGTTGCCATCAACGCGGAGGGGGTGGCAACCCGCAACGTCCAGAAGATCAAGAAGCGCTGGGAGGACTTGAGGTCCAGGACCCTTGTGAAGGCACGGCGCCTCGTGGAGGGGGGCCGGGGCCGCATGAGTTCCATCCAGAAGAGGGTCCTGGAACGCGTACGCCCAGCGCTCCACGCCCAGGTCCTTGAGAGGGAGGCCCGTCTGGAGTTGGGCGGTATGTGTCCAAGCATTACTGTGTGAGACAGGGCATGTTGCGGTGTGCTGGTTCTATGATACTTGCCTGTATGTGTGCCATGGGCCATGTATGCATGTATGTGTGCAGGGACATCATGGTAATGCATGTGCGACCAGTGATGTGTGACCCACATGGTTGTTGCATGTGTTGAAATGCGGCATGGGGAGCCCTATGCAGATTTTGGACATGAGAGCATGCCAGTCTCAGTACCTGGACATGGATGGGGGTGAAGGATGGGTGCTGATGCCAGGTACATATATGGTAGCCATGTCTGTGTGCCTGACCTGCGTGTCTGTGACTTGTGCATGCCATGGATGCATGACACATGTGTGTGACAATGCACAGATTCAGTGACGCACCCAACTTACCCTTGTTTCGCCTGTGTTCGGTGTGTTTGGGGCCAGATGGATGTGACTGAGGTGAAGTGTGTGCATGTGATATGCATGAGCCATGATGCATGTGAGTTACATATCATTGAATGTTTCTAGAGTCCATTGGACATGCATGGAAATGTCCATGGCATGCACCATGCCTGTTACTGTGTGTGTTTTGCCTGGACTGACCCATGTGTTGTGGAGGGACATGATGGAAGTGTACTTTGACAGTGGTGCTCATCTGCTATTGCTTCCTGTCTAGGGGACCATTGTACAGTAGCCTGATGCTTGTGTCCTTTGTCTCCCTCTACGCAGCGGCTAGTGAAGAAGAGGGCGGAGACGGCGCTGTGGAGCAAGGCGGCGGGGATGCCCCCACGGCTGCAGCGGAAGGGGTGGGTGAGCCCCCACAGGGGCCTGCTACGGCGGGAGACGGTGAGGAGCCATCCAGGTTGGTGGTTTGCACAAAGGAGGAGGAGGCCGACACTGGTGCACACATGGGGCCTGGTGGGAGCATCCCTGCTGGTGCAAGTGGTGCAGTCCAGGGCCAGGGGCAGGAGGCAGCACAGGTCACCGTGGAGGGGCCTGTGCATGTCACTGTCCCTGACCCTGTGAGTGCACCACCATGCACCAGCAGGGATGCCCCGTCCCAGGCCCGTCCGCAGGTAGAGGGGATGTCCATGTCACCTGACTCCCCTCCACCTGCGGACGTGGTAACCCCTGGCCGCGTGGAGAAGGTCCTGATTGGGGTCGCGATGCGCACGGCTGTGATTCGTGATGACGTGCGTGCTTCCCGGGAGGAGCACGCACGTCATCACGAAGTGCACCCTGCCGACGTGGCCCAATTGGGATCGGCCATGTTCGGGGGTTTCCTGCATGTGTTGGCCAATCTGACGGCCCTCTCCTCCTCTGTGCAGGCTATCCACCGGTCGTTCTCCTTGCCGTCTTCCGGCCCAGATGCCACCAGGGCCCCCTGTGGACCTGCCCCGACCAATGCAGCCAGCTCGGTGGGGATCCCATCCCTGCCACAGTTGGGAGTCGGAGGTCCAGCAGGGGTGGACAACACAGCAAGTGGACCCCAGCAGATGGAAGATGTGACGGCATCATCGGGCAGGGCACGTGCACGACGGCGTTGGTGGTTTCCATCAGCCTGGATGCCGTCGTGCTGGCAGAGGCAGTGGCGTCGGAGGCAGCAGCGGGCTCGACGTGGGAGGCATCATGGCTCGGGGCCATCAAGATCAGAGGGGCAGGCATCGGCCGGAGGGCAGGGCAACCCTGGGATGGTGGTGTGTTCCGTGTGGGAGGAGTTTGGCCAGCGGATAGGTGCGGAGCGGCAGCGGGCGGAAGAGGAGCGGCTCGCCATGGTCAGGGCGGAGTTCTCCATGTGTCGGGCATTGAGGCGGGCTGAGTGCCTCGAGGAAGCTCGCAGGGAGTTTGAGGTGGACATGGGGTTGTCCCTGCGAGACCTCGGGGCCAGGACAGAGTCCCGCCTCCAGGACATCGACATGGAGTTCGATGATGCCCTGGCCAGCAACATCACCAAGTGAGCCGCAGGACTTGCCCGCTGCCTTTGTATATAGTTATTTAGTTAGTTAGTGCTAGGTTTCCTTTATTTATTTTTATTATTTTGGACCGCTCGGACAATGGCCACTTTTTTGTACATATATTTTTCATTAGTTAGTGG
Organism: Ambystoma mexicanum; assembly: GCF_040938575.1. Classification (NCBI taxonomy): domain Eukaryota; kingdom Metazoa; phylum Chordata; class Amphibia; order Caudata; family Ambystomatidae; genus Ambystoma; species Ambystoma mexicanum. The sequence goes on from NC_090927.1 coordinate 483,729,961, forward strand.
GAGGCTTCATTTTTGGTGTTGGGCTCATGGACCCTGGAACATTCCTGTATATAGTTTGTTTTTTTGGGAGATACATTTTTTTGATTTCTTATTGTTTTCACCATGACGTAATGGTTTTTCATTAATTTCCTATGACATGATATTGCTTTGGACAAATTCATTTTAATTTTTTATTCCTTTGTTTTTTTGTTTATCACTTTTGTTCTCGGACATGGACCATTTATTTACTTAGCCACATCGTTGTATGTTTGAAAAGTTCACTTATTTTTGGTATTTAATACATTTTTTATATTTTCTTACACTTGTGTTATTTTCTCATTGGTTTGTTACATGTCATGATATGGGTTTTGACATTCACTTGCACCCATTGTGTATGTGTGTGTGACGGACATGTGTTCTTTTGCATACTTGGCATTGGGGTTGTGTCATGTGATTGCATTCACTATGTGGGTGGATGCAATCCTTGCCTGGGTGTTTGTGCTGGGTATGCTGGCCATTACTGCCATGATTGTGTATCGTCAGGACCTGGGGCCAGGGGGACATGTGTGGGTGCCTGCTGGCAGGTTCCCCACAGTGCTGGGGGGTGGGGGTGGTGGGATACATGAGTGGGGGCCTGGTGGAGGGTGCCCCTGGTGACTGGGGGGGTGGGGGTGGTGGGTGACATGAGTGGGGGCCTGGTGGAGGGTGCCCCTGGTGACTGGGGGGGTGGGGGTGGTGGGTGACATGAGTGGGGGCCTGGTGGAGGGTGTCCCTGGTGGCGGGGGGTGTGGGGGTGGTGGGTGACATGAGTGGGGGCCTGGTGGAGGGTGCCCCTGGTGGCGGGGGGGTGGGGGTGGTGGGAGGCATGGGTGGGGGCCTGGTGGAGGCTGCCCCTGGTGGCGGGAGGGTGGGGGTGGTGGGAGACATGGGTGGGGGCCTGGTGGAGGCTGCCCCTGCACTGCTGGGGGTTGGGGGTGGTGGGAGGCATGGGTGGGGGCCTGGTGGAGGCTGCCCCTGCACTGCTGGGGGTTGGGGGTGGTGGGAGGCATGGGTGGGGGCCTGGTGGAGGCTGCCCCTGGTGGCGGGGGGGTGGGGGTGGTGGGAGACATGGGTGGGGGCCTGGTGGGGGGTGCCCCTGCACTGCTGGGGGGTGGGGTGGTGGGAGACATGGGTGGGGGCCTGGTGGAGGCTGCCCCTGGTGGCGGGGGGGTGGGGGTGGTGGGAGACATGAGTGGGGGCCTGGTGGAGGGTGCCCCTGGTGGCGGGGGGTGGGGGTGGTGGGAGACATGAGTGGGGGCCTGGTGGAGGGTGCCCCTGGTGACTGGGGGGGTGGGGGTGGTGGGTGACATGAGTGGGGGCCTGGTGGAGGGTGCCCCTGGATGGTGGGGGGTGGGGGTGGTGGGAGACATGAGTGGGGGCCTGGTGGAGGCTGCCCCTGGTGACTGGGGGGGTGGGGGTGGTGGGTGACATGAGTGGGGGCCTGGTGGAGGCTGCCCCTGCACTGCTGGGGGGTGGGGGTGGTGGGAGACATGGGTGGGGGCCTGGTGGAGGCTGCCCCTGCACTGCTGGGGGGTGGGGGTGATAGGGGACATGGGTGGGGGCCTGGTGGAGGCTGCCCCTGCACTGCTGGGGGGTGGGGGTGGTGGGAGACATGAGTGGGGGCCTGGTGGAGGGTGCCCCTGCACTGCTGGGGGGTGGGGGTGGTGGGAGACATGGGTGGGGGCCTGGTGGAGGCTGCCCCTGGTGGCGGGGGGGTGGGGGTGGTGGGAGACATGAGTGGGGGCCTGGTGGAGGGTGCCCCTGGTGGCGGGGGGGTGGGGGTGGTGGGAGACATGAGTGGGGGCCTGGTGGAGGGTGCCCCTGGTGACTGGGGGGGTGGGGGTGGTGGGTGACATGAGTGGGGGCCTGGTGGAGGGTGCCCCTGGATGGTGGGGGGTGGGGGTGGTGGGAGACATGAGTGGGGGCCTGGTGGAGGCTGCCCCTGTTGACTGGGGGGGTGGGGGTGGTGGGTGACATGAGTGGGGGCCTGGTGGAGGCTGCCCCTGCACTGCTGGGGGGTGGGGGTGATAGGGGACATGAGTGGGGGCCTGGTGGAGGGTGCCCCTGGTGACTGGGGGGGTGGGGGTGGTGGGTGACATGAGTGGGTGCCTGGTGGAGGCTGCCCCTGCACTGCTGGGGGGTGGGGGTGGTGGGAGACATGGGTGGGGGCCTGGTGGAGGCTGCCCCTGCACTGCTGGGGGGTGGGGGTGGTGGGAGACATGGGTGGGGGCCTGGTGGAGGCTGCCCCTGCACTGCTGGGGGGTGGGGGTGATAGGGGACATGAGTGGGGGCCTGGTGGAGGGTGCCCCTGGTGACTGGGGGGGTGGGGGTGGTGGGTGACATGAGTGGGGGCCTGGTGGAGGCTGCCCCTGCACTGCTGGGGGGTGGGGGTGGTGGGAGACATGGGTGAGGGCCTGGTGGAGGCTGCCCCTGCACTGCTGGGGGTGGGGGTGGTGGGAGACATGAGTGGGGGCCTGGTGGAGGGTGCCCCTGCACTGCTGGGGGGTGGGGGTGGTGGGAGACATGGGTGGGGGCCTGGTGGAGGGTGCCCCTGGTGACTGGGGGGGTGGGGGTGGTGGGTGACATGAGTGGGGGCCTGGTGGAGGGTGCCCCTGGTGGCGGGGGGGTGGGGGTGGTGGGTGACATGAGTGGGGGCCTGGTGGAGGGTGCCCCTGGTGGCGGGGGGGTGGGGGTGGTGGGAGGCATGGGTGGGGGCCTGGTGGAGGCTGCCCCTGGTGGCGGGAGGGTGGGGGTGGTGGGAGACATGGGTGGGGGCCTGGTGGAGGCTGCCCCTGCACTGCTGGGGGGTGGGGGTGATAGGGGACATGAGTGGGGGCCTGGTGTAGGGTGCCCCTGGTGACTGGGGGGGTGGGGGTGGTGGGTGACATGAGTGGGGGCCTGGTGGAGGGTGCCCCTGGATGGTGGGGGGTGGGGGTGGTGGGAGACATGAGTGGGGGCCTGGTGGAGGCTGCCCCTGGTGAATGGAGGGGTGGGGGTGGTGGGTGACATGAGTGGGGGCCTGGTGGAGGCTGCCCCTGCACTGCTGGGGGGTGGGGGTGATAGGGGACATGGGTGGGGGCCTGGTGGAGGCTGCCCCTGGTGACTGGGGGGGTGGGGGTGGTGGGTGACATGAGTGGGGGCCTGGTGGAGGGTGCCCCTGGTGGCGAGGGGGTGGGGGTGATAGGGGACATGAGTGGGGGCCTGGTGGAGGGTGCCCCTGGATGGTGGGGGCTGGGGGTGGTGGGAGACATGAGTGGGGGCCTGGTGGAGGCTCCCCCTGCACTGCTGGGGGGTGGGGGTGATAGGGGACATGGGTGGGGGCCTGGTGGAGGCTGCCCCTGGATGGTGGGGGGTGGGGGTGGTGGGAGACATGAGCAGGTGTGCAGGGTAGTCCCCTGTTTTGTGGGCTGCCTGCAGGGGCCGTCGAGGGTGACAGGACCCACCCAGCCTAATCGCGTGTGTAACTTCGCACGCACCCCTGTAATACACATACCAAGCCAAATCGCGTGTGATAATTCCCGCGCACCCCTGAAATACACGCGCCCAGGCTATTCGCGTGTGGAAATTCCCGCGCACCCCTGAAATACACGTACCCTGCTGTAATCGCGTGTGGGACTTCCCGCGCACCCCTGTAATACACGCGCCCAGCCTATTCGCGTGTGGAAATTCCCGCGCACCCCTGAAATACACGCGCCCAGGCTATTCGCGTGTGGAACTTCCCGCGCACCCCTGAAATACACGCGGCCAGGCTATTCGCGTGTGGAACTTCCCGCGCTCCCCTGAAATACACGTACCCTGCTGTAATCGCGTGTGGGACTTCCCGCGCACCCCTGAAATACACGCGGCCAGGCTATTCGCGTGTGGAACTTCCCGCGCACCCCTGAAATACACGTACCCTGCTGTAATCGCGTGTGGGACTTCCTGCGCACCCCTGTAATACACGCGCCCAGCCTATTCGCGTGTGGAAATTCCCGCGCACCCCTGAAATACACGCGCCCAGGCTATTCGCGTGTGGAACTTCCCGCGCACCCCTGAAATACACGCGGCCAGGCTATTCGCGTGTGGAACTTCCCGCGCACCCCTGAAATACACGTACCCTGCTGTAATCGCGTGTGGGACTTCCCGCGCACCCCTGAAATACACGCGGCCAGGCTATTCGCGTGTGGAACTTCCTGCGCACCCCTGAAATACACGTACCCTGCTGTAATCGCGTGTGGGACTTCCCGCGCACCCCTGAAATACACGCGGCCAGGCTATTCGCGTGTGGAAATTCCCGCGCACTCCTGAAATACATGTACCCTGCTGTAATCGCGTGTGGAACTTCCCGCGCACCCCTGAAATACACGCGGCCAGGCTATTCGCGTGTGGAAATTCCCGCGCACCCCTGAAATGCACGTACCCTGCTGTAATCGCGTGTGGACCTTCCCGCGCACCCCTGAAATCCACGTACCCGGCCAAATCGCGTGTGAGACTTCCCGCGCACACGTATTTTTTGTCAGCGTGTCCGTGTTTGTGGGTACCCCTTTGCACCTCATTTGTCCTGGAGGGCCACAGTATAGGACATTCATCATGGCAGTATATGGGTGCTATTTGTTGGCGCTCCTTTTGGCGCACATTTCTTACAGCCGCTGAGACGCTACTGCCTGCTTTCTTGTGGCGGTCGTGTTTGTGCCTGTGCGCTGGTTTGAGCGTGCGCTTTTTTGACCTATTCTATTCCATGAATACGTGTTGTAGGCGAGCGTGTGGGCGTTCTGCGCACTTTTACCCTGTGCTTCCCCCGTGACGCCCACATTTTGGCAAGTTGTTCCCCATTCCGAGTGTTACGCCCCGTGTTCCGCCTACTTTTGTTGCGTGCGCCGCGCTATGTGCGATTTTCGCTGTGGACTGTGCGATTTTCGCTGTGACCTGGCGCATGCCGTTAGATGGCATGTGCGCCAACGTGCGCCGTGCACTTTCTTATCGCACGTCCGATGGTTTTCTCGCGCACAGCCTTCCATGAATCGATGTGCGCTGCTTTTCGTGCGATTTTCGCTATTCCACTGCGATTTTCGCTATTCCACTGCGAATCGCACGTTTTTGGCCACTTGCGCCGCGCTAATTATTCCATGAATCGGCCTGCAAATCAATCATTGCAACTACAAAAATAGCTCTAATTCATTCTCAATATGCTTACAAAAACTTGCCAACTCATATATTAAGGGTTTATGTAATCCCTGCATCATTCTGGACCACAAAACTTCAAGGCAATCTTCAAATTCAATCTTCACGAATTTCATCAATTTAAGTGTCCTTATGTTCTTAAAATGCGGACAATACAGTATAAGGTGTTTCAATGTTTCATAGGATTCATTACATTCAACAAATCGACATCCCACACAATTATTTGATTTATTCATTTCCCAGTTCTTAGTTCTTTCTCTTGTATGGTATAGGTTCAGTCTAAAGCGAATATATACCTTTCGGATATTTTCACAAGGAAATAACAAGACATGATCGTATCGTGGAATGCGCTGTTTAACATATAGACCATATTCTTTACATAGCCCATAGGTCTTAATTAAATCAATTGTTATACACCAGTCCATTTCAAAGAGTTTTTTCTTAGCAAAACCAGGACGATATTGTATATCTTCAACAGTTATATTTACATTGTCTAAGATTTGTTGCATTTTCAATTGATAGTTAAAAAAAGATTTAGAAGTTTGAGAACCCAACATTTTGTTAAAGTCCATATACAGTGAATTTGTTGGAGGATAATGAATCTTAACGTAATTGGACAACTGTCTACATTTCCAGCGAGTTGAGAGTGAAACCAACCCCAATTCATGTTGAATAATGGGGTTTGGAACCGACATTGGAAGAAACATTGCAGATTTCAAAAGAGAGCCCTGTAAACTATCAAGCGTGATTGTCATATCACATAGACAAATATCTAATGTATACAATATGACACTTTCAATTTTCAATGTCATTTCAAATGTCACTACATTTTGTGAATTGACACTGCTTCCCATTCAAAGCGCATTAACAGAAATGTGCTAACAGCACATATATAACATCAGTTATCAATAATGTTTCTAATGGAGAAATTCTCCAAGCATAGAGAATGTGTAGTACTGAGTTCGAGTTTCAAAAAGCTTCTAATCTGATGATCGCTCAAGGGGCTATACTAAAAACAACGAAGTGCAGCAAGCTAGAATCCCTCTTCAAAAACTAATACAAAGCAAAGTATGATCACAAACTCGACAAAAAACATAGACACCAGTTTCATTCATGACTACATTTTCTTGAAATAATATCAATTTGGAAATAAATGTTATGCCAACATTGTTAAGAAAGGGGCCACTCTGCAAGGTAAGTGAAATCCAAGTTGTCCATGTTCTAGCAGTAAAGATTGTACATGGCTATTGAAACCAGACAGTTTTTATAAATGTGGAGGGTGTGTGATTTGTCTGTATGCACTACATAAAACTAAAACAATCAGATTACCTAACGGAAGGACATCACATTTAAAACATTTTGGACACCAAATTTGTTATCTATGGAATTAGATGTATTTGTAATACATTTTAAATAGGTAGTATGATGCTGAAATTGAAGTAAAGTATACATGAACATTTTGGCATTTGTAACAAAGAGCAATAATTACTAACTGTTTAGGAAAAAAACACTGCTAGTCTAGATAATATACACATAATAGGTTTAGAATTGATTGAACCATTACAAGCGGAAAGGTGACAGTGAACTCAAATTAAAGCAACATGAAGCCATTTGGATCTATGATATGAGAAGGACTAGTGAAGGTCTTAATCAGGACCATGGACAACATCTATTTTTATAATGCAGAAGAAACCATGCATTAGGATTTGATTCCATGTTTGTTAAGTAGGATTATGTACTTAATCTATGAATATTCTTTAACAAAAAACAAACAAATGGAATGTCAATTACTTTTTTATTTTATGAAAATGTGTGCCATATTGGATAGTAAGACCGAATGAATATGGTAATATATGAAATGGTAATATGTAATTATATATGCAAATGTCTGTACTGAGACTAAAGCTGAATCATAATTGCAAATCCATATAATGATATACACTTTTTAGATATATTTTTTATGTAATTTGTAAAGTTTGGTTTGAAAACAAATTCAGAAATGTGGGAGTGACCTGCCAAAAATTGAATACTGTAATGAATAGAAATGCAGAAAGGGAAAAAACAAATGGAGATATGACAAATTAAATTATTGAAGTCAGATTGAAAACATCATTGCCTTTTGATGACATCAATGGGCAATATGCGTGCACATGACAGCCTCTATTTCAGCGTCTTTGTGGAAATTCACCACATTGGTGTAAGAGTGGGGTGGGGGGTTTCTGACAGTCTCCTAGAGAAGTAAACTACTTTCTGCTGAAAGGCTTTGCATTTTTATTTTGTGCCTTCAAAGGTAAGTCTATACTGATTTTGGTAACTAAGAAGTACCTACCTTAAAACTTAAGCATACAACAAAAATCAGATGTTATTGGCAATACATAAAATATTTATTTTGTGCAATCTGCCACTGTATTCAATATAATTTACAAAGACCATTTTTTTTTTAATGAGCCAATTAAAGGACAATATGCCCAATGATTTACTACCATTTTTACAAACATTCCCACTTTGATTAAATTAGATTGATGCAGCTATATTTAATTTGATAAAGGCAAACATTGTAATGATCATGATAAATGTATTTCTTTCATCACCTTTAATTGACAAGTGTAAATTATCAAATTATATATCAAATAAGGTCTTTATTTCAGTACATTTTGTAACAAATAAAATGGTAGGGACAAATGGATTTCTCCTCTCAGTCTAGATATTTCGTGCCCCTTAAATCTTTGGGAGAAGATTTCAATATCCAGGTGTGTCAGTAATCAAGGTTTGATACATCTTAACCTTTTCTTGATATTCTCCAACATGTTAATCATTAGACTATTTGTGACTTCTTCGCTCTTATTTGCGATGGCGACACTGCGTCTTTCCTTTGGGGATGATTGTCACTGAAGCACACCCTCCAATGTCACCTCGTAAGGCTGGAAGAGGTTTTAGGATTCATGTACTGTGGGCTAGGGGTAGAAATGCTGATTTTATCCAGGGGATGGATACAGACGATTTGTTCATTTTCTACACTGCAAGCTATTCATTTATTTTTAACAATCCAATTTGAATAATATATTTAAATCATTCCTTAATGGCCAAAACGTCAGTACTTATCCTCCTATCACAGATTCCAGTATATTATTCCTTCAAGTCATATCTGGTCTCACTCAGTGGCCAATTCAACTACAGGTTCTGAGGATTCCTTTATCCATTTAAGCATGGATCAAGGATGACCATTTTCAGCGGATTAATATCTACCCAGAATTCTTATTTCTGTTATTCTTTTGAAATTCTTAGTTGTAGACAACAGGGGTATTTCATGTTAATAACAACATAGGCTCCTTCCTTGATGGAAAACATTTGCTCTTCTAGCTGGTGTATTTGAGAAGTATAGAGGTAGACTTCTTCACCTAATTCATAATCGGTTTCTGAGCTTTGAGGTCTTAGTATTTCTCCATACTGACCGCAGACTTCTCCATATAGCATTGAGCATACGCAAATGCATATTGAAAATGTTTTCAGATATATTCAATGTACTCATGATTGAGGGTTTCTTGGCTATATCTATTCTTATTTCTCACTCTTTTTTTAAGATTCATCTTTAGTTCTTTTGGACCTGAGAATCCATCTCTCGAAGAGAACATGTTTATCTTAACAAGTTCTCCTCGTTCTGAAACGTGGCTGTCACATGTTTCTCTTTACTGAACCTCACATCCTTTATGTTACTTTGTTTAAAATCAAGGGATTAAGAGTATGCTTAGTTGAGTACATTTGGTTGAACCCTGAATAAGACACATTTGTACTGTATTTGGGTAATTCTGGTTTGGAATAATGTCTATGAGATTAGGGTGAACGATTTGAGTTAAGATCATGACAATTTCCTGTTGATGAAATGTTGCTGTAAACATTGGGTTGAAGAGGTTGGACCTTTTCCTGCCATCCCATGCTCAAAGCAAACAAAGTATTACATTAATGGAATAGCTCAAAACCTTTCCTGGCATGGTTGCTCAAAGAACGCAAAATATCTAAATAACCATTGGCTTGCACCTGTTTGTTTCTTTAATATAGAACCCAAAAGGAACTCCTTTGTTCGCAGCTGGCAACACATTATAATCTTTAATAAAAGCTTACTGACAAATTTACCAAAATTAATGGAAATAAAATCTATGCAGAGGAAGCAAGGGGATAAAAAAAAGTGTGCACAAAAAAGTTTGCACCAATGATGCATACATTAAAAGGAACTTGGTGGATGGGATCCATCTTATTGAGGCGCAAACTCTGAAATGCACTAGCACTTCTCACCACTTGCAACAACAATAGTTTTGATAATAAGCCTCCTACTGTAAATATATGTTATGAGTTTTCCTTCCAAGTGCAGCTCTCCTAGCATTGCAATGCTACCTCACTAAATGGTATTAATTTATGGAATGTCAGAGTCTACATCATAAATGCTTATCATATGACTGACTCTGCCTCAGTACTGAACTATCAAAGGTCATTGACCTGTTGTCATGGACTATTTCTATTATTAAGTAAAGTAACTATAGCAGTTCTCATGGAAGAAAACTCATTCCTCCCCATCCCTGTAGAATTTTCAAAGGTCCTTGTCTATTTTGTATTCCATATATTTTAATATTATAAAAATCAATAATGCACAATGTTTCAACTTCTAAATGATGAAAGTCAGACCCGGGCATGTGTCTGACTGTGCTGGACTGACAAGATATCTTACAATTCCTGACTTCAAGTTTAATAATTTGATTAACTTCATTAGGATAAAAGGCTTAGATCTTCATACCTACATTTAAGCATTATTTGGCCTTCGCTCATCCTTGTATTGTGATCTATTATCTTGGTACCTAGTTAGGAGTGGGAAGAAACTTCTCTTGATAGTTGGTTCTAGGAGGAAGTGATCTGTTTATTTCTGATTCTCCTGGGAATGGTGTCCTGATTGTCATTGTCTCTGAGGGGATAAGTGGTATATCTGTAGCCCAGCATAGGGATATTACCAAAATACTGGTCCAATGTTAATCTCTGGTTTTGCTTGATCTGTATTTGCTTGATCAGTATTCTTTATGCCAAGCGGAGGACTATTCAGCTTTGAACAGAGATTCACCTCTGTCTGTTATTATCTTTAAAGGATAGTTCCGGGACTTTTTTTTTATTGTCCCTACGGTTCGGCCATGTGTTTTTAAGCATAAATCGGTAGATCGTAGAAAACTTTCCTATGGACCATACCCGACTTTTCGTCCATTAACGCACTCGAAATCAGCCGCCATTTTCTGATAATCCTATCACTTGCAGCATCGCCCTGGCTCACCTGCTTTTGCGGCACTAAATCAAATCCCCCGCCCCTGAAACAGACTTTATCAAAACATTCATATTCCCCGCCTCTATCCGTGACGTGACTGAGCTGCGTAGGCAAACGCGCCCAGGCGTCTTCTACGCGACTCCACACAGAACCCGGAAATCAACAGAGATGAGCTCACACAACACAGCGCGCCACAATCGGGAATATGAAACTGTACTTTTAAATTAAACTTCAAGATTGTAAATTTGGTAAAGTACATTTATTTGACATCAAATGTTTTGAGAATATTCAGCGATTTTCATTTTTATTTGCTCACGTTCCAAAAAGTTTGTTTTGAGGCACGCGATGTTCCTTTGCTGTACACAGGGTCTTAGATCATCTCACAATACAGCGCCACAATTCGGAATATGAAACTGTGGTTTAAAAGCAAACGGCAAGATTGTACATTTGGCAAAGTACATTTATTCAACATCAAATGTTTAGAGAATATTCTGCGATTTGCATTTTTCTTTGCTCTCGATCCAAAATAGTTCGTCTTGAGGCAAGCGATGTTCGTGTGCAGTACACAGGGTGTTGGTTTACGATAAAATAAGCTCTTCGGTCGCACTGATAATCGCATGGCTGTTCCAACAACGAGGCACTAGGCCACCACAACGGTCTGTATGTTGCATCTAGCCGTTAGTACCGCGTAAGGGCATACTTGTACTTGGCGATCGTCCCATAAAATGGTCAGGGTGCTAACGTTGTTCACACGGAGAAGCAACTGGCGGTTGAAAAAGCCATCCGCCGGTGTCTGGTACTCGTGACACATGCAGTAATGCATGATGTACCTGTTTGAAAAACATAAAAAATGAAATTAGTCTCACCATCAGATCTTTATTAAAATTATTCATTTTATTTATTAGGTCGGGAAATTATTTCATAGCTAGGACAGTGCAACTGGGTATTATACATCAAGGGGTGGCTGTAGGATACTGAGACAGTCCCCCAGTGCAGGGGTTGACAGGGAGGCAGTGCAGGTGAAGAGTGGAAGAGCCCAGGACCGAGGTTGCAGACAGTGGACCAGTTGTAGCAGGGGAGAGGGAGAGAGAAAGCAGAAGCAAAGAGGAAGGTTTTGAGGTACTTCCGTAAAAGGAGATGGTTCTCCTCAAGATAGTGGCGGTACAAAACAATATGCCACATAGAACGAACAAGTACAACTTAACCCGTCTTTAAAGCTACTGTATAGTAATTAAATTGCGGTATAAACTCATCTAAAGAGTTACTTACATTATATTTGCATGTTCCATTGTGTCTGTGCGTAGGGCAGCCCCGAAATACCACTCCTTCTATGCCGATGTTATTTCTTCTTATGAACGAACATGAAATGGCTTCATTATCGTTTCTTACGTTATTGCCCCACACCCCCAAAAAGAAGTCTTTCGGGATGGTCCCGGCCTGTCAAGGTCAAATAACAATACAACCTTATACTGAGTCGTGGGCCATTCCGGCACCCGAGCAAAAAATCAAAGCAGCTGACCTTCACTTTGAACGAGCGCACATTCCTATTTAGCAACATTCAGTGTAAGGCCATCTCACAGGACTTGAAATTTACACTCCATTTTTGCATTTTGTCTGCGTGCTTTGCAGCCCCAGAGAACCATAAATATGGAGACATTCTATATTTTTTGAAAAATGATTTATAATACTGTTTGGTTTAATTTTATGCGCAGATGAACAAGGTTGGATAGACACATTGCATGTACACTGAGCAATCACTTTAATTTACACATTACATAGATACACATATTCAATGGGCCTGCGACATGAGGAGACTCGAGAGAACAGACAATCAAATTACAATCATTTAAACCGTGATGTGTATTTCTCAATGAGCTCTTCTTTAGGTGGACATGGAACAGAGGCAATGTTGGGTGGCAATGCAGTTGTCCCCTGCACAGGTTCGTTCACAACTCCATTTATGTGCCTATCTAGGACGTCAACAATAAGTCTCTCAATAAACTCATATTGCATATCCTCAAACACTGGTTTGATCACCCATTGTTTACTTCTTTTAGTGAAGGCCTTATTGTAGCGAAGCGTCCCTAAAGTTCTGGTCGTCCTACTTTGTTGATGTCCAACATTATGGTTATGTGCCAAGACCGCTAGAAGAGTCCGATTTATCATGCCCTCCATGCCAAAATGCAATCGTTTTGGCCTGTACTTTAGGCACATATTGTGGAACACCTCCAAATCTCCTGTGTGGCAGAATTCCGTGAGTCCCCTCAAATCTCTTGTTATAGTTTTATCAAATACAATCTTTTCAATGGCTTTGTGAGTGGGTGATGAAGGAATCAACCACTTCTTCTTCCGTGCCTCCTCTGTGGACAAATGGCCATGTTCACAATTGTGGAAATGTTGGTTTGTGTTCCAACGGTGAACGTTTGTGCAGTGTAGCATTACTGACCGCCATTTTTCCAGTAGAATTTCCAACGACCCTCCACATGTTTTTGAGCTCCACCAAAGATGGTTGCTGATTGACTTGGACCACTGTGAAATACCTTGCGTTTCTTTTTTTTTACCTGCAGCAGACATGTTTTTATTGATTGTTTTTGCAAGATGCCAAACGTCAAATTGGTGATTTATATTTTTGTACTCTTCTCTCATTGTCTTGCCAATTGAAACGTGTCTGTCCGTGGCTATCAGGTCGATCACCATTCCCCGCGATTGTAGTTCTTGCAATGATGCTACAAAGCCAACTTTCTCCATGGCCACTGAGGATTTACTTTGTGACACCTGCACGACCACCGAACTCACAATTTTCTTACTTTCCATGTCCTGAAAGTGGTAGGTGCAGTACTTGGCTGAAAATCCTGGGCTGTCGCACTGTCCATCACCGGCTAGCCTGAACCGTTTGCCCGCGAATGTACTATCAATAGACATTTTTTCCATTCTCCAAGCTTCGCTAATGGCTGGAAATAGATCATCAGTTTGGTATTTGTAGAACTGAGTTTTCGCAATGAAATGGATTCCCACAAACTGAAAGAAAGACTCTAACTTTTTAAAACTTGAACCACTAAAAAGTGCAGCCGCTGCACAAAGTAGATTGCCTGCTGGCAGTTGCCCCAGCATGGGTTGTGCAGACCATGAGAAAGGATGATATTTTGTACAGGTGGCATGTATTTTAAGGTTAGTGCCTCGAATTGCACGAGTCACATTAATCAATGGCTCCCCACATACTTCCCCACCAACCGAATGCCCACATTTCATCCGAATAATAATATCAATCAAACAACTATCGAATACAATGAATTTGGCCTCTTTCCTTATACTGTCACTCTGCATCCCAGCTGGTTCGGCCTGTAACGTTGAGGACATGTCACTCACATGAAAGGTAGAATCTCTGATATCGTCTTCCGCTATGTTCAGTGATATTGATGGTGTTTCATTGTCGTCCACTTCATTCTCTTCCACTGCAACATCTGTTCCTTCTCCGGCGATGGGTGAATAAAACAATTTCTTCAACTTTCTCGCGGTCTTAGTTTTTGCGGGTGTGGATTCTGTGAATTGATCTCCGACTGCATCCGAACTACCAGGAGGACATTCACTATCAATGGCTGGTGGTGGTATAGCTCCGTTGTCAATCACTTCATATTCTTCCCATTGGCACGATGCATCTCCAGTCTCAAGTCCCTGCCAAAAGGTTTGACAAGCAACATCTCTCGTTCGCTTCACTGTCTGTGTAGATCTAGTTCGTACACCCACTCGCAACTAGAGGACAGATTGGAAAAGGGATGTTCAGTTTAAACACAACTTACAGTATTGAACTAATAACAGTGAAAAACAACATATTATAGTGACCAGGACACTAACCTTCTTTTGCTTTCTTTTCTTTGAAACATTCTTGCCTCGAACTTCAACATCCGGACGCTGTTGCTCCGACTCGTGTGTGCATGTCTCCACTTCCTCTTGCGCTGCAACGACTATATTTTCATGATAAGCACATCCATCACGCACTGACGCTCCATCGACTCGCTGAAACATAGAACTTTCATTAGTATGTATAATAATATTGAAAACCCAAAATTGTACTTGGGGACCAATACCCACGTACATCTCAATAGCAAAACACGAATGAACGCTTTGTGTAGAACATTCAAACGACAATTATTCACGCATAGTTGATCTAGTTAGATGGAACTGTCAAGATCCATACCTCGGGCTCCTCATAGACTTCCATTGATGATATTATTGAAGATGATGCTTCAGTAACTCCCTGAAACAGATTAATTGCATTAGTATGGCTCTCTATTATGTTAAAAAGAACATAAACTTTGTGCAGGCGTCAACAGCTCATCTAAATAGACCTGCACAAATGATCAGTTGTCTAAAATAAATAATGGATATGTAAATATGATTCGATGTGCTCGATCGTTGGAAGTGTCACCACCCAGAGATCTGCATCAACTACTAGGGGTGATGTTCTTGTAGAAGAAGCTCCGTCATCTCCCTGAAACATAGTACTTGCGTTAATAAAGAAGGAAGTATAGCGGATGTAATCACGTCATATGATTTCGCTTGATTGAACTGTCAGTATCCATACCTCGAAATGCATAAGAACATCAAGGGACGATGTAACTGCGGTGCACACTTCTGCAAGCTGTTGCGCCGACCCGTAACTGTATGCTCCCCCTTCTTCTTGGACTAATGCTCCATCGACTCCATGAAACATAGGACTTTCATTAGTAATGAACACAATATTGAAAAAAGAAGACACATAGGAGGGCGACGACAGAAGGACATATCAATGGCTAAAAACGAAAGAAACATTGTGTGTAACAATCACGCTACAAGAATGCAAGATCTGATTATCTCCATCGATGGAACTGTCCGGAAACGTACCTTGACCATCTGAGTGACATCAACGGTTGTCGTCAATATGTTGGACTCCTCAGCATCTCCCTGAAAGACAGTACTTGCATTATTTTGGATAACAATAATTATAACTGAAAACAAAGACTAGAGGACGAGTACAAGGGTGTACCATTAGGTAAAATAATTACACGATAAATTAAAACTATTGATTTACATGCCTAAAACAAGTCAGTGGCAGAATAGCCAAGTAAGATTACCCGATAGGCGCTTGAAGTGGCTGATGACTGCAATAACGACACGGATGGAGAATCTTCCGCCTTCATATTGAGTGGATACATAAATGGGGAAATTATTGTTAGCTAATGCTACACACTACCGCAAGGCCGAGAGATAAATACATAAACTTGACTCACCAGTGGAGGGATGTGGACGAATAGAGTGGGAATAGCGGTTGAGAGCAATTTTCGCCTCGCTCGCGGTGTGTTCTTCTTTATTAGCAATGATGTGGAGTACATGTCTGAGCTAAAGTGCCTGCTGTAGATGCGGTATCGATCACCCCTCTTGTCCGCAAAGACTTCTAGGACTCTACTTTCAAGCTCAGACGGTGGATATCCGCAATATCGGACCCATTCTCTTATCTGATCTATTGTCTTAGGGAAAACATGCATTATACTACCTTCAGATTTATTATGGGTCTTCGAAGGGCAACCACCAATGGAACAGGCAGGCATTGTGAAAAGTTCTGAAAAGTAAAGATCAACAATTCTCTATGAATACCAATGTAAACTCAGAACATGTGACTAGTTCATTGCATGTACTGTCTTGAACGAAAAGAAATTGGACGCAAAATGATTATGGTACATGGCCTTACCTTGACGAACAAACAGTTAGATGCAGGGATCAGAGTACTTTCTTGTCGTAGAACAGGGAGCAGTTCACAGGTTGCAAACTGACGAGTTTCCTCGAAGTGGTCACGGAAGTTCACAGAGACGAAGAGCAGATAACCAGCACCTTCACGGGTTGACTAGCAAAGCGCAAAGAAGTTCTCATTAGAAATATGAAGTGGGTTATAAAGAATTCGAAACAGGGGTGTGTTTGTGAATGAATGACGTGTATATGTCGTGGCATTATGCGGTTTGCAGGGGGGCGTCCAGCGTGAGGGGGGATGCTTGGCAGGAGACACGGGGTCTGGAGGTAGACATGGGAACAACAACCCATGCTCTATAGACCACTTTGAGGTGTACATGGTCTTTGGCACCTCTTGGCCTTTATCGCTCCCTGACAGCTCCACTTGCCAGCACAAGTACCCCGGTGCGAACTGCCTTTGATAGGGCGGGGGGTGGATTGGGGCGGTGGTCGTGCAGACAAGACACAGGAAGACTCGTGAATGGAGACACACTTATGTGGATTGCAGGGGGGCGTCCAGCGTGAGGGGGGATGCTTGGCAGGAGACACGGGGTCTGGAGGTAGACATGGGAACAACAACCCATGCTCTATAGACCACTTTGAAGTGTACATGGTCTTTGGCACCTCTTGGCCTTTATCGCTCCCTGACAGCTCCACTTGCCAGCACAAGTACCCCGGTGCGAACTGCCTTTGATAGGGCGGGGGGGTGGATTGGGGCGGTGGTCGTGCAGACAAGACTCGTTTGCCGCAGGGCCTCACCAAGGAGAGGCCATCTAACTGCATGTAAGAGGCAGGCTGCAGGATCTAGTACATGGAAGGCAGGGGGGTGAGTTTATAAATACCTCACCCTCCCAGGAGAATATATGGGTGCAGTTCACCCTGGAGACCCTGGATGCCTAGGCAGTTAGTCAGCAGCAGGCTGGCCTGTGGTGGCAAGGCAGCACGGGCCAGAGGGGGTCATCTCTGTACCCGGTGCCCAAAAGGATGGTTTATTATGATCAACCATATTGATTATTTACCTATAACCATGTTTTGTATCAATAAAATCCAACGGCCTTTTATTGCCAACGCTTGAACAAAGTGGTGTGGTAAGTATTTTTGGGGGAGGAGGCAAGGCCGGGAGGCTTGATGCCAACCCGCAAAATAACATATGTATGTCTGCTGCATATGGGTTCAACGGTTATGTGGATTGAAGGTGGGCGGCCAGCGTGAGGGAGGATGCTGGCCGGAGACAGGTGGTGTGACAAGACAAGGCACAGGAAGACTATTCAATGGAGACACACTAGATTCATTTAAAAAATCAAAACAACCATTGTTAAAATATATGTTGGGTTTTATTTTAGATCTTAATTTCAATAGAACATAAATAATAAACATTACACATTGTAAAGTTCCGGTTGCAGCACATCCAGGGAAAATCCGCGGTATTGTCCACTGTCGCTGGGGAAATGTTGTCTAATGGCAAGTACCGCACAGGCAGGTATTACTCTCCGAACGCGGTGTCCGAGCCTCCCGTGAAGCCACCAAGTGAAGCAACGATAGGCCACCAGCCTGTCCCACCTGTGAAAATGAAAGATGCAAACTGTATTAAAATGACAAAACTTTCTTATCACTGTCGATTCAGGTAAAAAATGTCATTCTGCTTTGAAAAAAATTCTATCTAGAAAATGCACAATATGGAACCAATTTACATGCGTTCGAATGATATGTAGATGTAATTTTATATGTGGGAGACGACCATGAAATAGTAGTGGCATCACTGACATCACAACTAGAGTATACTTACTCGTTACTCGGATTACGCGGACGAACAGTGCCGCGAAGTTCGTGCATAAGCACCATCATCATCCTCAACACGGTCCGTGAGAGGCAGGCTTCCCTGAACTCTGGCAGCTCGGTGATGCATTGCGGACTTGGCTCGCCTTCCGAAATGTAGGCCAAGCACCCGGAATTTTCACGGCAGCAGCAGTTCTCCTTCTCAGTTGGCATTAGCTCGCACCGATTGCACGTGCACCAGGTGGAGACGCCGTCCATGCGACATGGTCCAGGCTCTTCATCCGTTGACTGGTCCTCCCAACTGCCGTCCGAATCCCCATCGTTTTCGCGTGCTTGCCTTTCCAGTAGTTCTTCCTCGGTGTACTCGGGCTCGTACATATACGGCATTATTGTAGCCATTGTGTGGTAAAGAAAGTAAAATAATTTACAGAGATGGTACAGGTGTTCACAAGGCCTAGAAGCGGCGAAGGTAGCTGACCAGAGCACAGAAACGAGTCACAGAATACTCAAAGTAACACAGCGAGAGTAATGGAATCGAAAATCTGCTGCTGTGTGTTGTGAAACGGTGTGTTTATACTTATTGAGGAAAGAGGCGTCCTGCCATTTCCATGGCGACACTTCATTAGCTGAGGCGCAGCGATTGTTGACACGAAACGTGCTTTGGCGTTGGGAAATGGGCGGTACGCGTCTGCTGATGTCAGGCTCAGGGGCGGGGGATTTGATTTAGTGCCACAAAAGCAGGTGAGCCAGGGCGATGCGGCAAGTGATAGGATTATCAGAAAATGGCGGCTGATTTCGAGTGCGTTAATGGACGAAAAGTCGGGTATGGTCCATAGGAAAGTTTTCTACGATCTACCGATTTATGCTTAAAAACACATGGCCGAACCGTAGGGAAAATAAAAAAAAAGTCCCGGAACTATCCTTTAACAGCTGAGCAGTAGGCATTTGCCCCCCCTAAGGAGTACACTTCACCTGAGCTACCTTAATGGCTGCTGGTGCAGGGGTCAATGTGGACTCATTTAGTTTATTCCTCAAAGCCTGCAGGAGTTATATCACGCACACTATATCAAATATATCACGCACACTAGGCCCTTCTTGGGGATGCTGCTTAACACATGCATTTTGGTCAGATGTACCATCAAGACCCAAGGTTTTTACACCCTTCTAAACCTGGCTCATGCACACAGAAATATAGAATCTATGTTTTTAAACAGTATAATGTTGATAGTGGTATGTATTCATTAAATTAGAAATATCCATAAATAAAGACATTGTTTTATAAATTATTTTAAAAATATATATCGTACAACTGAATGGTATACAAAACTTTTGACATGAAACCACTACTATCAAAATAAAACAAGCATGATACATGCAACTAATGCGGAAAATATATACAAACTGTTCCTACACAAAGATGTCCAAATCTACAGGAAACCACAAACTAATATTCAAAACTTTCTTCACATGCAACTTCACATGTATAATAATACTCTTACATGTTTCTCACAATTAATTCAGACATTCATCAGGTAGAACATTCTTAGATACAAACAAATTACTAGTGTAAAGTTTAAACTAAAGTGTGGGTTGAGTGTTGTTGGTATCAAGTGTAACATTTGAAACCAATGCATAGCTGAAATGAGAAAACAATCTATTGTTCATCAGTCAGCCTTGACAGCTTGGGAAACTAATCCACCACATTTAAATCCTTACATAAGCATGGAC
The DNA here is from genome assembly GCF_040938575.1 of Ambystoma mexicanum. Classification (NCBI taxonomy): domain Eukaryota; kingdom Metazoa; phylum Chordata; class Amphibia; order Caudata; family Ambystomatidae; genus Ambystoma; species Ambystoma mexicanum. Next base: position 483,749,702 of record NC_090927.1, read on the forward strand.
ATCTGAACCAATATGCGTGTTTCAGTATTTATACACCATAAAACATAAACCATAGATGTGTACGAGATTTCTATTAATCCTGTTACATCTGCAAATAAATTATAATTATTCTTGCAATAGGGAATACCATCTCCGTACTTCTGCAGAGGATAGATGGAGAAAGTGTTCTTTGATCAGATGGTTCATGTGGGCTTGCTTGGAAAGTGTATTCTGCTCTTGAATGCAATTGTGTTGAATCTTGCCAGGGCAACATAAGTCATCTGTTAAAAGGACATCCACAAATAATTTCATTGCCTCAATCAGACCTTCATATGAGCCACACACTCTTAAATATTGACATCACTGATCATAAGGCACAGGCTGTGGAGCGTGGGCACAGCATGGTTATAATAAAATAATTGAACACTGTTTTGGTTGGGGTGACCTAGAGTGGGTTAGGGTAGAGTGGAAGAGAGGGATGAGGTAGAGTGGGTGAGTGGTGTGCAGCAAAGTGGGTGAGTGGGGTTAAGTAGAATGGGGTGAGGTACAGTGGGTGTATGGAAACAGGTAAGAGAGGTGAAGTACAGTGCACGCTTTAGAGTGGGTCAGTGGAGTGAGGTAGAGTGAGATGAGCAAGACTGGTAAGGTCATGTGGGGTAAAATATAATGGAAAAGTGGGGTGACGTAGAGCGAGTGAGTGGGATCACATGAGCCGGTGGGTATGATGAGATAGAGTGGATGAGCTATAGTGGGTGAGTTTGCACGGTGAGTGAATTAAAGTGGAAGTGAGACCCGTGGGGTGAGGTATATTTGAGTGAGATGGACTGGATGAATGGGGTTTGGTAGAATGCATGAGGGGGGTGAAGTAAAGTGGGTGAGGTAGAGAGGGTAAGTGGGGTGAGCTAGATTTGGTGATTGGGGTGTGGTAACATGCAGTGGGATAGAGTTGTTGAGTTGGGTGAGGTAGAGTAGAATGAGTTAAAGAGGATGAGTTGAATGAGGAATAGCATGCATGGATGGTGAGGTACAATGCAAGAGTAGAGTGAGGTAGAATGTTTAGAGGTAGGTGTGGTGAGGAACAGGATGGCCCAGCAACTGTCATTGGAGTTGCTGACTTTCAACCAATAGCATTGCAAGCATAGATGTGTAATGACATTGAGCCTGTGTTCATGTAAAATGATTGTCTATCTGCGAAACTGTTCATTCTTCATCTTGTTGCAGTGGATCTTCTATGATCTTGCATAGATGCATAAAATAAAGAAAAGAAAAAAGAAATATGAATGGGCAGTACTGCAGTAGGTTTCAATATGTTCATCAAGCAAATCTCGACATGGCCATGCTTATGGAGTCCAATAAGATAAGGGTTATTTGCTACTTCTTTTACATATACAGTGTGTATACAGCATACATGATGCCTAACACTTACGGGGATGTTTTCCACTGAGTAGAGCTTTACACAAGGGAAATGGTATTCTTCTGATCCGAGTAGTTGATGTGCATTTTGGAACTGCTGTGTGTACAGCATTAGTAAATGTTGCACACTAATTTAGACTGTGCCTGCAAGCACAGAGTGAACATTATCCAATGCTTCATATATTCATACCAGTGGAATGCAATACAAACATACATAACAGTGCACTTGCACTTCTGACTATAGCACACTCAGGCTCATTTTGGTGAATCTGCATTCTCTTCCATCGGTGCACTTTCCCACTGTTGTGGTCATACATACAAGAATGCTTGAGGGAAATCTCAAAGGAGACAAACGATTGTTGAATTTTGGCAATAGGATATCGAGTGCCATAAAGCTCCCTGAGCCAGGCACTCATTTCCGGTCTGATGCATTTGAAAATCACTGGGATCATGCGATCACGGGTCACAGTTACAGCAGATGTGCCGATAGAAGGTACGTGTGGTAGAGTACATCAGTCCAACATCATTTGCTTATTCTAATGACTACCCACCGCTCCAGAATGGGACACTTTAAAAGGGGTAATATGGTAGGAGATGGACTGCCCTTTCATGTTAAGTAAAGCCATCAGCTCATGGTGCATTCATAATGGTGTACTGAAAAGTCTTACATTGGGAAGGCATACCACACATAGGAAAAGGTGTGAACACCATGCAAGCAACTTGCAAGTCACCAAAACCAACAATGGAAGACAGTTACCACATGCAAAAATATTGGAGCAAAAACATTTTAAAAAATGGATGCAGTAAGCATGCCCTACCACAACGCACTATACTGGATGTGGAGAGTGACCAATGCCAGATCCTGTATTTACAGCATTATTCTGAATAACACTACTGGTTAAAATAACATATGAAACTCCTCAAGAACAAAACAGCATGAAAATGCAGGTGGAAAGGAAGAGCAGGTATAGCTAAATCAATCAGCCCTCCCAAAATAAGAAACCCACACCAGACCAACCCCAAGAACAACAGCAACATGGAGCTCAATGCAGTACATCCCTACGGGAGCTGTGCCTGTTTTTCGATGGCCAGAGGAATGTTGCTATAATGCAGACAATGGCTCCACAAAGACAGAGGAGGCGAAGATGGCCACCAATGCCCAGGCTCAGAATCACCCCATTGGCACTAACAGAAACACACATCCAGAGGATTTATTGGCTGGACAGAGCAACCATAATCCATGTGATCCAGAACATTCAGAATGAACTTGGAGCCAAATTGGCATAAGAACGTACCTGCTGTTGTAGTCTGCTCACCATCTCTCTGAGACACTGGTTGACTGCCTGGTGTTGGGTGTCCATTACCTCTTGCTGGCCAGTGTCTTCGCTCCTCACATCTGGATAGTGGGGTGCAGGAGTGGAAGGTGAAGACAAGATTGCTGGAGCTACTTGTCAAAAATTGGCAGGTGCAAGTGAAGCAGGCAACTGCTTGCCAGTGGTACCTTGCTCATCATTAGAATCATCAGTGGCTACTCCTGTAGGTGTACCCAGTCTAGTGTCTTTATGCTCCTCTTCCTGTTAATCTCCATGGTGTACTGAAATTTTTGTTATTGGTGTGGTGGTGGTGAGCGCTTGGGCACATGCTTGGTACACCACTGGGAACAGGCATCAAAAGGTACACCAGTTCACAAAAGGAGTAGTCTCACACCATGGTACTCAGGATGCTGCATACCAAAGGGACCTTTGATTGTACTGAGAAGGGCATGATGCAGGATTAGTAGACAGATGAAGCTCAGCTGGAGGAAGGTTCCACCTTCTTGTTTCTTTCTGCCTCCATCTTTCCTTCCCGCCCTCTTCACTTCCTGTAGTGCAAAACACTGTGAGTGTGATGTAAGAAGGCTAGGTCCACTGGTTACATTAACAGGATTTGGACCCTTAAAACAGGCTTGCTTTTGTCCAACCATCTGTAAACCTTTACCTTTAAAAGAAGGGCTCTCCCACCACTCATCTTTGGACTTCAAACCTTCAAGGAGGTTTTGTTGAACTCTTTTGCCAGAACAATCATTTCCAAAGTTCTCAATTAGTGAGGTGAAGGCAGGTTTCTCAATGCAGAGGCAAGTGCATTCCCCTGATCATCTCCAGAACCATTGGGGGTGAACTGCTGATAGATCAAGAATCTCTGCTGGCCACACTTCTGCTCTGGACCTGACTGTGCAGAAGGAACTCGCAAGGTGTGTGCCCACCTCATCTGTGTTTGGGAGCCCAATAAAGAGATGTATCTTGTTCTGGACACCCTGGAGTGGGACTCACAGCTTCTGAGAGCCAAGACAGCAAGGATTTCTGGCATTTTGCTGTTGAACTGTTGCAAACTGTGATTCAAGCGTGTTCAACCATTTCAAACCAACAGGAGCTGCCTTTGGTAGTCTCTGGCATTTGAACTGCAGTTCTGCAACCTAACTATGCCAGATTTAGTGTGTCATTGCCTCAGTTCAAACAAGGCAGCAACATTGGAACTGCTGTTCAACCACCCTTCTCTACATCACCACTCCCGTTGATGATCAATCTGACACTGGTGTTCTTAATGACAGTATCCTTCGAGCTTATGCAACTGTCTTAACTGTGTATCAAGTTATCAGGCCGTCTGCTTTCAAACCTCAACTGTCAAATCTTGACTGTTGATGTGAACCTTGTGATACTCACAATCTGCATTTCTCAAGCCCACTTTGAACCAATACCTTCTTCCATTTCGACCATGTCTCAACATCTGTTTGCCGCTGGACCAATTTGACTGCTCCATCTTGAACTAACTCAAATCCCCGAACAGAGCTGAGAAGCCAAGTTCACTGTTTCCGAACTCCCTAGAGACCTCAAAAGGTATTATTGCCAGATAACTGCCCATTGGTCAATTTTGGTCCCTATAGACTGGCTATCTTACATTAATCCCTTTATGCAACTCAGGAAAATATCTGTTTTGAACATTGTGGTTTTTGTTGCCTTCTCTCACTCAGCCTCATTACCTAGGGTGTTGCATCTTGCTATTTTGCATATTAAGTGTTCTATTTTGTAGTGGTTTACAATCAGCTATTATTGCATATGGTGTACCTAATTATAAATAGGTATATTTTTATAGAATCTTGACTGGACACTCCTTTATTTTGGGCTGTTACACATTGCTGTTTGGGTTGCCACTGTTTCACATTCACAACCCACTACAGAGTATAGCTTTCCCTCGGCCCATGTTACCACAAAAGACAAAGGAGATGTATCCCATAACTGTCCCTGTTTTACTTTTATAATTGTGTTGGCTCATCGTTTGTAAAAATGTGAGGGCTGAGTATGTGATTTAGCCTAAACTCATCCTTGTACTCTTGCTTGTCAAAAGTCAATTTGTCACATTTCTACACACACACACACACAGGAACACACTGATTCGATCATGCACATTAGTTCTGAAAGGGGCAAAAATAAATTAACAATGCAAAATGAGATGCCACTGTATTTTCATAGTAGGATCAAAGGGACAATATAAAGCACAGATTGAAAAATATGCACAACAAAATCATCCCCAAACATACACACATCCATGTTTATTCATATAATAGTTATATTAGGATCAGAGGGACACAACATAATAAAAAAATACAAAAGGTAATCGAGCACACCAAACATGCAGTAGGGCCACAGTGCATGTGCAGGAGGGTGAGTGGTGCAACATAAAATGACAAATATTCAACAAAATGAAAAAAACATGTTCAGCCAGTACACAAACTCCTCAGGCACAGTAGGGTGAGATGAACAAAACAAAATACAAATATGCAGTGAAATAAAATATATTCCACACAACAAAAATGATGGTCTGCACACAATCAAGGCAACAAGGTCAAGGAATTAAATGACAAAATAAAAAATATAATACACAAACAACCATTATGCATATGGCCCTATGCAGTCATGCATATTATGACAAACTCACTCAAAAACGTACTGTGTTAATTAAGGTCAGAGGAACATAATGAAAGAGAAACATAATGCACAAAAAAACAAAAAACAAAAATGGCTACAAACTGTCCACAATATTGGTGCAAAATACCATGTTAGCATGATATGATATGATGAGTCATTTGTAACACGCCTGTACACAGGTGTTTCTAGGCATGACAAGTCAAGGTAGGGTGACATAGGTAGGGAGACATACGCGCATCATCTACCCCTGTTTTTGTCTCACAAGGTAAGCTACTTTCCTGATCACTTTTGCACACGAACCGATGATCATCACTGTGCCTCCATGCAACTGCCAAGTCTCCAACAATCGAAGAACCCATTGCTGCAACCAAAATCTAATGTAAAGCAATGCCTGTGGCGCCTTTCCCTACTGACCATTTGCACTGTTGGCATTGTCCTATGCCACACCAGCAGCATCCCACTGCACCCCACTGCACCCTGCAGAGCACGCGACTAAGGACCATGCGCAACTGCCTGTATCATTTGCCTGTCCCCCAAAACCTCTACCTTACCTCGTGGTCCATTTGACCATAATCTCCTTTTCAACAATTAGCCTGCTACCCACCTCCTATGTCTTGCGCAAACTACTCCCAAAGTGGAGACAGCACCCCCAGACCTCGCTACTTAGACTGCATGCATTTTTTATCTCATTATGTGCCTGTGATTGTGTCTACCTGATTATGTACGCCCCAGTTTGATTGCTACTATATGCTAACGTTCACCAGCATACCTCCATCCTCATTATCCAGTCGCTAATAACTATATGATTTTGCCTGTTGCACACTTTCATACTCTGCAATGACTTGTGCAGACTGCATCCCCATGCCCTGAAAGTATAACTGTATGTACATGAAGACGTTACATGTCTGATTGAAACTGCATGTCATCGCTCGCACCACTACACCTCCCCCTCCAATCACTTACTGCCTCTTAACACAGTAGAGCTCTAGTCCCTAGAGAGTATCAGCCCCAACATTACGTGCCCCTACCATTCCTAAGTACTACTGCCCAGCCACTAGATCACTGATTATGTCTTAAACATTTGCCAATCAATAACATTAAGACACTGACCAACTAGAAAGCTCCCACACTGCCTAGTTTTACAACTCACCTTACCCCGCCCGCCCATCCAACGATCACCAACACCACCACTAGCCATGCCTATGCCAGCCTCATCCTGGTCCTACTTATCATTGCTACTCAGTACCATGAATATGCCTACTATGGCCACCAACGATACTAAGGCCAATATGTTAGCCTACGACCCGTGCACACGGCCCAAGACTCACGTCACTCCCCTGACCATGTCTCAGAGCCTACCCCATTCTGACAGCATACCATCCTCCACATTTCAACACCGTATCACCAAGTTCTATCCCCCACTCTGCTCTCCACACAACCAACAAGCCTTATGCCTTTACAGCGTCCCAATGAATTAAACAATACGCCATGAAACCTACTCCCAACCAGCCATGCTCACTGGAAAACAGGAACCAAATATTAGGCTCTAGATTCACTACAAGCCACCCCTCACCCAAAATTAAACGCACCTCCAAAGCAGCTGTTACTACCAATAGCACTACTCACAACATTAGTTCACCCACAAAAAATACGCCAGTGCCAGAAAATAAGCAAAAGAATGCTCCCACTCAACTCAAGTGTGCCCTTATCAAAGCAAGATCACTATCTGCACACACACACTGGAAATCGCTGACTTCATAACTTTCCATGATCTTGAAATCATAGCAATCGCAGAGACCTGGCTCCACACTGCAGCATGACCGACTCTCTCACTGGCTACTAGAGATAACTATTCCATCAACCGCCACAACAGAAAATGTAACATAACCAAAGGCAGTGGTTTTGCCTTTATCGCTAAAACCACCATAGGATCCCAGCATCCAAAACGATCACTATCCATCTCATTTATAGACCCCCAGCTCCGCCAACTTCCTTTGAAGAAGACATCACAACACTTCTCACCACCAACACAAAGACAAGCTCCCAAATTATCCAACTGGGTGATCTGAACCTAGACTTCAAAGACCCCAAAGACATAAATGCAATAGCCCGTACCAATAAACTATTTGAATTAGGATTTCAACACCGAATCACTGAACCCACCCACAACAAAGGTAGGACTCTAGACGGACTGGCTGACCTCAATTGCAATATAACCATCCTAGACAATTCACCATGAGCATGGTCAGACCACCACCTTATCTCTTTCAAGAAGAAATATCCAAAATAAACATAATTACCTCTCACCACCCACTTACACAAGGAATAATCATGACATCACTGTTGAGAAACTACTACCACTGCTACAACCGATCCTCAACCCCACTAACTCACACCTGGACCCCACTGTCCTAGTCAACCTCTACAACCACACCCTACTTAAAGTCATCAATACAATAGCGCTGATTAAACTACGAAAAACCAAACCCTGATCACATCTTAATTCATGGTTCACCCCATACCTTAGATCATTGCGCAATGCAGAAGCTCTCTGGAAGAGCTTGCCTATAGCCGCCAACAAAGATAAATACTGTATTGCTGCTCTCAACTACAAAGAGGCCATATTCGTGACCAAGAAAAACACCTACAACAAACGAATAAGCCTAGTCAAATCAAGCTCCAAAGAGCTCTTCAACATCTTGAAAGAGCTAGAAACCCCAGTGCCTCCCTTGGATACCTGCACCAAAGATACCTCTTGGTGTACTAGTACTCAAAAAGCTCTATTGGGCAAAATATACATGCTACAAAACAAAATAGACACTAAAAAACTCAACCTCTCATCTAACATAACGCAAAATGCCCATCCAGCCACCAACCCTAACACCATCAATCCCTTTAACTTCTCACCTCTGTCCACCAAAGAAGGTGAAAAAAACATAATTCTGAAACTCAAACCCTCAAAATGCCAGGGAGATATCTGCCCCATGCCCATCATTAAAGAAGCAGCCAAGGAACTAGCTCCATTCATCACCTCTCTAATTAACGCCTCCTTCAAAACCAGCACCATCCCTAACAACCTAAATCGCAATCACTCTGTGACCGCATCGCAATCACTCTGTGACTCACTCTCCCTCCACTTCTACTCCACTGCTATAGAAAGGACAAATACTCTAACCTCCAAACTAGCACTCTTACAGCCACCAGACAATCCTCAGCCCTTACCACCCAACCCATCAGCTACAACCTCCACGCTAAAACGTTCGACTCCTTCAGTCCACTAACAACAGAACAGTTTCTCAAACTCCTATCTGCCCGCAAACCATCCGGATCACCATTGGACCCATGCCCTGCCACTACCCTTAAAGAAATCTTTGCCTCCACCTGTGCAGGAGAACACGCAAGATCTATCATAAATGCTTCCCTCTCTTCCGGTACCTTTCCGGACGCATTCAAATTGGCGCACGTCAAACCCCTGATTAAAAAACCCTCGCTCGACCCGCTTGACCCCAAAAACTACCGCCCCATATCAAACACCAGGTTCCTCGCCAAACTCATTGACCGAACCGCCTACTCTCAACTTAACGCCTTTGTTGAAGCCAACAAACTCCTAGACCCCGCCCAATCAGGCTTCAGAACTTGTCACGGAACTGAAACCGCCCTAACCTCTATCTGGGACGACCTTAAAATGACTGCTGACTCCGCGGGATGCGCCGCACTAATCCTTCTCGACCTATCAGCCGCCTTTGACACGATCAATCACTCAATACTCCTTGATCGCCTCCACTCCCTAGGAATACGTGGAACCGCCCTCAAATGGATAGCCTCATTCCTCAAGGACAGGCACCAAATAACGACACTCTCCAACTTTACCTCCCAAGCCCGACCAGTTGACACAGGAGTCCCACAAGGAGCGTGTCTATCTGCCCTCCTCTTCAATCTCTACCTGATCACCCTCCCACCGATAATCCGTGCACACAACATCCTATGTTACAATTACGCCGATGACACACAACTAATTCTAAAATTCTTGAACACGAATCCTAACTCACAACCTGACCTGGCATCCTGCCTCCTTAACATTGAACGCTGGATGACCCAAAACCACCTCCTGTTAAACCCCTCCAAAACTGAAATCATGGTATGCGGCAACCCAGATCTTCTCCCGCACCCTCTACCCTGGCCACCCGCCATGGGCAACTCACCGATACCCTCCAACACTGTGAAAAATCTTGGATGCACCCTACACTCTCACCTAACACTCTCGCGCCAAGTCAACAATGTCTCAAAGTCCTGCCACTACCACCTCAAAAACCTTAGGCGCATCTTTCCATATCTATCATTTCCTAACAGAGTCTCTGCGGTACAATCAATCGTCATCTCACGGCTGGACTACGGCAACCCCCTATACCTCGGAATCCATGCCTACCAAATGAACAAACTTCAAAGAGCACAAAACGCAGCGGCCAAAGTGCTACTTGCGCTTGGTCCAAGAGATCACGTATCCCCAGCCCTCAAGACACTCCACTGGCTACCAGTAGCCCGTAGGGTAGCTTTCAAAACCTTATGCCTCACCCATCGAGCAGTACATAAAACTGGACCACAATATCTTCAAGAAAAACTAATAGCTTATCACCCCATTCGCACCCTCAGATCAAGCACAGCCGGCCTCCTAGTAATTCCTAAGACAAACTCAGTCAGGATAGGCGGAGCATCATTCTCAGCCCTAGCCCCAACCCTGTGGAACTCTCTCCCACCCCACATCAGGCTAACTGAGGAGCTAACAGCTTTCCGCAAACTACTGAAAACCTGGCTCTTTCCCTAAAACCAACCGGTTCCGTTCTAGCATCATCAAAATAACACCGACCCAGCGAAGCACCCAAAGCAAAACCAAATGAAAAAAAAAAAAAGAAAAAAAATGAAAAAAAAGGAAAAAAATGGAAAAAAAAAAAAAAAAAAAAAAAATACAGATTGTATCAAATATTCAGACAAGAAATTAAAGCGAGTAATGTAGATGTAAACAGTGAAGTCAATAACACGAATTGACCACTGATAAAAGAAAAATAGAGCATGGACAGGCTTGGAAAGACGATGAGTGTAATGAACGGATGATTGAAAAGGGCGAATAAAAAATTATGATTCTTGACAAGTATAAATGAATGTGGAGGATGAAAGCGGTTGACTGGTGCGTCTGGCAGACGGTGCACCGACGAGTGGAATGCGCGTGGAAGATGACCGCTGCTGACAGATGATTACGGTGAGCGGATGACTGAGGAATGGCGGATGACTGTGGAAGGCGGACGACTGTGGAAGGCGGATGACTGTGGAAGGCGGATAACGGTAGAGGGCGGATAACGGTAGATGTCGGATAACTGTGGAGGGCGGATGACTGTGGAGTGCGAATGATTGCGTAGTGCGGATGATTGCGGAGTGCGGATGATTGCGGAGTGCGGACGATTACGGAGTGCGGACGATTACGGAGTGCGGACGATTACGGAGTGCGGACGATTACGGAGTGCGGACGATTACGGAGTGCGATCGTTTACGAAGTGCGGATGATTACGGATGATTACGGAGTGTGGATGATTACGGAGGACGGATGACTGTGGAGGGCGGATGACTGTGGAGGGCGGATGACCATAGAGAGCGGATGACTGTGCGAGGCGGATGTCTGTGGAGGGCGTTTGTCTGTGGAGGGCGTTTGTCTGTGGAGGGCGCTTGTCTGTGGAGGGCGGATGAATGTGGAGGTCGGATAACTGTGGAGGGCGGACGACTGTGGAGGGCGGATACCTTGGAAGATGAATGTGGATGGCGGCTGACCATGGAAGGCGGACGACTATGGAAGGCGATGACTGCGGAGGGCGGATGACTGCGGAGGGCGGATGACTGCGGAGGGCGGATGACTGCGGAGGGCGGATGATGACTGCGGATACAAGCCCAATACCTTCCCTGATGAAATGAACTTAGAAGTGTTCCCAATAGACTCTGTGTGGAAAACTGTACTTAGAAGTTCGCCCAGTTCCCTCTCTGGGAAAATTGCATTCAGAAATTTGCACACTGAAAGAGCATATAACCCATCACACCACACCCCACGCTTATTCTCTCCTTACATCACCACTCAACTAGAACACAGAGATACTATGACACCATTCGGTATAACTGTCCTCATACGAACATCCACCGCTTACTCCACATCATTCTATGTAATCACTGCTGGTCCCACACCCCCAGCCAGGCGTTTTCCTCAGGCCTAACGCAGCCACCTCCGTTCCGGATAAATCCTGCCAGAACGAACACATTCTCCTGATCTCTCAACCACCACACCTACCGATAAGAAGCAGCTATTACACGTGTACCGCACAAGCTGCACACATATCCGGTGCTCACACGCACCTTTTGACTCTCCCTACTCTCTCCACTGATCTGAACTTCGGTTCCCAAGTGGCGTTCAACCTACCAGCGCCTTCAGACCATACCAATGGTATATAAGGCGCTATATAAGTGCAAAATAACAATAACAATAACAATAACAATAAAAGACGCTTGGGTCCTACCCCTACTGAAAAAAACAACACTAGATCCAAGTATCCCAACCAATTACAGACCAATCATGATGGTCCCATTTCTGTTGAAAATCATAGACAGAGCAGCTTACCTGCAGATCCAAGGACATTTTGAAGCTAATAAACTCCTTGGTCTCAGACAATCAGGTTTCAGACCCAGACATGGTACTGCCCTGATCGACCTCAAGACACAAATTGAAGAACTCAAGGACAAAGGCAAACTCGCTGCACTCCTACTGCTAGATCTATCTGCTGCATTCGATTTGGTAGACCACCAAGTCCTTTGCAACCACCTTACTTTGGCTGCACACTTTTCTGACAAAGCCAACAAATGGATCCAAACATTCCTAGACAACAGATCCATGAGGGTCTTTGCACCGGCAGCCCCAGCTGATCCTTCGCCTGCCAACTGCGGAGTCCCACAGGGAACCTGTGTGCCTCCAAACTTATATAACGTGTTTATTAAACCCTTGTTCGATGACCTTGACTATTTGGGTGTCACCTACACTAATTACGTCGATGACATCCAAATACTCTTCCCCATCACAGGAAATTACGCCACTGACTCTAAAGTAATAAATGACCTGTAGATTATCATACAAGCTTGGATGGTCAACCATGGACTCTGCCTTAATGATGATGAGACAGAGTTACTACTCCTGGGATCTCAAACTAAATTTGACAAATTGGACACCAAATTCAACTCCTTCAATATCGATGGCAACACCATCACGGTATCTAAGGATGTGAAAACCCTGGGTATTTACTTAGGCACCTCATTACCTCTAACTAAACTAACCAATGCAACAGCATCCTTCACGGCCTACACATGCAAACTTATCACAGCCTGCAGACCTTTCTTAACCACCTCGAACTGCATATCAGTAGCGAGAACACTAGTCCTATCAAAACTGGACTAATGCAATGCCCTTTACTTGGGCACCAACCAAAAGAACAGAAAAAAGCTGCAAATAATGCAAAATAACACCATCAGAGCAGCACTAAATATCCCCAGATATCACCACATTATCGCCACCAGACGCAACCTACATTGGCTCTCCATCAACCAAAGAACTGCCTTCAAAACACTGTCTATCTCCTACAAGTGCCTCGCAATTCAAGCACCCAGTTACCTCTCTAACAATTTTACACGACATACATTCAAACTCCCCACCAGATCTGCTCAGTCTCACTGCCTCACCCCCCCTAGATTCAAGCTACAGAAGGATGGAGGGAGCAGCTTTCCAGTCCTAACAGCTAAACTCTGGAACACCTTACCCCCAACTCTAAGAGCTGAACAATCCTACTATGCCTTCAGAAAGAGCGTAAAAATCTGGCTCATCGATCAGGAGACCTAGATACCCTGCTTGCCCGCCTACACTCTATGCCTGACTTCAGCCCTCATATGGTACGCCAAATCTGTATATAAATATGCCCTTACCTTTACAACTGTACATTTGCACACAAACTATATGTATGTATACAATCATGTATTTAGCTCTGTAGATATTATTTTTGTACATACTTGCCTCCACTTTGCATGTTCTGTGCATATTGTATTTCTATGTATTCTGTGTATACTGCCTAATTCTATTGTAATGCTGTAACCTATGACTAATGTAAGACATGTGCCCAGATGGCTTGGTTTGCGCTTTACAAATAAACAAAATACAAATACAAATACAAACAAATGATCTTAATAGGCCTTGTGTCATTCAGATCGTGAAAGTGTGGGGGGGTGCCGGGAGGAGGGAGAAAAAGAAGTGCAATCAGGGCAGCAATTGCCAGCTGAGGGAAGTGCAGGAAAAGGGGGGGCTATAGACTTACAGATATAGCGCCTAAGTGTTCAGAGGCCAGAGCCAGTGCAGGTGCTTGCAGGTCATAGAGGAAGCCTGGTGCCCGTTGAGTTCAGAGGCTGGCACAGCAGATAGGTGGTCAGCAAGGGAGAGCAGGAGAGAAAACAGAAGTGAAAAGCAAGGTCTTGAGATGTTCAGGAACCTGAAGTGGTCCTGCTTGAGTTTGAGACTGCCAGAGAGGCTATTCCAGAGGGAGACACCTGTAGAGGAGAGAGATCTAACTACAACTCACTACCTGGAGAAGCATCTGACCATCAGAGAATTAGAGGTAACTGAGAGAAGGGCACGAGAAGGAAGATGTTTAGGAAGAGAGAGTTGGATGTAACATGGGCCCTGGCCCCAGACAGCCTTGTGAACAATGCAGAAGGTCTTGAACTTGATCCTTGCAGCCAACAGGAGCCTTTGGAGAGATTTCAGGGCTGGACAGATACGATCTGAGGCAAAGGACAAGTCTTGCAGTGCCGTTCTGGATTAGTTGCAGAGTGCGGAGAGTAGAGGAAGGCAGGTTGAAGTAGTCCAGCATAGAGAGAATCAGGGTTTTGGTACGTGGAGCTTCTGGGGGAAAGTGAGAAAAGGAAGAATACTTTTGAGGAGGTACAGCTTATAGTAGGACTTCTTTGAGAGATCCATGATGTGAGGGGAGAAGGAGAGAGTGGAGTCGAAGATGAACCCAAGGTTTTCTGCCTCACAGGAAGGCATAGGGAGAGGGCCCAAGTAGGGGGGCCAGAGTGAAAGAGGGAAAGCAGAAGCAGGGGTCCCGATGAGGAGGATCTCTGTCTTGTTGGCATTGAGACAGAGATCGTTGCACGTGCACCATTCCTGAATCACAGATAGACAGTCAGGAATGAACGAGAGAGGAGAGGAGGCAGCGGGGAGGCTGAAGGAGAGCTGAGTGTCATCAGCATAACACTGAAAGTAGGGGAGAAGGTAGAGATGAGGAGGGCCAGAGCCACGTAGAGGTTGAAAAGAAAGGGAGAGAGGTTGGATCCTTGGGGAACACCACATGTGGAGAGAGAGGTGGTGGAGAGAAAGGACCCAAGTTGTACCTGAGAGGGACAGTCCAGGAAAAAGGAAGTCAACCAGGCGAGGACCTGATCAGTGATGCCCATGTCCTCATGGAGACGATTAATCAGAATGACATGGCTGACCATGTCAAAATCCGAGGAAAGATCCAGGAGAATGATAACAGCAAGAAGGCTAGAATCAAGATAAGTAAGCAGGTCTTCACAGGTATTTAGGAGAGCAGTTTATGTGCCTTTGGCTGCTCTCAAGGTAGACTGATGGTCATGGAGACAACCAACAGATTCAGTGTGGAGAGTGATCTGGGATTTGGCCAGCTTTTCCAAGAGTTTGCCCAAGAAAGGAATGATAGAGATCAGGCGGTCATTTTCCAGACAGGAAGGATCGGCAGATGGTTTCTTCAGGAGTGGATGAACAAGTGAGGGCTTAGGGAGGATCTCACACACATGTGACTGAGATCTCACACACCATCGAAAATACAACCATTACCATGTGGAAAGGACACCTATCATGCATGATTAATACCAAAGACACACTCCTTTTTTCTCAGAAAGCGAAACTACTCAGAACAAATAAACAAACACATACAGCAGGAAAACAACACAACTTGTCATCACAATTATACTTTTGCTTTCATCCACAACTAGAACAATCCACCCAACTAACCAAATCAAATGCACACCCTTTAAACATGAAAACAGAAACAATCATTATTGGTCAATATTCGGACAACACACTCATAAAACACTTAACAAATCAAAACAATCCCTAAGTTTGAAAACATCACACAGAAAAGATCCATTCGTCTGGTGAAGTTGTGGCCAACTTTCAAAGATGTAACCAAATAACTAAATAAAAGAAGGTGGATCTTAAATAAATGATTACGATGTTGAAACATGTTGAATTGCTCAAACACTGCACAACGAAATTGTGAAATTATAGTAACTGCACAATAGTATTAACTTTACATACAATATTGTCCTGTGCATAACTGCATCTAACATAGACTGAATGGTTTTTAATGTATCATTCAGGGACAACAGCATTTACAAATCTTACAAGCTTGATGCACACATATGTTATCATGGTGGCTGGAAAAAAACAACACAAATTGAAAGATGATATTCGTTGCAGTAGGATAAAGCAAATACACATACACGGATCATTATAACTCATAGGAGAGGCCCACACACATTCTGGTTTGGTGTAGAAAGTATAAGAAAGGAAGGCCCTTCATCTGTTGACTTCCAGATAAAAGGTCTGGGTGAATATCATAAGAAGTACTTTTCATATTCCTCCAGGGTCAAGTGTTGGATTCAGATCCATCCGCAGGACCCCGCTGTGAAATCGAAATCTGCAAGAATATACGGGTAATTGCGTGAGCAGTCCACTGAGATTGTGGGATTTTCATGTGATTTGCATATTTATAACATCATAATTCAGAATGTGGCTACGTTCTTAGGTGAAGAGTACATTTGGATGCCTTCGATGGAACATGCAGCCTTATTGTTCATTTTGTGGGTAGTGTTGCTGCATGATGGAGAGGCAGCTCCTGTCCACAAGAGCTGGAGATTTTAGAGGGCGATGAGGCTGCAATTGTTTTCTTGCCAGGGAACAGGGTTGAATGTTTCATGCATGGGTTGTCTATTGTAAAGGTATATTTCTTTATTGATGAAGGGAAACCTTTTTCTAGTTTGTGATTCAAACCTGCTTTTTTAGGCTAGTTTGGTTTGTGACACCAGTTTCTTTAGAAGCTATATTTTAAACATTTTGCTAGGGCCAATTTCTTTCAAGGAAAACTTTCATTGTGTTTTATTTTTCTTCATTTGAAGAAAAAGTCAGGGGAGATGGAATATGTTGTGCTGTCCAGCATGTGAGTACTGCAATCTTGATGTAGGTGCAGAGGTGGACATGAAACTGTGGACCTCCTTCCACAAATGTGATTATGGAAAAGCACAGTTGTATATGGGCTGGCTTTAGTGATTATGGGAATTATATTGATGATGAGGGGCGGGTGAAGGAGGTGGGAAGGGAGGAAGTGAAGCATGCAGGGGAGGGAGTTGAAGAGGAGGAGTATGTAGGAGTGGCAGAGGAGGAATAGAGGAGAAGCATGCAGGAGTGGTGGAATAGGGCGAGGAGCAGGAAGGGTCCTAGAGGTGGAAAGAGAAGCGGAGCATGCAGGCCTGGTGGTGGTGGAAAGTGGGGAGGAGCATGCAGGTGAAAGGGTAGTGGAGGAGAGGACGACACAGCCAGACAGAAAGAGAAAGGACTGAGTCCAATGTGAATCCAATGCAGACGGAGGCATCTGTATGCAATTTCATGGAAGGAGATCTGCCAATACATTTAATTTCATTTGGGAAGTGGGCTGTTTATCTTCTATTGTTTTATCTCCTTCACTTCCTCCTTAAAATGATTCATCCAAAGATCAGAACTTATAGAAATGTAACCAAAAAAACATGTTAAACTTTGTTCAACATAATCTGGCTTTGCAGTAATGTTTTGGGTGTTGAAGAATAAAGATTCAAGTGACGGTGTGCTCCTTCAGGAATCAGGAAGTATTTTGCTTTTGATTACAATAAGTCCCTCAGCAAGACTTTTTATATTTTCTCTATAGAAAATAAACATTTTTATGTCAAGAAAAAACAACTATCTGCACTAACAGTAATCTTTCCAATCACAGCAAATACTCCTAAGTAATGCATCTGATTACTGCTGTATGAGTGACATGCAGACCGTTGCAGAATTCCAAGGTTAGTTGAATTAGCTGCCGCCTACCCACTAGGGGCATGTCCAAGTCCTTTTATCCTGAACCAGGATACTTTACTTCCACCGAGTCCTGGTCCATCAAGCCCAACACCGCTGGCTGGGATGATAAAAAGGCTGTTACAAGGACCTGGAAGGCGAATGGGACAAGACGTCCCTGTCGAAAGTGTAAACATGTATGTCCAACGTCCTAAACATAAAAAGAAATACAGGCTGCATGAATATAATTGAAGTGAGCATTGCTGCCATTTTTTGGGGGCCTAAGCTTTGTGACTATTAAAAATGAGTCTAGGCCTTGTGAACAATGCAGATGTGAATGTTCCTCCTATTTATTGAATTGGATTTCATCTCTGCAGCTTCCTAGAGAACTGTTCAGGTTGCCAGGTACACGGCAGGATGGCTGGCAGCTCAAATATTAATCATTGTCCAAGAAATAGGCCTTGATTATATTTTCCCAAAGAAACCCTTTCCCAGAAACTAAGAATTGTAAGAAATAATGGTTTGTGTCCTTGATATGTGCAGATGGGTACGTAATAGTTGCAAGGACATGTTTTTATGTGGAGGAGCAATAAAGCGTGGGTTACCAAAATATCTGGGTGCAAGGAAGGGAGTGTTTTACAGTATCTAGTTTGTTGTTGTAAGGGAAAGATTTCCACTGACTGTTTGCATTAGGTCATCTGCGATCGATGGGATGAACATAGAGTGTAACACATTGATGAAGCAGCCAATCAGGGTAGGCCAATTTCTGTTTTAATTAGTCTGTATAGGTAGGAGCTAAAAAGAGGGTTACAATGTACTTAGACCTAATGTTTAGAATGTATTGTAATATATTCTAATGCTGTGTTTTTCGCCTTCTAATGCTGTAGCCCAATTTGGACGGGTTGAGTTTTCAGTCTTTGCGGTGTCATGAGACTGGCTGACCTCCTGGATGTTATTGCATTTGCATTAAAACTGTGTTTTCTTGCAATTCATGTGCCTCTTTATTGGTTCCTGAAAATCACTATGGGTTTACAAAAGCTGGAATACTCCTGATACACTGGTTGTGGGAACTGTATATCAGCTTCACTCTTCTATCCTCACCGATTCCACACCTGCGGATGTTGATCTCAGGGTAAGTGGTCTAGTGTCAGTGTCACTGCCTACGAGAGATTGCTTCATGATGGTGGGAAACAAGAACAGCCATTCAAGTGTTGTTGAGGTGATATTGTTGCGTCTGTGACCTCCAGCAACAGTGTAATATGTCTTGCTGAGATTTGGCAATAATGTTTTGCAAGATGTTCCATCATTAGAAGGTACCAAGGCCAAGATGAGGGCGAGTTTATCAGGAAACTCCTCTAACCAAGTCACAAGAGAGAGCAGTACACAATGTGTACATGTCTCCCCATCTCTTGGGGGAGTGCAGCAAAAATGAGATGTAGGCCCCCTTTGCAGTGTGGCAAAAAGTGGGTGTCTCCTGCAGGAGTGTGTTCGAATTTTGGATGCCCCCTTTTTTACTAAGGTAGTGTGCCAAATATGTGTGCTTACTGCTTAACCCCTTCTTTGTAGGAGTGCATTTGAAATTGTTAGATAATAATCCACACATGTCATGGCACTCACACCATTGTGGGGCAGAGTTTTGTACAGATGCATAGTTGCCATTGTCTAGCATGGAACTTGCTCACTGACATTTGTGCATTAGAAATTGTGTGCATGTCACCTTCCCTGCTGAAGAGTGACAGGACTTAAGTGTTTACACTCCATTAATTTTAGGGATGTGGCAACGATTGCGTGTGTGACCCCTTCCATGCAAGTGCATTAGACATTGTGTATACACCCTGTGCCCCATGGAAATGCTGCATAAATTACAAAAAAAAATAGGAGTGTGGGTGGGTGATTTAGTCACTTCACTTGCTATAATGGTATGTCAGAGTAGGAACATTTTGCACTGCCCTCTGTTCTGCATTCTGATCATAGATATACAACATAGGACATATGCAGCATGTAGCAGAGGTTTCACGTCACACTTTCATTCAACTGTGAACAGCATCTGATGTTGTGGAGACAGCTGTGCTTGTAGCATTGGGATATGGTGCCCATTCATGTTTAGGAATGTTAGTTGTTCGACATGAGGCAGAGAAAGACTTCTTCATTTGTAAAAGACAATTGCTCCCATTGAACAGAAAACACATTCCAGTTTCCCACTAGTGGGGGACACTTTTGGATGTCATTGTCAATACAGGCAAGTGCTGCTAAGCACAAAAACAGCGTGGAGAAATAATGTGATGAGTCATTATCCTGTACAAGATGACATGTGCCACTCAACTATGCATCAAATGTCTGTGCAGCAGTGGACATGCTACAGATAGAAGTTATCAACCCTGGCCCAAACATTTTAAAGAATTCAGGATCAAGGATTGAGATCCACAGGGGCGAGAGAAAGAGAGAGAGAGACAGAGACAGAGAGGGAGAGAGAGAGAGAGAGAGAGAGAGGAGAAAGAGAGAGAGAGAGCGAGAACACAACCTACATGTTCATCTGTTAGCACATGTGCTTGCAAATGCCTTTTGAGTCAAATCTTGCACATTTCCACTATGCCTTCTCAATGTGTTGCCCTAATCACCACAGTCTACAGAGGGTATCAAAGAAGATGCTAAACGATAATCGATGTTTACTTTCATGATTCATATGAATAGACCATCCAGAATGATTGACAGAAAATGTTTCACCAGCTAAGTATTGTTCGCCTCGTCTGTGCTTTAGTCTTCCATTGCTTTATGGGACAGTCTCTTTTCATATGAACAGAAGTACCTCACTATGTCACTGCACTATGGATTATCCAATGTGTGGCTTCTTAAAAGCCCTGCAACACTGTGTGAAGGTTGAGCATGACCTGCCGCTTAGTTGGTGTGAATAATACTCCATTCAGGGCTCATTTATAAATGTACCTGTTATCACTTACGGCTTTGATTTGCTCACACAGGTGGTCTAGCATATGCAAGATTTAATTCCAGTGAGTCAGCATAGAGATTTTCAGACAGTGGTGTGGACGTTTGCGTTGCAATTGTAACACCTACAAAACATTTCTGGTATGGTATAGCCAGCATTTCATGTAAAGAGGGGCAATCACTGGCAAAACAAGTCAGCACAGGATGAGGAACATGTGCAAAGCATGGGACATGACTTTTATTCCATACCCTCAGGGCACAAAGGACATTGGTGCCATTGTTCATTACCACAGATCCATGAATAGCTCCTGGGGATTTAGCTACTCTGACACCGCCTGATTCCCTTTATCCAAGAGGTCTGCACATCTGTGGCTTGTTGAATCAAAGGCTTGCATGCACAAAGTTACTTGTTGGTGGACAACATGCTGCTGCTCTGAAGACCCCTCTTACTCTTCGTCAGAGCTGCAATTGGAGGTAAATATGACCCAATATGCTATTACTGCAATGTAGTCAGTGCTGTGTCATCTATTTGATATATCGATTGTGAATTGGACTTTCTCACCCTTTAACCTGTCCAATGAATTTATCTCTGCAAGAACTATGGCATCGTACAGCTCCTGTGTAGTCTTAATGCTAAGCAATAGCAGCTGATTTTGTCAGCAGGCATAAGGAATTGCATTCTTGTCGCTGACATTGGGCTGCCACATACCCATTGGTCCCATAACACTAACATAGTTTTGCTTGCTTTTGGGAATGTTTTGTTGTAGGGTTATCACAATTCCACCTTCTGGGGTCACAGTATTATGCAGTGCCACCATGCTACTCAATGTTCACTAATTCCTTGAGGATGTTGCTGTGTAATATGCCGGTCAGATAGAACACCAAGTAGAGTGCTTGCTTTCACATCTGTGCAGAGCCTGCTGGTGCAGGTTTGAATTTTGGCTGTGCCAAACTCAGCCTTTCATCCTTCGGAGGTTGATAAATAAGCACCACACACCGTGGGTAATTATAAGCAGCACTCAGATGCCTGTGGGTTCGCAGCACTATGTAAATGCTAAATTATTATTATTATTATTATTATTATTATTATTATTATTATTATTATTATTATTATTATTATTATTATGTTGGTCCCATTCCTATGCAAATTAACACTTCATATGGCCAAGCAATAATGAGGTAGCCAGATTGGTCCCAGGACTGCACAATGGTTGCTTTTCGTATCTCCAGAGTGAGATCTAGAAAATGTACCGACTCAGTGCTGTGGGCCTCTGAGAACTTGAGAAAGGGGTTCTGCCCCTTTCGGTACATTTTCTAGATCTCACTCTGGAGATATGAAATGCAACCATCACCAGTACAGTTTTCAACAAACCTACAGATAGAAACTCACTACTCACTTATGAGAGCTTCCATCCCACAAGCCTGAGAAGGAATCTACCGTTTGGACAATTCCTCAGATATCGGAGAAACTGTACCACACTACAAGACTACAATCTGCAATCAGCAGGCCTTGCAACCAAACTCTTCAATAGGGGTTATCCAGAACGTATAATCAAACAGGCACGCAAATGAGCCAATAACATCCCACGTGAAGTCACCATGGAACATCATGCCAAGCCGAATGAAGCCCAAAATACCATAACAGCAGTAATGAGCTTCTCTCCACTAATTAACAAGATCAAGAAAGAAATCTTGAAGCTATGGCCAATCCTGAATTTCGGCTCACACAGTATAGAAACTCAGAGGTTTGCATTGAAAAGAAGGAAGAACCTACATGACTCCCTTGTACATTCAAACAAAGAGAAAGAACCCAAACCCAACACTCTGTGGGGACAGAACCCAGCAACAGGCCACACTCCTTGTGGCACATGGAACGCCTGCTCCAGTACCAAGAGAACCACCTCCATCGACATAGGGTGGCACTTCCCGTGGATTCAGAAAACCCTTACGAACTGTAATAGTAGCAACGTGATCTAAATCATTACATGCCCCTGTAATAAACGCTACATAGGCATGACAACACGTCCAATCAAAACACGCCTTGCAGAACATAGATCATGCATTCGCATGAAGAAGATCACGGCGCCTATGGTGGAACACTTCTCAGCCCAAAAACACACCCCGGCAGATTTTACATGGACAATAATTGAAAAAATGGCTATCCCCACCAGAGGGGGGAATATACAGAACCTGCTGTTTAGACGTGAACAACTATGGATTTTCCATCTTAAGACAGACAAGTCCGGGCTGTGGGATGTTTTTACCCATGCATCTAAGCCCTACCATAAAGCTGTGCAGTACTGGCATGGAAAACATCATGATGGCCAGAACTCCCCAGAGAGTGCACAGGGAAAACGTGAAGAATAGGCTGCCACCCATTTTTGCCTATGTTGTGAGTACAGGAGGGCACTGCCTAAAACCTCCATTGGGCTACACACACAGCAGCCTGAAACCATTGGGAATGACAATGCTGATTGCCAAAAAGCAACTCAGAACTGTGGGGAATTCATTTTCTTAATCCCAAAAATTGTTGTATTACCAGTACTCACCACTATCAGAAAGCCAGTGTTTTAAAACCACCAGACTTTTGTGTAAAACTGAACAAATGAAACAAAACCAGACCAAGGAAAGACTTGCTAAGAGGTGGATACAATGTAAAACTATATTCTGAAATGACTTGAAGGAAGTAACTATTTAATGTATAGGTAAAAATTGTCAGTTTGATTTGAATGTAGAAAACTGGGAACAAAAAGTGACATTTAGCTGAAACCTGGCTTAATGAAACTGAATTCTGCCTGACAACTACCCCCGACAGGAGTTGAAACTGGATCAACAGCCACTCTTCCCAGGCCTAGCTGCATCCTGCTGCCCCTTGCCAAAAGGAGTTGACACCTCTCTGATTAGATTAGGGGTGGAGCACCTGGGAACTGGAAGGGACCGAACAATGCAACTTCCTTGACTCAGGCAAATGTTATATTGGGGGCGTCGTAAAATAGCTTCCTCTTGGGAGAAACTGGGGGGGCAGCTGTGCCTCTGTGAACAAGCTGGCTTGGGGGAAGTGGATAAACCAGTTATTCCACCATGTGATGTGGGAAGCCACACCCCTTTTTGACCAGGGCATAATTTAAAAAAAGATGGATAATTCATAGTACGGACTTGTCAGAATTATATAAGTAATACCATTATTCTTGTGATTTTTCGGTGCACATTTTAAGAGGCGTTAGGACCCTGTGGTGTATTCTGGGGGGTTGCTAGCGGAAAATAGGGTCTTACTCCAAATGTCTGCATGTTAAAAATCTGACACTTCATCAATTAATGTCCATACTCCTTGCGCACATGTGTGTAATTTTGGGTAAATGTCCGATATTGCAAAACCAGCTAAAAAGCGCAAAATGTTGTCATTTTTGAATGCAAGCCCCCAGGAAGATAAGAGGTGGACAAGCATGGACCATAAGGAATATATAATGTGTACATGTAATTTCAACAAATCGTGTATCTGGGAAAGATGTATTTGAATCAAATATAGATTTGTGGGCAAACTGACCAGGGGAGGATCCTCTGACCCATAAACAGACCTCATCATGATGACAATCCATTTCCTTCCCCCAATCATGGGAGAGGGGAGAATTGGGCCAATGAAAAGTAGAGAGGGGCAGGCTTAGCTAGGCCCAGGCACACACCCATTTTCAAAACACATAAAAAGAGACTGCTGGGACAGGTAGAGACATTCAATTCCGTTTGCTGCGGAGCATGCTGACCGACGACTTCACATCCAGAGATCCAGACTTCAAATCCATCAATCTCCAGAACCTGTAGCAGAAATTAACTCCAGAATTTGTAGCAGAGAGGCCTGAATCCACCAGCTGAATCCTCTTCAGCAGGCCTCAAAACTAAGCAAACTATTCAACAGTTCGGCGAGCTGTTTGAATTTTTGCCGAGAATTTTTGCAAGAACCTGTAGCAGTACCCAGAAAGCAGTGTTACATCCAGAATCCAGAGAGGCTAGACCAGCAGAGCAGAGCTGACCCAGATCGCTGTGAGCAGAACCGGTGCCTGATGGACCCGCCGAGCAGACAGAACCGCAGCCGGACGTGTTGACCAGATCCGTGACGAGGCCTAGTTCAAATTTATATTGTGAGTACCTAGCAGAACTGTGCAGAACCAATCTCTTAGTTAAAATAATCTAATCCAAACTATTTTAACCTAAGTAGAACTGCCTCCTAGAAATCGTGTCATCTGTCATTTTTAAAGCTGCACAACTGTCACCTGTCAATTCTGCAGCTGCAAGCTGTCACCTGTCATTTTGAGTTTACTTTAAATCCGAAAAACTACCTTTATTTAATCGTCCGTATCTCTGGAACCGTTTGGGCTAGGAACGAAATGTAACTTTCATCTGAATCTAGGCTTTCCAACGAACCTAGAACCGACTTCCTACTCCCTATACTTTTCCTGTAATTGCGAGACACGCACTCGCGAAATTTACCGCGATTTGCGATTTGGCCCGATTTCTTCATCTGTAGAAATCAGCAGCTTTTTGCTTCTCTTTGCTAAAATTCGTTTTCAATCTGCTAATCATTCATAGACTTTTGTTAAAGTGAGCCTGAACTAATATAAAGTAGCCATCATCTATCCTGAACCTCTAGAGGGAATTAAAAGCAATTTTAGCACCTTTTCACTTCCTTGCAAACCACATTAAAGGAATTCGCCTGTGTTTAAAACTCATCCCGGTTTTCTCTAAGCTTGCTGGGAGGACTGGAACTGTGTATTGCATTATAAAGTGTGATTTGTTGGGATTGTTGAAGACTGTGTGCTCCCCTTCCATTTCTTGCATTGCATAGGGGGAGTGAATTGCCAAAAGAAAAAGTGATCATATTACCTTTTGCTAAAATCATAAAAAGTTATTTCTGTACTGCATTTTATTCCACCTTGCGTTTCCTTGAACCATATAAAGCATTCTTTCCCACCTTATTCTTCTGTTCCTATTCATAAGTTACCTCTTGCGGACTACTGCTCATATTCTGAAGTGTGATATCAGTTATCAATTGATTTATAAAGTGTGATAGATATATATTGTTGAATTGTCCAAATAAACCTTTTAATTTGCAAAACAAACCTACTTCTTGGCTCAGTGGGGTCAGGGGGATTCTAAGAGGGGGGTGTTATACAAGGGTTGTCATCCAGAGTACTGAACTGGATATAAAAATACATCAATAAGGGTTTTCCTCAGCATCCCAGACTAGGCATTGACTTAGCTGTAGTGTTGATTGACTATCGCTTACAAAAGTGGGGGCTCGGAGCCGGGATATTCTGGGTTAGATTTACCACTTGTGCAGATTAATACAGTGTGCCAACTGAACAGATACACATATCCGGTTAGATCACCACGCTGTTTTACACTGTGAAAGCATCCCTTAAAGGAACGCTCTAAGGAAACGGTCTGTTTTGCAAAATAAAATACAAACTTCTGTAAGTCAGGAAGGAACTCAAATTCCAGAATGACGACCTTGGTAGATATGAAAATAGCCAGAGAGCACTTCTTACATAAGCTATTTGTGAGAGGTGAGTGGACTCATCAGGACCAAACGGTCTAGTTGCAGGCAATCGTGCAACAGGTCACTGAAACAGGGTCAGATACATGGGGAGATCAGGGTCCCCTACATGTGGCCCTGAGTGAACTATATATGGCCCCTAAAGCCAAAGATGAACATAATAAGATTGCCAGGATAGCGGCATATTTGTATCTATATATGGGAGCCATACAGGATAAATGTGCTGAAGGCCAAGATCTGGCAAATAGGCAACAGATGGCCTTAGAGAAGGCCCAATCTGATCTGGACTCTTCTGAGCAGAGGCTGCTCAGGAGCCAGGAGTCAGAAAAGGACAGCAGACAGTACATCACCAAAATAAAGGAGGATATGGATGTGCTGCAACAGGAAAAGGCGGACCAGGATACCAGATTTCTGGCATTGCAGAAGGAGTACCAAGAAGGTTTGGACTCCCTACTGCAGAGGCAGAAAAAGCTGGAGCAACAATTAGATTTCAATAGGGCATGTGCCGAGCAGGTAGTCACCCTGCAAAGCCACCTAGATAGGGAGAAGGCAGAGAGTAATAAACTGATTTTGAAAGACCTGGATACCCAGGCAGAGTTTGACCAGGAGCGCCAGAAAGCTGGTGCCTTCCAAAGGCAAAGGGACGACCTGGCAGCACAGATGCAGGATCTTAGTCAGGAAAGGGATACCTTAGGCTAGGAAGTCTGCCACTTAAAAAGGAAAATGGAAGAAAATCACCTGGCACTCCAGGGACTGGGTGACCTCCAAAAAGAACACCAGAACTTGTTAGAGCACACCAGGAGGGTGGAGGATGCTCTGGCAAGAAAGGAGCAGGCCAATAGGGACACAGCTCAGGAGGTACCCCTCCTGCAGCAGAGACTGGCCCAGTACTCCAGGACCAATCAGGAGGCACAGAGAGAAAATGAGGCTCTCTGTCAGCACAATGATAGGCTCCAGCAACAGGTAGCGATGCAGGAGAGACTGATAGAGTGTAGTAAGGCCTTAACTGAGGAACTGAAAGCGCAGGCTCTTGCAATGCAACAGGGAGCAGGGGCTGATAGAGACGAGGTGCGCTGGGAAAGGGAAACGCCGGAGCATAACCTCAGGAGCCCTGGTACCAGAGGCCTTCATCTCTCCCAGTCCCTGGACTCTGCCACCCCCATGTCCCCTGGCACACATGAGTCCAGGGCCACGGAGATGGCAGATTACTATCCAGCTAGAAGTATGGGGCTCATAGGCCAGTACCTCCCAGGAATGGATGGGCGGGCATCCGGGTATGGGCACCCAAGCACAGTGCAATTTAGTGGGGAACCCCAGGAGAGTAGGCCCATTAAGGGCATCCTGAAAACCTCTGCCCAGTTAGGTCAGTGGGGGGGGTACCCATCAAATCCTGGCAGCAAGGAGGGGTCTGAAGACTCCTCTGAGCATTACAGGACACAGGAGACCAGGTCCCCACATTCTGCCAGCCATTCCCAGGCTCGCAGAATCTCGGAAAACCTGGAAGATCAGACGGGCACCTCTGGGAGCAGCGCTTCTGAGTCGGAGGATGAATGGACCAGGGTTACCCGAACCAAAAAGGCCAATAAGGCAAAAAGGGCCTTGCTTAAGGACCCATTGAAACAAATAAAGGCAATAAGGAGTGTCATCACGCCTTATCATAAGAACGCCAAGTATTCTGTTTGGGAACACTTGGAGCTCTATGAGCAAATGATGGAGACTTTCCATTTGAAGGACAGCCAAAGCTGTATTCAATATGTAAAGTGGACCTTCTCACCAGAATACTCCAGTTTCTTTGCGGGGCTGGAGGATCAAAACCATTCAAGGTGGTCCACATACAGGGCGGCCATCTTGAAACATTTTTCTGTGCACAGAAATGCTCAAGAGGCTCGCAAGGCAGCCTACAGTTTGCAATGTGGGGAGGATCAGGCCCCACAAGAGTTTGTGCAAGAATTAAAGCGTGCTTTTGCGCAGACCACCAGAAGGGTGCGCACGGATAGCAGAGAATTTATCAATACGTTTTTCCATGCCTTACCCAAATACATAATGACCCAGCTCGTGAGAGATTTTCATGAGAAAAGATCTTTAGACTGGGTCATTGAACAGGCTACCCGGATCTATGAGGTGTAGAAGCCCATCGAAAATAAAAATAATGCGCCGAAAAACCCCAAAACCAACAGCACCCCTGCTGCTGCCATTTAAGATGGGGGGGGCCTAAAAACCTGCCTGCACCAAATAATTCACAGCCCAGAAGGCCCTC
Source organism: Ambystoma mexicanum (assembly GCF_040938575.1). Taxonomy (NCBI): domain Eukaryota; kingdom Metazoa; phylum Chordata; class Amphibia; order Caudata; family Ambystomatidae; genus Ambystoma; species Ambystoma mexicanum. The sequence goes on from NC_090927.1 coordinate 483,777,982, forward strand.
AGGCCAGTCACAGACAGGGAGTCGAGGAGGTAGTCCCACAAATGAGGTCCCCCGCCCCCCTGACTATATAAGTCCCTGCTACAAGGGAAACCAACCAATCCTGGGTTATGTGTGAACTCCTCCAGCCCAAGGGGGGGATCCAGCCAAGCACCTGACCCGGGGAACTTCCTTCCTAACTTCCCCCAGGAGGGCAGAAATTCACCAAATCCTGGGCAGAACTTTTTCCCCAGGTATCCACCCAATTTCCAGCCCCAAAATCATCCATCCTTCTTTCCCCAATTCCCTGAGCCCAGACAACCTAATCCGGGAGAGGGGAGGCCAAGGGTGGAGGGGTACCAAAATCTTCCCAACCAGGGGTACTACCAGAGAAGGGATAGCTACCCTTCCCGGGATCAGCCCAGGGGAGAAATTAGAGCCCCGTATCAGCCTGAGCGGGTTTCACAACTTGAGCGCCAGGTCCAAAATATGGCACGAGATCTGGGTCACATACTGAGGGCTCAACAGAACCCTCAGATGAGCATGCCACCGCAGAATGCCCCAAACTCTGGACCTGGTGCTCCAGAACAATGACGGGGGCAGCACCCCGATAACCCACCGGTTCCCAGGGAGGAGTCACAAGGGGAAGGGGGGTGTAAAGCCTTGGAGGAAGCTTCCTTCCTAACTTGTAAACAGCCCCTGTAAAACCAGGAACCGGAAACAAAATCTCCTGCCCCTGAAAGCCTGCCTCCCAAGGAGCAGAGGGGGGGTAGGAGAAACAAAGGACCCAAACAGACCCACTTTGTGGAGGAGGTACAGGTCTTCCAATTTGAGGGAGAGGGATCCTCAGAAGATCCTGGGAAAAGGATCTTCTCCTTCAGAGATGGGGGAACTCCTCCCAAGGAAAAATGGGTCCCAAGGGATTCCAATTCAGACTGGGGAGATGTGGAGACTGAGCTACCGCCACCCATCATCTCATCCCAGAACCGACAATACCAAAATCCCAAGGGTCAAACCCATCCTGATGACTGCCTCCAAAAAGGGGGGGGGGCAAAGGGTGGGCGGCCCAGAACCGGAACCAGGGGAACCCACAATGGCTCTGATCTCCAGTTGCCAACTTTTTCTTTCAGATTCCCAAAGCTCTCCACAGACTTCTGCCCAAATCTCTTCGCTAGCAATGTCCAAAACCAGAAAGTTAGCCCACCAGTTGTCCAAAAATGTGCATTATCTGTGCCCCCTTGAGGAGAAGGAGGGAAGATACTATGCCCCGGTACAAGTACAGGGGCAGGGTACAATTTTGGCACTGGTGGACACTGGATCCCAAGCTACCCTTCTGTCCAAAAGGGCCTTTGAGGAACTAAATGCAGGAAGGGGGGAGAATTACCGTATTCCTCTCACCTCTCTTCCTGGACAACTGCAGAACTTTGCCGGGAAGGAAATTCCTGTCGAGGGGACTGCAGATTTGGACATCAAAATTAAAACAGAGTGTCAACCATGTTAGTTTAAAAGGCACCTGCCACATGGTTGAACACAAATCTGACCAAGTAGAATTTCACTTCCAGAACAACCATATTCCAGACGTGACAGTAATAGCAGTAGGACAACAGACTGGTGATGGGGGGTCCTCTCTATTTCTGAAAATCAACCTTCCTTCCAGTTTAAGGTGGTATTCCACACTGGAATGAAACACTCTGAAATTCTTCGCCAATCCACAATCAGACACTACCACTCCTATAGTCCAGAAAGATGTCAAATCAGCTCAGAGCCTGGCTGATATTCAGCAAATTGGAGATAAGTTGTTCATCCCTGTTCAGTTAAATGATGGGAAGGACTCTGTTCTCGCTCGAGTGTGTGTGAACAACGGTAAGAGCTTCATCAGCGAAGCCATGTTCCGCCAACTCCCAAAAGATCCAGCCATTCCCACATTCAAACTGATAGACAAATGGGAAATGGACCTGGAAGCACCTAATTCCAAACATCTCCTGCCAAGCAGGTGTTTGCTCAAAATCTTCATTGGCAACAAGAGCATAGTCCATAATTGTTGGGTCGTGCGAGACGTCACTGCCGCCTTTTACTTAGGCAGTGACATTCTCAATCGCTTTGGCATTAGTTTGGACCTAATAAACTTCAAAGCTTGGTCCCGATTAGCGGATAATCCCATGGGCTTTGATGATCCAGAAAAAGCATTTAGGTCAGCTCAATTGCTACCTTATGCAGTTGAAATTCAGATCAAAGAGGAAGTCACCATCCCAGAAAGGACCCGACAATTCTCCCTGGAAGTGAAAGTTAAAAGAGGAAAAAAATTGAAAAACCCTGATGCTTATATCCATCTAAATGCTTCTCTCCAACAGCAAGGGTTAGGGGTAAACCCAACACCATTAGTCAACATAGAACATGACACCATTCCAATAGAGGTGGATAACAACGACTTAAAGAGTATTACTCTAGCCGCAGGCACCATTATAGGAATGGCGATGGATGACCGACATTTCTCCATTGATTTAGGAAATGAACTGTTAGGACCAATCCCCAAGGACTGTTCTGACAGTGACAGTGAGGACAATACAACACCAGACAGGATTTTCACCCGGCATGGGGGGAACTTCCTGGTGTACACTTCTTGCCCTTATGGTAAGGAAGATGTGACTTGTGACTTGTGGAGGGATGAGGTGATTTTCCAGGTCTATGAGGGCTGCCTTTCCCACCTGAAGCCTCCAGTCCAAATCAGCACTCTGACCAGGGACTTCTCCACCGAGCTGGAGGAGGCCGCTGAGATAGCCAAACCAGAAGTCTTTCCAGGCTTCAGGCAGATGGTGGAAGAGAGAGTCAACCTAGCTGATGCCTGTGTGACTCTGGAACAGAAGCAAAAGTTGAAGCAAGTTTTCTTGGATTTCCACGATCTCTTTGCGGTAGACTCATATGACTGTGGTCGCACCGACATCCACACCACAACAATTCCCACGGCCCCTGGAATGACTCCAGTGTTTGTGAAGCAATATCGCTTGCCTCTCGCATCCATGGAGTCCCTTACTGAAATAATTAAGAACCTTGAGTCCCGGGGAATAATCCGTCCAGTCCACAGCACTTTCAATAATCTGGTGCTGGGAATATTGAAGCCAAACGGCCAGTGGAGACTCTGCACCGACCTTAGGGAGCTCAACAAACGGGTCCATACTTCCCGATGGCCTCTGCCCTACATTGACCAAGGGCTAGCCCAGATTCAGGGGTCACAGGTATTCACTGCAATAGACCTGACCAATGCATAATGGACTGTGCCTGTCAGTAGGGAGGACCAATACAAACTGGCTTTTACCTTTGGGGGCCAGCAGTACACATGGACCCGGACTCCCTTCGGATACCTCAACTCCGGCAATGAATTCAACATTTTCCTACATAAGGCCATGCCCAACCTGGGTGCGAGGGGTAACCTGGCTTATGTAGATGATGTCCTCATCAAAAATTCATCTGTGGAGGAACACAAAGCGGAGATCCGTTATGTTCTGACACAGCTGAGGGCCGCAGGAGCAAAACTTTCCTTTCAGAAAGCACAGTGGTGTAGAACCCGTGTTAATTTCTTGGGGCATGAGATTACTCCTCAGGGTCTCTGTCCCCAAGAAAAGAAAGTGGAAGCACTCCAGAAACTGAAAGACCCCACAACTCTGCGGGAACTAAGGAGCCTCCTTGGACTGACTAATTACAGCAGAAAGTTCATTGAAGGCTACGCAGAGATCACTAGACCCCTGATTCATCTCTTGAAGGGGGGGTCAAGTGGGAATGGGGTCCAGAACAATCCGAGGTGGTAAGACAACTCAAAAGAAGCCTCTCACAAACGCCTTGCCTAGCTTACCCTGTCAGAAACAAGGAGTTCTTCCTGGAGACGGGGTTCTCTAATACGTACTTGACGGCAGTATTATACCAAAAGCATGACAAGGTCAATAAAGTAATCTCCTATGCGAGCAAAACTTTATCCTCTGTGGAGGAAAAATTCAACGATTGTGAGAAGGCACTCCTGGCAACGGTGTGGGCATTGAAGAATTACCGCCCGTTTATCCAGGGGGAACACATCATAGTGGAGACTCCACACCAGCCTCTGCAATATCTCCAAAGTGACAGAATCCGGGCCGGAAATGTGAGTAATTCCCGAATTACTTCCTGGATTCTGTCAATGCAAGGCTTTCCTGTGGAGGTCAGATATGGCCAAAACAAGAAGAGTCCCCTCGCGCAAGGTCTGGCTGACTTGAATGATTGTGCCAGAGAAAACTGTCTCGAGGACGAAAGTCTAAAAATCAAGGACAACATGGAGGCATACCTTAATTCCCCACACAAAGTCTTTGAAGAAGACAAGTGTGAGGGTATGCCCACTGTCTATGTGGATGGATGCTCTTACCATGTTGACAACGACGGGGAGAAAGAACTGGTGGCTGGCGTAGGGAATGCATGGGTGAAGGAGTTCCCAGAACCCTCCGCTGGATACAAAATTGGTCCCCGAAGTAGTCAGGTGGCAGAATTGATGGCTGTGCATCAGGCCATCCTCACTGCTGTCCAGCATCAACTCCACGAACTGTTCATAATCACAGATTCGGATTATGTACGGAACGGGTTCGTGGAGCACCTGGTCAACTGGAAAACCAGAGGCATGTTATGCGCTAATAACAAACCCCTGAAACATGGGAAGTTAATCCAAAATATTGATGATCTGGTCACATCGAATGGGATGACCATCTACTGGAAAAAGATCAAGGGTCATTCCAAAGTAGAGGGACCAGACAAAACTGGAAATGACTTAGCTGATCAGCTGGCCAAAACCGGGGCCATCCAAGGGGATCTAATAGAAATAGAGTTCCTGTTGGGGGAAATCCAGGTCACTGCGATCACTAGGTCCCAGACAAATGCTCACAATGATCTTTCAACTGCCCAATGGAGCAAGGAGACCCCTGATGCTGATTTGATTACAGCTCAGAAGGGGGATCCAATCATTGGTAAGTTTTACCAACACCTTGAGGACCCTGAGAACTTTCCACTGACGGACACAGATTACATTGGGAAAGAGGACCTAAGAGTGTTGATGAAATGTCCAAAAATGTTCCGAATCCAAGACGGTTTGTTGGTAAGGAAATCCCAAGCTGGCCATGATCAGTGGGTGGTTCCTACCTCATTCCGAAGCCTGATGTTAAATCACGCCCATGATGCGGCCACCGCCGGTCATAGGGGGTTTCACACAACACTGGAAATCTTAAGAGAGGTTGCATACTGGCCACACATGGGGCAGGACCTCGATCAATACTTGAAGGGGTGTCTTGTGTGTGCACAATTTCAGCCATCATCCCTCACACACCGTGAGCCTCTCCAAAAGAGGGGGATGACACTGCCATGGTCAGATTTGCAAATCGACTTTGTAGGCCCTGTGATTCGCTCATCTAGAGGAAACAAGTACATTTTGACCGTTACATGCTTGTTTACCAAGTGGGTGGAATGTCTCCCGGCCCCAAATTGCAGGGTAGAAACAGCAGCTGCCCTGATGATTAACCACATCTTTTCCCGTTTTGGTCTACCTCAAAGGATTGAGTCAGACAGAGGTAGCCACTTCAACAGTGAAGTAATGACAAAGATGTGGGAGATACTGGGGGTTAAAAGGAAGCTACACATTGCTTACAGGCCAGCTTCTTCTGGAGCAGTGGAGAGATATAACCGAACCATTGTGAGCATCTTAAAAAAGTTTGTGGCAGATTCTGGGCCAAGTTGGGATATCCGATTACCTCTGGTCCTAATGGCCATCAGATCTACCCCTTCATCTGCAACCAAAATGTCACCATTTGAGTTGATGACTAGACGCAAGATGGTGCTTCCGCAGCATTTGCTCTACAGAAACCAAGAGCAAACGTTGATAAATGCCTGCACAACTCATGAGTATGTGGAGAATTTAAGGGAACACCTTCAGCATGCTTTTGCCTATGCTCAGCGGAATCTAGAAAGATCAGCCGAGAGCATGAAGACCCACTATGTTTCAAAAACTACCCGAAAGGAATAGAAGGTGGGTGATCGGGTCTATCTATACAATTTCCAAAGGAACCAGGCCAAACAGCGAAAATTCTTGCCTACATGGAAGGGACCGTTTGAAATTATAGACAAGATCTCCCCTGTTGCCTATAAGATCTGCATCCCCAACTGCAGTGTGGCGGAAGGGGAAGACAAGTGGGTACATATAAATTAGCTAAAGATGTTGCCATCCCAGGCACACTCTGCAACAACTGGAGGAATCCACTGGAATCCCAGAGGGGGCCGCTCCAGAGTAATTCAGTTCCAACTCCTAAAATATTCCACATATAGCATATACAATTCTGTGATCCTTGTATATATATATGTTCTTGTCTCCTAATTTAAAAAAGAAAATGTATATGTTCATATCTTCTGATTCATAAAATGTATATGTTCGCCACACCATTAATATTGGTGAAGAAATGTCTACGAATAGGTATTGCCGCTTTGCTTTATCATCCTAGGAGAGATGAAACCATGGAGACTGACCAAGGAGGACGACCGGGGACCGGGAGCAGAGACCCGAGGGGCCCAGGGTACCGCCCAATCCTCCCATCAGGACCAGCAAGGAGAACTGATTGATCGACTGGAGGGAGGAAAAGATGCTAAACTGTGCCATCCATGGAATTGGAAGAAGAGGAGGCGAACATCCCAGATCTTGCGAGTTTCATCAGCGAAAGCAGAGAATGGCCGTCACAAGAGGGGGGGCTTGTGGGATGTTTTTACCCATGCATCCAAGCCCTACCATAAAACTGTGCAGTACTGGCATGGAAAACATCATGATGGCCAGAACTCCCCAGAGAGTGCACAGGGAAAACATGAAGAATAGGCTGCCACCCATTTTTGCCTATGTTGTGAGCACAGGAGGGCACTGCCTAAAACCACCATTGGGCTACACACACAGTAGCCTGAAACCATTGGGAATGGCAATGCTGATTGCCAAAAAGCAACTCAGAACTGTGGGGAATTCATTTTGTTAATCCCAAAAATGGTTGCATTACCAGTACTCACCACTATCAGAAAGCCGGCGTTTTAAAACCACCAGACTTTTGTGTAAAACTGAACAAATGAAACAAAACGAGACCAATGAAAGACTTGCTATGAGGTGGATACAATGTAAAACTATATTCTGAAATGACTTGAAGGAAGTAATTATTTAATGTATAGGTAAAAATTGTCAGTTTGATTTGAATGTAGAAAACTGGGAACAAAAAGTGACATTTAGCTGAAACCTGGCTTAATGAAACTGAATTCTGCCTGACAACTACCCCCGACAGGAGTTGAAACTGGATCAATAGCCACTCTTCCCAGGCCTAGCTGCATCCTGCTGCCCCTTGCCAAAAGGAGTTGACACCTCTCTGATTAGATTAGGGGTGGAGCACCTGGGAACTGGAAGGGACCGAACAATGCAACTTCCTTGACTCAGGCAAATGTTATATTGGGGGCGTCGTAAAATAGCTTCCTCTTGGGAGAAACTGGGGGGCAGCTGTGCCTCTGTGAACAAGCTGGCTTGGGGGAAGTGGATAAACCAGTTATTCCACCATGTGATGTGGGAAGCCACACCCCTTTTTGACCAGGGCATAATTTAAAAAAAGATGGATAATTCATAGTACGGACTTGTCAGAATTATATAAGTAATACCATTATTCTTGTGATTTTTTGGTGCACATTTTAAGAGGCGTTAGGACCCTGTGGTGTATTCTGGGGGTTGCTAGCTGAAAATAGGGACTTACTCCAAATGTCTGCATGTTAAAAATCTTACACTTCATCAATTAATGTCCATACTCCTTGCGCACATGTGTGTAATTTTGGGTAAATGTCTGATATTGCAAAACCAGTTAAAAAGCGCAAAATGTTGTCATTTTTTAATGCAAGCCCCCAGGAAGATCAGAGGCGGACAAGCATGGACCATAAGGAATATATAATGTGTACATGTAATTTCAACAAATTGTGTATCTGGGAAAGATGTATTTGAATCAAATATAGATTTGTGGGCAAACTGACCAGGGGAGGATCCTCTGACCCATAAACAGACCTCATCATGATGACAATCCATTTCCTTCCCCCAATCATGGGAGAGGGGAGAATTGGGCCAATGACAAGTAGAGAGGGGCAGGCTTAGCTAGGCCCAGGCACACACCCATTTTCAAAACACATAAAAAGAGACTGCTGGGACAGGTAGAGACATTCAATTCCATTTGCTGTGGAGCATGCTGACCGACGACTTCACATCCAGAGATCCAGACTTCAAATCCATCAATCTCCAGAACTTGTAGCAGAAATTAACTCCAGAATTTGTAGCAGAGAGGCCTGAATCCACCAGCTGAATCCTCTTCAGCAGGCCTCAAAACTAACCAAACTATTCAACAGCCGGGCGAGCTGTTTGAATTTTTGCAGAGAATTTTTGCAAGAATCTGTAGCAGTACCCAGAAAGCAGTGTTACATCCAGAATCCAGAGAGGCTAGACCAGCAGAGCAGAGCTGACCTAGATCGCTGTGAGCAGAACCGGTGCCTGATTGACCCAACGAGCAGACAGAACCGCAGCCGGACGTGTTGACCAGATCCGTGACGAGGCCTAGTTTATTGTGAGTACCTAGCAGAACTGTGCAGAACCAATCTCTTAGTTAAAATAATCTAATCCAAACTATTTTAACCTAAGTAGAACTGCCTCCTAGAAATCGTGTCATCTGTCATTTTTAAAGCTGCACAACTGTCACCTGTCAATTCTGAAGCTGCAAGCTGTCACCTGTCATTTTGAGTTTACTTTAAATCCGAAAAACTACTTTTATTTAATCGTCCGTATCTCTGGAAGCGTTTGGGCTAGGAACGAAATTTAACTTTCATCTGAAAGCTTAGAATCCCTATACTTTTCCTGTAATCGCGAGACACGCACTCGTGAAATTTACCGCGATTTACGATTTGGCCCGATTTCTTCATCTGTAGAAATCAGCAGCTTTTTGCTTCTCTTTGCTAAAATTCGTTTGCAATCTGCTAATCATTCATAGAGTATTGTTAAAGTGAGCCTGAACTAATATAAAGTAGCCATCACCTATCCTGAACCTCTAGAGGGAATTAAAAGCAATTTTAGCACCTTTTCACTTCCTTGCAAACCACATTAAAGGAATTTGCCTGTGTTTAAAACTCATCCCGGTTTTCTCTAAGCTTGCTGGGAGAACTGGAACTGTGTATTGCATTATAAAGTGTGATTTGTTGGGATTGTTGAAGACTGTGTGCTCTCCTTCCATTTCTTGTATTGCATAGGGGGGGAGTGAATTGTCAAAAGAAAAAGTGATCATATTACCTTTTGCTAAAATCATAACAAGTTATTTCTGTACTGCATTTTATTCCACCTTGCGTTTCCTTGAACCATATAAAGCATTCTTTCCCACCTTATTCTTCTGTTCCTATTCATAAGTTACCTCTTGCGGACTACTGCTCATATTCTGAAGTGTGATATCAGTTATCAATTGATTTATAAAGTGTGATAGATATATATTGTTGTATTGTCCAAATAAACCTTTTAGTTTGCAAAACAAACCTACTTCTTGGCTCAGTGGGGTCAGGGGGATTCTAAGAGGGGGGTGTTATACAAGGGTTGTCATCCAGAGTACTGAACTGGATATAAAAATACATCAATAAGGGTTTTCCTCAGCATCACAGACTAGGCATTGACTTAGCTGTAGTGTTGATTGAATATCGCTTTCAGGGCTCAACGAAGCCACGAGCTGGCAAACATTGGCAACTCTGTAAACTAGACTCACAGCTGGCCAGTGCGCAACCTTTCCATTGATTTGTGTTTCTATTTGCATTCCTTTGCATTTGTTTGCACTCTGATGTATGAAATTGCTATGGGGTCCTGCTTTTTGTGAGTTATCACCTGTGAGTGTGCATTAATGCAATGTAATTCCATGCAGTTTTGGTAATTTTAACATCCATCCCACCCATAGTACTGACAATGTACCCATCTGACCCATTGACTCATTGTCGTGGTCACCCAATGCTCCTGGGACCCGTGGCACTCGGTGCCTGACTCCGCGATGGCTGCCACCTCCTTCATTTGGGGCAGACATGTTGAAGTCAGGCCCACGTGACCGCGCGGCACACCATCGAAACGTAAACAGTTAGCGAGCGCGGCCCGCTGAGAAGCAGACCTCTCGCGCGCGGCCCGTAACGCAGTCAGAGACGACCGCTCCAAGGTAAGCGACCACCTTTTGCATCTTACCTGGGACAGCCACTCCCCCATTGCCTGGTGTCCAAGAGGCAGACACGTGGCTCAGCGTGTAGACTTCGGGTGCCCTTTGGTGTACAATTGCTAAACTTCCAGCGGCAACGCCACGTGCGTGCAGCTCCATACAGGAGAAACACCCAATTTGGTTAAAATATATAGCAAATGTTTTGCTGCTTGTCGCTTTTCCGATATGATGCATCCATGCATCACAACTGACAGTAACTATTGTCTTTTGGCCCCCAGGTTCTGGCCCGTCTCACCCCCTGTGCAGAGTTACCAGACCACACGGAGCTGGTAAACCTTCTCCCCTCTGTCTTGACATAGTAACGCAGTGTTCTGAGATAACCCTGAGGTTTTGCAATGGATATTTACCACTGCTCCATCTCTCCGCCCTCCCTCCTGTCACCCTCACAGGGAGAGGCTTCGAAGATATGCAGACAGTGCTGCCAGACATAATTCACAGCAGGCACACACTCAGATGCCCTGCTAAGCCCTGATGAATGTGGCTCACCAATTTTGTCCCACAGAAACCGGTCGGCTAGAGAACGACCAAACCTAGTGCACAGTATGAACCGCACAGGCTATTCTCGTTCTGATTAAGGACCCCCTGTCTAAGTATCTAGGGGCCCTTCCTGTTTGAGGTGAACTACCTCCAGAGAGAACATCGATTGAAGAAAGTTCTTCACTGTTTTAACAACCCAAACCTGCACCTGCCCACCCAGAGAAAACCTATTAAAATGAAGGTTTACTTTCATCTGGATGGCAGCTAACACATGCAAAAACCAAGGCGGTAGAGCATGTGTCTTTTAGCACAACACAAGTGCACAAGAGATGACTTGGAAAGCGCAATTAGTTTTATTGGCTTTTTGAAAAACTCTTCCCCACTCGACATAACTGTGTCTTCCTTAGTGTGAAAAAGATTTTGGGCAACACACAGTTGAAACACTCAAAAATAGTCCCTGTTGTTTTTGTTTAGCCATTAAGAGCAGCCACGTTGACAGTGAGTGAATGTTCAATGAAAGAGTGCTTTCCAAAAATGTTTACCTTCCCTTTCAAAATGTGTGAATACATTTGAAAAATGTGAAGTGCTTGTGTATGTCAGATATTCTGCTAAACCAAGTTTCCTGTGATCACAAGTTCAATCAACCATCTCTTCCCAAAGACATTTGTCCTTCCCTTAAATTGTATTAATACATTTGAAAAGACATTGGAGTATGTGTATGTGTCAGCTATTACCTTCAACCAAGGCAAGTCTGAGCATTAGTTCAGTCAATTTGAATGTTCTAAATATGTTTCAACCATCTCTTACCAAAGACGGGTGCCCTCACCTCAAAGTGTGCTTAAACATTTGACAAAACATTCAAATGTTCATTCCAGCCACTGCACTCAACTAAATCATGTGTGAGTGTGAATTCGATCATGCACCATATCTCAAAGCTGTTTTCCTTCTGCCCAAAGTTTGCTAATAAACGTGATAAGAAATTAAAGACTTTGGGCCTCATCACGAGTTGGGCGATAACGCCGGCGGTATTACCACCGGCGCTATTAGCCCTACCGCCAAACCCCCCAGCGCTATTAGCTCCGGATCTCGGGTTTGGCAGAGCGGTTAGTGCCCACTCCCCATTGGGCCCATTTGGGAATTCCTCATTCCCTATTGGGCCCAATGGGGAAAATTTGCGCTATTACCACTGGCAGATTTCCCGCCGGCGGTAATAGCGCCGCCAAACGGCAAATTTGCAGCAGATTTTCCCCCAGCTCAGAGCAGGGGGGAAATCCGCCATGGCCATGATCTGGTGGACCATTAAATGCGGCGGTAATAGTGCTACCGCCGAATTTAAGGGTTACTGCCAAACTCGTGATAAGGCCCTTTGTGTCAGCTACTACCCTCAACCAAGTTCTGAGTGAATGAACATTCACAGAATGAGTGCTTTCTAAAGGTGTTTACCTTCCCTTAAAGTGCGCTAATAAATTTGTCAAGAAATGTAATTGCTTGTGTATGTCAGCTACTGTGCTAAACCAAGTGGTGTGTGGTAACATGTTCACTCAACTGACATTTCCCAAAAACATGTGTCCTTGTCTTAAAGTGTGTTAATACATATACTAAGACATTGAAGTAGTCATGTTTGATAGCTACTGTGCTCAACCAAGACAAGTGTGAGCATATGTCCAATCAATCTGTATGTACCAAAGGCATTTGCCTTTCCCTTAAAGTGCCCTATAAAATTTGACTAGAAATGCAATTGCTTGTGTTTGTCTGCCACTTTGGTCAACCAGGTAACGTGCATGATCTATTCAAGCAACCACTGCTCCTCAAAGTCTCTGCTCTTCATTTAAAGTGTGCAAATGAATTTCACAAGGAATTCAAATGCGTGTGTCAGCTCCTGCACTCAACCAAGTCATGTGTGAACACATTCATAGGACCATCAAATACTTTTGGACTTTCCTCAAATTCTGCTACTTTATTTATGATATAGATTTGTCAGGTATCAGACTCAACCAAGTTTTGTGTGAGCATAGAGTTGATAAAGCCACACGCTTCAGGTAAAATCCCCCTCAAAGTTTGTTAACACATGTGTTAATGAATTCACGTCAGCTACAATGCTTTCTGAAGTCCTCCATGTGCAAGTGCATGTGTAGTGCCCTACAGAAAGATATTTGCAGTTCCCTTAAAGTATGCTAACACATTTGATAAGCCAGTCGAGTGTTTGTGTGCATCGGCTACTGTACTCAATTAAGTCATGTGCGAGTTTCATTTCATTAAAACCACACACCCCAAGAAATGTCCACTTTGCCCAAAGTGTACTAATAAATGTGGCCTAAAAATCAAGTGCTTGCTTCGGCTACTGTGCTCAGCCAAGTCATGCCTGTGCACCTATTTAATCAACCATATCCAAAAGCTTTTTCCCCATCGCTCAAAGTGCTAGGAATATGTCATGAGATTCAAGTGTTTGCTTGGGTCCGCTGTTGCACATTGCTAAGTCAAATCATGTGATGGCATGTTCAATCAAGCTGCCCCACTATATATCACTCCTCCATCGAAGTAGATAGTGTGGTGCTTAATGCACCCAATCAACCTGCCCACAATGAAAGGGCATGGGTGATCATATTGACCCTGCTGCCAATTATTTCCAGCACCCAAAAGAGTTTTTCCCTTCCTGAAAGTGTGACACATTTTAACTGAAATTGAAGTGCTCCTGTCAGCACTTGCGCTGAACCATGCCACCAGATCACAGAATATGCAAGCATGTTGGCTTGCCAAGACTTACCCACTTTGCCTTTCTTCAATGAACAATAGATCATCTTTTAAAGATGTTTGCGAATAAAATGTACCCTTTTCATATTTATTTATATTCAGCAATGCCTACAATCAATGCCTACAATGCCTGCCTACTTAAAATGCTTCAGATCTTAAAGAGCAACAGAGGTCACCCTCCTCTCTCTCTGAAAGATTCCCTGTGACTGTAGAGGTGCTCAAATAGCAGGTTTCTTCTGCAGGCAGGCAAGTCTGGTTACCCGAAACTGCTTAATTAAATACCTTACAAATCTGTAAAGATTGGCAGATCCTGAGTATACAAGAATTTAGGGTATTTGGGGTTTGGACAAAATAAATTCAACCTCGCTTACTATTTGTATAATTGTACTGAGGAAACACAATACAATGTGGCAATTACCATTAAAAACAACCTTGAATCATTGCTACAAGGCTTTAAAACCAGTATTAAAAAAAAAGAAATCGTCGTAAGCATATAACTCACATTCTTGTTTGCATTGGTTTTAACGTGTGAATGAGTTGATGGGTTAACAGTTTTTTGAGTTTCAAAATAAAAATGCAGTTAATGAGACATCCAGCAGATATACTTGTTTGCTGGAATGTGGATACCGATGAAGCCCTGTGCGTTGGATCAGACACTGCTGCTCTCCTCCTGAAAATCATGTCATATTACCACACTGAATGCATTGCAACTTGTTGAGTGGATGGACACTGGTGCGAGAACAATCATGATCTGCACACCTCTGTTATTTTTAGAACTAATACGCATGCATTCTACTTTTGGAAAGCTTAGTTCAATGCATTGACACAATAAAACAAGCCGCTTTAAAATAACTTATGCACACAACAGCCTTCCACCAAACATCTTTAAAAAAAATGTAATGCACACAATTAAACTATCTTGCACAAACACTGATCTGTAACGAAAAACGTTCTTCTATAAATAATGCAAAGGCGAATTCACTATCATGTATTGTTATACGCCACAGTTCACAGTTTTCACACGAAAGGCAAATGAGACCGACTAGAAACATTATTACAGAGCTGACAGGCACGAGTAAAGGATAACATTGGCAGGCATTCCCTGCCATTGCAAGAGCTTGCCAGTGAACAGACTGCTTTAGTTAAGCTGAACTGGCCCAATAAAAGGCATTCCCTGCATCATGGAGCAACTGATTAGAGGCGTTCGACGTTTCTGTTTCAATAGCAGAATCAATATTATGAACATGTTAACGATTGGCAGACTGAAGTCCTTATATACACATGTATTTCAATGAGACATGCACAATCGCATCTTATTTTCAAATCACACATGTTCGTCACACCAGCATGGTTGAAGTTCCACTTGCATTGGGACATCAATGTAACACAATCACACTGCTCGTCCTTAGCCTGAAAATGAGAAAAAATAAACATTATTCATCAGTCAACTTGCAATGGTTAGTGCAGATTTTAACTTCTTGCTTGCCTAGTCTGCTTTACTTTAGATGTGTTATTGACATTACTATGCCATACATTCATGTTTTTAATATGGACAGAGAGGTAAATAGTATAAGTATAGTATAATTGGTTATTTATAATGCGTTGAATACTGAAGAAGTTTCTAAGCGCAAACCCGGGACGAGCGTGTTGCCACTGAACTATACTACCCGTGCCAAGATGCGGTGGTTGGACCGCAGTGCACAGATGAATGGGGTCCACATTTGGATGACCTGCAGCAGACGGGGTCATTGGAGGTCATTGGAGGTTAAACAGAAACTGTTACTGCACACAGCTTCAGGGACAGAGCGTGATTGTTACATGTTTTCTTGATGATGTCTACTTAATCTCCTGCACACCCGCCAGTAGCCTGTTGGCCAAATGGTTGTCACTGCTGTTCCGGTAATATGGATAACAGCAAATGTCAGTCAAGGCATTCTTGCAACTCAATCCGTGATCTACATACCAATGAAGGGGGACAAGCCAACAGCCCATGCGGATAGCTGATCTCTTGGACCGCAGATGATCCATTGCCTAAATCCCAGCTAAACAATTCAAGTTCATAAAGCAACGTCACATAGTAAATGGTCATCACACACTCACTTCCAATTGTGAAAGTGCCCCTTAACAGAGCTACAGGTTGGGCGGGCTACCAGTCAGTTTCTTCCCCCAAAAGAAGGCAAACACACAATTGTATACCCCTCACCAATGTTGAAATGAATACATTCATCCCTTCATTTGAACGGGCACAATGCGTGCTCAAATGCCTATGTCTTGAGCTGCAAATGGTTTGCAAATGAGTGAGCTTGACTTTTTTCATATTCAGTTTTTTCACTGAAGTTTTAATTGTGGGAGCGGGGCTATTTCCATCTTGTTGGTGTATCTGTATCTTCTCAGATGAGACAACCTGCACTCTGCCCATGTAGTTGTCACCCAAATGCAGTATCAGCACATATGAATTTGGGAAATGATCATTTTGGACCTTGTGAAGAAACCCTGGAATAGCAGGCAGAATCACATGCAACCCACCAACTCCTGCAGTACATTTCAGACTCGCCACCTTTCTAGATATGAATGAAGGGTTACACACCCACTTCACTCGCTGTTCTTTTCTACCTTCTAGAGAAGAAAAGTAGGGATGATAGGTATAGTGCAACCAGGCTAATCATGAGAAAGTGTGATTGCTCAGCTATGACATAACACTGGTAAGAAAAACCAAGACTTCCAAAAGAAGGTGACACGGAAGGGCCACACCAGCTGCCTCCGTTGCTGCTCCAATGGGAACATGATGACCATTGAAGAATCTGGTGGCCCAGCACCTAGTCTGATGAACGTTTGTGAAAACTGGGATTTCTGATTAATGCTGTTTAAGGCATGTGTTCCAAGAGATTAGGAAGTATTGTCGGAGGTCGTATTTCAACAAAATGATGTGCTTGTGAGACAGAGATCACAACTGGGAAGGAACAGAAAAAGGGCAATTCAAATATTTGTTCTTAACTAATCAGTCTGTGACCTGCAGCAGTACAACCACACATAAGCAAGATGCAGGTGACATTCTGAAAATGTTCAACCCCCAACAAGCCCTGCCTTTGGAGATGCAGCCAAGTCTCTCACCATGACTGTCACAAAAAAGGTGAGGATATCAGCTATGGAAGCAAATGCTGTCTTGTTAGATGAAGAACATTTGCACTACAAGGCTTTTAAAAGTAAGAAACATTGATAATGTGCAGTAAGTCTGGGGGCAGTAGCTTTATCATAACTCATCCCAAGAAAGCATGTGCCTAGTCACTGATTCCCTGGAGGGAAGCTACTCCTATGTGGCAAGGGAAAGGCAGAAGCCACCTGACTCTGACCCTGGGAGGGGTCACCTGCGGGAGGACAACATAGAGGAGGACAACCCTTCAGATAATCATTTAGTAACAGCCATGTACCTTTGCAACACTCAATTATGGCTCACTGTAATGTGGATAGTGAGTTCCCACATTTTTCTAACAAACAACACTCTTTGCCTCTCCCATCTTTTCAAGTACTGAGTCAAGGAAAAGGGATGGAGTGATGTGGATGACCAGACGCAGTAACGCAATGCTGCGTTCTAGTCGTTGGAGAATGCAAAATAATACCAGTACATTTAAAATGGACACAGGTGAACAGCAAGAGAGCGAGAGAAGCAGGCAGAGAAGCAGCAAGACTAACAGACACTGCAGCAGTGGCTATCTTGTTCTGACACTGTTTGGAAGGCCAGGGAGAAGTGGACTGCAGACCACTGTGCAGAGGAGAGACACGGCATGCAGAGAAGCAAAACTGGGAGACGTTTCCCACATCTCTGTCAATAGCTGCTGGAGCTGCTGCATGCTGATTGAGGGAAGGTGGAAGCAGAACGGCTCTCAGAACTCACCGTTAATGAGTTGGTCGAAAGCAAAGCTGTGGGGGAAACGTGAGGAACACTGAAGCAGCCACAGAAGACTGGTAAGCCTGGGGAGAGGGAATGGGTTACCGGGGCGCTTCAGGCTGAATGTGGCATACAAAACAAGTGCATAAGAGCCGAAGAGAAGGAAGAGTTGATTGCAATACGTATATTTTTACGAGTCTAAGTAAAGATGGTATAGTTGACACCAATACAGATATTGTTAAGAGTCCAAGCAAGGACAGTGAAATTGATACACACATTATTTATGGTCACATTATTAAAGGCCAAAGCAAGAGAAGTAAAACTGAAGTGGAGATTGTCAAGAAAGAGTCGCTGACCCACCATATGAAAAAGATTGTTTTCTGAATGCAACAGAGAGTGAATGACAGGTGGAAATGCTCTGGCATGATAATGAAGCAGGCAATGTGCGAGTCTCTCACCTGCGCCCAATTAAGAAAGTTGTAACACCCTGTCAGATGAGTAAACCCGGGGTAAGAAGAAGGGTAAGAGAATAAAGGGAGTGAAAACCCAATCTGAAATTGTCAAACATTAAAAAAAAGAGGACCCATGCCCCTTTCTAAAGCAAAGTTAAAAAGTTGAAATACCCTGGCAAGGCAGTACACCAGGGAAAGGGAAAAGACACAGGAAGTCCAGGGGTCGATACCCCTCTTGTGAAAACAGTAACAAGAGAATTCTATGTACTTCGAGGAGTTCAAGGGAAAAGCATTCCCCCTTGAACAAATCATTAAAGAGAAGTGTGTGTATTCAAAAGTACTTTCAAGTGAACTTGGTACTTTAAGGAAATTCAAGGGGAGAGCATTTCCCCTTGAACAAAACTAGAACTTTAACAAAGTGACATTTTGACCACTAAAGGAAATCTAGGAGAAGGGAAGGCCCCTTCCCTAGTAGAAATCTATTCTTTTTTTTATTTGATTTAATTGCATTGCAATTTTTACAAAAGAAAAACACATCAAAAATTCATCAAGAATTAATTTCCTCTATAAAGTTCTATTGAATTCCAGTTCCATTGTTTAGGGATCCTCTTATCCTAGTCACTGCAGTTAGTTAAAGATGGATAGATTCTTTTAACAAAAAAGCACACTGCTATAACCCAAGAGGTTTTGTGTCCACTCATTAAAATTTACCATCTATCATCATCATTATCCATGGCTTGAAAATTACAAAAAAGAGGTGTGAGAAGCATCTCACGTTGTTCTCTCAGTGAGAGGCACTCGATAAACACATGTTTAATAGATTCTACCTTTGCCGATCCTTACAGAATATACAGAGACTAGAAGCGCTCTGCCCTCTTTTTGCCAATATCTCATTGGTATGGATTAAATTGAGTCGAATCCTCATGAAGATTCCTCTAAATGTTTTATTTGGGAATTTTAAGAGGTAAGGTTGCATTTCATTCAACTTCATGGCAGGCTGAGGCAGGTCCTTCATCAATTTCGATGCGCCTGCTTTTTGCAAAGTCTTTATCCAGTCTAGTTGGAATAGTTTTTTCTTCACCCTCTGCGGGTTAGACCTGAGATCATCTTTTGTGCAGTTTAGTTCTTCCAAGATGTTTCTGTTCAAGACCCATTTACCAAGTTTTGATGATGTATTCCTGTGTATTTCGCAGTTTTGCAGCTTCAAAATCAAGGGGCTGTTAGGGAGGGTGATTTTGCGAAAAAGAGTCTTTTCCACTTGACACTTGCTTGAAGTGATGAAAGACTGAGTTCTCTGCGGATCTACATCAATTTGAGATGAGTTTGGGATATTTAATAAGCTCTTCCATATAATTGCTTCAAGTCTACCCCAGAGCTCAGGTTTAACTTCCAGGATTCCTGCCCGTAAATGAGTGATGGAATTATCTACGGAAGTAAGGAGGAAGTGAGGAGCTGTTGGGCTGGAATTGCTGCCCAGGACCGTGGACTGCCTTGGATTGTGCCTTGGATTGTGCATGCAAACTTCTTTTGTTGAAGGCTGTAAGGAGAAGAGGAAGGGCTGGTGCCCAAAACGACGGCGAAACAAACATTTTCGTTGCCTCTGGACTACAACTACTACATTCCCCAGCGTGCTCCGACAACGCCCCCTGCCTCCCTGCTTCCCGCGCTCTGCTTACTAAAGCAGCGGGGCTCACACACGGCGCGCGCGCACGGAAGTGAGGAGGAAGTGAGGAGCTGTTGTTGGGCTGGAATTGCTGCCCAGGACCATGGACTGCCTTGCATTGTGCCTTGGATTGTGCATGCAAACTGCTTTTGTTGAAGGCTGTAAGGAGAAGAGGAAGGGCTGGTTCTCAAAACCGCGGTGAAACGAACATTTTTGTTGCCTCTGTACTACAACTGCTACAGTAAATATCCATGCCACAGGGAGCCGTTGCTGCATTTTCGTATTTCCACTCTGTGGGTTGGGTTCTGTGTGGGTTGGGCTTTGTGTGGGTTGGGCTCTGGACCCAAGAGGAGTATTTAGGCTTTCCGATATCTAACGAGGGTTTTTTTTCTTTTTTTTTTTTTTTTCTTTCTCATCTGCTGCAGTTCCCCAGCGCGCTCTGGCCATGCCCCCTGCCTACTTGATTCCCGCTCTCTGCTTACTAAAGCAGCGGGGCTCGTGCACGCACGCACGGAAGTGAGGAGCTGTTGGGCTGTTAGTCGGTGAGGGGGAGAGGGGGACAGTGTATTGTTAAAATGTTCTTACCCTGTGTATATTCTAGCATAGAGGCTGTCTGAATGGCACTCTTAGGGTAATGTTCTAGGCTGTTTTCTCCTCATTATAATTTTTTCTGCCTTCCTTCCTCTTTTTTCCTTCTTTGTGTTTTTGATTTTTTTGTTCATTATTACTCACTGAAACTGGCCTTTAGCGCCAAATTGAACTCTTAAGGATTAGGGGTTCTACGTGGAAATTTTCTTTTTTCTTTTGAATATTTAAACAAATATGGCCACAGTTCTAAGAAATTGAAAAATATGCCTTTCTACCTCTTTTCCCAATAAGAGCAATGCCTGAGCCTCAACTGAGGATTTGTACCCCCCCGAACCAAATAATGAGAATGGCGTGGTTGTACCCAAGGAAAATCTAGAGGTTCCACAGATAGGGGTTGGATTGATGGGGTCAAAAGAGAGTGTGGTGGATACAAACCTGGAGGGGGGGGGGGGTGACATAGATTGGTCTCTGAATATGACAGAAAATAACAAAAATAAAAAAAATAGAAATTATACAGGAAGTGGAATTATCACATATGTTTGCTCAGGTACATGCAAGAGGGAGTGGCCACATTTCGGAGGACGAGGATACTTTGTTTACTCCGATAGGCCTATCATTTGATTCTCAGGTCCCCATTCAGACTAGCTTCTTGAGCATCCGAGAGATACCGATTAAACATCCCTCCGTGGAGCAAATTGAGGAGACAAAGGATACAAAATTGGATGTCTCTATGATGTCTCAAACAGTGAAGCTAGAACTGAGTAAACATGTGAGGCTCTTAAGAGGTCCATCTACTCTGGTTAATGCTGCATATAACAGAGTTGATAATGTTCACCTCTTCAATACTTTACCCTGAATCAGAATCTTAACACCGCATAGAATATTCTCAGCCAATGCTAAATTTCCTCTTCCAATAATGATCACTTTGAGGAATCACTTCCAGTAATTTCCAGGATATTAAATCTCCTGGATAAGGGGCATGAGTTGACCCACTGGGAAGTGAGAGACCTCAAACGGATCGTATTGGATACACAATCCAAACTTAATAGAGTGGAAGGATTTCTAATGGGTAAAACATGTGGATATGTTCCAGGGGAAATTAAGGCAAGTCTGCCGCACCTTGTGACAGCCAAATCTCAAGGATCCCAGACTATAGAAAACATAAATAACTGCCTCAGTTTTAGTGCGGTCGTATCTTCCTCAAGCAGGTCGAATATGACTGAGTTTCCACCCACAAATAACCCCTTGAAATTAGAAGGAGAAGGGGACAAACAAATCTTGAAGACAATTAAAGAGCTCTCTCTAAAAATTACTAAACTAGAACACGGAATATCAACCCTGGTATTGTCTACCACTCCCAAGACAACCGTGGGGGAGGTGGCGAAAAGCCCGGATAAAACAAAATGTACCCCAGAGACCCCAGACAGTCCGTCAGCCTTGATAGATATTATGGAAAATCCTATTAATGTAAGTAAATCAGAAATTGGTAGCCAAAATATAGAGGATGTAACAACTCCAGGTTGTGATGGCTACTCACTATCAAGGCGCCAAAAACGATTGGCGTTGAAAGCTAAAAAAAGGCTGCTAAAGAAAAGTCAAAAATCCGATAAGGTGCAAACAAAAACCAAAGAACCAAAGGCTTTGACTAATGAGGTTGCACTGTCAGATTTGATACAGCTGAATGAAGAAAGTCGAATGGCCCTGCAGGTCCATAATGTCAGTTCTGATATAACCTCACCCTGTTCAGTCTTGGTAAACAAAAAAAATAAAAAATCACAAAAAATAAAAAATGTAAGCAAAGAACTGGTGAGTGTGAGGACATCTGCGGGTGGTAACTCAGAATTGGGGCCTGAGCAGAGGACACTGTCCCTAAGGGTGACGGGGGGTGACACCAAAGAAGTGAAGCAACTTCAATTGTCAAACTTTTATAAAGTATTGGAAAAATCAACCTCAAGGCAAATCTTACTGCAGGAGATCCTGCAGCAGAAGGATGTTGTCCCGATGACATCTGCGGAACCCAATAGACTGGGTTTCACCTCGCAATCAGTGTCTGTAAATTGGGATCCGTTACCCTAAAGGAAAGTGGATTCCTGGCTTCTCCCGGACAAGGAGACAATAATAAAAAGGAAGGTGGGAGACCCCAATAAAATGGTTGATCTGGGTCAGGAATTACCATTGCTAAAAAATGTGCCCTAGCACTCATTAGAGGAAACTGTGCAAAACAACAGTGATCTTTCAATGATCATTAAAAAAAAACTATAATGGACCTCTTGCTAGATCTATCTAGGCTTATAAATCAGGGCCCACGTGAAAACTCAAATGAAGGATATGGAATTTTTCCACATGACCGTGTGGAGGCTCCCACTAATATGAATATCCAGGGAGTGCTAAATTTGAAACATCATACTCAGACAACTCAGTTGGGCATGAGGGAAAATTCACAAAGGGGACAAGAGAGCATATCTGAACAGCCCCTTAACCCAAGACTTAGCTTACAAACAAATGTTCAAGTGGAGGATGAGGCTAGGATATATCAACAGTCAACAATGCCAATCCATATTAAGGACAGTGACTTGCGTAATATAATTTGGCGGAAAATAGCCCTTCCGGATTATCCAAGTATCCTGCCATACAACCTATGCGAAATTGGAGGTCCGTCCTCCCTACATAGATCATGGGTTCTCTCTTTGTTTAATGAGATCCCAAAATTGAGACTGATTTCCTCGGCAGATATCAGCTTGGTGGATTTTATCCACCCCATGCGTCTTGACCATGTGAGAATTGTTCTGAGGTCTCAAAACATTTTTGATCTTATAATACAGGAGACTGAACACTTCAATAAGATGGGGTATGACATACTTATCTTTAATGACGGCTGGGAGAATGGAAGGGACTCCACGGATCAGAAAAACATATCTCTTACCCACTGCGGGAGGAGGGTTTTGACGCATTAAGAAGTCAATATTCCCACAAAGGGAGGGGACGATCAGGAATGGAGATGGCTTGCGCTATCTCGGAGAGAATCGATCTCCCAAATTCAAACCATACATCAGAAACTTTAGTTGTCTAGATTTAACACAATAGTGGCAAATCCTTTCATGGAACTCTAGGGGTCACTCAAAATTGGTGGCCTCCAATGTGTTATGTACTAAACTTAAATCTATGGACTTGATATGTATTCAAGAAACGTGGATGAGAGTCCCCTTTCATTTGGATGGCTATGATTGCAGATACCAATTTGCTAGGATGGGGCTTCGAGGTAGACCATCCGGAGGCCTCCTAATAGCAGTGAAAATAGCAAGGGGTACTCGAATACTGGAATATTTTACTATCACATGGGGGGTTCTAGCAACAGTATTAGAGTACATGAATGCACACTGTTTGATTTTTATACTGGTATTGAATATCTACTTGAACCCGCAAAATTCATTGGACAATGTTATCCTGTCTATAAATGCCTGTCTCTCGATCATGTTGCTCAAATACAGAGGTCTCAACATTGTTGTAGTGGGAGATTTTAACTCGGAAATCAGATATCGAATGGGGATGAATAAAAAGATGGGTTCTACCTCTATTAGATCTATGGGGAACTTCGGGCCGATACATGGGGAACCCTATGCAACATCACGTAAAACTATGCATGGGCAGATCTGGTCTAAACTCTTTGACTCATGGGGACTCACCCATATGAATGTTGTCTTCAACACCTCTGATAATGAGTTTACATGGTCGAATGGGTTATCTAGGTCGACTATCGATCACATATTTTTGTCAGACAGACCTGCGGCTTCTTGAGTTGAATTCTGCGTGGGTGATTCTTATATGAGTGATCACAGAACTTTAGAGGCCAAACTGAAGTGGAATTATGCTAAACCAAATCAGGATTTGCTCTCAATCTCTTTGACGACGACATGTGGGGGTAATCAAATTAAATGGCATGAAGGTAACATAGATAAACTGAATGCTGTATTTCTCTATGAGCATCACTGTACGCCATTGTCTACCAGATCAATACTACTTTCGGTTCCCTACTTCTGTGATTATGTTAAATCCTTAATAGGCAGGTCTGTAACACCTAAAAATAGTGGAAGCGCCAGACATCAGCATGTGCATATCTATGACCCTAAGGTAAGGTAAAAAAAAACTACACAAATCGTAGCACTAGAGCAATTTAGAAATCCAATTTAACCAGGACACAAAGCTGAAGGAAATTCATTTAATCAAACAAGCAAAAAAAACTGGTTAAAACCCATAAGATGCACATGCTAGAAAAAGACAATACTGCCATGTTAACGGCACTAAGAGATGCATCTGCCCGTCAGTTCTGGACGTCAATAAATTCCTTGGAGAATCCACAGGTAATGCTACAAACTGCCTGTGTACAAGAGGATGTTTACGCAACTTAATTCTCTACTTTATATGAAGGGAAGTTTGCTCAGACAAACACGCTTGAGGTAATTAAGAGGGGCAGTTGGACGTGTAATTTCACCGTTGAGCATATTGAAAAACAGATTAAGGTAGCCAATAGTTCCCGTGCAACAGTCCCCAATGGGCTCACCAATAATACGCTGAAGAAAAATCCTGAATTGTGGGCAAAGGCACTCTATATTTTATTCTCAGATATTACACTGACCCACTCTATCCCGTGCTCCTGGAGGGTCTCAATTATTATTCCTATATATAAAAAAGGGAACAGAAGGTGCCCGCATAATTATCATCCGATTTCAATCATGGACGCAGATTACAAAATATTTGCGGGAATAGTTCTCCGAAAAATAGTTGAATGGGTGGAAACAAATCAGATCTTGTGCATACAACAGTTTGGTTTCCGAAAGGGTATGGGTACTGAAATAGGTGGTTTACTATTTACCCTACTCTTGGAGAAGGCGTGTAAGAAAGCAGCTAGTCCTATTTACCTAGCCTCGATTGGCCTTTTGCTTGCTTTCGACAAGGTAGATCGGGTAAGATTGTGGTCAAAGTTGGCTTTAATGGGTATTCCATCTGGACTTCTGACTATTCTTATACACTTACATGAAGATTCTGCCATCCAGATTCGGCTAAACTTGTCAGGTGACCTGTCACTGCTAATTCAAACAGGCAATGGCCTGAGACAAGGGTGTCTGTTTGCACCCACACTTTTCAACTTATATACATATAGGATGTTGATGGGCCCTTAACATTGGCATCTTTAATTTCACCAAGGATAGAGGGGGAAAAAATATCTTCGACTGCCTATGCTGATGACATCCTCTTGATTGATGCCACCCCATTAGGCCTTCAGCGGAAGCTGGTGGCCCTGTCGATTTATGTGGACAAAAATGGTCTTATCATCAACGAGAAAAAATCTGTTGTAATTTGCCTTACAAATAGAAAAGAAACATCCAGTTTCAAATGGAAGATCAATTTTTGCTCCCTAACCAAGGTCAGATCCCTTTGCTATCTAGGTTTTCCGGTCTTTAGTGGATCTACGATCCATATGTACTGGAATTACTATCTAGACAAAGTGGATAAATTGATCTTCCAAATGAAAAAGGTAGCTGCTAAATATTGCAAATATTCAGTGACTCCTCTTATTAGGTTATACAATCTTAAAGTTCTGCCTAAACTCCTATATGGCTTTGAAATCTTGCCCTTTCCAACCCATCGACTTGTAGAAAAATTGGAGTAAAAAATATGGCGAAAGATTCTATACTACTTACCGAAGGCTGTCTCAATGTCTGCTATTAATTTCGAGTTGGGCCTTCTTTCTCTGGATAGTAGAATCAGTTGGAGAAGATTGCCCCTTTATCGTAACCTTATTGTGTCAAAAGATAATACTTTGTATGCACTTATGGGTTAACAGACTAAGAAAGGGCACTACGATATCAAAGTGGTTATTGAACTTACAAATGGACTGTTTGAAGTACCTAGACTCCATCTGTCTCACACATGAAAATCTGATATCTAATCCTATGAGAGTGAAGGATAAGCTCCAATCTTTGGACTGGTTGAAATCCATGGAAATGGTTGGGTCATCTAGGATTTACAATCAGATTATATATCAAGGAAAGAAAATCGGCTCTCCGGAGTCATACTTAGTTAAATTTCCAGACCCTAGACGGAGGGCTCTATATCTGAGATTTCGATTTAATGGTTTGCTGACAGGGAAAATTCTAGAAATTCGTACAGGTGCAATACAGAAAATTCCCTGTCGTTTTTGCCACAGTAATGTAACATCAGAATCATTAAATCACCTATCATTGTAGTGTCAGGCATTCATTCCCCAACACCTAGCAGCTTTTGGTAGATTTGTTCACGATCCATCAAAGGTTGATATTGAAGATCTATGGTGGAACATACTATATAGCAAATTGAATGCACTGAAATTGGCTGTAGTGAAATTTTTGCATGAAGTCTGTGGTCTGCCAGGGGCTAGTGAATATTAACACAATGAAATGTATACTGTAAGTTGGACCTAATGGAGGGAATGGGTTTTGTCTTGTCATTTTCTAAAAAGATCTCAGTTAGGAATAATAGACATGATTTCCTTGTAAGTACATTGCTTTAAGAAATATCATCTATGTGGAAAATTTAAAACTCCTTATAATAGTGTTAAGGCTTAACTATCAGATGAGGTGTTGTAAATATTGATTGTGAAATAGGTTGTATTGTTCTATTTTTATCGATTGATCCAAATTGGATATTTCTTTTTTTATAAAAATATTTTGTGTTTTTGTAAAGGTTTATAGTGTGTAAACCAAATGCAAAATAAAAAATAAATAAAAAAATTCTCTTTCCCTTGTAGTATTTAATTGCGGCCACCAGGGAAAAGCGACCGTATTTGTTATCCATTATTTTCAATTGGCTTGTAAGGGTCTTGGCTTTGGCAAACAATACCTCCAAGAGGAGCGCTTCGACCGAGCTGTTGTTTACAATAATACCTAGGTATTTGAATGAGTCGACTTTCTCGATAGGTTTTGCCCCTACTGTCCATACAAAATGCTCTTTTTTTGGCTTTCCCCGTTGTAAGCACATGACTTTAGTTTTGTCCCGGTTTATCTCCAGATGATTTACTTATATATATCTTTGTAGGCTGTATAATTGTCACTGTAGACCAATCTCAGTTTGGTCCAACTGGACGATGTCCTCTGCATAGACAAGTCTTGTTACATTCACGTCGCCTATAGAGGGTGGAAAAGATCTCAGGGACCGTCTCATGGTTCTGTAGGTCTGAAGTGAAAAAGTAGTAGACTGCTGGCGAAAGGGGGCAGCCTTGCTTGACCCTGTGATAAGTCCCAATTGGTGATGATATGAGGCCTCCACAATTCAGTTTTACTCTGATTTCTGTACCAGTGTGAAGAGCTTTCAAGGGATCAGTTATTTCAAGTGGGCAGGCTCGATCTTCTAACTTAGTCCACAACAGCTGACGGTCCACTTGATCGAACGCTTGGACTAAGTCCACAAATGCAAAGAAAATGTTTCCTCCTTTTTGGCGATGTTTGTCTTTTAGTATACTCAGTATCAGGATATTTATAGATGTTCCTACTGACTTAACAAACCCTGTTTGGAATGGATCAAAGGTGTTTGTGTTCTTAATCCAAGTGGAGAATTTCTCTAATAAGAAAGACCCGAAGATTTTGCCAATGACGTCTAATAACGCTATGGGCCTGTAGTTCCTTGCGTCTGTTTTTTCACCTTTTTTGTGGATTGGGACTATAATAGCGGTTTTCCAGGAATCAGGGATATTCCTTTGCTTTGATTTTTATTAAAGACCCCTTGTATGAATAGTGCCCAATCTTTAGGATGTTCCAACAGCATTACATCTGTTAGACCGTCCGGGCCTGGAGCTCTAGATCTATTCAATTGTTTTATTTTTTCCAAGATGTCCATTCTGGAAAAATTGAAGGCCCATATGTTGATGTATTCCTTAAGTTGGTGTTTTGGGTTGCACTTTGATATAGTGTGGAGAAGAGCGTTTGCCAGTCTTGATCTTTTATGCAGTTCATGTGTGTGTCTTCATGGGCATTCAGTCTAGGTTTTATAATGGCCCAGAAGTCTTTTGACTTTTTTCCGCTCAGTACTCTTAGTATTCGTTCAGCATCCTGTTGTAACAAATGATGTTTGTAGCCAATGATCAAGGATCTGTATGCCTTTACAATGTTCAAGGCTTTTGCTTTGAGTCCTGGATCGGATGTGGTTTTAGACAATCTTTTTGATTTCCTCATGATCCTGCGCTTATTCACCAGTATCGGGTCATCCAAGTCTTTCTAGTGCTGTAGGGGTCCAGGAGAGGTTTGTAATCCACAGAATTATTTGGCCCCCAGTCTCCTTTTTGTTTGATAGCAAATTTTTTTGTTATTGTTTTTGTATCTGTGAATGTAAGTCTCAGTCGAGTTCCTGCATTGGAGACTTCGACCCCACCCGTCATAAATCGAGCTTTCAGCTTCCAGGCACATGTGATCAGTAGTTGTAAAAAATGATGATCACTTTCCACGGTTCTCATAACTTTGTAGTTGTGGTCTCTTTGGAGGAGGTCTGCAGAGACAAAGATGTAATCTAAATCTGCGTCTTGATCCCCACGTTCCCATGTTGGCATATTAATCGTGGTTGTATCCTCTTTGTGCGTTGCTTGGTAGAGGTCCCTGTCCTTCATTAGGTTTAACCATATCTTGCCCCTTTTCCATGCCAAGATGTTTGTCCTTTGGGCTTTATATGTTTTCAAGGGGGGCCCACACGCCAAATTTAAGTCACTGCAAACCAAAATGTATGCGGCTTTGTTGTTCTATAGGGCTTTGTCCAGAATGGCAGTGAGTTCCCCTGTCAAGTTTTCTTCAGAGGTAGCTTGTGGTTTCCAGTAAAAGGTAACAATGATCATACTCTGGCTGTGGTTGTATTTGTTTAAGCCCTCCATCCATTCTACCAAGATCGAAAGGAAGATCAGGCAAATGTGTATGATTTTTTTCAGCTTTAACCCCACACCTTCTTTTATGGCTATAAGGAGCCTGAGTAGGGGCGGCCCTTGGCTCCCTTTGCTGCTGGAGCCGCGATGACTTCAAAGCCGCCTAAGAACGGGATGTTAAGCATCCATGTCTCTTGGAGGCAAAGTAGGTTGTAAGAGCCTAAATTGAAGTCACTTGACCTTGTTAAACGGGAAAAACACTTAGTTTTCCACAACATAACCTTCAAACTTTGGGAGGGTTGGGCTGCATCCAGAACTTTAGTTACTTTGTCTGTGCACTTCACTCCTCTGTTAATAGTTTGCTTGGGTGGCTATTCTTTTTGCGAATGTAGGGCTTCTTGGATCCATGACCAGTCCTCATTGTCATGGTTAGTTTGGTCCTGAGAATCAGTTGTCCTTGGAAAGTTCTGGGTTTCGTCGTTAGCTTCCACTTCGAAAGTAAGTTTGATGTTTGTTCTTGGCCCGCTCGGTATCCTCCCTATACCAAGAGGATCCTGGTATTTGGAGGATTTACAAGTTGTAGTGTTTGATGGCTCTCCACGAGGTAGACTGACTTCCTTGTCACTATCGGGCTTTGGCCTTACACTGTCGTCCTTTTTGTTAGGTCAGTTTTTCTGAAGTCCAGTTAAGGGCCTAGTAAAACCATTCAACTGAGGCAGTACAAGACTCCACTCTTAGTATAAGACTGTACCACCTGAGTACATGGTAGCGTAGGCAGAGCAGCCAGGCTTATCTTAGGAGGGAGAGAGGGCAGTAGATACAGTACAAGTGAAAATTGTAATACAAATGATCCAAAGAAACACTGAAACACTATGTATTATAAAAATAAAGGATTTATTTAAATACAAGTAGGCCCAGATAAATCTAGGGGTTAAGTAAATACTGAAACATTATATGAAATCACAATATAAAACACAACACTATACTTGAAAGTACACAGACCCAAGTATAGACCTTATTTGGAACACCTAACAGTAGTTCTCGAGAAGTCAAAACCTTGTTATACGCATTTAGTATAGGCCAAGCCTATTCTTTGGGAGTAAAAGACCAATGGTTACTTTTTAGATTACTTGTGGTAATACAAGGACAGTAGGCCCTTCCAGTTGTACAGTGACTCTTGGAACAAATCACATAAACAGTCAACTGGACAATATACTTTTGGTGAATAGTGAAACACTTATTCTAGGTGCAGTAAAAACCTATAACTACTTTTGTCATAACACACAGTTATACCAGGTGAGCAAAACCTAAGGGATGTAATATATCATTACAGATGCTTTGGAAATCAGGGAACCCCAGATTGAGGTAAGCAATAACTCTTGTAACTTGTTTTGGATGGCACACAGCTAACACAAGGTAAGTAAAACCCACTTACTTTAACTTCACAATGAAGGGGAAAGTAAAACCCAATGTCACACTTTACTGAATAGATATTCTAGGTAGGCAACAACCTAATGTAGACTTATTAAAGACAGGCTAGCAGCAAGTCAGGGGAAGCAAGACCCAGTTGGGGGACACTCATACAGTTATCCTAACAGGACTAACCTGGTGATACCAACAGTTGGAGGACACTCATACAATTACCCTTCAGGAATAATCTGGTGAAACCAACACATTACTTTTGTAAAGAGGCACAACCTAATCACAGGAGAGTAAAATACCTTCACATCTACTTTCTTTTAGACTGGCAAAACAGTGGCTAAGGAAGGAAAGATGTTAACCATACTTTTAAGAATAGTGCATCACACATCCAAGATCAGTAAGAACTTTTGTAACTGTTCACTCTTAGAATTACAGTTACCAACCAACTCTTTACAAGTAAGTAAAACCACTTGATTTCTTTTCTAGGCAGAAGTCCCAATCCCTTCAAAGTCTTTTCCCTTAGAGCATGAGTGTTCTCAGTGGCAGAAGGGGGGTCACTAGGACTAGTGACCAACAGGCAGTGCTAGAATAAGTTCTTTAGTAGCAAAAGCCAGAGTTTCCTTAGGAAAACTGGGCAACCAAGTGAGTACTTTACTTCTAGGGTTAGAAGCGGGTCCAGGGGCTTCGCAGAAGACACCCCAGCAGGATTCTAGCAGTGGGACTGGGTGTACTGGACGAGGGACCTCCCAATCACAGAAAACACCCCAGGACTACACAGAAATCCCAACAGGCTTAAGGTAAGTATATACCCAAGCCAACACAGTACCTCAGCAATGAAGAAGAGATTGCAGCAGGAGAACTTCAGGGACTGCAGCCAAATACCCGGTCACTGGATTCCTTGTCCTGGAGACTGAACACAAGACCTCAGAAGGGACTTTGCAGCAGGGATCGATGAAGAAGGCTCTAGGCAAGATTTCTCTCGCAGCTGAATGCGGTTCTGCGGGTTTGGCGCCTTTTCAAGGAGCACAGATGAAGACAGAAAATTGCGGTTGAATTCTCGTCGTTTAAAAGGTCCAGCACTCTTGTGAGGGGACTTTTTGGACTCGATTCGTGTCTCTGGAGATAGACCAAGATGCCCACGAAGTTTCAGCGAGATTCGGAATTCGGAAGACCGTGCACCGCACAGTGGCAGGAGGTCCCAGGGTATTGGGGTATTGCAAGAACGCAAGGTCGCAGGAACCCGTGGGATGGCTCAAAATGCAGGTCGTCTTGAGTCTAGTGGGTCTCACTAGGCTCTGGGTTCGGGTCGTCGTTTTCGGAGACCCCAGGTTGATCGGAAGGAAGGGCTGCAGCAGGCTCCGGTTACAAAGCATGCTCTCCGGCCGCTGGAAATCATTCCCACAGCTTTTCCTTCGTCATCCTCTTCGGTTTTTGGTTCCAGTGGTCGACATGACTTCAGCTTCCAGGTTTCCAGTATTTATCAGGAACTGCAACACAACCTCTGCATTCTCTCCCCGCATTTTACAAGAAAGGGGCGTTTGGCTGTCGAATCAGGACAGCCAACCCCCCACTGGGATTTGACCCAGTTGAAGGAAGACCTAAGACAAAGGAGGGGGAAGTTTGGGACCCCTCCCCCACTTCCTGTGCTTACAGACTGACTGGAGCCTGGGCGGGGTGTCCAGGGGACTCCCGCCGAAGACAAAACTCAAACAAAGGATTTTCCCACCCTGGATGTCAAGGGAAGGAACAAGAAACGACAAGAAACACTAAAATGGCAGAAAAAGAAGACAGGGGCCATTTTGGTAAAAATGAGCACCCTTAGGTGCCTTTACTGCAGCTGTGATTACAGCACGTGGTGAAGGTGCACCAAATTAGTAAAAGGTATCACTGCCACCAGCCATTAAAGGTAAGCTTGTCACTGTAACATAATTGTTACACTTTAAATGTGAAAGGGGATACATTGTATCTCCCCAGCACTCCACATAAGGTGGGGTGTGCTGGTTTCACAGAAGTAAATGTAAAAGGGATCCAAAGATCCTTTCTACCCTTGGGAACTGTAGTTCACTCAAGGTTCGCACAAGAAAGTTAAATGGGGAGCCCCTAGGGCAACCCAGCAACAACAGGCACTTATTGCCAATAAGTTGTTAGACATGATAACTTTAAAAAGACACTATGGAGAGTCTTAAAAATGACACCCATAAAAAGAGTTAAAGACAGGTGAGTGTGGAAAAAGGTTCCCACTCACTGAGGTATTAATGGAAAATATCTCACTAGAAAAGCAAAAAGTTCTGGAGTTGAACCAGGCAAGGAAGATTTACCAGCCCTGTGGAAATCTTACCTAACACTCGTCCCCCCCAGACTAAGGAACAGGGGA
The DNA here is from genome assembly GCF_040938575.1 of Ambystoma mexicanum. Classification (NCBI taxonomy): domain Eukaryota; kingdom Metazoa; phylum Chordata; class Amphibia; order Caudata; family Ambystomatidae; genus Ambystoma; species Ambystoma mexicanum. The sequence goes on from NC_090927.1 coordinate 483,810,738, forward strand.
AGCTAATCCTCACCTGGATAGATCTCTTGTTTCTAGTCGGTTAAACTGTTTGCTGAGTCAACTAGCAATCTTTTTGTAACCCTTGCTGTGATACTTTTTCTTATATTAGTTATCATTTGCAAACTATATGACCTACAAGTAGTGTTGGGCACTTTACTCTTGTCTAAGGTATAGGGGATCTGTTTAAACAGTCCCTCAGAAGTTGTGACAACCTCTGAACCTACAATAGGCTTTTTAAAGGGGTTCTTATAAAGAAATCCCTTAGACCTAGAGGGGTCTCCATGATTCCTCACCACCTCTCTCACATGAGCAGGTTGGGTCTCAGGTATCCTAGTTGGAGGGGTTGTGGCAAAGCATTGTACATCCTTCCACTTCCTCTGAGATCTGTTTTTACCTTGGTTAGGGTTTTCCCTTCTAACTCTAGGATTTACAAGGGGGTCTTCAGCAGAAGAGCCCACAATGTCAAGGGGTTTAGCCTTAGACATATCTTTTCTGGATTTCCACCAGCTTTGAGGTTTACCAGTCCTCAAAGGCCTAGTTAGGTTTCCATCTTGTCTATCCACCCCTTCCTCAGAAGTAGTGTGGGTCAAAGACTTTAGAATTGGAACTGAAATGGTAGAGCATGGTTTGTGCTCCCATTTCCCTAATAGTCTAGATTTTGATTTGCCTTTGTTAGAGGGTTCCCTTCTAACATTACGACTTTCAGTAGGATTCGCTATAGAGGATCCTACAGGTGTAGAGTGGTCTCTTGAAACAGAGACCCTAGCCTTGTCAGAAAACCTATCCATCTCTCCTGTAGGAGTAGTTGGAGTCACAGGCTTTTTATTAGAAGGCCTAGTAAGAAAGCTATTCTTAGGTTTCTTATAACTCTTTTTGGTGTTCAGTTTTTCAGGCCTAGAAGTTACATTCTGGGCACTCTGAACTAAAGGAGAAAACTCAATTCCTACCTTGGGGTCAAGGAAACTCCTTGCCCTCTTAGGGTTGTTAAAAACACCTAAGCTTTGTACATCCATCTGGATCACCTCCACTGTAAGTGGGTTTTCAGGCGTATCCATGTTTAGAGTTTTAGGAAGCATTTCCACTGTAAGTGGGTTTTCAAATGTTTCAGCCACTACAGGTTTAACTGAAGGGGCCATTATTCTAAAGGACATACACCACACAGGGTGTATGACATGAACACTAAGGTTCTTGTCAGGTTCAACAAAGTTTTTACACAGTGTTATAGATTGGACAGGAATATATAAGTTTCTATCCACAGGTTGAACCACTTCCACTCTAGGTGGGTTTTCAAGAGGTTCTATAAACTCAGTGTTAACTGAAGGTGGGGTCACAGCAGTGACCTGGTTAATGGTATTACACCATATGGGTACTAGGACAGAAGTTTTTAAGTTTCTGGGAACTAGTTGAACCACTTCCACTACATGTGGTTTTTCAAGAGGCTCTATCACCTTAGCAGCAGCTAAAGGTGGGGTCACAGGAGTGACCTCTAGCTTTGTGGGCCTAGGGGCTTTGTCCCTATTTGAAGTTATGGGTGCTACACCCAAGTGCCCTTCAGAGTGGCAGTTAATGCCTTTTATCTCCAAAGAGGGGTCTCCTAAGGGGACCTCTCTTACTTCAAGGTTAAGAGCCTCAGCCTTTTTACAAGGGGGCTCAGCTGAGTCTAAGACCACAGCTTTTCTGCTATACTCAGTATTGACAGATTTCTTAAGGGATGAGGAGACAGCACTTTTTGACCTACATCTATGCTCAGAGTCCCTTAAGGAGTATAGATATGTAGAAGCTTTTTTCTTATATCTATCTATGAGAGCTGTTTTTACCCTATCCCAGTTACCTATTTCTACTTCAGGTAAATCCAAGAGCACATGGTAGTCCTGCTTGGGAAGTCTAAAAAGAACCCAGGGTATTCTATCACTCTCACACAGACCAAACCTTTTACAAGTGAGGTCAAAAGTTTTCAGCCATACAACAATGTCACACTTCAGATCATACTGACTCACCAATTCTGGAAACCTGGAAGCTGAAGACATAGAAGAACTGGAAAAAGAAGAGGGGTGCAGAAAATGGTCTTCTACAGACCTGTTATACTTTTTCTCATATTCCCACATCTTCATATTGTTTTCCCACAGGAATTTCCTTATATTCAGTTGCTTAGATATCTCAGAGCACATGGTAGGCAGTAAGGTAGAGGCAGGAGAAGGAGAGGGGGGTGAACTAACATCCTCCTCATCAGAACCCTCATATTCCTCCTCTGAGGAGTTTGGACAGCTGTCTGAACCCTCATCATCCTCACTCCCAGCAATATTGTAAGAAGTGGACACAGGTTCACTGGAACCGTACATATGGTCCCATAACCTTTGTAATAATTCAAGCTTACTTCCTTCACAATTGAGGCCCTTCTCTATACACATTGTAACCACAGTTTCCATTGCAACATAAGAGAAGTCCTCAGGCCTAAAGCAGGCCATGGTGTTGGTTCTTGTGTTAAATACAATAAGTACACTTTACCTTGGCTAAACCAAACCTACTGGATGGTTTCCTTTGGACACAAAGTATATCAATAATCAATGTAATGCAATCCACCTTGATCCCAGCGCATGCCAACAGTGTTAGGTCAGTTTTTCTGAAGTCCAGTTAAGGGCCTAGTAAAACCATTCAACTGAGGCAGTACAAGACTCCACTCTTAGTATAAGACTGTACCACCTGAGTACATGGTAGCGTAGGCAGAGCAGCCAGGCTTATCTTAGGAGGGAGAGAGGGCAGTAGATACAGTACAAGTGAAAATTGTAATACAAATGATCCAAAGAAACACTGAAACACTATGTATTATAAAAATAAATGATTTATTTAAATACAAGTAGGCCCAGATAAATCTAGGGGTTAAGTAAATACTGAAACATTATATGAAATCACAATATAAAACACAACACTATACTTGAAAGTACACAGACCCAAGTATAGACCTTATTTGGAACACCTAACAGTAGTTCTAGGGAAGTCAAAACCTTGTTATACGCATTTAGTATAGGCCAAGCCTATTCTTTAGGAGTAAAAGACCAATGATTACTTTTTAGATTACTTGTGGTAATACAAGGACAGTAGGCCCTTCCAGTTGTACAGTGACTCTTGGAACAAATCACATAAACAGTCAACTGGACAATATACTTTTGGTGAATAGTGAAACACTTATTCTAGGTGCAGTAAAAACCTATAACTACTTTTGTCATAACACACAGTTATACCAGGTGAGCAAAACCTAAGGGATGTAATATATCATTACAGATGCTTTGGAAATCAGGGAACCCCAGATTGAGGTAAGCAATAACTCTTGTAACTTGTTTTGGATGGCACACAGCTAACACAAGGTAAGTAAAACCCACTTACTTTAACTTCACAATGAAGGGGAAAGTAAAACCCAATGTCACACTTTACTGAATAGATATTCTAGGTAGGCAACAACCTAATGTAGACTTATTAAAGACAGGCTAGCAGCAAGTCAGGGGAAGCAAGACCCAGTTGGGGGACACTCATACAGTTATCCTAACAGGACTAACCTGGTGATACCAACAGTTGGAGGACACTCATACAATTACCCTTCAGGAATAATCTGGTGAAACCAACACATTACTTTTGTAAAGAGGCACAACCTAATCACAGGAGAGTAAAATACCTTCACATCTACTTTCTTTTAGACTGGCAAAACAGTGGCTAAGGAAGGAAAGATGTTAACCATACTTTTAAGAATAGTGCATCACACATCCAAGATCAGTAAGAACTTTTGTAACTGTTCACTCTTAGAATTACAGTTACCAACCAACTCTTTACAAGTAAGTAAAACCACTTGATTTCTTTTCTAGGCAGAAGTCCCAATCCCTTCAAAGTCTTTTCCCTTAGAGCATGAGTGTTCTCAGTGGCAGAAGGGGGGTCACTAGGACTAGTGACCAACAGGCAGTGCTAGAATAAGTTCTTTAGTAGCAAAAGCCAGAGTTTCCTTAGGAAAACTGGGCAACCAAGTGAGTACTTTACTTTTAGGGTTAGAAGCGGGTCCAGGGGCTTCGCAGAAGACACCCCAGCAGGATTCTAGCAGTGGGACTGGGTGTACTGGACGAGGGACCTCCCAATCACAGAAAACACCCCAGGACTACACAGAAATCCCAACAGGCTTAAGGTAAGTATATACCCAAGCCAACACAGTACCTCAGCAATGAAGAAGAGATTGCAGCAGGAGAACTTCAGGGACTGCAGCCAAATACCCGGTCACTGGATTCCTTGTCCTGGAGACTGAACACAAGACCTCAGAAGGGACTTTGCAGCAGGGATCGATGAAGAAGGCTCTAGGCAAGATTTCTCTCGCAGCTGAATGCGGTTCTGCGGGTTTGGCGCCTTTTCAAGGAGCACAGATGAAGACAGAAAATCGCGGTTGAATTCTCGTCGTTTAAAAGGTCCAGCACTCTTGTGAGGGGACTTTTTGGACTCGATTCGTGTCTCTGGAGATAGACCAAGATGCCCACAAAGTTTCAGCGAGATTCGGAATTCGGAAGACCGTGCACCGCACAGTGGCAGGAGGTCCCAGGGTATTGGGGTATTGCAAGAACGCAAGGTCGCAGGAACCCGTGGGATGGCTCAAAATGCAGGACGTCTTGAGTCTAGTGGGTCTCACCTGGCTCTGGGTTCGGGTCGTCGTTTTCGGAGACCCCAGGTCGATCGGAAGGAAGGGCTGCTGCAGGCTCCGGTTACAAAGCAGGCTCTCCGGCCGCTGGAAATAATTCCCGCAGCTTTTCCTTCGTCATCCTCTTCGGTTTTCGGTTCCAGTGGTCGACATGACTTCAGCTTCCAGGTTTCCAGTATTTATCAGGAACTGCAACACAACCTCTGCATTCTCTCCCCGCATTTTACAAGAAAGGGGCGTTTGGCTGTCCAATCAGGACAGCCAACCCCCCACTGGGATTTGGCCCAGTTGAAGGAAGACCTAAGACAAAGGAGGGGGAAGTTTGGGACCCCTCCCCCACTTCCTGTGCTTACAGACTGACTGGAGCCTGGGCGGGGTGTCCAGGGGACTCGCGCCGAAGACAAAACTCAAACAAAGGATTTTCCCGCCCTGGATGTCAGGGGAAGCAACAAGAAACGACAAGAAACACTAAAATGGCAGAAAAAGAAGACAGGGGCCATTTTGGTAAAAATGAGCACCCTTAGGTGCCTTTACTGCAGCTGTGATTACAGCACGCGGTAAAGGTGCACCAAATTAGTAAAAGGTATCACTGCCACCAGCCATTAAAGGTAAGCTTGTCACTGTAACATAATTGTTACAGTTTAAATGTGAAAGGGGATACATTGTATCTCCCCAGCACTCCACATAAGGTGGGGTGTGCTGGTTTCACAGAAGTAAATGTAAAAGGGATCCAAAGATCCTTTCTACCCTTGGGAACTGTAGTTCACTCAAGGTTCGCACAAGAAAGTTAAATGGGGAGCCCCTAGGGCAACCCAGCAACAACAGGCACTTATTGACTGACTTCCTTGTCACTATCGGGCTTTGGCCTTACACTGTCGTCCTTTTCGCTAGGCTTCTTTGACTTTCTAGCATCCCGAGTTGGAGTTGCTTTTCTCCTGGGCAGCGAAACCTCTGGGTGTTCCAACAACGTTAACTCAAAGCCTAGGGTCGAGAAGTTGTCTTTTGAATCTGCTAGCATGCCTTTTATAACAGGTGAAGGGATATGCAGGTAGACACAGTTGATTCGATGTTTTATTCCAAATTTGATGATTTTTATATCGTCCGAAGTTATTTGACGCAGGTTCGGGATGCAATTAAAAAGTTGCAGAACTGCGCTTCTATTCAGGATCGTTTTATTTTCTTTATCTCTTAGGTTTTCTAGTTTGAAAGACCTGTTGAGACTTCCCTCTTTTCTAAGCAGCTTCTGTTTGTTTTCTTTAGAGTCCTGCCTTGCGTGATTTTGGGAGTGAGGGCTTTTCTGCCATCTTCAAAGTTTTCGCCACTTCCATACTGCGTGGTGTAGGTTTTTTCCGTGCATTTCGGTTGTTGGTTTTTCCTAAGGACCGGTGCCTTTTTTTAAGGGTTAAGTTCTTGTAAGTTGCTTTTTCGTTGTAGGCTTGTCCTGGAGTTTAGCGTTAGTGATGATGCCACGGCTGCTGATCTGTGTTTTTTTCTCTGATAGGGTTTGGAAGTGCGATGGTCTTGGGTTCGCAGGGCTTTCTTCCGCCCCCAGACTCGCCGTTTGATCCAGTGGTGCTCTACTCCTTTCCAGCTGTCCAAGGACCTGTAGTTCCGGGTCCTCCACCAAATAGACTGGCATGTCCATTAGATCGTCGGAGGACTCTCGGCTGGAGGTTTGTGGCTGGGATGTAGTACCCCTCATGTCTCTATTAGGAAGGATAGTCACAGATGTCTATACATTCTGCGAGAGAGTTCCCCTCTCTATCGTTTGTAGGGGGATCGTCACTGTGATAATTACTCCAGAGTTTAAGTTACTTCCGAACTGCCGTTGAGGATCTTCATGTTGGTCTCTCGGTGCCTCATCCACAGAGGTCCTACTTCTTGTCTTTCTGTTCTGGAAGATCCAGTATTCGTTAGCTAGCTAGATTTGAATCGTCCAGGATTATTTTCCTTGTAGGGCCAAAGGACGGTGGCTTCGTATTAGCCTCTGTTCTCAATAGTGTGCAGCCTTTAGATGGTGGCATTACATGGGCACTAGATGGTCGCATTTGAGGAGTGCATGCTACGCGTCTATCCCCTCCAACTTCATTTTGTTTTTTGTTCTTTTCTTAGGTTTCACGATTTGTTTCGTTTGTACCGCCCGGGAGTGGAGTGGGCCCAGACTGATTGCTTGAAGCTCTGTCTATCACTTCCGATGGTTTTCATGATTTGTTTCGTTTGTACCGCCCCGGGAGTGGAGTGGGCCCAGACTGATTGCTTGAAGCTCTGTCTATCACTTCCGATATCAGATCAATTCGGGCTGCAGATTGGGGGAGCTCCACTCTATAGGGAACCCCTTCCTCCTGCCTTGTATCCAGCTTGACTTGACAACTCTTTTCATTCAGAGGAGGCGTGAGTTGGGGTGGTCGTAGCGGTTGGCGATTTTCCTGCAGTGATAATATATCCTTCCACGAGGGTTAGCTTGGAGTTCATTGAGGCTATCATTGAAGTGTGGTCCTTCATTGTATCATTTATAGCTTTGTAGAGTTTTGAAAAAGGTGCTAGGGCGATAGTAAATGTTGACATGATTGAGAGTAGGTCTGCCTTCTTTGATGAGTCCGCACCTCGCGGATCCCCTCTGTCGACCGATCTTCTGGCACTCACTAATGGCGTTGTTAAGTAGGATTCGTGGTTCTCTACATTAGAGGATAGTCGACAGGAGTTTGTGTGGTCTCTACTGTGCCTTCGAATTGCCTCTTGAGCAGGAATTTGTGTGGAGACTGACAAGCCGTTGACCGTAGATTTTAGATCTTGGTAGAGAGGTCTAGTCCTTTCACCAGTACTTACAATCTCCTTCAATGGGAGCGACATTGGCAGTGCTGTCTGGTGGCCATTGTCATCGGTTCCCAGGCCATGTTGGAGTTGGCTCGGTAGGCCTAATTCGTCTAAGTTCTCCTTCTCTGTTTGAAGCTCCGCTGGCTTTGGGAGGTCTACTCCCTTCTTTAAAAAGGTCGGGCTGTTGTTTAAGCAGTTAGGTTCCTAGCGCTTCAGGGGCCCGACTGGATGAAGATGAGCCCCGTCCCCTGAGGTATGTCTACATAGGCCATGGTGGCGCTCTGCGTCAGTTATCTCACCCACACCCTCTAGTAGCTCAGCATGAGAAATTTCATGAACTGATTCTTTGAAAGAGTCATCCACCATCAATTTTTGTTTTACAAAGTAGTTTTTCAGACTTTCAGAAAAGAGTGCATATTTTGGTTTTATCCTTCTATAAGTTCTCTTATTTGGTTCCACAGTGTTTGGCCCTTAAATAGTTGTTTGTTTGAAGCATCCTGCCCTTTCTCTTTAACCGCGGTCTTCTTGTCTCGTCTTTTCTTTGGTAAGGTGATTTTCGTTTTTTTTCTTTCCAGATTTTCAAGACGGTTTATTTTGATGATGGAGGGCTTACTTTTCCCCAAAGGTAAGTGTAAATTGTCTTCAAGGTCTTGCACTGGCTTTGTTTGTTGAGCCAGTTCTTAACTAGAGGGGGCTGTGCAGTCGACGACAGTGCTGGTCTCTTTGCATTGACTAACTTCACTACTGAAGCACCGTCCTCGCGTTGTCTCTCGCCGCCACTTGGGGTCAATGCAGAGCTCAGTTCGATGACGATCTCCCCCACTCCCTCCATTCCCTCCGCCTGACACTGTGCCAAGAAGGGCTGGGCTAACTTTAAGGCTCCATTTCTCCCACTCCCAGATTCCATAGGTGGGAGCGCGGACGTATACACTTGTGCCGTTACCACGGTTTTCAAGCCGCAGGATGCCGGCAAAGCGCCAACGGCCGAACCTTCCACCACCAGGTGTACATCCGCCCCGAGCTCCAACTGCAATGCATCGGCTCGGGCAGCTGCAGGCTCCGAGACCTCCACATCCGCCCGGGTCCGTCTCCCGCGCCTTACACCATAGGCTGCAGCCTGGGCGCCCCGGCCCACTCCTCGCATGGCACGTCCTCTCCAGAGACAGCAGCTGTTAAGCCATGCAAGGGGGATTTGGGTTGCGGCGATGAGGAACATACAATTAGAGGAGCTTCAGGAATTTGTGTGTGTTCACTTACAATGTTGTTTAAAGTGGGGTTTGTCTGACCGTTTGAAGGAGCTGGCCTAGGTGTAGGGGTCAGGTAAGATCCTTCAGAAATAGGATTGTTTGGACCATTTGAGTCGTTTAAGACGTTGTTATCATTGACTGATATGCTCCACCACAGCTTACCTTCGAAGGTTTGATTGTTTTGTTTGGTTTTTTTGTACATAGATTTTCTGTTTGGTCCTGGCCGTCCGTCCATGGATACCGGCGACGGCGTTGACTTGCTGACTTGATCAGTTTCTCCAGCAAGTCCAGGGGATGCAGATGAAGAGCTTTTAGGTTCTTCTCGCCTCCGAGCGCTTCTAAGTAAGCGCCCCTCCTCTATTTCACCTGGGGTTGTAGGTGGAAGTACCCCCAGGAAATGTAGGCCGGGGAGTTTGGAGATCAGCCCAGTCTGCCCAGGTAGTCCTGTTGGACTGTAGGACTGTAACTCTCCATAACTCCGCGGCCGCTCCGCGGCAAGAAGAGGCTTTTGTAGTGGGTCCACTCACTACAATGAAACTGGAAACAAGACTCAAAGTCACAGCAGTCCTCTCTGTAGGACTGTAACTCTCTGTAACTCTGCGGCCGCTCTGCAGCAAGGAGAGGCTTTTGTAGTGGGTCCACCCACTGCAATGAAACTGGAAACAAGACTCGAAGTCACAGCAGACCTCTCTGTAGGACTGTAACTCTCCGTAACTCCACGGCCGCTCCGCATTAAGGAGAGGCTTATGTAGTGGGTCCACCCACTGCAATGAAACTGGAAACAAGACTCAAAGTCACGGCATTCCTCTCTATTCTTTTGTTTTGTTGCACCTTAGAAATTTATGTTGGTAGCTTTGGAAAAGTTACAAGTGTTTAGTTACAGAAAAGCCCTTGTACACATTATATTAAGTTTTGTGTGTAACGGTCAGTTTAGGGATTTTGGACACAGGACACTTTATAGTTTAACATCCTGTCGTAAATCTCGCCCCGTCTCACCTGTGATCGGGATCTCCCTTGTTCGGCCGCAGGACTCTTCCAGTGGATGGTTCGGGTCTTGAATAGGCTCGCCCAAGCCTCGTCAGGTTGCAGGACGCGTTCAGAGTTCCGGGAAGTTCGTGGTTCCAGGGTATCCAGGATAGCGATGAACGAGTAAGTAGGGGGGGTAAATCCAGGAACAGGATAAAAGGCATGGAAGGAACTAAGAGGATCAAAGGAAACCAATGTAGAGAGTAAACACACGTCGGGTCGCTACCGAAGATAGTGTTGAGACGCGTGGACCCGCAGGGGCGTGACCAATTTATAGTACGTGCCACGACGTGAAAGCTAGTGCGTAGCACGGAGCTTGGTACGGCCATGTTGGGAGGAACAAGGAGTACAAGCCCTTCGTGACAATGACCATGAGGTCCAGAACGGGCAATTTTGCCGGGTCATGACAGCATGCCCCCTCCAAAGACTGGTTCCTCCAGGCTTGCCTGGGTGAATAAGATGGAATCTTCTGAGCAGACGAGGGGTCTTTAAATTAAAAACTGGTTCCCATGTTCTCTCACTAGGGGGGTAGCCTTTCCACTCGACCAGATATTGTAGTCGACCCCTCCTATACCTGGAATCACATATCCTGGACACCTCATATTCCAACTGGTCGTCCACAACAACAGGTGTGGGTTTGAAGGGTTTTCGAGTAGAACTAACGTAGGGTTTCAACAGGGAAGTATGGAAGACTGGATGTATCTTCTTCCAGGAATCCGGGAGCTTAAGTCGGAAGGAGACAGGATTGATGATCTCCTTTATAGAAAATGGACCATAATAGCGAGGAGCTAATTTGTTTGGTCGTAGATGTCGAGGTAACATTTTCGAGGCTAACCAGACTTGATCGCCAACTGAATAGGAAGGTGATGGTCTTCTCTTAGAGTCCGCATATCTTTTGGTTCGAGTCTGGGCCTGTTGTAACTGATCCTTGGCCTCTCTTTGTAAGTCGATCAGCGTCTGAATCCAAGAGTCAAGGGTAGGTACCGGAGTAGATTCTGGAAGAACTGATGGTAAAACAGACGGGTGATAACCTTGACTGCAATAGAAAGGGCTGATCTTGAGAGCTGAATGATCTGAGTTATTGTAGGAGAATTCGGCTAAAGGTATAAGGAGAGACCAATCGTCTTGAACCTTGGTGGCAAAACAACAAAGATATTGTTCCAGGGTTTGATTTACTCGTTCCGTTTCCCCATTGGTTTGTGGATGATAGCCTGAAGAAAGGGCACGTTGGATTCCTAGAACACGACAGATATGTTTCCAGAATTGTGAAATATACTGAGGTCCCCGATCCGAAATAATCTTGGAAGGAAGGCCATGAAGACGAAAAATATGTTCCAGGAAAATTCCAGCAAGTTCTGAGGAAGATGGTAGTTTATACAATGGTGTAAAATGAGCTAGATGAGTGAACAAGTCAATGGTTACCATGATGGTTGTATATCCTCGGGAAGGTGGTAATTCAACAATGAAGTCAGTGGCAATAACTTCCCAGGGTCTGGTTGGCAATGTAGGTTGTAGAAGCAGACCCGCCGGCCTCTGATTATCGTATTTGTTCTGACTACAAATAGCACATGTCTTGATGTATTGAACTACACTGGACTTCATCCCTGGCCACCATAACTGTCTTTGTATAAGACGGAAGGTGTTGGTTACTCCTCGATGGCCGGAGTGAAGAGTATCATGGCATAGATTAATTACCTTCTGTTGAAGTTCTTTTGTCGGAATGACCACTGAATTGTTCTTGAATAAATATCCTTCCTTGATTGTTAGACGCCAGGGATTTTTCTTCGATATGTCCTTCCAGAGTTCAGATAATTGAGTCTGTACTCTGATTTCTTCCAGGAGATTGATCGCTTGAGCTACAAAGATTGTGGGTGGAAACATTTTAGGATAGATCTTATCCTCCAAGGGAACGTAGTCGGGACGCCGAGAAAGGGCATCGGCAATCAAGTTTTGCAATCCAGGAACATGTGAAATTTGAAATTGATATTGAGCAAAGAAGTAGGCCCATCGAGCTTGTCTACTGTTCCTGCACTCCATGGATTGTAGGACCTGAAGATTTGGATGATCAGTACGGACTTGAACTGGATATTTAGCACCCAGGAGTAGATGTCTCCATTCAGTGAAGGCATGACGAATAGCCAATAACTCCTTCTCCAGAACTGAGTAGTGAGTCTCGCTGGTGGTCAGGGTCCGTGAGAGATAAGCAATGGAATGTTCCAACTTATCATCGGATTCTTGTTATAAAACTGCTCCTATGGCATAATTGGAGGCATCCGTTTCCACTAGAAAAGGACGATTTATGTCAGGTTGGGCCAGGATGGGGGCCTGAGTGAATTCTTCTTTCAAGCGTTGGAATGCCTTGTCTTGTGGTATAGACCAGTTAAATGGAACGTCTTTCTTCAGGAGATTTAAAATGGGTTGAACAATCTCGGAAAAGGTGGGAATGAATTTCCGGTAGAAGTTGGCAAGCCCCAGGAAGGATTGTATTTGCTTAACAGATGTTGGGGCGGGCCAAGCCAGTATGGCCTTCACCTTTGAAGGGTCCATACTAATTCCTTCTGAACTAAGGACAAATCCCAGATAGTGAACTGATGTAACATGAAACAAACATTTTTTCTGGTTTGGCTAAGAGTTGATTTTCACGGAGACGTTGAAGTACTGCTTTTACATGTTCTTCATGTTTCAAGGAGTCCTTGGAGAAGATCAATATGTCATCCAAGTAGACGATAACATTGAGAAATAACATGTCAGAAAACACCCTATCCATAAAACGCTGGAAGACTGCGGGAGCATTAGTCAGACCAAAGGGCATGACTAGGTATTCAAAGTGACCAAGGGGTGTTCTAAAGCCTGTTTTACATTTGTCTCCTTCCCGGATACGGATCAAATGGTAAGCACCTCGGAGATCCAGTTTCGTGAATATCACTGCACCTCTCACAGCTTCAAGGATATCCGAGATCAGGGGTAGTCGGTATCTGTCTTTCAGGGTGTATTGATTTAGGCCCCGATAGTCCAGGAAAGGTCTAAGCTATTTGGTATCGTTTTTTGGAACGAAGAACAATGAAGCACCAGCTGGTGATTTTGAAGGTCTTATGGTGCCGTTCTCAAGATTAGTGTCTAGATATTCCCAGAGGGCTCTCTTTTCAGGTTCTGAAAGGATAAACATCCTGCCAAAGGGAATCACTGCTGAGGGTTCAGTATCTATGGCACAGTCTTCGGGTCTATGTGGAGGTAAGGCTTGAACAATGACAGTAGAGAATACATCAGCATACCCTTGATAGATCTCTGGAACTTGTACAATATTGGAAACCATGAGTGGTGTCTCTGGACACCTTGGTAGACTTATAGGAGCTGTGACTGAGGTATCCAGGTTTAAACAATGGTTCATACAGAACTCCGAGCCCAGGAATAAGGATCCGGCCGTCCAGTTAATATATGGATTGTGCTTTTGTAACCAGGGCATGCCCAGAACCAAGGGGTAGTGGGCTGATTTTATAATGTCAAACACAATTCTTTCTTGATGATGATTTATGGAAAGATGGATCTCCCTTGTTTGCAGACTTATGGGTCCTGAGGAAAGAGGTCTTCCGTCAATTGCTTCCACTGGCTGTGAAAAACTTCTTGCTTCATATGGAATGTTATGACTTCTGACCCAATCTTGATCAATGAAGACTCCCATTGCTCCGCAATCCACCAAGGCCAGTATGGGGTAGACCTTGTCCTTGGATGGCGATAAAAAGGCCTGTAATATCATCAATTTGTTTTGTCCAGGAGAGTTCAAGGATGGAATTGATGTGGAGCAAACTTCGCTCTCCCGAAACCTTGCTCCATTTAGGATCGGGAGCTGGCGTTTCCCGAGCGTCGGGGTGGAGCCCGAGGACACTCTTTAACTAGATGTTTATCTGAGGCACAATACATGCATAAGCCTGTGTGTATCCTTCTTAGCCTTTCCTGCGGGGAAATTGGTCCACGAAAGGCTCCAAGTTGCATAGGTTCAGAATCAGTGCTCGGATTCTTGGCAGATTCTGTCCTTGTAGTATTCTCTGGGGAGTTTCTTTGAATTGAGACTTTATTCTTTTTCTTTTCGGCCTTTCTTTCTTGGATTCTGAAGTCTATTTGCATAGACAAGTCCAGGAGGGCCTGGAATGAACTAGGACGTGCCACCCTGGCTAACTCGTCCTTAATCTCTTCACTTAGACCTCTTCGAAACAAGGTAAAACTGGCTTCCAGGGGCCAGTCCGCCTCTTTGGCTAGCTGTATGAATCTGGTAACATAGGTCAACATGTCTTGGGATCCTTGTTGGAAGTCAAGTAACTTCTCTTGAGCACAATGGACCAGCTCTGGTCGTTCGAACATGGTCTTGAGTTCCGCGATGAACCCTTCATAATCATCCAGGAGAGCATCCCCTGAATTGAGTAAAGGAGTGGCCCATGTAAGGGCATTACCGGAAAGATGCGATATTATGAAGCCCACCTTAGCCCTAGGAGTTGAGAAATAGTAGGGCATGAAGGTAAAATGTACCAAACAAGAATCCAGGAATCCACGTAAGGTCTTTGTTGAACCGTCGTATTTATCAACCACTCCTCCCAATAATACGCTGTCCTTGTTCGCGGAGTCACGTGACAAGACAAGCTGTTTTAGCGCTGCATTCTCGGCTTTTAAATTCTGCATCTCTGTGGAAAGTTTATGCATTCTGCGCATCAGGTTCTGAATAGCATTCTCCATGGTAGAATCCGTATTGATCGTTTGGCGTCTCAAACTGTTGTAAATCTCCCCCCATCTCACCTGTGATCAGGATCTCCCTTGTTCGGCCGCAGGACTCTTCCTGTGGATGGTTCGGGTCTTGAATAGGCTCGCCCGAGCCTCGTCAGGTTGCAGGACGCGTTCAGAGTTCCGGGAAGTTTGTGGTTCCAGGGTATCCAGGATAGCGATGAATGAGTAAGTAGGGGGGAAATCCAGGAACAGGATAATAGGCAAGGAAGGAAGTAAGAGGATCAAAGGAAACCAATGCATGCAGAGAGTAAACACACGTCGGGTCACTACCGAAGATAGCGTTGAGATGCGCGGACCCGCAGGGGCGTCACCAATTTATAGTACGTGCCATGACGTGAAAGCTAGTGCGTAGCACGGAGCTTGGTACGGCCATGTTGGGAGGAAAAAGGAGTACAAGCCCTTCGTGACAATGACCATGAGTTCCAGAAGGGGCAATTTCGCCGGGTCATGACACATCCTGGCACAGACGTTCCTTAGTTTTGTTTAAACAGAGAAACCCCTCTTAGAATTAAGGACAGATGGGATTTCTCCAACCCATTTTCTTTTATGCCAAACAAAAGTCTGTTACCCGCACCCAAGATGCCACTGTGTCCGAGTGTTACTCTTGATCTCTTACACATTCTTTATTAGTAACCATGAACTTCACTCTAAAAAAGTGGAATATGGGTCTTATTTTATCTCTAAAATGAGACTATGAGACAGGCACCATGTTTACAAACGTTCACGTGATCTGGATGATTACGTGACACATTAAAAGATTTAACATTAACCCATCGCGGGACGGGAGGCTGTGTTTGCAGCCAATGCGCCGTTCCCGCGTTGCGTTTAAAATATGTTTTGAATTATAGGTATATGTAACGCTCACCTGACTCCCACGGAGGCGCTGGTCTAGTCTGGGTTGCTGTGGCCTCTTCGAGCGTGATGCGCAGAACTCGGAACACCGACTGAACAGGACCCTCAAATCTTGCTTGTCTGGCCCATAGGAATATCCTTCTGCAGATGAGAAAGGGGATTAACAGTCTGCAGAATAGTGTGCTTGCTCCCCCCTTCCTCCCTTTGTTCTTCTCTAACTTCCTCCGAAATCCCCGGTTGAAGCTCACCTTATGGTTTGAAAGGATGAACTCTCCATCCTGCTTCTGGTGCAGGGGCGCGTGTTTGTCCAGTTACTTCACTGGTTTTCAGAATGGCACTGGCAAAATCCACTTGACTTTTCCGAGTGGAACGCCGTAAGTATGAAGATTACAAAAGTTCAAGTGTAGAGCCTCCTTTTCTGTTGCCTTCCTAACCTGTGATCTGTCCTTTATTTCAGGTGCAGAATGAAGGCGATGCGTTGAGGGATTGAATTGCCGATGGTAAACTCAGGTGAGTTAGCGATGGGGGCGATCCCTCTTAATGTCTTTATATTCCTCCAGTAAGAGGGCGCTAGAGAGCCGTCCAAGATGGCGGCCTCCCTGTGAGCTCCGCGGAGCTCCCCTAAAATCCTGACCAATCGAAGCATCTGTGGTGTGCAAATTGTCCGCAGTCGCCGCCGGTTTGTAGCCAAGGCGAATCCGAGCAGAACGTGGTATTTCATCCGTCGACCCTCGGACGCCGAGTCCCGATTCCTCGATGGTGAAGAGCTCCCCCCCCTCATCCCCGTGCGAGCGGGGCACAGTCACAGGCCAGGCGCAGAGGAACCCGCGTGAGGAGGACTGCTGGCAGCGGAGCGGGCCTGAGACTCGAGGGTGCCAATCGGGCGGCGCCGGCTGAGCCCCGTCGGTGCATTGGCCCCCCGAGGAGTCGGCGGGTGCGGAGCTGCCGAGACGAAGGAAAATCCTGCAGAGTCCTGGAAGAACCAACACGGACGCCGCCGAGGAACAAGTACGCGTGCCCCGTGCGCCCTCGCACCCTCGCACGTCCCAGGTGGATCCCCAGCTCTCCCGAGTGACATTCAGTTTACGAGAAAGCGCAAGAGCGCGGGGGTCCACGAGCCTGGGCCAAAGTGAACAGTAAACAACATATCGGAAAGACATACTCGGGGTGACGTGACCCAGGGCCTCCTAAGGGCGCGCTGCTCAGCCGATAGCAAGCTGTATATGACGCCCACGGTGGATCGGCGGGCAAATCCGGCGCCCACCCCGCTTTCGCAAGCACTCATTCGCAAAAGAGACCCCATGTGAACCCCCGACACCCCCGTGTAACATCGCCAGAACTCGAGGAAGCGTAATATACAGCACGGACTGTGGCCAAACGGCCCGAACCGGCCCAACGGCAAGACCTACAGAAAGTCACACTGCTCGAAAAACGACAAGCCGAGCACCCCCGGACCCCTGACCTGCCTCCCTCTGCCCCTTGGCTCCCGCAACGCAGGCACCAATGGCGACCTCGAGGAAAACGGACAGATCTCAAAAAAAGCTGAACTTCGAGGGTAGCTTCACGACCAAAGCAACCACCTCGAACAGCAGAGCGCAGTCTCCCATCCAGGTTGCAGCCCAGGATGAAGAGGAGGCCCACGGGTTCGACATCAGGGGAATCCTCCTTGAACTTAAGGCGGGGATCAGGGGTCTAGGAAGCAAACTCGACGCACTCTCCTCCAAGGTCGACCTACTCCAGCACCGGGTGGACAAACACGCCGACAGACTGGACACAGTCGAGCAGAGAGTGTCTGACCTCGACGATGGTGCAGCGGCCTAACATCCAGAGTGGCCTCCCTAGAAGTGCAAATGAAAGCAGTAAACGCAAAGAACGAGGACTTGGAAGGCCGCTCTCAGCGCAACAACATCAGGATCGTGGGAGTTAGGGAACAACAACTCACCGCGAAAATGGAAGACTACGTTGAAAAGTTATGTATGGACCTCTTTAGTACTGAGATCCTGTCCAAACTGTTTGTCGTGGAAAGAGCTCATCGAGTCCCCAACGCCAGACCGATCCCGGGGGCCAATCCCCGCCCAATCATAGCGAGATTGCTCAACTATAAGGATCGAGATGCTATCCTACGGGCGGCTAGGGAAAAAGGAGATCTCCAGTACGATGGCGACAAGATCCAGTTTTTCCCGGACTTCTCCCAAGCTGTCTAAGTGCAAAGAAGATCGTTTACAGCAGTAAAGCGCAGGTTACAAGAGAACCAGATACAATATTCCATGCTCTTCCCGGCCAAACTCCGTATTCAACACGAGGGCAGAACTCAGTTTTTTAACACCCCAGAGGAGACAAGCGACTACCTGGATCGCTCCGGCTGTAGACCCGCCACTCTCAACGGAAGACCACAAAGGGGCGACAGACCAAGAAGAAACCCGCCGTAAAATGTACCCATAGGATACCCAAAGCGGCGGCACGAGACTTCATGGTTGACTAGAAACAACCACCACAGATCGATATTGCATACGAAGAAGGGAGCAAGCCTCCTCTTGGAGGGCCACCTGCGCCCCGAGCACAGCAATGTTAGTTGTACTGTTAACATGGGTTTGTTCATCACGGGCCTTTTGGGGGTTGCCCGTGCAGGGGAGGGAAGTTAGTTCAGCAAAACCGCCACAACCCGCATACCCCCGTTCCACGACAGTCACACGAAGAACTATGTACTTAACAACTGTCAAGTCCTCCCTGTTCCTCTATGGAAAGCGACCCCAGTCAATCCCACGAGCCCCGGCTCGACATGATTACATTGACCCCTCTAGATGGCATCGGCAACGTTGAAAATCGCCACCTGGAACATACGTGGCGGCAACCAGCCTACGAAAATTAGGAGAATTCTTCAATATCTTCGGAGACACAAAATTAACATAGCGATACTCCAAGAGACTCATCTGCTGCCCTCGTCGGAACAACATTGGGCCAGATCATGGGGATGCCATCGGTACTTCTCATCCTACTCCTCATTCGCCAGAGGTGTCGCGATCCTAATCGACAAGAGAACTAATTTCAGCTTTATTGAGTCAAAGAAAGACACTGAGGGGAGGGCCCTAATGGTGAAAGGAATAATCACAGGGAAAGAGGTGGTGTTAGTGAACTCATACGCACCGAACACAGATGGACCTGATAATTTCAACTGGATAATGTCCCATCTAGACGCGACCAACGCGACGACTGTGTTGTGGGGTGCGGACCTCAACACTACACTTGATCCCAGGCTCGACAAAGCCCATAATACATCGGGAAACCCATCGAAGGCCAGTACTCAGGTTCGAGAGATTTGTCAGACCTTCAATCTATCTGACATGTGGAGAAGGCACAACCGAGACAGCAGGGACTACACCTTCCAATCAGCCGTGCACAACACCAGTTCCAGAATCGATTATATCCTGGCATCCTCCCATAGCCCATTCAAATGGGGTGCGTGCCATATCCTTCCAAGGTCTTACTCCGACCATTTGATGGTTGTACTAGAGGTTACCCTGGCGGGCGTAGCAGTACCTGGCCTCAATTGGAGGTTCAAACCCGGTTCACTCACAGACGCCGTATTTGCAGCAGAACTGCGACAAGACATAGTCTCCTTCCTGGACATCAACCAAGACTCAGTCGACTCGGCGTGCACCATCTGGGAAACGCTCAAGTGCTATGTACGAGGAATTTGCCTGACTAAAGAAAACAGCTTATTGAAATCGATCCGGGGGGAATTATTCAGTAAAGAGTCTCGTCTGAAGGAACTAGAGCACAAACTCTCCAATGCCCCAGATCCACGCACTCAAGCCGAGCTCAAAAAAGAACTCTTGGGGTTCAGGGAGATAGCGGACCGGGAATTGAAGTTCCTGGGTCGCAGGCAACAGATCAGACAGTACGGAGAGGGGCAAAAACCAGGTGCACTGCTGGCCCGGCTACTAACGATAGACAAAGTCCCACCCCGCATTGAATGTATCGCGGATACGCAAGGTCAGAAGGTTTACACAGAAGAGGAGATCTCCAATGTATTCCGAGAATTCTATCAAAACCTGTATAGCTCAAAAGGAGCATCAGATCCCAACGCGATACAAGAGTACCTCAATGACACGGAACTATATTGGGTGAGCCAAGACCTGCGCGAACCCTTAACCGCGCCCATATCACTCGAAGAAATTCAGATAGCAATCAAATCCTTGCCTAACACCAAACCCCCTGGACCTGATGGACTCAATGGTGAGTTCTATAAAGCACACGTGGAAATGGTGGCCCCCCTTCTTCTTCAAGTCTATGAAGAGGCGGTGGAGCGAGGGAAACTCCCTCCCACGATGCGTGAGGCTAACGTAATGATGTTGCACAAAGCTGGCAAACCTACAGAAAACTGCGCTTCGTACAGGCCGATCTCACTAATCAACTTAGACAACAAAATCCTAGCTAAAATTCTGCCGACCAGATTACTCCCCTTGATGCCGGCACTGGTGCTTGGCGACCAAGCCGGGTTAATCCCAGGGCGTGGTACAACATACGGCATCAGGAGACTGTTTGGCGTCATTGAGGCCCTGGACCCGACGCAACAGGCAATAGCAGTTCTGTTAGATGCCGAGAAGGCATTTGATTCAGTAGAGTGGCCCTTCATGTTCGCAACACTAAGGCAGATGGGTCTGGGTAACTTCTTCCTGAAACTAGTAGCTTTGTTATATAACGAACCACGCTCATACATCACATTAGGGAACACCAGATCCACAGGGATCACATTGGAGCGCGGAACGAGACAGGGTTGCCCACTCTCGGCCCTTATCTTTGCCCTGGTGATGGAACCCCTGGCCTCAAGGCTGAGAGCCGAGCAGTTATGTCGAGGGTTAAAGTTGGGTCCTCACAGACTAATCGTCTCTTTATATGCTGACGACGTCATGCTGTTCGTCAGTGACCCCCAAACCAATCTCAACCCTGTAATGCGAGAGGTGATAAAATTCGGGTTAATGTCAGGCCTCAAAACCAATCATTCCAAATCGATAGTGTTCCCCCTGACCCCTTGTACTTCAGAGTTTGCAGATGACCACGGGTTTAAATGGGAAAACTCGAAGGTGCGCTATTTGGGGATCAATATGTTGCGAAGCCATCACGAGATATTTAGAGACAATTATGTAGCTACACTGCAGTTATTACAAGAACGTATCCAGAGATGGAAATCTCTACAACTAACACTGTGGGGCAGGACCTCACTAACAAAAATGGTTATTCTCCCCAAACTTCTGTAACTCTTTACGAATATCCCGCTACTCCTCCCCAAATCCTTCTTATCAAAAATCAAGAGCTTGATCCTAGAGTTACTATGGGCGGGGAAACCAGCACGGGTAGCGTACAACACACTTACATTACCAATATCAAGTGGAGGCTTGGCTCTCCCCGATATAGAGAAATACTACTGGGCGGCCCAAGCCCAATTCCTAAGCCACTGGTACTCAACCCACTAGATTAGACCACATGTGCAAGTGGAACGGGCCCTAGCTTCCCCCGACCTGTTAGCTGCAGTCATAATAAGCCACATTCCCGTGCCGCATAAAACGCTGAACACAGTCCTATCCACATATGCAATATGGAAGAAGATCGCTAGCGAATACGGAGTGGCTATACGATTTTCCCCCCTGCTACCGATAAAATTCATCCCCGGCATCCCCCTCACGAATGAAAGAGTATTCCTGATATGGATAGATAAAATAGGGATAAAATCGCTGGGAGACCTCTTCCCAGAGGGGACCTTTCTGACCCCTCAAATGGCTAAAGACAGAGGAGGGAACACATCCTTGGATGTCTTTCTCTATTTTAGACTCCGCCACACCCTTCAGGGGCTATTTCCCACATTCCCTAAGCAACCCCCCACGTGGGATCTGTTACAGAGCACAATTTTAGCACAAGGTGAAGGTAGACTGGTGTCAACTCTGTACAAAACTTTGTTAAGAGACACCCGGAAACTTCAACCTAAAGTGCAACGAAAGTGGGAATCGGCTATACAAGAACCGATTAATGAGGAAGACTGGGCCTATATTCTTCGACAGACTCAAAAGGTAGCGTTAAATTCTCGATATAAGCTAATACACTTTAACTTTATGCACCAAACATACTACACTCCAATCAGGAAACATAGACACCACCCAGAAGCGTCAGCCCAGTGCGAGAGATGCGCATTTGCCAACGCTGATTTTCTTCATCTGGCATGGGGCTGTCCTGGCATCCAGCGCTTCTGGACTTCCGTTATACAAATAACATCCGACATTATAGGTGAGCAGATGACCCCCTTACCGCTGGGACTGCTCCTCGGCCTCACTAAATATCTACAGCCAGCGTCACGCAAGTTGGCGGCACTCCTCATGGTGCTGGCACGAAGAAGAATTGCTATGTCGTGGGGTCGTGGCCCACTCCCCAAGATTGTAGACTGGGAAAAGGACATAACATACTGCCAAGATATGGACACCGAATTTATTTGAACGCTGCCTTTGCATGCGCGCCCTCCCGACATCTGGGGGCCATACATCACTTACCTGATGAACAATGCTGAAGCTTCAGACTCGGACAATCCGAGCCCCTAGAGTGAGAGGCCATGGGATGAAGGTACACAAGGGCAACGTGGAAAGCTTTCCTTCCAACTCAGACAAAGGATGGAGGCAATCAAAGTTACAGTGGACATGGCGGGTGGGGGGCGGAGGGGTGGGGGAACTATGGTTGGGAATTGCACTATGCGGCTCCCTGTTGGAGCACTGTTTATTTGATGCAGTAAAAGTTAAAAATAAATATTTTCAAAAAAAAAAAAAAAAAATTCCTCCAGTAATGTCTTTTGTCCTTTCCCCATAGGGGCCGGGGTGCGGTACCTGCCAAGGAAGCGGCGCCGACCCGAAATGAGGAATGGTCCACCAACAGAAGACCGGTAAGTGTTATGGCGGAAAATTAGGCTTTCCTCATATGTTCCTTCTGCTAACCTTTTGTCTCTTCTTCTCTCCCCTAGGCGCAGAGATGTGGCGACCGGTGCAGACAGTCGCGGTGGAGCCAGAAGAACTCCCGAGGACAGGTGAGTGAAGCGCAGTGCTGCAGCGGGCAACGCAGTGCTTTTAAATGAAAGTCTTTTCTCAGGAACGCTGGCGTGAAGGTTCCGGATGCAGGTAAGAAGTTTGATAAAATTCTTGGTTTTCACCTTTCTCTTCTCTTCTTTCCTTACAGGTGTTCCAGGATCGAGGCGGGCGTGGCTGGAGACCAGATGCTGGAGCAGACACGGTGAGCGTTCAGCTGCTTGGATGCAGAACAACGCGAAGCGTGAGCTACTGTCTGGGCGTGGCTTAAATAGCCCCCAAAGTAGTTCCAGGTAAGTATCCTTCCCTGGCCATGCCCGAGTGGCAAAATAGTCCCAATGAAAAAATAGTCCCTTTCAGGTCTCAGGGAGGCCTGAGTCTTGCAGCATGGTCTGCATCAGGTAAGTGCACAAAACACCTTCCTTTATGAGCCTGGCGCCTATGGCGCCAGGACTGATGTCCAACATGAGCCTGGCGCCAACGGCGCCAGGACAGAGTTCAAAGAGCCTCTATAAGGGGCCGCTGGGCCTTTACCCGGGGGCATGATGCCTGCTCCCGGGGGTGCTGGGCCTGGCCTGGTGCTCCGGGGGTAGGCATCATGACAGTATATGTGTGTTTTTGAGGACAACACATTATTTATGATTGTCCGTGAAGAGACGCATGTCTGGTCACGTGATCTGAGTTACGATCATGTGAGTTACTGAGATACTCTACTTAAAACGCACCATGGGACGGGAGGCTGTGGTTGCAGCCGTTTCGCTGTCACCGCGTTGAGTTTGGGATACTATTGAACTGTGGGAAAGTAAGTCTGGGAAACTTGATTTCAGTTTTGTGATTGCGTGAGTTTGGTATACAGATAGCGAGTATTAGGTGGAGGTTGTTACGTATTAGTAATAAGATTATTCTTTTCCACAGAGTGATTGCAACATTCTGCTAGACGTTTGGAACAAGACCACTGAGGAGGGTCACACAACTAGCCTGCCATCAACGATTAACCAGTGGCCAGAATACAGAAGTGACACGCTAGTCAGAGTTGACTATATAGACCCTGGATACTTCCAAGGTCAGTGAAATTTACATATTGGGTGGCTCAAAATTCATTCATGAGATATTGGCGTTCGCCATGCCACAGAGACAAAATTAGTACAAATCTTTGTTTTTTGTGAAATTTATTTCAGGATACAAGGAAATTAATACAACATCACATCAACACCTGAAGAAGGGGTGAAGATAACCCTGAAACACGTAGTGGATGAACATCATGTGATTGTGATTGTGTGGGGATATAAAACCCTTTTTGTGAAATTTATCTTTGAAAGTACAAACTCAGCAAATTCTGCTGAATTATTTCCCTGAATTTTTTCTAAAGGACATTGCTTTTTGTTAAGAATCTTTTGCTCTTTTATTTGATGAAATATTTTTGATGTGCTTAATGAAATTTTAAATTCAGATTGTCAAAAACATTGTATGAGTTATGAATACAATTATCTACTAAAGACATTTACGAGTATGTGCTTTTTATGTTTCTTGAAACTTTGATTTAAATGAGGTAATATTCTTCTGAACAGATTTGAATACTTTGAAGAGATTTGTTTTCTCAATTAGAGTGACCAAGTACATGCCCCATAGGCTTTGTGTGGCATAAATTGTATTGGTATCTTATTTTATCTCTGTCAAATCCTGATGACCATCACTGATCTCTTAGCCTCTGAAAATATGAAGCCACATTTGATTGATTAAACAGATAAGCCAACCCCAATTCACCTAATACTGAAAAATTGGTCTACAATGCTTCTTCATATGCTTGTTAGTCATTGTGATTAACAGAAGACAAAATTAGGGTTTGGGTATGGGGGGGGCGGTTCCAAGAACCCTACATGCCCAGAAGCAAAGTCGACATCAACTCCTCTACTGTAGGCCACAGCTGTCAAAATGCCTGTGCGTTCAAAGGAGTTAAAACATCAGCTGCATTGCTCTTTACCCCAGAGTCAATGCACACCTTAAAACACATTACAATTATGAAAACAGTACAATATCAGTTATTTCACTAAAGGAGGAAACATCTTTCATTTTGTAATTTGGTTATTAGTTACATCTGCTCCTGATCTACCGTTTGACAAAATAACTGTTTTATGGTTGGAGGGATGTGCTAAGCCCTCAGAAAGTCACCACAACAGAGAACCATTCCATACATGTGGTGGGTTGATTCAGGGCAAATTCCACCTACTCTGAAAACCACAATGATTCTCAAAGATTGAACGAAATCCTGCAGAGCCTGCAAAGTCTGAAACCAGAGAGTAATAAATACCCATCGGAGTTGGAGTAGGCTACAATTCTTGGCTTTGGAAATCTGTTAGGATTTAAAGCCTGATCCTAAAGTTATCTGTTATTTCCTTAGAACCAACCCACCAGGATTGTCTCAAGACGAAATTCCGATGACCTACAAGCATACTGAGATTTCTGAAATGTAGGGACTTTGCCAAGTGGAAGGCTTAATCCTGTTGCCACAGAGTCAACTCAGTACCCAAAAATGTCAGGCATGCAGCTCGGCTAAAAGTCCACGTGCCAGTAGGACTCCCAAATCGGTAAGTCTCTCTATATATAAACGGGAAATGTGTGGATATGTGTGTGTGTCAGTTCGAAATGTTCAGCATACTTCCCAACATGCTACAAACCTGACATTTGGCATGTGGATAGGTTCATTGGTGTAGATAAAGTAAAACACATGCAAAAATACATATTTCTATTATTTATTTTTCAAGCAGTTTTTTAAGCTGTCTGCAATGCTTGGATGTAGGTGTGTGCCTGTTTGAAATGTTCAGCATATCTCCCAACATGCTACTTTTCTGAAATTTGGCATGTGGGTAGTTTCCATTGTGTAGATGTAAAAAGTATAAAATATACATTTGTCTATATATTTTTATGGAAGCAGTCTGCAATACTTGGATGTGTGTGTGTCATTTCGAAATGTCCAACATGCTACAAACCTGAAATTTGGCATTTGGGTAGGTTCCGTGGTCTATACAAGTAACAAGTATAAACTACACCTTTTTAGGATTTTTATTTTTTAAGCACTCTGCAGTGCTTAGCCCGGCCATATGGCTCTTTGCGCTGTCGTTCTGCCGTAGTTATACGTACATTGTTCCTAAAGTTTAGCAGTTAATGAAAACTTAAGCAGTTCATTGTTCCTCAACTTTCCACACTATCAGCATTCTAGCTGACATTAGCAGCACTCACTTTTGAAGTCATGCGGGTGACACAATACAGTGTTTTTGTAGGAATGCGGGTGACAAGGAATGGTTCATGTCTCTTCAATAGTGTCTGCAATGATATTGCTCATCACATTTTGGCAAATCTCTCAAGACAATTACAGAAACTTAATTTCCCACAGAAGTTGATGAATGTATGTCATCTCAACAGTACGAAGCTTACATGCTTCATCCGTACATGTACGGGTATGGCACTTCAAGCTTACACACTTCAGCCCTACATGTACAGTAAATAAGTTTTCGTTGCTATTGCCTCAGCTATAGATCGGGACACCAATAATGTTGCTGTGAATAGGATGTCATACAGGTTATGAATAATTCCCTCCAGTGAAGCAAAGTAAACCTTGTTCTACTACAAAAAAACTGCTGAAAGTCTTAAAGTCAGAAGAAGAGTCTAATCAGCATATTTTCATATACTTGACTGGATGAAAATCATCCTCAAAATGAAAGCCAAGGAGCCGGGTAATCTGTCGGCTGCATTAGAAATCGTGTAAAAGCATATTGAACAATGTCCTTTGTCAAATATTCATATTTGCCCAGATTGATATGCTGAATACTTGATTATTCCATTGTATTGAATGGTGATTTACAGGCATTTATTTTCAATTTCTCCTTATCTTTTTGCAGTTTTAAAACGCTTACATTCCGGATGTGATAGCAGCCTGCCATTGTATACTTCTTGAATTATGTACCTTTGCACTTTCTAGTGTGGAAGCCATTTCATCTAATAAGATATTAAAGATCCTCTAGTCTCAACTCATCTGGGCTCATTGGCCATAGATTTGATTGTCATATTTGAGTCACACAGACAGTTCATAGATTTATTGGCCAGACACAAAGGTCTTGAGTTATTCAAATATGGTTCAACTCTGGCTCTGGGTTATTCTCAATTAAAACATGTTCATTTACCAAGAGCTTATAGTTCAATTTGTCCACCTTCACTTCCCAGATTTTCTTAGATTTTGCCTCTAACGCCACTCATCTTTTGGTTTTTCTGTGACAACCCTCTCTATAAATAACATTAAACACTTCAATGTACTTTTCTTCGCATATCCTTTCCTTGAAGTCAGTATTTAGAGGCCAAGCAAAACTGCCAGGAGGGAACAACCATGGTGCAATACTGCTACAAGCATTAGCAGAAGTGACTAAGCAATCGGTACCTTGACTGAGGATATTTTCTGAGTGGGGTGCATTGTGCGGTTTTAGTCACCCCAGCATTGCCTGTCCATAACTGAGAAGAGGTCAGGAGGTGTGGGACAGAAGCTACTTCCACTGAAGGAGAAACTTGGAGATGCAGTTGATTAAGAAATCTACACTGGGCCTGCCCAACAGACACTGTCTGTGAATACATTGGACATATGTCAGTGAACTATACCAATGAAAACCCATCATGAACGCCAGCTCAGGGTTTGTATAAGACGATAAAGAAACATGGATCTCTGGGTTGACATGACACTGAGAGAACTTTCAGGGACATATATACATAATGGTCAAGATGAAAACCTGGTGTTTTTGATGAATTCCGGTCTTCTGAATTCTAGAGCTTGTGAGTTCTATCACTGGTGATAGCACTGCCACAGGGCTGAATTCTGGAGATGCACTCATATCAAGAGTTAATCTTATCAAAACCTTTTTCTTTGTGTGCAACAGATTTACATTCAAAGACATTCAGTTGTGCTCAGTGTCTACCTCCTGTAAATATATATTGCCCTCACCTTTGCCCTTGAGGAGGCCCTAGAATGGACAGTTAAAATGTAACTTATATTTTGGCCAAGATAGGACAGTAAAGTCCCTCACAACAACCACACTAGTGGTTGAAATTAAGCATTTCTTGACCAATGAAACATGCGACTGTTTGTTATGCTATGTTATTGTGATTTATACCGTGCACTGCTGCCATTTTAATGGTCTGCAGGTGATCTGGTGGATCTCAAAAGGAAGGTGGACTGGGAGGGCTTAGTTATTGGGATTGAGAAGGAAAAACCCAAGAGACCTTTGATGTGCTGTTGGTAGCTTCAGTTCGAGAAAAACAGTCACTGTGTGCTGTTTTTTTTTTTTGGTAGACGTGTGGTGTTTGGTTTATGAATATGCATGGAGGGGTTTGTGTGTAATTGGTTTAGTTTCTTGTTGGGTTTTGCGCAGTGTGTGCAGTTGTGGTGTTTTTAGGTTTTTGCTGCGGTAGAGGTATGAGTGTGTTTTGTTCTGTGTTTGAGGCTGAGGATGCAGGATGTTGGATAGTTTTCAGTAGGGTTAGTGGACAGTTGCATCATACATTCAGGTACATTCAGTACACTGGCTGTACTCAACATTTACCTAAATTCAGTCAAGTGGCTATACTCAAACTTCAGCTAATTTGAATACAATGGTTATACTCAAACTTCAGCTAACTTCAATAAATGGCTATACTCAAACTTCAGCTAAATTCAATACAATGGCAATACTTAAGATTCAGCTAAATTCAATACAGTGGCTATACTCAAGATTGAGCTAACTTGAAAACAGTGGCTATGCTGAGAAATCAGCTAACTTCAATACAGTGGCTACACTCAAAATTCACCTAAATTAAATACATTGGCTATACCCAAAATGCAATACAGTGGATATACTAAAAATGTAATATATTGGCTATACTGAAGATTCTGTTGAATTCAGTACAGTGGCTATACTCAAAATTAATCTAACTTCAATAAAGTAGCTATACTCAGGATTCAGCTAAGTTCAGTACAGTTGCTACATTCAAATACGTACCTAAATTTAACCCACGGGCTATACCTAGGATGCACCAAAGTTCAATGCCATGGCTAACTTTGGTAAACTTTGGAGCACAGCAAGATTTGACACAATGGTAAGACTTGAGTGGTAGTAATAAAAGTAAGAACAATGGCCGAATTTCAGAAGCACGGCACTGGCCGTGCTCCCAATTCCTGCGGCCTCACCTGGTTGTTGCAGTAGACAGCTTTGTAGGGCCAACCGGCAACAGGCAATGGAGGTGCCAGGGGAGGTGCAATTTGCCTAGGCCCTTAGCTAGCTGCCTGGGTAAGGTTGCCCTGCAGGAGCCATTTTTGTGAGGCCTTTGGGTCTGCTGTCCATAGATGTGGCCAATCACCATGGCGGAGGGGGGTGCAAAGTAGGGATGGGGGGAGTGAAGAACCCAGAAAATGAAAGCTGAGGCATACTGGGATATGGCAAGAGGAAAAAGGGTTGGGCTGATGAGGAACACTCACTGTGTTGTCAGATCAGTAGAGCAGCACCCTCCCATGGCGGATGCACCCTGAAAATTGAGAAATCCCTTTGTGTTGCATCATAGTTGTCTAACGGGACAGCTGACCCTGGACGCAGCCAATCACCACACTGGGGGTCGGGGGGGGGTGGAGCAGAGAGGTTCGGTGAAGACCCCAGCGTTGTATGGCATCTGGCACCCCCATGGCAAACAACAGGGGCCAGTGTTTGGCACTAGATAACAGGTTTCTTAATTGAATTAGTACATCTGTCATCTCCCCATAGAACATTGAACAGAAGTGAACTGAGAGGCAAAGGAAGGATAATATCAAATGAAAGTGCATTTTTATAAAGGATAAATCTATCATCATTCTTAAAAGACCCTCTTTATTGTAATGTGGATCAATATTTGTATGGAACTACACAACAGAAAAAGTAAAAACAGTAATAATTGCATTGCTTACCTTGCGAGGAAAAATATTGAAAATTGTGTTGTGTATACCATTAGAAACTCTACACACTGAGCTACCAAAGCAGCTGGAAGTGCCATCAAAAGACAAGCAAAACACCTTAAATGACCTTCAATGTCAAGTTGTGATAACGGTACAATTGAGCAATGTCCATGTCCACCTCTGCAACAAAGGCATCTCATTGAGCTTTCAATTATTCCAAAAACTAACATATAAACCTTCTTCCAAAAAAGGCAAAATATAAATGTAAAGTGAAGACATATTCACATCATTTTGCTCACCAGAAACAATTACCTCGTAAATAAAAACTGCAGCTTGATGCTTTCAAAATGCAAAGTGCAAAGTGCATTGACTATAGCGTAAGCAATATGTTTCTTTCAATGATAAAGCACAAAGGCAGTTTCTTCAAGTACCACTAACTGTACAAGCAAAAACGTTGTGTAAAGTTTGGAATCATTTTCACTTTCGATTAGATATTTCTCTTTTTCCCGCAACATGCTTTTCGAGGGAGAAGCAGATTTTCTCCAAGCACCACTAACTGAGGAACCAATCATGTCTAGATGGGGAACGGCTGTCTGCCTTTTACCCGTACCCTCGGCCAGCAAGACATTACTTAACTTTACAGAAGCAGCGGCCGTGATCCTTCGAGCCTGACGTTCTTGCAAAAAAAGATGCTAATGAAACAACCGATGAAGAAACGTTCAACCAATTAGCACCTGACAAGAAGAGTGAACTTGCCAGCTACAGGTGAAAGGAGTCGCGGTTTCAAAGCTCAGCAGGCAGGTGAGGAACATAGCTGTGACAACCCCAAGAATAACCACCCCAAAAACTGTTAGATAACCAGAGGCCAGGCGCATTGTGGGAGATTTGCGGGCTGCAGGATTTATTCATTTCAATTGCAGTTACTTTACCGGTGATCCAGACATACTCAGCAATAAAGCTGATTATTGACACTAACAACTTGCAAGAGAAAGATGTCACATCAGGCAAGTTTGTTTTGGGCCCAGGGTAACCCAGCAGGTAGACGTGTCGGGCAGCATACTCATGAGCAGGTGTGACTCATGTCCTGGTCAGCGCTTTTGTCTGCCCTCTCTTCTAGGCCTACGGTGCTCTCTCATGTTTCCTGAGATAGCTGTCATGGCTCCGGTGTGCTTTTATCGCATGTGAATGCAGCACCCTGTCATTCGTTGTGTTAGCTGCTAATATGTGCTTGGGATCGCCCTGCATTCTCACCCGCGCCCACCCTGCCACCTTGCCTGCCCCACTCCGAAGCTCATCCCCACACTGGGTATGATATGATATGATATGATATGGCATTGATAATGCGCCTATACACAAGTCACGATAATGACAGCATTTACTAGTACCTTCCTTAGCTCACTGCGTTGTGTGCTGAATTCCTGTTATGAGGACCTCTGCCTTGTGGGGACGGTAGCAGCTACAGTGGGTGGCGCCGCCTGCGCCATTACTTGTGAGGGGTGTACTGTCGGCTCCCGGATGGTCTGTCAGTTTACATGATTGGCTGTTCTCCA
Organism: Ambystoma mexicanum; assembly: GCF_040938575.1. Taxonomy (NCBI): domain Eukaryota; kingdom Metazoa; phylum Chordata; class Amphibia; order Caudata; family Ambystomatidae; genus Ambystoma; species Ambystoma mexicanum. Next base: position 483,841,667 of record NC_090927.1, read on the forward strand.
TCCGCGAGGCCCTGGGTAAGTGGCTGGACAATGATGTGAGGGGAAATCTGGTGGCTGCTGAGGTTATTGCACTTTCCCTTCATGTTGACTTTCCACGTTGCCCCTTGATGCTCTCTTCATGGCGCCCTGTTACCTCTGTTTGGGAGGTGGAGTCACGAGTACACCAGCATTGTTTTGTTCCATGGGGGCGGGGGGGGGGTGGGGGGCGTAGCTCAGGGGAAAGGTGTTTGCCTTGGAAGCTAGAACACGCACAGTGCAACACAGGCTCGAATCTCGATTCTGCGCTTAGAAACCAATCTCTGGTATTAAACACGTTACGAATGAACACATTATAATTATAATAAAGCTGTGTGATCACCTGCAGGTGTCATAATGGCTTCAACCTACTCCATCCACCTCTCCTGTTCCTCGGCCCCCAAATTGGCCGAAGACGTTATGGAGACCCTGCTGCCACATCACAGAGCGTATTCTCTTTGTGTTCTTTTTTTACCTTCTACATCTCTGGAGTGATTTGCACCAACTGGTCCTGCCATAACACAATGACACACTATTAAAATGTGATAGTCATGACAAAGGGGGTAACATGGTGGATCGGCAGCTAGTGTCAGCTATCTCATGCTCTTAACCAGGGGCTCCCAATGTTTGTCATCCTCCTAGCCCCTGTATAACAAACCTGGAGCCCCTTGCAGCTCGGGAGGATAGCTCAGGGACAACATGCTCACCTTGGTAGCAAGACGTCAAGGAGCACCACAGGTTCGATCTCTGGGTCCGCGCTTAGAAACCTCTGGGTATTAAGCGCGTTCAAAATAACATATCATATCATACCTGCTGCAAGCAAAATCCTCTAGTGAACCTGAAAACACAACCCAAGCTGCAACCTCCTCAATCACTTGGTCTGTGCCCTTGTCATGCGATTTAACGTGGCATAGCAAAGCATAGAGCTACTATCACATGACCCGTGGTGTGCTTTTTTCTCCCTGTATCCACGTTCCTTGCGGCCAGCGAAATGTATCCTGCCTGGGGGTTGCGGGGGTGTGGAGGGAAAGAAAATCACAGGGACGAACACTGGTCTCAAATGTGAGACATTCCTGAATGGGGGCTGTAACAGGCTTGGGTTCTACAATCTGTTGCTCTTTCACAGCAACCTTTAACCCACTTTTCATACCAGAGAAACGATCGGCATTTATTGGGTAGTACTTGTCTCTTTTTGTCCCTGGTGTCGAATTTCCCATCTACTTCGCTGAATGTTGGAGGTAGATTTTGCCCCTGGGACTGCAGAGGTACACACTGCCATGACTGTGATTAAACACCCATGCCTTTCTTGTGCATTTAACCGGGCTGCTTCCACGTGACAGCCGCACCTTCCTTCCCGACCTTGGCAACCCTACTATATTTCATTATTTTTTAATGTCATCCAGTTGTATGGCCCTCACAACCAATACTGACAATATGTTCCCTTGGAAACAGCCTACAGTAGAACTGCTGGTCAGCTGTGATTTATGACGAAACATGGGCGGGCCAGGGGAGGATGGGGAAAGGAGGGGTGTACGTGGATGATGCCTGTCAATATTTAGGACTTACACGCAACTTAACAAAGATGCCCTACCACCCAGATCATATTTCGAGATGCTGGATCCCGGCCGCCGTACCAGGTTCCAAAAATAGATGCCGCTGAAGTTCTTGTAGAGACTTTATATTACTATACCACAAATCCTGAATCACAATACCACTGCACGTCCGACCCCTAAACTGATGGACCTATCATCTGGCTGCAGGATTGCCATGCCAGTGGTACAAGGTCATGCTAAGTGAGCTCCCAAGTGAAGAAAGGAACTTTATACTAGTTTTCTCATTTTGTAGGTCCAAACTTCCTTTAAACCTCAGATCTCCTTCAAAGACTGGGGCAGGGCCAGAGATCGAAGGAAACATTTCCAACCCCCTTGAAAAGTCCTCTCCTTACCCTTCCATTCAAGCATTGTACCTACGTGCTTTGTGGAACATAGTAACCTCGGCTTTGGCACTGCTGGCATGCACTTTTCTAAAAGTTGAACATCCAAATGATCACTGCTGAAGAGAATGTAACATGTATATTCCTGTAACACATGGATTTTCTTTGGTTCTGTCCGTCTACGTGTTATGCCTTTAAGTACCTTGTATAGTATTGCATATTGATCCATTTTATATTATATTTTTTGTGAATTACAACTCTGGCGGCTCTTGGACTCGCAAGGAGTGAAAGGTGTGACAGGCATTATATCCCCAAGGCCTTTCATGTGTACTTGTAATTGAGTTCCCCCTCTGCCCCCTTTGCTTCACCACATTATTTGTAACCCAATAGAGAAAGCTAGGGGTTGAATGGCTGGGCCAGCCCAGCAGTGACTGCGTGGCAGGTGGGTGGTCAAATGGAAGCAATTTACTCACAGCTTTCCACAGGAACCACCAAGCTCCACGAGCTGTCTTCTGTGGGATGTTTTACCCATGCATAAAAGCCCTACCATAAAACTGTGCAGTACTGGCATGGAAAACATCATGATGGCCAGAACTCCCCAGAGAGTGCACAGGGAAAACATGAAGAATAGGCTGCCACCCATTTTTGCCTATGTTGTGAGCACAGGAGGGCACTGCCTAAAACCACCATTGGGCTACACACACAGTAGCCTGAAACCATTGGGAATGGCAATGCTGATTGCCAAAAAAGCAACTCAGAACTGTGGGGAATTTATTTTCTTAATCCCAAAAATGGTTGCATTACCAGTACTCACCACTATCAGAAAGCCAGCGTTTTAAAACCACCAGACCTTTGTGTAAAACTGAACAAATGAAACAAAACCAGACCAAGGAAGGACTTGCTGAGAGGTGGATACAATGTGGAACTGTATTCTGAGATGACTTGAAGGGAGTAATTGTTTGATGTATGGGTAAAAGTTGTCAGTTTGGTTTGAATGTGGAAGACTGGGAACAAGGGGTGACATTTAGCTGAGACCTGGCTTGATGAAACTGAATTCTGCCGGACAACTACCCCCGACAGCAGTTGAAACTGGATGCTCAGCCACTCTGCCCCTGGCCAAAAGGAGTTAACACCTCTCAGATTAGATTAGGGGTGGAGCAGCTGGGGACTGCAGGGAGTTGAACAAAGGCCTGTCCTGGACTCAGGCAAATGTTATATTGGGGGCGTCGTAAAATAGCTTCCTCTTGGGAGAAACTGGGGGGCAGCTGTACCTCTTTGAACAAGCTGGCTTGGGGGAAGTGGATAAACCAGTTATTCCACCATGTGATGTGGGAAGCCACACCCCTTTTTGACCAGAGAATAATTTTAAAAAGATAGATAACACATAGTGCAGACTTGTCAGAATTATATAAGTAATATCATTATTTTTGTGATTTTTCTGTGAACATTTTGAAAGGCGTTAGGACCCTGTGGTGTATTCTGGGGGGTTGCTAGCAGAAAATAGGGTCTCACTGCAAATGTCTGCATGTTAAAAATCTGACACTTCATCAATTAATGTCCATACTCCTTGCGCACATGTGTGTAATTTTGGGTAAATGTCCGATATTGCAAAACCAGTTAAAAAGCGCAAAATGTTGTCATTTTTTAATGAAAGCCCCCAGGAAGATCAGAGGCGGACAAGCATGGACCATAAGGAATATATAATGTGCACATGTAATTTCAACAAATTGTATATCTGGGAAAGATGTATTTGAATCAAATATAGATTTGTGGGCAAACTGACCAGGGGAGGGCCCTCTGGCCATACAATCTACCTCATCACTCTGACTCACAACTCAGTTCCCCCAATCAAGGGAGAAAGGAAAGCTTTGCCAATGATAAATTGAGAGAGGGGCTGGCTTAGTGATGCTGCGCACACACCCACTTTCTAAACACATAAAAGCAGACAGTGCAGGACAAGTGGAGATCCCTTTTTCACTTTCCGCGGGACGCTCTGCCAGGAGACTTCAGACTTCAATCCATCAATCTTCAGAGACCAAGACTTTACTTCAGAATTTGTAAAGAACAGGCCTAACCCACAAGCTGAGTTCTCTTCAGCAGGCATCATTTGCAGACTATTCACAGCCGGGCTGAGCTGTTGATTCTGGCCTGAAACCCTGCGCCAGAAAGATCCAGAAGCAGTGCTGTACCCAGAGAAAGCAGAGACACCCAGAAAGCAGACCAGAGATCCAGAGAACCACAGGCCACTGTATTCGGGGAGCTGACCCAGACGCTGTGAGCAGAACCAGAGAGCTCACCCAGATCACTGTGAAGTGCCGAGACCAGAACCGGAGTCCAGTCCAAAACCTGACCAGATCCGTGGCGAGGCCTATTTCAAATTTATATTGTGAGTGCCTAGCGGAACTGTACAGAACCAATCTCTTAGTTGAGATGATCTAATCCAAACTATTTTAACCTAAGTAGAACAGCCTCCTAGAAATCGTGTCATCTGTCATTTGTAAAGCTGCACAACTGTCACCTGTCAATTCTGAAGCTGCAAGCTGTCACCTGTCATTTTGAGTTTTACTTTAAATCCGAAAATCTACCTTTATTTAATTGTCCGTATCTCTGGAACCGTTTGGGCTAGGAACGAAATTTAGGATCTAAGCTTTCCAACGAACCTAAAACCGACTTGCTACTCCTTATACTTTTGCCGTAATCGCGATTCACGCACTCACGAAATTTACCGCAATTTGCGATTTTGGCTCAATTTCTCCACTTGTCAAAATAGCAGCTCCATTCGTTCTTTTGTTAAAATCCGTTTGCAACCTGGTAATAACTCATAGAGCATTGCTAAAGTGAGCCTGAACTAATACCAACACGCATCTCCCACTCACCCTGAATCTCTAGAGGGAATTAAAATCAGTTTGCACATTTTCCCATCCATTGCCATCACATTTAAAAAGCATTTTGGGCATATGTTTCAAACTCCTACCTGTTTCCTCTAAGCTTGCCTGGGGGGGAACTGAATTTCGTATTGTATTTGATTGCATTCCTGAGAACTGTGTGCTTCTCTTTCCATCTCCTTCCATTTCTTACATTGCATAGGTGAGGGGGGTGAATTGACAGAGAAAAAGTGATTATCTTATCTCTTGCTAAAATCATATCAAGTATTTCTGTACTGCATTTTATTCCTCATTGCTTTTCCCTTGAAATCATAAAAGTGTTTTTGCTACTTTATCCATCCTATACTAACTCCTCATTGATTGTAAAGAAGTGTGCTAGTGCCAGATTACCCATTGTTGATCAACATCATATGTCTAAGTGTACTATCAGATATTAATTTATTATAAAGTGTGATATATATATATATATTGTTTAATTTTTCAAATGTACCTTTTAATTTGCAAAACAAACCTACTTCTTGGCTCAGTGGGGTCAGGGGGATTCTAAGAGGGGGGTGTTATACAAGGGTTGTCATCCAGAGTACTGAACTGATTATAAAAATACATCAATAAGGGTTTTCCTCAGCATCCCAGACTAGGCATTGACTTAGCTGTAGTGTTGATTGAATATCGCTTACACTTCCCTGCACTACCATTAGCAGTCCTATCAAATCTCACGCTAACGAGGAAAGTACTTTCCCACTTAATATTTCTATCAGTGCCAAAGGCGGGTTCTGAACCTCATTCTCCAGACTCCCAGATGCAGCTCTTAACCACTGAGGCACTGGCAGTTCAATCATCTTCAAACAGAAACAATCAACGTAGGTAACCTTAATAAATATATTAGAACATGTATAAAACACATCTTCAGAGGGGATACACTATTCCCCCCGGCAACGAAGATCGGTTTAATACAAAGTGGACAAGGTGCTTTTTCAACCATTAATGGCCTATGATCCACATTCACCTTCAATGAAATGGCTGATCGCCCCAGATCAGGCTTGAACCCCATATCTAATATTTGAAAGGATACAGCCTGTCCCTTTATGCTACCATGAATGCATCCTCTGCAATACAGAGCCCTAACCAAGGCCGGTGCAAGCAGTCAGAAAACTAGGCTGTTGAATAGGGAGGTGGCCAACAGAGGCCGCCAAACATTATTCTTTTGCTCTACTCTCATGAATTATAAAAGAGAGCGGTAGATGAGAGATTATGTACTTCTAGAAGTCCCCAATCAAAGCTTGACAAAAAGTGCAGTGCTCAAAGATGCTGGCGTTTCAATATCTGGCTCCACACGACAGTGGAGCCAGCCTACTTCCGAAGTTGACTGTTTTGTGTTCCAATATAATAGGGTCTGGCTAAAAAGTGGAAAAAGAATCTCAGAGGGCCATCCAGAAAAAAAATGTGGTATGACAAATTTGGAACCTGGTCTCTCCTGGGGGCTCTTTCCTGACATTTACATTAGAAGCTTCTTCAGGCAAAGCACGAGCCACTAGACACAGACAATGCACACGTTGGGGGAGAATAGGGATGATGATGGGGGCTCAAGCCCTGTGAGGGTTCTGGGGTGGTTCAATCAGGGGTAGCAAAAGGGAGCACGCAATGGCCTTTTACACATACATTCTTAATATTTATTATTTATTTATTTATTTATTTATCGTGTCTTTAGTCCTAAATTGAACTTTACACGTCATATACTTTCAGCGTTTGTATTAAGGCAGTAATTCCAAAACTCCTGAGATTTAACACAATAGTAATCATATACCAAATTGCCTAACTTAACCACATATACTGGGCCCATTTTAGGACACTCGGTAAACATATGCTTTACACATACGTTGAAAATGTCAGCACTGTCATCGTAGGACATTTCTTCTAAGGCACTTATTTGCATGGATGTTTGAACATGTGCTGGCTATGTCTTCCTCTAAACTGCAGAACCTATGATTCATTTGCTTATACAATTTTAAAACAACTGCATAAGTAAATGGACTTTATATCTGTTACTTTAATTTTACAAAACATATATATATTTTTTTTAATTAGCACTTTGGTTTACCAAATGTGAAAACCTTTGGCTATTTTTCTAGTCTACATCTCATATCTGTACAGTTTCAAAGAAAAGGAGTAGGGAAAGAAAAGAAAAACAAAATTTGTTAGAATTGCCCTGCATATTGTTTCCCATTCTGAAAGAATCGGCTCTGTGTTTTCTTTGAGGGCCTTTCTCAGCGCCTTGAGCCCTCCTGTTGATGGTTTTTCTCGACATTTATGGTAAAAGGAGATGACCTTCCAGTCTGCAATTGCTTTTAACAATGTTAGTGTCAGTTCTTTGCGAATTATTTGGACGGGATAGCTTTTAGGTAGTTGGAGTGCCGTTCTCCTAAAGATTCCTTCCAAAAGGGGCCATGTTTTGGCCGGTAATAGGAACGATGTTGCTGCTCCATATGTCAGAATTGCCACTACCTTTGCTCTATAGAATTCCACCAGTGGAGCAATTGAGAACCTGCAAAATCGTCTTTAGAGGATTTTTGCTTGATTTGCTAGGTTTTTCGTTTTGTTTCTCAGATCTAGAATTCCTGGGACCTCATTTCTGTCATTGTTAATGCAGACTCCCGGGTAGGTCAGTGATTTAATTTTCCGTGACATATATTGTGTGATTTCACAGGTGCAAGCAGAGCTTGGCAGTAAATCTAAAGTTAGTAATGAAAAGCTGCCCAACTAAATAGTGTCTATATGCAAAACAACTGGGCTGCTTTTCTGTGCTAACTTTCTGATAAAAGTTTAACAGAACTGCTCAGAGGTTTTTGGAGGGTCATTTGGAGAGTTGTGGGAAATTGATCATTTGATTAGAAATGAGAGGCACATAAGTGAAGGACCAAGCAACCACAATGTGGGATGACACTGAATATCGGGGCCACTGGCTATGCACTGGCATGAAGTGTACTGGTGGCCCAAATGGCTGATCATGCTCCCATTCAGACGATTTCGCTTGGACTCTGGGGGTCAACCCCCTGGATAAACCCCTAAACCAGAAACAGTCTGCTGTTGTCTAGATGGCAGCTGTAAGTTTGGAGATTCGATACACTAGGATTTGGCCATGGGTGTCATGTCTTTTGATCAATCAAGCATATGATCAATATCAAGTGTGCATGCAGTCCCATCAACAGCTCCCTCACTGCCCTATCCTCATCTTTTCCAACTCATCACCCACACATGTATCCATAAGCAAGGAAGCCAGGTGGTAAGGGATTCCCATAAACAGGGGCAGGAGACAGCTTTCTCGGTCCAGTGCGAACTCTGTTCCTGCCCCATCCCCCTTTCAGCACATGGCTACCACTAAGTGATGTTGGTGGGAGTCGGGGCAGGCATTAAGGAACAGATCACAGGGAAAATGTTGAAGCTGGCAAATTGGATTGGAACAAGCACTCAAGCTGTAGCTGTGCCTTGCAAATGCAACATGCACTGACTCTCCACTCTGCATCTGCTGTGTCTGTGAGGGACGCTTGTATTGATGTTGCCCTTCCTGCATATAGATCCACCTGTAGCGAACAGATTCAATGAGTGGCACTGCCCATTTCGTAACTGTGATAATCTATTAGGGAAGCTTGCACTTGCCTTGCCCATGCTGTCCATGTACCTGATTGTGAGGCAAATATGCAATGGCTCTGCAGAGGCTGTACATGTACCCACGTGTGAGGGAACCTTTCAATGGCCCTGTTCATGCTGTGCCGCTAACTCTTTGTTAGGGAAGCCTGTACTGCCCTTACCCATGGTGTACACATTACCATTGGAGCAGCGGGAAGATGGGATTGACCTTGCTCATACTATACTTATATCTGTGGCTGGCTGAAGAAACATGCACTAACTCTGTCCGTTTTGCATCTGCCCTAACTATGCTGTGCTCATGTTCCAGAGAAGCTTACAAATGCCTTGCCCATATTGTACTGTGTTCAAAGAATCGTGAACATATGTGTCCCAATGCTGGCCAGCGCCACATTGTGACTCACGGATGAGCTGACCATAATCTTGCTGTACAATTTTATGCCGTCAATGCTGTAGCTGTACCTATTGTGTGCAAAGCTTGCCCTAGGCCTGGCCTTGATGCATCTATAGCCGTTTGTGAAGGGAGTCTGCACCGGCCCTGCTCACTGTATCTATCACCTGCTTGGTAGGGAAGCTTGCAGACAGCATTTCATTCATTTACCTTTTTTTCTGAAAGCAGACTTTCACTTGCCCTCAGCCCTACAGATAAGGGGTGTATCGGCCGCTTTTACTCCCTAAAAATTGGCAAATACTCCCCAGAAATAAAATGAGGGTTTAAAAAATACTCCCAACAAAACATGGGAAACCCACACGTAGAGCCTTGTGCCCCTGCTTTTACCCTCACAGCTCCATGGTGATGTTTGGACCAGTAGTGCATGTAGTGCCACAGGAAGACACTGCTACTTTAACTGCCTGATTGTAAGAAGTAAACCTGTATCTTTTGATGTGCATGAATAACTAGGTGCAAAGAAATAAATATTACAAAAACACTTCTGTTTTCAGATTTTGTTTTTATTCGTTTATAAAATTCTCACATTGGGAATTGGACTTGCATCTTTACTCCCTAAAAAATCATTTTACTCCCAATTTTAAAAATCCCACTTCCAAATCTTAAATGGGGAACTGCTTACCCTGATCATACTTAGCCAGTTTGTGAAAAAAGATGCACCTGGCCTTGTCCATTTGCTGCGTGTTAGCGAGCGAAGCCTTCTCGGACCTGCCACATGCTGCACTTGCAACTCTTGGGGATGGAATATTGGCCACTGCCCATGCTGCACCTTCTTTTGAGGGACGCTTGCACTGACTCTGTCCAGTCTGTATGTGTAGCCTTTGGTTGGAGAATCTTTGACTTCCCCTGATCATGGTGTCCCTGTTTTATTTCTGAAGGATGGTTGCTCCTACACGTCCAAAGCTGCAACTTGTAGGTCCAGTGACGGGTGCATATGCTTAAGAACCTTATGCAGATAATAAGCTTATACATTTTCTGTCATGCTGTCCAAGATGGGCAAGTAAGTGTGTGTGTGTGTGTGTGTGTCTGTGCACGGGCAAACCTTGCAGTCCACGTTCTGTGTCTGTGAGGGAAGCTTGCACAGACACTACCCATGCCTTAGTGTTCAGTATGTGCAACAGTAGATTGAAAGGCCGCTACTCATGATTAACCTGTCCAATGTGTGTGTGAATGAAGGATTAAGCATGGACACTTTTGTGTTTTCTGTTCTTTCTGTGTCTCTGCTACTAAACATAGTGTATCTTTGCAGAATACGGGCAATGTGTGTACTTCCTCTGCATGTGCTGTGTATTCTTTGTGAATAAAGCCTGCATTGTTTCTGCCTGTTCTATAAACAGTGGATAAGTGTGGATGAGTTTGGATGACTTTGGATGTGTATGTTTGTGTGTGAGAGAAGAGCATGTTTGTAGGACGAGCAGGTCGTGCATATGAAGAGAGTGGCACACGTGTGGCAAGACATGTTATAGTCAGGTTTACACAGTGTTGATGGGGTGCGCACAATGAACTTTTCAATGGGGCGACACACATCATCAAACCCACCCCGTCTCTAGGGTTAGTAGGATTCTGCACAGGTGTCACCAGCCACGGATGCGTGGGCTATCGGGCATCTCGTGTGGGGTAGAGAGTAGAGAGTACAGCATGGGATGGCACCATAATGATGGTGGTGCCCCTTACATCATTCCAAGATGCAGATTAGATTTGTTGTGTGCCCATGGTAAATTGTTGTGGTTATCACCACTCTCACAGGTCTGTGGAACTTGTCCCCTTTTTTTTCAGGAAGCTTTTGCCAAGGGTATTGATGTCTGTTTGTTAGCATACCGTGGGCAGGCAAAGTCAGCACGCGTGTGCTTTTGGGTACCCCTCGTGCTGTTTAGTAGATTTAGATGAGTGGAAAACTAAAGAGCATAACCATGACAACATGCCTTTACTCTTTAAAAGGTTCACAGCACATGCAAGCCAATCTATGCAGGCAGGACTTTCCAATGGGTCACTATGATACCCACCTGCTCTTTAGCTGGCGCAATATTAAGGGAGATTTGATTGGGTTCACGTCTTGGCGCACCTGCCAGGGAATCGTGTGACATCTTGAAGAGAATTGAACACACGGGACGTAGGAGAAAAGTCTGGCGAACATGTCCACTCTGCTAATTGCCAATCCTCTGCCTTTTGTCAGCACAGAAACGGGGGCGAGCAAACAATGGTGTAGCAGCCGAAGACGCCATTTCCCCCTCCTCATTACAGATAATAAGCCACACTGTCATGGCAATAAAACCATTATGGGGTGGAGTTTCACACAGATGCATATGTTTGGATTATCTAGCATGGATTGTCCACTGCATTGCAGAGGAGACTAGTGGACACATGTATGTGTAGGAACCGGGGCCTGCCTTTCATGGGATACCCAATGACAGGGTGGTGGGCTGAGATATGGTGGGGGATTGCATATGTCATGTGTAGGTTTTCTGCTGTGACATTCTCAGATGCATAGGATTTTTGTCAAATGTATGCCTTGCAATGTGCGCAATGTGATACCACGTCCATGCTGCAGATCATGGCACCTGCCAAGATGGCCTATCCATATTTTTCACGGGGGCATTGAGGAGGACAGAAATCACAAAGCGCATAGCGATGTGGTAATGGAAAGGGTGTTTCTGCCTTGGATAGGCATTATTTTCCCCAATCCTAGCTTTATGGAAATGTTGTCCTCCTTTCTGCACATAAACACCCTACTGCAGTTGTCCCTTGAAACATGTGCATTGTGTGTTCAGTGACTATGTAATAGTGTTCTGATTGGCTTCAACCAAGCGCCTTAGCCTCACAGCATCATGTAATAGCCTCAGTATTCACCAGGAGTCACACCTCACTGTTCACTCGCTGCATATGCCCAGGCTCATACATTCCCACTGCTACTCTCTTTCTATGCATCTTTAGCTTTGCTGGAAATGCTTGCTGTCTTCTCGTTGTGCTGTTACACCTTATGCAACACGACTGCCTTGGCACTCCCTGACATATCTTTCCCTGATTACCCCTTCTTCTGTGTTCCACCCGTTTGTGCCACCTGCATAATGCCCTTAGGCTGCCCGTGTCTCTCAACTAAAGCTTATCCAATCAACTCCACAATCATCCTTCCCTCCCCCAATACTCTCACACCGTGCTGTGGGGTGCCTCTTTTAGGTCTATAGACTGCTCCAGCCGATCTGTTACTTGTGACATATCACCTCTGACAGACATGACATTCTACATGGGTTGCATCCGCCCACGTACCCTAGTACCGCTGCTTGCTTCTACATCCACTAACGTGCTTTTTCAGCGTTCTTCACATCTTCTAGAAGTGGTAGTGTTGAAAGGGGATGAACAGGGACCACTCGTCTGAGCAGCTTAGTATTTGTGTTTGTGGCAGTTGGCGTGTTCAGTACACATATACCCCCGCCCATCCGTCATTCCACCTATCCTCCTGTTGATTTGTCAAAAAGTCCATCTTATCTCCTTCAACACTGATGTTGGCATCCTCCCCTACACATCATGTACATCTGGCACTTGCATTCACATCGATAAATCCTTCCTACACAATTTACATCAAACCTACCACAATGGGATTTTGGTGGCCTGTCATTGGCAATCTCTCCATGGGAGATGACCCTGACGCAGAGGCGTTGCTAGGGGGGCGGCTGAGGGGGCTATAGCGGCCCAGCTCCATGTGCTCTAGGTAGATGTGATGTTTGTCCATGGAGCATGTTTCTCTGACCTGCATGTTATCTTATGATTTAAACATGGATATGCGTGTCCTGTGATCATTCTGGGAAAGTGTTGGTGCATCCATTTCATCATGGAATTCAGAAATTGTCAGAGGATATAGGAGAAGCATGGAAAGATAATACCAAGTGCAAGGGCCACAATGTGTATGGAATGTGCCCGTGGCAGAGAAATGGCGCACAGTTAGGGGCTTCAGCGGGGATAGATGTAGCACTCTGCCTGTCAGGAGGTACATGGTGCTTGATTTCTTCTAGGTATATAGAAATACTTCCATAAACCACACCATCTGCAAAATAAAATGAATAGAAAAACACTACTCAAAACCCACCCTTGAGGACAGAACAGAGGATAAGCGAAGATAGCACAATGCAGCACTCTGAGTAATGCATCAGGGGCGTAAGGCCAGGAAAGAACACAAGGTTCTTTCAAAAGGATACGTTTCTTGGATGCAAAAAGGACATTGGTGACCTAACAAGTCTCTAGGACCCAGAACTGGACCAATAGTACCGTTTTGCAGTTCTTGGCAGATCGGCAGCATTGACCCCAGCTTTGAGCAATGGTGGGAGCGGATCGGGCTCAGTTGAGGTGCGTTGGATTGTGTTGGGCCAAGCAGCCAGCAGGTTTCGAGTAGGTACAAATGTGGTAACTCAGTGTGGTTCAAAAGGCAGAGTTCAGCCAGGCAGGTTCGGGCACTCACCAGGATTTGTTTGAGGTTGAGACGAATTGAGTCAGATTTCCTAGAAAGGCTGATGAGTGACGCTCCAGCAGTTCAAGTCGGCACGCGACAATTGATGAAGCATTGATCCTGTTGATCTGAAGTGCGATTTGGCAAAGTGGCAGATCAATGGTATTTCGGTTTATGTTGTGCCATGGAGTGAGTCTCCAGCAGTTCAAGTCTCATCAGGGTGTTGAGCAGTTAATTCAGGCCTAGCAAGTGACTGGCTCAGCGAGGACATGATGCAGCATTGAGTGCTGAAATGCACTATCAGAGGGATCCCACAACACCAAACGCAGCTCAATGTCAATTTGACCGGTGTTGAGGCGAAATTATGGGGACCCCTAGCTGACCTGGTCTTCCAGATTCTGTGAGTCCCACTTCAGGAGCTTGAGGACAGGATGCGTCCTTTCAGGGCCTGCTCTCCCAGGTTTGGAAGCTTCTGGTGCAGAGTGGCAGGTCATGGTTCACAGTGAGAGTTAACACAAATGTTCCCTGCGAGAGGTTAGAGGGCAGAGCTTCCCTCTGCCTTGGAATGCTCATTTTTTACATCACTGGTTGAGGGCTTTGGAAAGTAGACCTCTCCCAAAAGAGGTCCAATCAATCCATCTCAGGTGTTTGTTCGAGAGAAAATCAAAGAGGTGATTCGAGACCCCTTATTTTAATAAAAATTCCATAGGTGATTTGACTAATGCTAGACAATCCCTGTTCTTGCTTTGCCCTTCTAACATCACACCGAAAGAAAGTGCTTTGTGCTAGGGGAAGTGGAAGAAACAGGAAGGAGTAATTAAATATTACCTTAACATGGGGAGTTCACCCCCCCCAGTTAAACCACTACCCAATATATCATGTATTTGATTCTGTTGTAGACCTGTCTACGACTCGTATTGAGTCACTACGATCCTGCGTGTGCCACCAATGAGCCAAGAACCAGGCCCGTGTACAGAAAGAATGTATATTTATTAAATAATAGGTTCAATGAATATTTGCACCAAATGATTACACACCACCTTCTTGTGGCACAAAATAAAGCTTCAATACAAAAACTCACTTTTGGGGATTTCACTTTGGGTCTCATGTACATGGAAGACAGGCCAAATAAGCAGTATAACTCTCCTGTCCCATAGAAAGCTCTGAATGTCAACATTAAACCATACCTTGGAACATTACAAGATCATGAGCATTAGTATTCCTTGATACATTTTAGATTTAAATCAAATGCAGCCTTTTTCAATTTTCAACAGCAATTTCACATGCAGCACTTTATGTTTTTAGTTTTTAGTTTCCCTGCACACTTGAAAATGCTAGCAGTTTTAAATGCACAACAGACTTTTGATAATATTTTGTATTGATACAACTCATCTTCCTTCTTTGCCCTGAAGCAATACGAAATCTCTCTTCTATTAGGGTCACTTTCTCACTCTCAGGAGAGAGTGTGCATTTTTCAATTAGGACCTACACTTTGTTTCATTTAGCCCAACGTTTCTCCACTCAGCACCGAACACCCTGACATTCAGTTATATTCATCACCCCTCTGCTTAAAAGACAGATCTAAGGAATGGTGACATTTAGGAATATTTTTTTAGACCACAACACCTCTTCCCCTTTATGGCGTTCTGGGGTTCACAATGAAAATAGGTTTACCCAATTACATTAACAGACTATAGTCTTTATGCTCACTGGCAACACGTTTTGTTAATTTCGAATGTTAACAAAATCACCCATGTTATTTAGCTATAGGAGAATTACAGATCTACTTCCATTCCCTCCACCCATTAATTATGGAGAAGTTATTAAATCAAGCAAATCCCCACACTTGGTTCTGTTGGACAAACTACTTACATTGAATTTCTAGGTTTTTGGTGCACATGAGAGACATCAGTGTTTCAGGACCCTCTCTTGGGGAAGCACAAGGCTCTGGTCATGCACTTCTGTCATGAAAAGCGACCCGCATTCATCCATCCGTTTTGCTCTCCTAGCAAAAATCCCAGCCTCTTTAGTCTTTCCTAATTGCTGTCTCCCAGGTAATACATCTCCAGCCAGCTTTCAATTGTTCCACCCAGAGGACTCCAGGCAGCTGCCCTGGCAAGGTTAAATTCTGTAGCCCTCTTAAAGTATTCACTCAGATGATTTTTAGGCAGTTATTCGCCCCACTCTGGCTTGTGCAGCCACCTTTAACCTCAAAACCACGCCTACAAGATATTGAAATAATGAGGTGCCAGTTGTTTGGTTCTAATTTTGGATTGGACTTTTATTTTCTTCTTCTCCCCCAAGGCCCACCCCTCTCTGCATATAGGCTCTAGGAGTTCTGAACATAAAATCATGGGACGAAGGAATGCACCTACTTGCATCTACTTATTTTTCCGGTTTGATTTTGCACTTAAAAAATAAATATATTTATATACTATAGGGCGGTGTTTGCCACCCTATGGTTAAGGTGAGTCGGTTACGCATAGTACCCCCTCAAATTTCTATTGTTAATAACTTTTGATTTGAGCAATGGATTTGGTCGAAAGTGATTAAAAGTCTGTGGGTGCCCCCAGACTGAGCGTTTTCGTAAAAATCTGTTACAAAACAAAAAAGTTATTAAGCACCCCAAAAGGATGTTGCGGTCTACTTCCTACTCCTTTTCCCATAGACAAAAAAGGTCAATATTTGCCCAGCCTAAATCGATGGACAGATTTGGACCAGGTTCAAAACAACTTGGGCATACAGTGTTGACTCGCGATCCATGCATGGTTTGGGGTTATTCTGTGCCATATTTATTCTAAAAATGTATGGAGAAGGGGGTGCCACTTTCCTAAAAATGATAGTTACATCTCCCATGGTGCATTGCAGGATCATGATTTTCAGAAATGAAATGATCATCATCTTGTTTTTCTCTCGATGTGAGAGATATTTGCGGCTGTAGCCAAGGTTATGGGAAAATGAAACACAGTTAAAAGCTATTTGCAGGTCTAAAGCAAATTGGGTCACAGAAGCAGCGTGTGCTCTGGGGCGAAAGGGAGAGGGCAGGGAAGCTGGCACAGTTGAGGGGGCACATGGTGATGGCAGATAAGCATTTATTGTTCAGCTATTTTGCTGATATTTGTGGCTATATCTGAGGTTACAAAGGACTACAGTGAAGCTGGGAGTGGACAATCACTGGCTATTGCTGAAGGCCATGGCCAGTGATTCAATTGCCATCCAGGTCTCCCATTCATGCAGTAACCAGGACATATTCTGCTTAGCTTCAAAGTCAGGAAGGAGCTAGCCTCCTCAGGCCATGTTACCTGATAAATGAGACAAACTTACAAGACCACTCAGAGGAATGGGCCAGCCCTTTTCTTGCTTTGAAGCTAAGCATGGTCAGCCCTGCTTTTAAGCTAAGCAGGGTCAGTCCTGGTTACTGCATGGATATGCGACTGAATGGACATCTGAATTGTTTGCTTTTTTAAAACTGTCAGTCCTTGAAGGTTTTGCACTCAGAGGCAATGTTTTGCCTTTTTCTGATTTGCATTCTGGTATTTGTAGTCTCCAAGTCAATAATAAAAAAATAAAAAAGGTATTTTTACAGCAACAGTGGGTTTCCCATTCCTGCAATAACTGGGACTAACCCTGCTTAGCTTCAAAGTGAGGAATGGGTCAGCGTACTAAGGCCATGTTTCCTAATATATGGGCCCCCACTTAGAAGAACACTTAGAGAAACATGACCTAAAGGGGCTATATCCTTAATAGCTTTGAACCTAAGCAGGGTCAGTCCTAGTTACTGCATGGATGGCAGACTGTCCACGGTCCTGAATGCTGTGTGGTTTCTTTGTTTTAAATATCTCATAACACACGGCATCCACATTTTTATAAAACAGAAAACATTTTTTTATTTAAAAAAATCACATTTATGCTGAACACTACTATCAGAGAACCCTGGCCTTAAGGAGTTTGAGATGCAGCACTTAACCATTATGCTACAATAATGTTATTGTTTGGATTTTCCCAAGTTTCATACCTAGCCTTTAATCATTGAACATATTAAATTATAGGCTAAGTATGAAATGTATGCCCCATGGACAGTGATATGGTCTGTGATACCATCATTGTGGTCATTGTCCACGCAACAGGGGGCACACAGTTAAGGTGGCTTTAGTTGAATTTCCAGAGTTTTGTTGCATTAAGTTCTCACCTTAACAGCCCTGCAACTAAAGTTTTTTCATTGAAAGAAAAAAAAAAAAAAAAATATATATATATATATATATATATATATATATATATATATATATATATATATATTTGGATTCAGCTTATCATGGCAGGTTTATTATTAAGACTCCTGTCTCACAGGAGGTTGCATGGGTGAACTGTGGGTTTTCACCATTTACACACACAAATATTAACGGTTATTATCACCAAATTGTAATCTCAGTTAGATGATTCCTGATGCTGCTACCTTCCCAACTTTCAGGCTCGAGACACTTTCTGGGGAGCTAGTAACACAGTTTAGGTGGTTACGGGGATTCCTAAAGTAAACTTTTGATATGAATTAAATCATCATCACAGCCATGGGATAAGCTTTAAAGAAATTAATGTCCCATTCATGTAAGTATCATGATCCCAAACTTAATGGACAAAATATGATGCCTAATATGAACCTATGGTCACATAATTACATACATATGATTCTGACCATTAAACAACCTTCTAAGTTTCATTTCTTGGTCGAGGTCACATTTTCCCTCAGAGCATCTGTTCTAGTCTCTGCTCATCCGTTGTTGATTTTAGCCTGCAATTAGCGCATCAGTCTTTCTTCTCTCAGGGCAAATGGTTATCCTTTTGCTTATCTCTCCCCTTCTCCACCCCCCTACACTTTGCATTATCGCACTTGCACGATCTGAATGACACAGGGCATAGTAAGATTGTTTTTTCTGTCCTCCCTCTGTCTTCCCTCCATTGTCTTGTCACGCATAGAAACACTTGTGTACAGGCGCGTTATAAATGACTCATCATATCGTATCATATCTCAAAGAACAGGCCCCAATAAAATTCATCCTGCTTCCTGCATGAGAGTTTTGAATAGAAACTGAACCCTTCTCAGGAAATAGAAACTTAAAGTCATGCCTCTAGAAACAGACACTTATATTAACGTTACATTTCCTTAGGCACATGAGGACTTTTTACTGTGGCAGCAGAAATGAAATACTGCCTTTTCAATCTGGTTCATTTACTTTTCATGTGAATGCTTTTAATATCTGTTATCATGACATCAATGTCCACTTCACTTTATGATCTACATATGAATGGTTTAGGACAGGGAGATTCACTGTTAAACAGCTCCTTTCCTTCCAAACTGTAGAATGCCCACATGTTCAAAGCATCTTGTTTTTGTCAGCAAGACTGCCGGTGTTGAAAAGTAGGCATCTGTCACATGTAATGAAAGGTACGCTCATGGCTTTGAATTATGCATGCAATCTTCAATGTGCCCTTCCAAGTCCCTTCTCCATTCTGGTTTCATTGTTCACATGTTCCTTGCTTATTAGCAGTGTTGAAATATTTGATGCTGTCTTTTCAGTCTGCCATTGTGCCTTTCCGTGAAAAGAAGGTATTTCTGCAAATTTTTGGACTATCATATCCTTCCAGGTAATTTGATCCTGGGGCTGCCATTAAACCCCACAAAGGAGAGGCAGAGAGAAACATGATGGTGTAAACCTCCCTCAACTTTACAGAGCTCTCTCTGTCTACACTAGCCCCACCCCACCTCCTTCCCTTCTTAATGGGGTCAATGGCCTTTAGATATGCAGCACCATGGTGTGAGGCCAAGCCTTTTGTGAGTGGGTATTGTAAGGAAGGCATGGTATCAAAGTAAGACAGACAAAAGTGATCACAGTTCAAGGGTGTTTATTGAACTTTATCACGGGTGTGAAAAATGCCTATCTAAAACTAAATCTAAGATGGGAGAAATCTACGCCCATCAGAAATTAATAATACAGTCCTAGTGGAGTCTAGTCAAATAAAAAGGGCATATACTAAAAACGTGCTACAAATAGAATGAGATAATATTCACAGAAAGAAAGAGGTGTTCATAAAATGATAAGTCAGGCTGTTTAGGCCGTTGGCCTCCCTTCGCCACGTTTTTAGCAAGGAACAAGGTGGGCCACTCTAGCACAGAACACTTTTGGGCTTCTTCGGCACGAGGTCACAGTTCCTTTTACTATCATCACGGCCTTATGTGCCCAAGTCTCTTTTGTTCAAAGTCTCTTGCTTCAGAGGGCCTGATGTACCAGAAATAACAAAGAAAAGTTCCTTTCTAAATATTCAAATGGGGCAATTCACTCTTCACCCTTGATCCCCCTTAGCCGGGCTCAGATCCTTCTTTCACAATTAGCCTCCCTCAGTCGGGTTCAGACCAACTTTATTTCACAGGTTCACATTTGCCACTGCAATATCTTTTCAAGTGAGTTTTTTGTTTGCCCATAATCCCCCTCTTCCGGGCCCAAAACCCCTTTTACAATTAGTCCCACTCTTCCGGGCTCAGACCATTTTTTTTAATTTGTAGTCATCCCTCAGTCGGTTTCACATTTGCCACTGCAATATCTTTTCAAGTGAGTTTTCTGTTTGCCCAGGATCCCCCTTTTCTGGGATCAGATCCCCTTTTTCAATTAGTCCCCCTCAGCCGGGCTCAGACCAATTTCAGTTTGCCAGACAATCGAAGACTTTCATATATGCACAGGAATCAACGTAACCCACTGCAGGACCACTTCGATTTCACAGTCAATAATTTTTACCTGCTCAGCAGGGTACCAAACAGATTCTTTCGAGTGAGCACCCACGTGGTGCCAAGACACTCTGTATCTGGTACCTATTTCGGATTCATAAAGTTCAATCGTACACAAGTTCTCTTTGTTCATACAATGTTGCCGCTTGCAACTTTGAGCATAACACAGTCTAGTCTGCTATCAGTTTCTCCAACTCACCGGCTGTGCTGGACTCACTGGTGTTGCTTGGCTATCGGAGTCAAGAACAGTACCACAGTGGCAAAGGCTTCTCTGCCACCTTGGTTATCAATTTGGGAGGGCCCCATGTACCTTTGACACAAGGTACACTGTTCATCAGCTGCTCCCAGTTTTATATTTCTTTTTCTTGAGGCTTCGTGAAAGTCACGGTTCTTGGGTGAAAAGGGCAAGGATAATTCCCTCCTTGTCGTCCTCACTGATCTCGTCGCCTTTCTCCTCGGTTTAAACTGCCATCTCGGAATTGCTGATTCCTTGTGCATTTTGCCTTACTAAGAGTGTCCTTTTGAGCTTTGCATTTTATCCATGTGGGGAAGTGTGATGGAAGTCAGGTGTGTGTAATTATCAGTAATTGCCTGACTTCTCCTGACCCTTGCTTTGGGACATGTCAGGTGTTTGGCTCTGATGTTAGTCTGTTGTTGCTCACAATGAATTGTCTGTGAGAAAGTGTTTGAGTCAGAATAGGGATGGGGGTTGAGTTTCTAAGTATCCTACCTGGTAGGATTGGGAAAATGTGTCACAAGGAAGGGGATACCATGTCTCACCCTTCGGTGTCCCACTTCCACTCCCCTAAGGCCCCCCATCCAGGTGAGCCTCCCGAACTGGTCCACCTCCATGAACTGGATCCAATAGCGATGGCTGTGTCCTGGCCACTTGAATGTCAGATCCCCGGGGACTAGAGGATGAGACACCATCATGTTTCTCACAGTGTGCTGTATGATTACTGTTCCCAGACCAGCTTCCTGTGGAGTGACTGTCCGTGGGAAAGGGTCTTAACTGCCCTTACAAAGAAGCAAAGCATGGCAATCCCCACTGGCTACATTTCTGCCAGTAGAGCAAAGTACATGGTTTGTGGGGTGAATATACATAACCCTTCCACAGCTGAAGTGGGCCTACAAGGCTGACAAATGCATGATATGAATTTGATGTGGCGGCAACGAATATGAGCAGGGCAGTGCATCATGTCATATAACAGGCATGGTTTATATTTAGTTTTTAGCCTGCCACCAGCATGGGCCACTCATAATCATGATATGCTTAAATGCCACTGCTGTACTGCAGTGACTTTGGCTGTCACTGAGCATTGTGGAGGCCATCTGTGGCCTGAACCTGTTCTGAGCCACTGTAGGGTGGGTGCTCCAATCAGGTTATTGATGCAGTAGTGCACACTATCCTTTTGGCATGAAGTTTATGAAAGGGAAATCTGATCAGCAGATTACACTTCCGGTCATGGAATTGCTTGCATACTTGTATTAAATTAATACTTGTATTACATTAATACAACATTTATGGGCTTCTACACCCTTATCAAATGTCAATCCATCACACAAAGTAACACTCTGTTGATTAAAAAATCTTGAAGAAATTGGCCACCATGCAACTACAGTTGCACCACCAGCTGAATAACTTAAATAAGTGTCAGTTGGGATCCAGACCTTGCAGAGAAGAAAATATGCTCTTCTCATGAAATAGGAACTCAAGGAATTGCTTGACAACAACTGTCCCACCGGTCTAATACATACTTCCTGACATATCTGCTGCTTTTGACAAAGTGAACCACCACAACCTAGTTGGCAGGATGAACCCACCCATGGGCTTTAAAGCCTTCACACTAGTATGGATCATCTACTTTTTACAAAAGTGATTATGCATTGTTGGATCAGGTAATCGTGTCTCCTCCGCCTCCCTGGCATCAGTAAAGACCTTGAAAGTTCTGAGCTCACACAATGGCTTTTCGACATCTATGTTAAACTGCTGACAGACCAAATTGTTTCACTTGCTTAATCATTCCAAATCTACACAGAAGATACTTAAATCACATTCACGCTCAATTGAAAAAGCAACAGTTCTGAATGTATCTCAGTTTGCTTCCCCAGCATTCAGTATAAACATTTGCATGTGTCACAATGCTTCTAAATCTCAATTCTTTTTTTAGGTACTGACGTTCCACTTCACCTCCCTTTCATCTGCCCTCAGATCGTGGCTTCCCGCCTTTATGAGTCAAGCATGCAAAGAATGATTCAATAAACAAATCCAGGACCTTCAAAATCCAACTGGAATGCATTCTCTTTCTCTTGAACCTGTCACATACAATTGTAATGTCTAGACCCATAGTTTTACCCTGACTGTACTACTGAAAAAGCCTCTATTTGTAAGGCCTCAAAACACAGGTCCACAGCATCCCTCTCATCCAAAACAAGGAGAAACCCGATTTTAGGATTAAAGGAAACCTCTGAACATCCTACTGTTACCCTAACAAGCAGACCATCACTTTCAAAAGCCTATGCACGATTCACTACCACTTCTGAAAGAAAGGCCTCCGACACATTCACCAAAAAAGTACTATCGCCCTATCTGGCACCTGCATTCCACTGGGTCTATGAAACTACCACAGACATCCTTCAAACGGAACTGGCCCCGGGTGCAGAACTGGCAGAGCACAGAACTCTGTCATATGCTGGTGCCTCTTTGTGAAATAATTATCTCGGATCATTTCGGAGGAGTGCTCCGCAAGCAAATATTCGACATGTAAGAAAAGACAGGTCACCCCAGCGAACCGAAAGCCCCCTAAGAGAATCCTATGCACTTTTTCTGCTTGACCTCAGCTCCTCTGATCCCCGTCCCACCCTGGCTGCTGCCGCAAAACTGCCCTTGCATGTGTCATTTTATGAAGGGCCCTTGATCTTCCAAGTGCACATGCTGTTACACAGTCTCTGATTGTATGGCTCTACAGATGGCTTTTTCTCATGTGCTGCCTTGCACTTGCCATTGTGATGAAGGCAACATGATGCCTTGCAGCACTTCCCTAGGACATCCTCTCTAGTATGGTTTGTTCCCACTCTAGTCAATGATGCTACTTTTCTCTCCCAGCAGTTAGAGGACTGAGTGGTCTTCGCTTTATCTTATGATACCAACATCGTCTCTCAGCACAGCTGGCCTTCTGAAATTCAGCATGACTTGATAACGTGCACTCTAATGTTCTTCTGGACCCCTCAGTTGACTAATTGAAGTCTTTGAGCACTCCCTTGCTATTGCACTCTTTTCATTGTTTCACCTGCCCCTAACTTATCAGACATGAATTCCCAAGGGCTGCTAACCATCTGCAACGCAAACAACCCTTGATGAGGGGCTGGTGAATAGTCAGTGAGCAACTGATTTTAATAGCATTGTGGCATCACTGGATGGGTCCAGGTAGTTTTCAATGCAGCTAGTGCACTGTGGGTTGGCGTTAGCAAGGGACAGGAAGGGGCTACTTTATCACATGACTTAAGTGCGTTATGTGTTCACAGGCTGGTAAAATGGAATGGTTTGCTCTGTTCCCCTAAACAATAATTTCCACATCCAACTTTTCTAGCATCAGAGAAATAGATAAAGGAGAAAATGTGCCAGAGAGATAGTACAGGTAGCAAAGAAATGTGCTGTAAAAAGTAGTTTTAGGAATGCAAAACTCAGATTTAGGCTTTGCCACAGAAACATCCAGCTTCACAATTATGAGGTCCAAAGTCTCATATGTTAAGATTTAGCACAGAGGTACCTGATGTTCGCCAGAAGCTTCAATGTTCCACGAGAAAGCAAGATGTGTTTGCATTGTAACCACGCCATATTCTTATTTAGGTTCCCCATATGTTTGTTCATGGTCCATGAAACATTTACCACTATAATTGTTTTTTTCCCCATTGAAGTGGCCATTTGTATTTCTATTTGTGTTTAATATAGCATGAACCTTGCGCCGTTGATTTGGAAGAAATTCTAGTGGGGATTGAAAGCTAGTCTAGGGCACATAAACTGGAGGTGTTGTGGTTGAATTTCTTAGAAGCTATTAGAAGAAATGTCGGAGCATGATGGGCCACCTTAAGAGAGGCCAGGTAAACAGCTGGGAGCCCCATGAGGATTGCATATCCGCCATCATGAGGGCCCCCACTGCGATCCAATAGTGATGATGGAAGGATGGGCTTAATTCTGGGGCACAATGTGAGCTGATACAAAGTGTTCTGAACCGTGTTGCTAACATGTTGCTAGATGCGATGCTACTGTCTTTGTTGAACCCGAGACATTTGGCAGAGGGAATGAGTTGAGGAGTGAACGCATCCAAATTCATCCAAGATCATCCCTGAGAGATTTCCTGTTTGGATGGATGACTGAGGAGAACACATTTCATTTTGGTTGGGTTGAGCTTTAGCTAGTATGATAAATCCAATGGTGCCATCACTCCTTTCCCGGAGGTGACCCTTTCCCATGTGGCCAGTGGACAGCAGCCGCAACCTGATCCTGACCCTGGGGGCAGCTATATGAGGGAGGATCACATGGGGGGGGTACAATCTCAAGGAGAGTATCAGGGCACCATAGGACAAGGCATGGTATTCCCCTCCCTCTGTTGAGGATACCCCACCCATGCCCAATGCCTTAGTGTCATATTATTACACCTCTCCTCATCCACCTAAAAAGGTTACTGAAGACCTTCTAATGAGATCTGTATGTAATACATCACAATCTGTCTTACCCTCTAAAATTGATGAAAACACTTTCTCAGACTCTACCTACAAGTCATCCAAAGCTGTCCTACCCATAAAGAGCACTTACCCAGACTTTACATGTAAAACATCAAGAATGGACTTCTATTCCCATAACTCTAAGAATACTTGGATGAGGAAGATGAGTTGAGTAATGCGGAGCAAAGAAGACCAAGAACACAAGATATGCTCCAGTTGTTGTGATCACATACCTGTGACTGGGATATTCAGCAGACACAGCTGACTGAAGCGTGCTGCTGGAGGTAGACAGCTACTTCTGTGGGTACAAACCGATAGACCGTGGGGCTGCAGAGGGTGCCGTGGAGCCAACCAGTGCGAGAAAGAGGAAAAGGCAAGCTGATCACAATGATGCCAGAAGCAGATGCAGGGCTCCTGGGCATGTGCAGGTGTTGAGAGGCAGTGTTTGCTGTTCCAAAGCCTGAAACAAAGCAAAAGAGCCCAGCAGGAACCGCAAGAGGCAGAGGAGCCAAGGAACAAAGGCAGCAAGATGAAAGGAAATGGCAAATTACCGCCAGTGGTTTTCTGGGGGAGATACGAAGTATACAAGGGGGGTCCTGGGAGTCTTTCTGACATTAGTCCTGGTTACGAGAGCCTTACCCAGATTCTTTAGCTCACTATCTTTGACAAAGGAGAAATATCCCAAACATATCAGTCTTTGTCCTGCCAAGGGGCAGTCCAGCATTGAAATGCTAGGCAATTCTCCTCTGAACAAGAGTACCAACAGCAACCCCAGACACGTGTTTTGGTCTAGTTTGACCTCATCTGTAGGGTGGAGCTGTGCCTCTCTAAGAATAGTGAGCAAGGGGTCCACATCTGGATTCTCCTAGTAACTTAGGGTGAGACCCAAAGTCCTGGCAGGAGTGTTTACCAGGCAGTTGCAAGGATGTGCATTTAACAAAGTCCTGCCAGGAGAGTATACCAGACAGTTGCAAGTGTGTTCATTTAAGAAAGCCCTGGCAGGTGAGTATACCCGGCAGCTGCAAGTAAGTTCATTTAAGAAAGCCCTGGCAGGAGAGTATACCAAGCAATTTCAAGAGTGATCATATAAGAAAGCCCTGATAGGGATCCTGCAGGGGATTTTATCTGTAGACCTTTTACAGCATATGCTTTCACCATATGCAGGAGGGTGCAACAATGTACAACAATGTGTTTGTCTCATTTTGGTTTGCTAAAGCATGGGAAATTAGCTCGCTGTTATACTCTTTTATATGGGACGCTTTGGCAAGGACAATGCCAGACTTAGTGCTGCACTAAGCAAACTAAATATTGCCACTGAAGGTACAGATATACAAAGTTCCACACTCTATGTATCACAAAATAAACAGAGCACAGAATAACGCACCACACGTGGCTTTCACAATAATGCTCTCTGGCATTTTATCTTCATTTAGCACAGTAGAATAAAACAAACGCAGACAAGATATCAGGCTTGCATCTCATAACACATGCTAGTAATAGGAAGAAAAGTCAAAATGCAGTTTAGCCCAAATACAGTTTTCATAAACTATTAATGCGTTTATATCCATAGTACATTGGCATGGACTTTCTTAACTTCCCCACCAAGACAGTGATTTCTCCTTTGCACCCGTGAAACTGGCTTCTATTCTAGTAAACCTGGCAAAGCATACACATTTTTATCTGCAACCTTGACATATAACTGATACTTTAGCAGGTCTGCAAACTCCCACTTTCCAACAACTATCTGCGCACAAGAAAAACACATCTGTTCTCTGGTGCATAGAGAGGAAATGGGTTTTCCCCTCCTCGTGACTAATTTGACAGTAATTAAAATAATGTTACCTCTAATTATATATTTCTCTTTTATTTTGTCACTTATGCTTACCAAGAGTTCAGTGCCACTTTGTCTGCATGGCCGGCAGAGAGATGTCTTCTACGACACAGGTTTATTTTTTTCCCACTGTCAACTGCTTGCCAGAGCTCTGCCAGGATCTTCCCCATCTCTGTCCTTTCTGCACTGTCTCTGGCTTCCAACCAAGACTGCAGTTTTACTGCACAGAGCCAGCCAGCACCGAACCTCGTTAAGTTTTCTCTTTCTCCTCTCATATTTCTTCTTCTCCCAATCGTTCTCTTGCCAACCCCCTTCTTTCCTCCTCCCCAGATTTTAAGTTCTCTTTTCTTCCGTCTCCCTGTCTATATTTTCATTAAGAAAGCATATGATTCCACCACCCACCTGCATCCTGCTGTAAGGTAATCAATCAATCAAACACCTCCCCTTTTAGCAAACACTCCAGTAATTTTCCAAATCCCTTTCTGCTTCCCCACATTTGTAAAGCACTCTTCTCCAGCCCGGAAGAAATGTCCTAGATCGCATCCTGATATTCTTTGTGTTTTTTTTCTGTTTAAACATAAAGGAGCTGTTTTTGCTAGTGCACGTTCTGCTGTTTCATTGCGCTCTGAGCTCCACTTCCCCCAAGCACACTGCAAATCAGCTTTCAAGTTGTGCATTTATTTTCTAAGCCAACAGTGCAATGCAAGTTCATGCGGCCCCGGCCGACAGCTGGGCTATGGCCTAAGCAAGCCCTGTCTAATTACTAATAGCCACTAGAATTCGTTTTCTTAAGGTTAGTAATCAGTCAGATTAGTATTTAGAAATGCTAATTGTTAGCAGCCTACACTACACTGAGCTGACAAAATCCCAATTTATACCTCACATCAGCACTATATCACACACCTAGCACAACATTACCTCCATTTCTGCATAGTGCACCTTACCACAATTGAAGTCAGTAGCACTACTAAAATGAGTGCATGGTTGAAATGTGGGCACTAGTGATCCCTACAATGCACAGCAGGCAAGGACAAACTGAACAGTGTATAAGAAATACATCACCTGAAGGGGTCCCGAGAAGAATATATGAGGACTAGCAAAAAGGCTGTGTGAAACCAAAGAGAAGAAGAGGGAAATCCTATTAGGAGAGTTACAATATGTATCCTAACAAGATAAAGACAAAGAGCCAAGTTGTTTTATGTACCAGTTGTGTTGTGGAGCAAGAACAACTCAAGGAACTGATATCTTTGAAAATTCAACAGAGGGAAGAACAATCCATCGGAAGGGAACCACCCTCTGGAATAAGGAACGCTATCCTTCTGGAACCCATGTGTTGGAGTTACGCATGTTCTTTTTTGAACATTTATAAATCACTCAAAGCCAAAGACATTACCCTTTTCAAGGGTATCCGGGATGCTAAGAGAGGATATAGAGCGGAAATAAGGGGGCTCAGGAGCATGAACATAGTGGGAGAGGACTATTATGAGAAAGTTAGAAAAGCGAAATGCAGATATAGAGCCTGTGTTAAGAGCATAAAAATGTCAGAATGGAATAATAGACATCAAAGGCTCATACAAACTATCTGTACTAGAAATTCTCGTAATATATGGTCACTCCTAAACGAGAACAGAGAGAAGGTTAAGGGAACACTAGCTAACCCAATAGGCAAAGAAAAATGGATAAAATTTTTTTTAGGGCGTAACTCCGGAGAGGTTGAGACGACTAGGATAACACAAGAGAAGGTTCCCTTTCTCCCGCCTTTTGATGTCTCTACTGAGGCCATCTATAATAAAATGGTTACCCTTAAGGCCTCCAGAGCCCCCGGCCCTAACGGGTTGGCTAATGTAGTTATAAAGAACTACCCTGCATTTTGGGCTTACCTCTTTTCCATTCTCTTTAAGAAGATCCTAGCTCAGGGGACTATCCCCCGCTGTTGGCAAACGGCCATTCTGATACCTGTGTTTAAAAAAGGTAGCCGCACAGACCCCAACAACTATAGGCTCCTTTCTATGTTGGACATCACTGGCAACATTTTTGCGGCATTATTGCTCAATGAGCTGCAGAAATGGGTGGAACAAACTAACATCCTCAGCAGGTTCCAATGTGGCTTCCGGCGAGACTATTCCACCTCCCATAACCTTTGGGTGATGGATATGCTTCGCACACGTGCACTTAGCAAAGGACAGCCCCCGCTATATGCGCTATATATAGATTTTAGGGCTGCTTTCGACACTATACCTAGAGCAAGGTTATGGATGAAGTTGGAAAAAATGGGTTGTCCGCCTGGTCTCTTATATTACCTTAGACAATTACACCACAACACTTCTGCCTGCCTCAGACTAAATCAGGAAGGCAGTATGACTAAACAGGTGACCCAGAATAGGGGGGTAAAGCAGGGATGCGTAACTGCACCCCTCATTTACAATCTATATGTTTACAACATCCCTGCAGCATTGGCTGAGACAAATAATTGCCCTCCAAAAATCGGTGAGGTTCCCTGTAGTGTCTTAGCATACGCTGATGACCTGGTCATATTTGACAATACCATAGCCGGACTGAGGCGTTCGGCGGTCACTTTGTGGGATTACGCTAAGAATAACGGCTTGTCTATAAATTTAGATAAAACAAAGGTACTCAGATTTACCAGGAGAAGAGCTTCCAGAGTGAACCTATGGGTATACAACAAACACATACTCTATGCTCCATCCTATAGATATCTTGGAGTAGATATTGAGCCACTGGGCGACTACTCCTTGTGCAGGCAAGGGCGTATAACCAGGGCTATGCAAGTAATAGCATTAATATCATCTTTCACAAATAAGCAGGATGGCTTTACCTTGTGGGGGACAAGACATCTATATATACAAGTGTTCGCGCCCATGATTATCTATGGCCTGGAGACTCTTCTCTCTTCTGACCTTGCCTGGCTGCAAGTGACAGAGGGCAAATTCTGGCGCCGGATACTCGGCTTACCCCCAAGTGTCCCTATGGCCTTGATTAGGCTTGAACTGGGCTTGCCCTCACTTAAAGCATTAGTACTCAAGAGGAGAGCAGGATTCTATCTTAAAATGAAGGGCGGCACTTCCAACCAATTATTGGTTTTGATCCATCAAGAAGTGAGCAAAAACCATTCCACTTCCCCCCTTCTGAAAGATATGACCAAATTCCTTGCGAACATAGGCTGGACGCTTAGAGGAGAAACAGTCTCTAAGGAGGTGCTATTAGCACTTGGTAAAAAGGTGGATTTGTGGGACTGGCTAGAGAATTTCTCACACTTAAGCAGTCTAAACTCCTACCATTTTATTAAATATAGATTATATACCTTAATGCAACCACAAGCATATCTATATCTCTGCCCCACCAAAAGGCTTAGACAGTTCATTATTTTGTTCCGATTGGAGCAACTACCAACCCTGCACAACACAGGAGTCAGAGAAAAAATTCCTGCTAGTGAGCGAGTTTGCCGTGTATGTAAATACCCTGAATGTGTGGAAACAGCTAAGCATTTGTTAACGGAGTGTATGATGTTGGAACAGTCAATACTCAAATATCTTAGGGAATTCGTACACGACCCGCTTAACATACGTGGAACCTCTTTCTGGCGCTATTGCACCAATACCAGCAATATGCACCTGTTTATTGCATTGTACAATGTGTGGCAACAGATTGAAAAACACCTGGGTCCTTTACTCTGATCTGAATCGTCCGATTACGGTGGGCTAAAGATTGCCGGTGTTGTATGGACTGGTTAGGTATGCCACATTTAAGGCACCCTTATTTTCTGGAATCCTACATCTATGGCACCCTGATTTATGTATTCTGGTTAGGATAGCAGTGGGTGAGAGATGCAATGCTCGTACTTACGGCACTGACTCTGTCAATGTAACGGAAAAAGATCTGTTTTAATTGAAGTCTTAATATTTTATTTTACTTTAAAGAAACTCTGTTTGATGTTTTATTCTATTTCACATATATTCTCATACATATTTTCATATATATGTTGTTAGATTTTTATTTGTATATGATATATGATATATTTTATGATCTGTCTTTTTTTTTTTTCTCTAACGATTTAATTGTTAATGTATGTAATTTATATTATGTGTAAAGTTTGAATTTATTTTCAAATCTATATCACATTAAAGTTATTATTATTACCCTTTTCACCTTAAAGTTTATTTTGTTAGAATGTGATTGCCAGAGTACTACTTTGGACATGGGATGATTTGGCTCTGGACATTCTGACATTGACAGTCCCTTAGTTTTGGGTTTAGGTATGGAAACATCTCTTAGAGCAGGGACAGAGAGGCATTTCCCCACCCCCTTTTATTTTATTAATAGTCTTTGACCAAAGCCATGACTCTCTTGTGTCTGAGTCTCATTCCTGGCTCCTCACACTAGGCACTTTTCATCCACATTTGTATAGTGGCAATGCATTTTCAGAAGCCTTGGATTTCCTGGGAACAGTTCACTCTGAGGTAGATCTGGGATATCCCACACATATTGGTGTAGAGAGATCTTGGAATCGTTAAAGAGTGAACCTAGTGTGTCCACATACAGGTTGAAAATCACTCGAGAAAGTATTGATTCCTGTGGAAATATTTAGGTAACTGGGCAGTGGTTGCATAAGAAGGCGTTAACCTGAAAAACCTGGTGTATGTCTGATAGGTAAGAGGAGAATTAATAGAGGAAAGTGCCTGAGAAGACTATTCTGTGCACAGGGACGGTCATCAGAGTGTGGTGGATGCAGTATTGAAGGGGTGAAAATTTACAGAAGAAGAAGGAGGCAAGATTTCCCTTTGTGTGTGAGCCGATGAACATTCCCAATCACCTGAATAATAGTTGTTTCTGTGCTGCCTTTGGGATGAAAAGCAGGCTAGTAATTCAGAGCAGGCTGTGGTGGCTGATCTGCTCATGGAGATAATTGGCTATTGCCTTCTCAATGATGTTATCAATAGATATTTTGTTAAGGGGTGGTCTCGTTGTTAGGCTGCTTGAAAAAGTACCTTAACTGATCCAGGCATTCAATATTTGGTGAGAGCAGTGCGAGTGAAGTGAGGGAGTCCTGTAATATTTTTGAATAGTTTAATATGGCAGAATGTGGGTCATCATCACTGTAAGAGGTTTGCTTTAGTGAGATGAAATGAGATTTTGTCAAGAAGCTTAGGAGTGATGGAGGTGAAGGAAGCCCAGCTTTGGGATGGGTGATATGGGATTGTTATGATGGTATGACCGATTAGATGCATCAATGTGTTGTCCAATTATGTGGATATTAGTGATAAAGAAATGATTGATAGAGTTGCTTTTTTCCACAGTGAGCAGGTTGGGGAAATGCTTGAGTTCAGCAAAGACGTGTCTGCAATCATTGTGGAGTAATAGGATGCAATAATAATTGTCCTGGGAGTGTCAGAAGAGGCTGATCTTGCATCAGTGCAGCTTGGCACTTGTGTTGGCATCACACTCTGAGTGATGCTTTTAGGTTTTTTCCTCATGAGTAACTCTGCTGTGGCTTCTCTTCTCTGGCACTTGGCTTTGTCAGTGGTGCTATATGTTTTATGTGGTCATAGAGAGACTGAGCACTATTCGAAATTGGCAACTTTTTTGAGATTATCAGACTGCCATTTCACTGCCAGCAACTTCGGATTTCAGAGACGGGCAGTAGAAGAGTGGGGACCAGCGACCGGTGCTGAGCTAAGCGCAGTTCTGCAAAGTGAGATTAACCTGGGGGAGCATTTGTATATTTGTGCTCCATGGTACAGCATTTTTTGTATCCTAATTTCCTGGTGGTAAAGAGGAGGGTGAGGTGGAGATGTGCTAGACATTACAACAATAAGGCACACTAGTAATATTGTTGATGCTTTCATTAACAAAATTAAAGCATCAACAATATTACTAGTGTGCCTTATTGTTGTAATGTCTAGCGCATCTCCACCTCACCCTCCTCTTTACTAGTTTTCAATACCAGCCAGGGTGGACTGGTTGGCGTTGGTGGTAATGCTGCTGACATTTAAGTCTTCAGATTGAATTTCTAATTCAATCAGTGGTCACTAGCGCACAGACCCTTACTTGCGAACCTACAGTTTTGTTAGAGTAATTTCCTGGCCTGGTGGCCCTACTTACTTACTCCTACTTTCCCCTTTTGTGCACTCTGATATATCCTTTTAGATGACGACAGGGGGGGGGGCATACCTGGTAGTATTGGGCCTCACTTGGGCATATTGCTTTGGCCAAGACATCCAAGTTATCATAGCTAAGGGATAATGTGGAGCCCACCAAAACATTGAGTGTCTTTGTGCAGTTTGTGCCCAGTAGTGTGTGCAAATGTGTACCCCAGAGTGGTCTTCTGCTCTCACATTTGTTTGTTGGATTATGGCTGTATTGCCACAGAGCTTTTACAGAACACCTACAGAAAAATGTATGAGATATTAACAAGCAACCAAAAAGTCTACAGCCCTCCACATTTATGAAGCCCATAAATAAATATAGCCTTTGAAGTGAAGGTCCCAAATAGGGGAAACGTTTAAGGAACCCCTCCAAACTCAGCGCCAGACAAAGTGCAGCTTCTCGCTCCAAAAGAGCAAAAAAGGACAGGCCAACCACAGCAGTTCAAATGAAGATTAATGGATTTTAAGAGGGAGCCCCTGTGGTTCTTCACCCTTCGGACCCTATGCGAACCACCCATATACTACCCGAAGAGCAATCTGCTTCCAACGAGCAAATGGTTAATATCAACAACAGTCTGTGCATAGTCTTCCATCTATTTACAATAACGGTCCCCTTCTCATTTTATGTGAGAATCTCAAACGAAACTCTGTGGGCCCAGTGGTGGCCAATTTTGAGATGTCAAACAATCCTAAAATGTCAGTAAGTCCAAATTTGGAGGCTTTGGCATCAGCACCTGAGACATTTTATATCAAAGCCAACTTTGTCAAAGTTGTAACATCCTCATCAAGACATTGCTCTTTTTCAGGCGAGGAAACAACTTCTACCTCAACTAATTTAATTATGTCTAAAATAGAGGCTTTACTTTTTCTTAGTTCAAACATGGCAGCCGATCAGCTAGAGCTAAAGCTTACTGCTGCTAGGTTGGTCGATGTTATTCTTGCCAACAGCCAACACTGTAACTGTCAGAACATTGGATATGAAATGGATGCCTTGGTGCAGCAAGTTTAAAGCAGCTAAAAATATATAGAGAACGTTGTCTGCCCAAAAGCATAGAGCTGAATCAGGATTGTGACATGCCAGGGAATCAATGTGTGTCACAGGATTCAATGCACATTGTTGCTGCTTTGGAGGAAGAGGCTATTGAAGCCCTACGTGTCGAGCCATCAATGACAGCCAGCCTCCCCAGCTTGCGGCCAAAATGTCAAAGACGGCACCTAGCTGCCAGAAAACGGCAGTCGTATAAGAATGGGCTCCCGGCAGGAGTGGTTACTCCTGGCACACCACTGCCCCTTCTCCCAACTATATGCCACCTCCTACGTTTTCCCAGTAAGTATCTATCACAAAGGAGCAGGGAGTTGGAAAAGTCAGACAGGTAACTCTATGGATCCATAGACCTAAACAGGTTTGTCCCTGTGAACCCAGGGTCTCAGCACAAGTGTGGCGGTCCGGAAACAAGGGTGCCAGTAATCTCACCGGCACCCTTCTTTTCAGACTGCCACACTATGAGTCTGCCTGCCAGGGCCGCTGCACCAGGCTAGCTTGACCCTGCCGGATGCAGCAGCCCTGGTAGGCAGAGTCGTCATGGAAGCACCGGCACCATTAGCAACGGTGCCGGTACTTCCGTCTCCCCACTCCCATAGAGTCCCATGGGACTCTACCGGAATGGGGACTTACACAATCTGACTCCACGTGCTGCTGGGACTTGTAATGTACCGGTGGCTCCGGGAAGTCAAGTGCCGGATTCAGTATTACGGGGTTGGCGGCAACCCACCAATGGCACCGACGGGTTACCGCCAACCTCATAATGAGGCTCCAAGTCTTCTTACAAACCAAACCTATTCTGACTTTATTCAGGGAGAATCTGAGTCCATCCGCGT
The DNA here is from genome assembly GCF_040938575.1 of Ambystoma mexicanum. Lineage (NCBI taxonomy): Eukaryota > Metazoa > Chordata > Amphibia > Caudata > Ambystomatidae > Ambystoma > Ambystoma mexicanum. Next base: position 483,876,401 of record NC_090927.1, read on the forward strand.
ATCAAAAGGCCCAATGTTTGTCCATCCGAGTTTACTCCCCACCTACAAAAAGCATTTCTGCTAACATATCTTTTCCCAACTATTATCCATCACGGTATGTAGAGATGAGCAGATTATAGGCTTCTGTAAAGCCTACTATGAGCAATACGACAACCCTCTGCTCACCAGGTTGGTGAGATTAGAGGAACTTTCTCCAAGATTGGATAGCCCATTCTTAAGCCGTTCTTTTCTTTTGAAAATATGGGGGACTATTCCACAGCTATCCTCAATTCACAGTAGTGATATTGCACCCCTAGAACTACCCAAGTAAAACAGTGCCCACAATTGGGCACAAATTGAATCTAGTATCATCTGTGTCCGCCTCACTATTGCGCATATGTTCGGAAATGTTGTTCTTCATGGGATATAAACTTACAGTGTGTCATAAGTGGTCTGCAAATGTTCATTCCCTTCAAGAGCTTGTGTTAGTAACCCGGAGATGTACACCCTAGATAACAGCTCAGAAGACCTGAATCACAAATTGTACCATCATCAAACTGCTTTGCAGGTGCAAGTGAAAACAATCAGCAAATTTTTGAGCTACATCAAGAGAATTTGATCCCGAACGTTCCCACTTTGGAGGCAATCGGCTGACTTGACAAAGACTTGTGTAGCAACATGGGCCAACAGGCTCTCCTGGAACATCGCAGGACTGAATAGGCATTTGGATGACCCCTTGTGGAATAGTTTTACTCATGGCTACAATGTGATTGCCCTGCACGAGACATGGGCCTAAGCCCCTGTTATGTTACATGGTTATCAGTCTTTCTGTGATCCTGCCCAAAAGGGACTAAAGGGGAGGTCACAGAGAGACTTATTGATATGGATTAAGTTATTTTTGGGCTGGGAGGTGAAGACAGTTGAAACTCAGTCCCCAGATGTTCTTATGCTTATTATTATGTTTAATAAAGTCGAGTCATGATGTTTAATGAATATTTATAATAGGCCGTCTAGTTCAATCGGCATGGCCTGTATGGAATGTCTGTGAACTATGTTAACTATTAACAATCTTATTATGTCCCCAAATCTTTTTCATTGGTGGTGGGAGATTTCAATCCACAGTTGGAACCAATTTACCTTCTTTAAGGGTTGTGCGACGACCAAGATCAAGCCTGGGATATCCCAGATCTGGTGGCATTTCGTCCCTCAATACAGCACACAGTAGATGCCCAAACATCCACCATCATGAATAATATCAAACCAAGAGCCAGCAATGCAGATTTGCCAGTGATCAACCTGCCAAAAACACACTCATTAGGCAGAAGGGCAGTACCTTAATCGATTATATCTTAATTTCTGCAACTGCTTGGGCACGGGAAGCAGATTTTACGGTCCTTGATCGGACTGAATTTGATTATCATCCTCGAGCTGTTTGTTTGTGGTGGGAATTAAATGGGAATGGTTTTGAGTAGCCTATCCAGGGTTCTCGACATCCGCCGGGCATAGGCATTGCCTGCAGAAATCTGAAATGGTTCAGTGCCCTAACTCCCAAATCAAAGCAGAGAATGTATGTTTCAATTTTATTTAACTTTGGTTTGATCTGCAATACCGAAACCAACGGTGCTTTAATCCTGTCAGAGTTTGAAAAACGTAAGGATAAATGTTTTGCCGTACGTCTCAGCTTTAGCATCTGCGCCCAAATGTAAATCTATTGGTAGGGCAGTATGGTTTGACAGATGCTACAGAGTTGCAAAAAGAGATATAGTAAGGTGTATTAGGGACCCAAAGGGGGTCGACAGATCTAAGCTCTGCTGTTCGAGAGCAAAATAAAAAACATTTAATTATTGCAGAAAAGAAAGAACATTTAACCGGAAAATGGGAGAGCTTACTAAGAGACCGCCATTCTCGAGATAATGTCCGGTTTTGGAAGCTGGTCTCGGAAAAGGACCCTTAAGGGACCTTCTATCAGCTGGTTGAAGGTTCACTTTACCAACCTATATTCTAGTACCCTCTTCTACAACTCGCACCCTAAATATCCACATCACACGAGGCACATATATTCTGTGCATTACAACTAAGGAATTAGAGGATGTCCTAGCCACCACAAAGAGCGGGAAGGCGGCAGGACCAGATTTATTCCCGTCTGATCTCTACAAATACGAGATATCTATTTGGGCCCCTACATTGTATCAGATTTTTTATTAAAAAATGTTTCCTGGTTGGATACCAGACTTGTGGCGCAAGGCTGTTATCATTCCAATATACAACAACAGTGGAAGGGATGTTCCAGCCAATTACAGACCAATCTCTTTGATAGATGGGCCGAAAAGCTGTTTGGGGAAATAATTTTGAAACACCTACAGTTTTGGGTTGATAGCAACAGGGTGATTAGTGTACACCAGGCAAGGTTTCAGAAGGGCTGTGAAATGGTGAATGAATGTTCATGCTCTTCCTCATTATTCAGAAATATACTGCCTTACGTAAATGAGCTTGTATGCTTTGTTTGTGGACCTGAGGTCAGCATTTGACACTGTGTCTCACGAGAAGTTGTGGCAAGTGCTGTTGGAACGCAAGGCCTGCACTACCTGACCAGTATTTTATCATCCCTGTACTCGAAAACTGTGTCCTGTGTCCATTATAATAAGGGTTGTGAGCAAACATCTGTCTTTGAGATGGGTTTGGGGGTCATGCAGGTTTACGCCCTGGGTCCCTTTTTTTCAACATCTATGTACATGAGATTATAGATGAGTTACTTAGGGGGTGCCAGGACTGCCCTAAACTCTCCGCAACTAACTTCCCAGCATTATTTGATGTGGATGACACTGTTTTAATAGCAACCACACTGTACCGTTTAAAGCACCCCCTCTCAATCTTTAGGGAGTTTGGTCTTTGGGTAAATGCAGCCAAACCCAAGAAGCTGTTTTTTAAGCTGCATTTCGGAGGTATATCCGGATTAAGGTAAGGACTGATGATACTCCACATGAATAAACATGGCTGCCGTTACATTAGACAGATTTAGTGGCACCATGCTCTCCTTTTTTGTTCACTATGGAAGTGCCACCATTTCGCCAGCAGTAGAACTCTATCAGAGGAAGGCAGTTTCAGGTACACTTTATGGTTTCGAGTTATAGGAACACAAGGATGTTGCGAAGATACTCAGCAGAGAAAACTATTTTTGGAAGAAAATTTTATTACCCTCATTCACTTGGAATATGGCACCATTCTTCTAAGTTCTGACCTCCTTCTCGGTTAGAGTTTGGACCAGAGGTCGAAGTGGGCGGGAGTGGTCGGGAGCGGTGCTCCCATACTTTTTATTTTTAAGTTTCACTGTTCTTATACTTTTATTTTAAAACGAAACCATTCCGGTTCAATTTTAAAATAAAAGTGTAGGAAGAAGTTGAAGCTTGCACTGCACTGCACATTCCTATAAATAGCAGGTGTTTGTTTGGTGTTTTGATTGTGTGTGAGAGGGGGCACAGGGATGGAATATGTGGGGAGCTGGGCAGACCAGCAGGGAACATAGTTCCACTACTTCTTTTCGTACACTTCAACCACTGGTTTGGACTCAACCAGGTTTAGAACCCTGTAGGGATGTGTTGTCTCATTATGTTCATCGAAGGAGCCAATGGTCTGAAATGGTTTTCATGCATAAAATAATTCTTTTGTTTGAATGCGGGCAAGTTTTGAGAAAACCCTTTGGGCATCAAGTTGGCGCAGACTCTAGTGTTTCATTGAACAGGGAGCTTGAAGCCTCCTTCTTCTCAAAGACTCTAAGCGAAAATTGGGCCTGGAATATGTGGGATGTTTTCACCCACGCATCCAAGCCCTACAGCATCGCTGGCAGCAGAAACATTAGAGTGGCCACCGGAAAGCATCCTGCTCACCAGAAATCATCCAAAAATAAGTAAGTAAAAATCTGAAAAATAGGCTGCCACCCACTTTTGCCCATATTAGTGAGCACAGGAGGTCACTGCCTAAAACCACCATTGGGCTACACACACAGTAGCCTGAAACTACTTTGGAATAGCAGTACTGATTGTCAAAAGCGACCCAGAGCTGTTGGGAATTCATTTTCCTGATCATCAAAATTGCTAAAATCATGGCTCACAAAACCACCAAAAGTATACAACTTCTTGTTGGGTGTTCTACATTACTCTACTGCAAGAATCCACATCAGTACAATGTCAGCAAGAATCATATGTTATTAGGACAAAATCCCTTTTTTAAAGACATTTAATTTAAGACAGCTGTCAAAAATGGGTGCAATACCGGTGCTCGCCACTGACAGGTGCTGGAGATTCCTAATCCTGACAGGAGAGCTGTCTTGCAGAAGCTAAATAAGCCAAAGCAGAGAAGTCTATCAGAATGCCATATAGAGTGCCACACATTGATGAATGTGGAAAAAGACTTGATTAAAGATATGTTGCTTATCTTCAGTTTATAATGTTATATTTTTTTCTCCATAAGGAACTCTATTTCAATTGTTCATAACAGTAACCTGAAGTAGCTAAGACTTCAAAAGGCTTGCTGTCCCTGGGAAGCCTTCACACCTAGTCTTCTCAGCAACAAGGCAGGAAATCACATGTCATGTTAATTAGATGGAGAGTGGCACCCTGGTATGCTGGCAGGAACACAAAACAATAGACTCTTTATGCTGATTTTGGGTGTAACTGTCAACACTGCTCTAGGAAAAACAAGACATGTGACCTCCGAGTCAAGCCAAGCTTCTAGGGGCGGGGAAAAACCAATGAGTGTACTGAAGTGAAGGCAAATATATGTTTTATAGGAATACTGATAACTAATTGTAACCTGCTGATAGAAATGTACAACTTTGAGAGTCTTAAAATGAAAAATGCACTCACAGTTCAAGACAAAGTTGGACGCCGTGGGATGTTCTGAGGCTAAGCCCCGTAATTATTAATATTGTGGATGCAGTGTTTATGCCAGAAACCTAAGAATTTCCAGTAATATGCTCAGAGAGGATGTGTAGGTCTGTGTAAAATTAGGTGCCGAACCAATATTGCTAAATTCACCAAAATCGTGAACAAGTTGTCATTTCTGAACCCAAGCTCTTAGAAAGATCAGGGTTGAACAGAGACCTACCTTAATTAATTTGTGATGTACACATGTATTCTCAACAACTTTTGTATCTGGGAAACCTGTTTGGTTATGAAACATTGTTTTTCTAAGTAAATGCAAAGGGGAGGGACATCAGCCAAGCCATAAACATAGCATCACTCTGACTCATTCTGACTCACTACTCTTTTCTCCAGTCAGAGGACAGTAAATCCTTTAACCTATCAGGATCCTCAGATTGTTGGGCATAGAAAGTCAACCTCCACACCCCCTTTGGAAACACATAAAAAGAAACACTGAGACCCAGATAGGGACACTCATTTTTCCACTACTCATCGATTCCTGCACAGCACGCTGCCCGACCAGATCCAGACAACGACTCCAGACTCCTGAGGCTCCAGATTGCAGATGGACTCCAGAACCCAAACTCTAGAACCCAAACTCTAGAACCTTGGAGAAGCAGAAGCCTAATCCACAAGCTGAACTCTTCTCATCAGGCCTCAGAATCCAGCAACCTAACTAAACTATTCAACAGCTGGGCAAGCTGTTTTGCTTCTGGCTAGAACCCTGTGCCAAGACCAGATCTAGACCCAGAAAGCAGAGCTGTATCCAGAACCCTTCAGACCCAGAACGGAGCGCTGTGCAGTGCCGATAGCAGACCAGAGAGCATGCTGTGATCAGAACCTGGAGGGCCTGAGACCGTCCGTGGCGAGTGAAGTCCAAACCTGACCAGATCGATGACGAGGCCCATTTCCCTTCCAGTCCAAAACTAGGAGTGAGTATTCAGCCTAGAACTCTAGAGAACCAATCTCTTAGTTAAAATAATCTTAGTTAAACCATGTCAACCTGACCAGAACTGCATAGAAATCGTGTGTCCATTCTGTGATTTCAATCTGTAAAAGTGCCATCTGTCATTCAGAAAATCTACCTCCACAAAAACGTCCGTATCTTTTGAACCACACGTCCTAGAAGCGAGATTTAACTGTCATTCCGTAATCGCGATATACGCACATGGAAAAAGTGCCACGAATTGAAAAATTAGCTCCATTTCACCAACTGTCAAAATTGCTGTCTTTTGCTTGCAACTGCTGAATTTCGTTTTCAATCTGATAATCATTCATGAATCATTGCTAGTGTTGACCTGTACCAATCTAAAGTAACTATTACCTACTCTGAATCTCCTTTAGTGAATTAAAATAATTTTTAGCATATTTTTCACTTCATTGCAATCACATTTAAAAGTATTTTGCCTGTTTAAAATCATACCGGTTTTCTCTAAGCTTGCTGGGGGGAACTGGAACTGAACTGCATTTGATTGTACTCTGGAAACCTGTGTGCCCTCCTTTCCATCTCTCTCCATATTGTATAGGGGGGAAGTGAGTAGTCACAGGGGAAAAAGTGATTATATTCTTTTCTGATTGAATTCATATCAAGTTTGTTTCTGTGTTGCATTCTTTCCCATCTTGCATTTCCTTGAAACCATACACAGCATTCTCTGCTACCTTATTCTTCCTATACCAACTCCTAAGTGATTAAAGAATTGTGCTATTGTAATATTATCCATTGTTGATCACTATTATATTCATAAGTGTGCTATCAAATATTAATTTATTCATAAAAGTGATATATATATATATATATATATATATATATATATATATATATATATATATATATATATATATATATATATATATATATATATAATGTTTTATTCCTCAAATAAATCTTCTAATTTGCAAAACAAACTTACTTTTTGGCTCAGTGAGGTCAGGGGGATTCAAAGAGAGGGGCGTTATATAAGGGTTTATCATCCAGATTCAAAGAATTTGACATAAACATATATAAATAAGGGCTTCCATTGCGCATCCCAGAGTAGGCATTGACTTAGTTGGATTGCTGGATTAGGTCTACCACTTGTGCAGCTTAATACAGTGTGCTAACTGATAGGATACATAAATCCTGTTGGATCACCACGCTGTGTTACGCTGTAAAAGCACCCCTCAAAAAGGAACACTCTCAGGAAACGCTCTGTTTTGCAAAATAAAGAACAAAATTCTGTAAGTCAGGAAGGAAATCAATTTCCAGAACGAAGAAACTGGTAGACATGAAGATAGCGAGAGAGCACCTCTTACGTAAGCTATTTGTGAGAGGTGAGTGGGCTGAACAGGACCAGAATGTGTGGTTGCAGGCAATCACACAACAGGTTACTGCAACTGGGTTAGATAACTGGAGAGATCAGGGCCCCTTACACGTGGCCCTGAGTGAACTATGCATGGCCCCTAAGGCCAAAGATGAGCACAACAAGATTGTCAGGATAGCGGCATATTTATATTTATATATGGGAGCCATAGAGGACAAATGTGCCATCTGGCAAGTAGGCAACTGATGGCATTAGAGAAGGCCCAATCTGACCTGGACTCTTCCGAGCAGAGGCTGCACAGGAGCCAGGAGTAGGAAATGCTAGTAGACAGTATGTCATTAAAATAAAGGAGGATATGGATATCCTGCAACAGGAAAGGGCATACCAGGATACCAGAATTCTGGCCTTGCAGAAGGAGCATCAAGAACGTTTGGACTCCCTACTGCAGAGCCAGAAAAAGCTGGAGCAACAGATAGATTTCAACAGGGCATGCACAAAGCAGGTAGCCACCCTGCAAAGCCAATTGGATAAAGAAAAAGAGGAGAGCAATGCATTGATTTTGAAAGACCTGGATACCCAGGCAGAGTTTGATGAAGAGCGCCAGAAAGCTAGTGCCCTTCAAAGGCAGAGGGACGACCTGGCGGCACAGATGCAGGCTCTTACTCAGGAAAGGGATACCTTAGGCCAGGAAGTCTGCCACTTAAAAAAGAAAATGGAAGAAAATCACCTGGCCCTCCAGGGTCTGGGTAACCTCCAAAAAGAGTATCAGAACTTGTTAGAGCACACCAGGAGGGTGGAAGATGCTCTGGCAAGAAAGGAGCAGGCCAGTAGGGATGGGACTCGGGAGGTAACCCTCCTGCAGCAAAGACTGGCCCAGTACTCCAAGACTAACCAGGAAGCACAGATAGAGAATGTGGCTCTCTGCCAGCACAATGATAGGCTCCAGCAACAGGTAGCCATGCAGGAGAGACTGACAGAGTCTAGTAAGGCCTTAATTGAGGAACTGAAAGCACAGGCTCTGGCAGGGCAACAGGGAGCAGGGGCTGATAGAGATGAGGTACGCTGGGAAAGGGAAACACCTGAGCATAACCTCAGGAGCCCTAGTTCCAGAGGCCTCCATCTCTCCCAGTCCCTTGCCTCTGCCAACCCCAGGTCCCCTGGCCCACATGAGACCGGGGATTGCAGATTACTATCCAGTCAGAAATATGGGGCTCATAGGCCAGTACCCCCCAGGAATGGATGGGTGGGCATCAGGGTATAGGCATGCAAGTACAGTGCAATTTAGTGGGTAACTCTGGGAGAGTAGGCCCTCTAAGGGCATTCTGAAAACCTCTGCCCAGTTAGGTCAGTGGGGGGGGTATCCATCAAATCCTGGGAGCAAGGTGGAATCAGAAGACTCCTCAGAGCGTCCCAGGACACAGGAGACTAGGTCCCCACATTCTGCTGGCCATTCCCAGGCTTGCAGAATCCGGGAAAACCTGGAAGATCAGACGGGCAACTCTGGGAGCAGTTTGTCTGAGTCAGAGGATGAATCGACCAGGGTTACCTGAACCAAGAAGGCCAACAAGGCCAAAAGGGCCTTGCTTAAGGACCCCTTAAAACAGATCAAAGCCATAAGGAGCACCATCACTCCTTATCATAAGAACTCCAAGGATTCTGTTTGGGAACACTTGGAGCTCTTTGACCAAATGATGGAGACTTTCCATTTGAAAGACAGCAGTAACTGCATTCAGTACGTAAAATGGACATTCTCCCGAGAATACTCCAGTTTCTTTGCAGGGCTGGAAGACCAAAACCATTCAAGATGGGCCACATGTAGGGCGGCCATCTTGAAACACTTCTCTGTTCACCGAAATCCCCAAGAGGCTTGCAAGGCAGCCTACAATTTGCAATGTGGGAGGATCAGGCCCCACAAGAAATTGTGCAGGAGTTGAAGCGTGCCTTTGCGCAGACTACCAAAAGGGTGTGCACTGATAGCAAAGAATGTGTTAACACTTTTTTCCATGCCTTACCCAAATACATCATGACCCAGCTAGTGAGAGATTTTCATGAGAAACGGTCACTAGAATGGGTCATTGAAGAGGCCACCCGAATCTATGAGGTGCAGAAGCCCATAGAAAATAAAAGTAATGCTCAGAAAACCCCCAAACCGACCAGCACCCCTGCTGCTGCTAAGGTGGCAGAGGTAAAGGTTGCCCCCATTTTAGATTTGGAGATGGGGGGGGCCTATAAACCTGCCTGCACAGAATAATTCGAAGCCCAGAAGGCGCTCGGTTCAGTCACAGACAGGGAGTCAAGGAGGTAGTCCCACAAATGGGGTCCCTCACTCCGCTGACTATGTAAGTCCCCGCTACAAGGGAAACCGACCCATCCTGGGTTATGTGTGGACTCCTCCAGCCCAAGGGGGGGATACGGCCAAGCACCTAACCCCTAACTTCCCACAGGAGGGCAGAATTTCACCAAACCCTGGGCAGAACATTTTCCCCAGGTATCCACCCAATTTCCAACCCCAAAATCATCCATCCTTCTTTCCCCACTTCCCTGAGCCCAGACCACCTAATCCGGGAGAGGGGAGGCCAAGGGTGGAGCGGTACCCGAATCTTCCCAACCCGGGGTACTACCAGAGAAGGGATAGCTACCCTTCCCAGGATCAGCCCAGGGGACAAAACAGAGCTCCGTATCAGCCTGAGCAGGTTTCACAGTTAGAATGCCAGGTCTAAAATATTGCACAGGAGCTGGGTCGTGTGCTGAGGGCTCAGCAGAACCCTCAGATGGGCATGCCGGCACAGAATGCCCCAAACTCTGGGCCTGGTGCTCCAGAACAATGAGGAGGGGCAGCACCCCGATAAACCACTGGTTCCCAGGGAGGAGGTACAAGGGGAAGGGGGGTGTAAAGCCTTGGAAGAAGCTTCCTTCCCCACTTGTAAACAGCCCCTGGAAACCCAGGAACCGGAAACAAAATCTCCTACCCCTGAAGGTCTGCCACCCAAGGAGCAGAGAGGAGGTACGAGAAACAAAGGACCCAAACAGACCCACTTTGAGGAGGAGGTACAGATCTTCCAGTTTGAGGGAGAGGGATCCTCAGAGGATCCTGGGAAAAGGATCTTCTCCTTCAGATATAGGGGAACTCCTCCCAAAGACAAATGGGTCCCAAGGGATTCACATCCAGACTGGGTAGATGTGGGGACTGAGCTAGCGCCGCCCATCAACTCATCCCAGAACCAACAGCATCAAAATCCCCTTGTTCAAACCCATTCTGGTGACTGCCTCCAAAAAGGGGGAAGCGGCCCAGAACTGGAACCAGGGGAACCCAAAACCTCTCCTATTTCTAGTTGCCAACTTTTCGTTCAGATTCCCAAGACTCTCCACAGAATTCTGCCCAAAACTCTTCTCTTTCAATGTCCAAAACCAGACAATTAGCCCACCAGTTGTCCAAAAATGTGCATTATCTGTGCCCCCTTGCGGAGAAGGAGCGAAGATACAATGCCCCGGTACAATTACAGGGGCAGGGTACAATTCTTGCACTGGTGGACACTGGATCCCAAGCTACCCTTCTGTCCAGAAAGGCCTTTGATGAACTGAATTGAGGAAGGGGGGAGAATTACCAAATTCCTTTCACCTCTCTTCCTGGACAACTTCAGAACTTTGACGGGAAGGAAATTCCGGTCAAGGGGACTGCGGATTTGGACATTAAAATTGGGCGACACAAAGTGAAACACCCGGTCATAGTAGTGACCCCAGAGGGCACCCCTTGTTTACTTGGGAATGACCTCCTGAGAAGGTTGTCACCCCTAATAGATTGCGTAAACAAGGTCCTTTGGACCCAGACTAGCCGACCAATAAAATTAAAACAGAGTGTCAACCATGTTAGTTTAAACGGCACATGCCACATTGTTGAACAAAAATCTGACCAAGTAGAATTTCACTTCCAGAACAACCAAATTCCAGATGTGACAGTAATAGCAGTAGGACAACAGACTGGTGATGGGGGGTCCTCTCTATTTCTGAAAATCAACCTTCCTTCCAGTTTGAGGTGGTATTCCAAACTGGAAGGAAACACTCTGAAATTCTATACCAATCCACAATCAGACATTCCCACTCCAGTAGTCCAGAAAGAGGTAAAATCAGCTCAGAGCCTGGCTGATATTCAGCAAATTGGAGAGCAGTTGTTCATCCCTGTTCAGTTAAATGATGGGAAGGACTCTGTTCTCGCCCGAGTGTGTGTGAACAACGGTAAGAGCTTCATCAGCGAAGCCATGTTCCGCCAACTTCCAAAAGATCCAACCATTCCCAATTCAAACTGATAGACAAATGGGAAATGGATCTGGAAACACCCAATTCCAAACATCTCCTGCCAAACAGGTGTATGCTCAAAATCTCCATTGGCAACAAGAGCATAGTCCATAATAGTTGGCTCGTGCGAGACGTCATTGCCGCCCTTTACTTAGGCAGTGACATTCTCAATCACTTTGACATTAGTTTGGACCTAATAAAGCTTGGTCCCGATTAGCGGATAATCCCATGGGCTTTGATGATCCAGAAAAAGCATTTAGGTCAGCTCAATTGCTACCTTATGCAGTTGAAATTCAGATTAAAGAGAAAGTCACCATCCCCGAAAGGACCCGACAATTCTCCCTGGAAGTGAAAGTTAAAAGAGGACAAAAATTGAAAAATCCTGATGCTTATATTCATCTAAATGCTTCCCTCCTGAAAGGGGCCCCTAGGGCTCCCTTACGTCTATCGAAACAAGGCAAGTCACCACACACGATAGATACGCCAGACACAAGGTTGTATTCCCAAAGCTAGGGTTTATTGCAAAGCAAAAAGTCTCAGTTGGCCAACTCGGTCTCACGCCCCGCGACGTGTATCTCTAGACATCGAGGGATGCAAGAGAGTGAATTATGTACATCAGTTACATATATACAAAATGCATATCAAACAATCAGCTATGACATGTTTAACACCCCCCTTTATTGGGTTTCTTTGAACTCGGTGTGATGATGGACACTTTCGACAATTATGACACCTTCAAATATCTATTCTAGTAACAATTTGCAATTTGTAAGTGCGGAGGCATCTTTCAGTTGTTGAACAGAACATAGTGCTTCTGTTCTTGCAAGCGAGCTACATACGGGGGAAGAGTTGCATTCCAGACCTTGCTATCTATGAGGTGCTATTCGAGTCCTGGGAGCCGACACGCTCTAACAGGGCTCAGTAAAGGGGGGCCGTAAGAAGAGCATAATTCAAGCCTTTAGCTGCTTTATTCTAAACATATTCTACCATATAACGAGACTGGCTGGCAGCTGCGAAATGATTAAATGCCCTGCAGCTCTACTTCAAGGCTACATTCGGGAGGGAGCTGGGCATTCTTCCTGGCGCTGCCTACGTTGTGTTTCAACGAACTCTTGTTATCCTCGTGGCCCTGCGACCTTGTCCTTTCACGTGCAGACAACAATGTTTTACAGTCGAGCAGTGTAAGCAGAAAATGTACTGTGAAGCAATAAGAACAGAAAGCAATGAGCAATGGTTAGAAAACAAAATGGCAATTCTTGTAACATCAAAATGGCCGTTCATTGGCAAACTCGGAAACCTATATTCTGTTATATCGTGCATGAGACGGTTGGCCTACGGCCATCAAAATACGTTTGCAGTCACATATGAGAGGTATCCATTTTTCTAGACTGACAAACCCTCCTTTGGCCATATGCCAAACGTCTCATCCATTTATTGCATCCTCCTCTAATGACGATAAGTCTGAAGTACTTATGTCTGAATTTTGCATGCTATCGTAAGCATCATCATCTTCATTAATATCTATAGCCATCAATTATTTTACTGTTTTCATCTCATTTGTGTCTTGGTCAGCCCGACCATGAGTTTGTTTTCTTTTTGTCATCATATGCATTCATCCCTTAGTACATCCCTCAGTTACCTCAGCGCAAACTATTGGTAGGCAGTGTATGCAACAACAGCATGTTATGAATATTCCAAACACCACTACTAATATCGAAATCAACTTCCATCCCCAAGAACGCAGTATTCCCCAAAACCAAGACCCTATTTCCCAGCCTCCTTCTCCAGTCGGGACTTTGGAACTTAGGACATGCATTTTCTTTATTGCTTCAAAGATCGTAGGGGAATAGTCATCTACATATACACAACACGCTGATCCCACTATTTTGCAAATTCCCCCACGATCAACCAGGATCACATCGAGAGCAATTCTATTTTGCAGCGTCATTAACCTGATTCCTCTTTCTTCCAACGTCATGTTAAATAGTATATCTGTCGTTGTGTTTATGGCATTTTGTAGTATCCTGGACAGCTGCCTTATATTATAGGAGTTCACTATCTGGGACAAGAAAGGAATAAATGATTTTGCTACGTCACTCGCTATCAAAACACCATCGGTACTCCTTTTGACTCTAGATCTGGATAGTCTGGCCATGTCTGCTGTTTCTAAGAGGAACACTCCTGGGAACAGTAGACCTAGGTAACATGTAACTCCCCAGTTTCTGGGCAACCAAGGATATTCTTTCTCTCCACATATAAAATAAAGTGGATCTCCCACATATACTGGTTCTATTTCCCATTTCAATACCACTGTATTCATGCATCCAGTAAATGTTCCGACTGAAAAGGAGCCTTTATTTTTTACACAAAAAGGGACAGTTCTTGGGTTATAATTCACTGTGTAAGAAGGGGGAATTGCATCTTTGTCCCCGTCTGTTCTTACACGAAACGTCATCACAGATGTTTTATCTGGTGGGGACAATCTATCTCGTCTATTTTGTCGTGTTATCTTTCGCGTTCTTTTCCTCGTAGGCTCTGGGGCCATTACTTGTGCTTTATGGAATATGGAACAAGCCACAGGCTTCATTATTATTTCCTCAAACTCATTCATGTTGGTTCTGTCTAATTGACCCGTACTACTCTCATTCCATTTCCCATAGAACATTGCACTTAAAGATGCACTACATGCAGAACTTAATGGTAATGGCTTTACATACCAACCTATTCCTTTCCCAGCATGCTGTGGTAAATGGGCACATACCCAGCAATTTGTTTTTTTCAGAATTGCATGTGTCATATTCATAATTAATAACAACGTGTTATTACCAAACCCTTCCCTGTGTCTTTCTTCCATTGGGGACAGGGTATAAGTAATCATCTGAACCGGGCTTTCAGTAGTGGATATATTAACTATTGGTAAAAACATTTCCAATGGGTGTATCGATTCCACATACCATAATACTAGTGCTGTCGTTATCGGTGCTACCACACTCATAAAGCACATAATTATTGTCAGTGCCAGCATACAATTCTTTTTACCATGCATTTTTCTTAAGCTTACAGTCTCTACAATTGACTAATTCTAAGCAGTGGTGCAGGAGGAGGCTGGAACCGGTCCCGACATGTTTCCCATCGTCCTTCTTCTTCCTTAGTACAGTTTGTCGTGGATATCTCTCTACGTTGCACTTGCTCTGATGTCAACAAGTTCAACGGAATTGTCACAGTTCAGTTCTGCCAGTCCTTTATAGCCTGCATTTGCTTATTTATTTTTAGGCAAGATCACTTGTCCTTTCTCATACTGCTCAGAGGACTTTTGATCAGTTATCTTATTGCCTTAGTACCATGTGCGCCCAGCTTGTCCACTCTGGTTCATGTACTTTTTATGATCGCACCGAGGAGCCGCGAGGCTTGAGTTGTCCGACTTGCACAATTCTCACGCTTCTCTCCTCTACACCTCTAGTTCCTTCTCCGTCCATGAGCAGAACCAGAGGTTGATATAAACTCCAAAGAACTGTGGATCACTTTGTCTTTCGAGTCCGCAAATTGTATCGCCTCACTCCTGGTATTGTGTGATCCGTGAACAGTGCCGGTGCACTTCCAGATTCAGGCTCAACGTCAGCCTGTGGCGCTACTGTAGATGCTGATGTGCGCCACGCCAGTGATGCAGATTCGGTCTTTGGCATGCTGGCAAGTGCTGGTGGGCGCCAAAGGGGTACACGTTTAGTTTCTGCTGGTATTTGCAAGGCAGATTTCATGTCGGCCAGCAGTGATGTCGATTCTGCTGGGCAACGTTGGGGCAGTCTTTGCCCTTTCCCCTTTCCCCTTTTTGGGAATCATCACAGGCTTTGTTTCGAGTTTCACTTCTCGCTTGGGCAGATTTGGTGGCGGCTTACTGGCAACAGTTTCTTCCATTTCTGGGACCGCTGTCTCTTTCCGGTCGTCTGGGTCAGGCAAGTCAGTGAAGTTGGAATCTTTTAGGCATGGGTGGCATGGATCCACGACTTCCGTCCATCCACCCATATCGCCGTCTGCGTTGCCAAGAGTACTTGATAGGGGCCACGCCACCTGTGTGCTAACGAGGACTTTCTTTCAAAATTTTTAAGCAGCACCCAGTCTCCTGGCTCCAGCGCGTGCCCCGGACCGGTGTATCTCACTGGTAATGCCTCCGGCACCTACTGATGAATCAAACACAATTTCTGCATTAAAAGGCCACAATAAGTACTAAGCACAGGATGTTCTACCTCTCTAAGTCGTTTTGGCTGAGGTGCGCTCCAAACATTTGCCTGCCTCCCCATTACGATTTTGTACAGGGAGAGCCCAGTTTTAGCCTGTACAGGCGTACGCATGCATAATAGCGCTATTGGTAATGCATCCACCCAACTCAACTTGCTTCCTGCACATATTTTGCTGATTTTTGACTTGAGAATCCCATTGTGCCTCTCCACAAGACCGGCCGAACTTGGATGCCTTGAACTATGGAATCTCTTACCAATCTGAAGACTCGCACATATCTGTAACACCACTGCACCCACAAAATGCGGGCCATTATCTGACCATATGACACGGAGCAAGCCAAAACGGGAAAAATATTCTTTAAGCATTACTTTTGCCGTGCTCATTTCTGTGCAGTCTTTTAAGGGGTATGCCTCCACCCACTTACTGATTGCACAGATCACCACTAAGACATATTTCAAATTTTGGCATCTCTCCATCTCTATGAAATCAAATGGATCACCTCAAAAGGCATAGAGGGCGGGCCAAAACTGCCTATTGGAGTCACTGTTCCCTTTCCTACATTGTGTTGTAAACACGTGATACAGTTCTGCACCAACCTCTCTGCATTCTTTTTTATGTTTACATTCTGCCATACTGTAGATAGGTGCTGTATTATCTTTTTCGCACAGATGTGAGTAGGGCTGTGGGCCATTGTGACCATTGCAGTCACATACGAATTTGGCAACATCCAGTTTCTAGTTCCCTTGTCCACCCAACAACTCTCCAGATCTAATTCAGCAGAGCCCTCTGCCCACCCTTGTATTTCATCGGCCGTAGCTTCGGCCTGCATTTCTTTGACAGTGGCAACTCTATCATACAGGGTACTTCCTCAGTCTGCACCGTCATCATTTTGGTATTTAAACCAGTGGCAGTTTGTTTGCAATTCTGTCTGCAAATGCGTTTCCCTCTCCTACTTTGCATGTTACCTTTTTGTGTGCCTCGCATTTCACTATTGCTAGGCGCTTTGGAATGCGTCAGTGCCGACAGCAATCGTACAATCAAAGGGCCATGTTGAATTCTGGCACCATGTGATGTCAAAAACCCTCTCTCAGCCCAGAGTCGACCAAAGTTATGAACCACCACAAAAGCATACTGACTATCAGTATATATATTCACATTCACATTTTCAGAAATCTCGCAGGCTCTGGTCAATGCTATTATCTCTGCGGCTTGTGCCAAGTTGTAGGGGATTCTTTTGCTTTCTACAATGCTCTCTAGGGTAGTGATAGCGTACGCAGCAGTTGTCATGCCGTCAGGTAATTTAAAACATGAGCCGTCACAAAATAACTCTCCATCTGGCTCTTTCTGTGGTGTATCACTTAAATCAACTCTCCCCTTGGTTTCTTCCTCAGTGACCATTAAGCAATCATGGGGGGTGATTCATTCTCCCCAATTTCTTTTATGGGTAGTGGCATTAATTCTGCAGGATTCAAAGCGCTACACCTCATAATTTGGATATGGGGCGCGAACAAGATAATCTCATATGTTGTCAATCTAGCAGAGGTGAGGTGTTGCGTCTGTGTTCTATTTAATAGAACGTCTATGGCATGTGGCACCATCAGAATTAAAGTATGCCCCAATACATCCCTTCCGTTTGTTTCACTGACACAGCAGCCGCCGCGACAGATCGCAAACATCGTGGTAGTGCGTGCGCTACAGGGTCCAGCGCAGAAGAAAAATAGCCGCATGGCCTATTTCTTCCACCTTGTTCCTGTGTCAAAACCGCCAATGCACATCCTTCACTTTCACACACAAACAGTCTAAAAACCTTCTCATAATTCGGCGTGCCCAAAACTGGAGCCGAACATAATGCAGTTTTCAATTGATCAAATGCTTTCTGACATTCCTCATCCCACTGTAAAGGCATAACTGCATCCTTTCTGGTCAAATTCACCGTCGGTTTCACAATTAATGCAAAATTACCAATCCATTGTCGGCAATATGAAGCCATGCCTATTATGGCTCTGACTCCTTTCTGTGTCTTTGGAATAGGCATACAAGAAATACTTTCTATGCGTTCTGGCGTTAGCCTTCTCCCTTCTTTCAAAAGTAGGTAGCCCAAATAGGCCACCTCCTTTCGATTATATTGACATTTCTTCAAACTAGCTTTATGGCCATGTGCCGCTAGGTATGACAGTAGTAATACAGTGCTTTCTTTACAAATCTCTGTTCTGTGTCAGCAGCTAATAATAGATCGTCTATGTATTGCAAGAGTACGCAACCCACTGGTAAGTTTAGCATGTCTAGCTGCTCTTTCAATGCTCTACTGTAAATACTCAGACTTTCAATGTAACCTTGCGGAATCCGCGTGAATGTAAATGATCGACCTCCTAATGTGAACGTGAACAAATATCTGCTGTCCTTGTCCACTGGAATGCTAAAGAATGCATTTTTTAGATCAACTACACTAAAATATTCTGCTGAAACTGGTATCATTGTCAATATTGTAGTGTCATCTGGCACTAAAGGAAATTGTGGATCTACTACTTTGTTTAGCGCGCGCAAATCAGTTATAAAACGGTATGGTACTTCATTGCCTCCTTTTTTATGAACTGGAAGAATCGGGCTGTTGCCTGTACTGCCTGTATTTTCTTCAATTACCCCTAATTTCACCAAATCTGTAACAATACTCTTCAATCCTTTCTCACCTTCAGCCGAAATTCTGTATTGGGGAATTCGCGGTAGGGTAACACCCTCTTTCAAAATGATCTTTACTGGCTCTATTTTCAAGCATCCTACATCGTTGTCATGCATTGCCCATATAGAGGTTGGCACTTTACTTAGTTCTCCTGGTAAAGTTTCAGACATGAATTCTGACACAGGGGCATCTTGTGGCCAAATCGTTAGGAACACCCTGTCTGCCATGCAATGTATAACAGAACCTATTTTTTTCAACAAATTTAATCCCAACAAGTTCTCCCCACAATTTTCTGTTAAAAGGAAAGGACAATGTTCAGTGAATGGTCCTATAATAACTGGGACTGGTTGGGACACTGGGTTTATGACTGGTGTACCTGCGAACCCTACGGAAACATTATTTTGCCCTGACAGTGGTATATCCGGAACCAAGTGATGGTCTATTGAACACTTTTGCACTCCTGTATCTACAAGAACGCGGTGCTCCTCATTCCCGACTATCATTTCTACGTAGGGTCCTCTCTGATTCACGGGAATAGACACTGGTTCCGACCCCTGTCCTGGGCTGTCCTATTGGGGAAATAACACATCGTCCGATGTGTAATCATTACTATTACTGTAATAGGTATTTGGCTGTGTATCGAAAACATTCCCACTCTTCCCCCTATTTCCCCCACTCTGGTTTCCATACTGTTGGTTTTGCTGTCCCTGACTCTGGTTAGGGGCACTTTGGTTTTGGGCTTGGTTTTGATTACCTCCATTATTGTGGTGCTGCTGCATATTATTCCTATTTGGTCCATTCGCTCCTTGGTGTCCTCTATGCTGTCTCCTCTGACCAGACCCATTTCTATTCTGCAGATGCGGACATTGCGCTCGCCAGTGTCCTTCCTCCTTACAATACACACACTGATTTGGTCCCACTGTTCCCCCATGCATATTCGAATTACTCCTCCCTTGTGCGTTCCCTCTCCCTCTATTGTGTCTTACTACTTGCTGCAGTAGTACCTGCGTTTTCAATAGGCTTGCTTTCAAGTCGGCCCCCATCTGTTTTAACAACGATAATTCGTCCACCATTGCCTTCTGCCCCGGCGATGGTAACTGCTGCCGTTCATTATGTGACCCCTGCATTCCCTTCCGATGTCTCCCGATATCCTTACCCCTGTACCCAGGTGTAGTAAACATTTCGGCATAATCATTATCTAATTCATCTTTAAGTTCAAAAAGTCCATATACATGTTCTCTCACTTCTTCATCCCTCTCCCTACAGCGTGCTAATGCATTCAAATCTAACAATCGCTGTGGTGGTAATTTCCCAATTAACTGTTTCCATTTCGCCACCAAATATTCACCCATGCATTCCAACACTACCTGTCTTTCATTGCTTCTTCGGAAGTCATACATCGAAGCCAATGCTGCCGTCCCATCATTCCCGTCCATATACAACGCTGCAATTCCACCTTCCTTTCTTTGCTGATCGCACTGCGAGTTACCCTCGTGCATCCACGTTGTTCAGTCCCGCCGCTCGCCCCCGTGGATTCAACTTCAACCCCGGGAGGAACGGACGGTACCAAGTCTTTGTCTAAGGCGGGAGGTGCGGATGGGGCAATGGGAACAGGGAGTGTCTGTTGTAGACCTGGTTGGCTAATAGGAAGTATTACGTGCGCGGTCTGTGGCTGTGGGAGGGCTTGAGCTACAGGAGGGAGAGTTTGGGCTACGGGCGGGGTTTGGGCACTAGTTACTGACGTGTCTGGCCTCACTTCTGATCTTGGGCCTTGTTTTGTATGGGTCAAAATGTTTTCTATCAATTCATCTGCTATGTGCAATTCTCGTGGTGGGTATATTTTTTCTATATTCAACCGGTCATGCCTACCTGACCTCCCTAGACTCTCCGTCAGCTCCTCCTCTTCCTTTTCTTCCGCTACTTTTTCGATTTATGCCTGCGCGCATGCTTCTCTCTACTTCTAAATCGGAGCATTGCTTCCCTTCTCCAGTCTTTAACGATATCAAATGCTGCAGGACGCGCTTTCTTTCTTACCAACACCCTTTCCAAGTTATCTATTCTCGCTATCTCAAAACTACCATTAATCAGCCACTGATGGTCTGGTTGCTTTCTGGTTTGCCTATGCCAAGTCTCACAGAATATTATCGCACCCACACCATACTTCACATACATCTCATATGCCGGCGTTCCCCCAGGTGGTGCAATTTGGCCATCTTCCAAAGATTGTCTACCACAGCGGAAAAACCCCGCTAGGATGGACAATACCCCAGGCATGTTTGAACCTTCCCCCTGGTTAATCAACCTTACCTAGCGCATTTGATTTTGCAAAGTCAACTCTCAACCAATATCAGGATTACTTTGAGTCAGGGAATGACTCACCTGATAAATCAATTTGTCCTTTCCGACACAAGTCGTCTGTATACTGACGCACCCAATGACGTCGTGTCTGCGTTTCTTGGCTTCCGCCTCGTTTCGGGACCCTTGACTACTTGTTCTCTATCCAGGCACATCGATCAGGGATCAGATGTGTGCAGATCTGCAAAGGAGTGAGTCTCTCATCACTTCTACAGGGCGCCCGAACACCTCTTGATCCCGGCTCGATCGTCCCATCCTCGCCGTTCTCCGCCTTGCTCAATTACAACATATGCGATGGAACAAGTGGGGGAGGGTCCCTATTCCGGCGCCATCTTGAAAGGGGCCCCTAGGGGTCCCTTACGTCTATGGAAACAAGGTGAGTCACCACACACGATAGATACGCCAGACACAAAGTTGTATTCCCAAAGCTAGGGTTTATTGCAAAGCAAAAAGTCTCAGTTGGCCAACTCGGTCTCACGCACCTGAGACATGGATCTCTAGTCCTCGAGGGACGCAAGAGAGTGAATTACGTACATCAGTTACATATTTACAAAATGCATATCAAACAATGAGCTATGACATGTTTAACACCCCCCTTTATTGGGTTTCTTTGAACTCGGTGTGATGATGGACACTTTCGACAATTATGACACCTTCAAATATCTATTCTAGTAACAATTTGCAATTTGTAAGTGCGGAGGCATCTTTCAGTTGTTGAACAGAACACAGTGCTTCTGTTCTTGCAAGCGAGCTACATACGGGGGAAGAGTTGCATTCCAGACCTTGCTATCTATGAGGTGCTATTCGTGTCCTGGGAGCCGACACGCTCTAACAGGGCTCAGTAAAGGGGGGCTGTAAGAAGAGCATAATTCAAGCCTTTAGCTGCTTTATTCTAAACATATTCTACCATATAACGAGACTGGCTGGCAGCTGCGAAATGATTAAAGGCCCTGCAGCTCTGCTTCAAGGCTACATTTAGGAGGGAGCCGGGCATTCTTCCTGGTGCTGCCTACGTTGTGTTTCAACAAACTCTTGTTATCCTCGCGGCCCTGCGGCCTTGTCCTTTCACATGCAGACAACAATGTTTTACAGTCGAGCAGTGTAAGCAGAAAATGTACTGCAAAGCAATAATAACAGAAAGCAATGAGCAATGGTTAGAAAACAAAATGGCGATTCTTGTTACATCAAAATGGCCGTTCATTGGCAAACTCTGAAACCTATATTCTGTTATATCGTGCATGAGACGCTTGGCCCACGGCCATCAAAATACGTTTGTGGTCACATATGAGAGGTATCCATTTTTCTAGACTGACACTTCAACAGCAAGGGTTGGGGGTAAACCCAACACCATTACTCAATACAGAACATGACACCATTCCAATAGAGGTGGATAACAGCGACTTAAAGAGTATCACTCTAGCCGTCATCACCATTATTGGAATGGCGGTTGATGACCGACATTTTTACTTTGATTTAGGAAATGAACTGTTAGGACCAATCCCCAAGGACTGTTTTGACAGTGACAGTGATGACTATACAACACCAGACAGGCTCTATACCGGCATGGGGGGAACTTCCTGGTGTACACTTCCTGCCCTTATGGTAAGAAAAATGTGACTTGTGACTTCAGAGAGGATGAGGTGATTTTCCAGGTCCATGAGGGCTGCCTTTCCCACCTGAAGCCACCAGTCCAAATCAGCACTCTGACCAGGGACTTCTCTACTCAGCTGGAGGAGGCTGCTGAGATAGCGAAACCAGAAGTCTTTCCAGGCTTCAGGCAGATGGTTGAAGAGAGAGTCAACCTAGCTGATGCCTGTGTGACTCTGGAGCGGAAGCAAAAGTTGAAACAAGTTTTCTTGGATTTTCAAGATCTCTTTGCGGTGGACTCATATGACTGTGGTCGCACCGACATCCACACAACAACAATTCCCACGGACCCTGGCATGACTCCAGTGTTTGTGAAGCAATATCGCTTGCCTCTCGCATCCATGGAGTCCCTTACTGAAATTATTAAGAACCTTGAGTCCCGGGGGATAATCTGTCCAGTACGCAGCACCTTCAATAATCCGGTGCTGGGAATATTAAGGCCAAACGGCCAGTGGAGACTGCGCCGACCTTAGGGAACTCAACAAACGGGTCCATAATTCCCGATGGCCTCTTCCCTACATTGACCAAGGGCTGGCCCAGATCCAGGGGTCACAGGTATTCACTGCAATAGACCTGACCAATGGATACTGGACTGTGCCTGTCAGTAGGGAGGACCAAAATACAAACTGGCTTTTACCTTTGGGGGCCAGCAGTACACATGGACCCGGACTCCCTTCGGATACCTCAACTCCGGAAATGAATTCAACATTTTCCTACACAAGGCCATGCCCAACCTGGGTGCGAGGGGTAACCTGGTTTATGTAGATGATGTCCTCATCAAAAGTTCATCTGTGGAGGAACACATAGCGGAGATCCGTTATGTTCTGACACAGTTGAGGGCAGCCGGAGCAAAACTTTCCTTTCAGAAAGCACAGTGGTGTAGAACCTGTGTTAATTTCTTGGGGATTGAGATTACTCCTCAGGGTCTCTGTCCCCAGGAAAAGAAAGTGGAAGTACTTCAGAAACTGAGAGACCCCACAACTCTGCGGGAACTAAGGAACCTCCTTGGACTGACTAATTACAGCAGAAAGTTCATTGAGGGCTACGCAGAGCTCACTAGACCCCTGATTCATCTCTTGAAGGGGGGGGTCAAGTGGGATTGGGGTCCAGAACAATCCGAGGCAGTAAGACAGCTCAAAAGAAGCCTCTCACAAGCACCCTACCTAGCTTACCCTGTCAGAAACAAGTAGTTGTTCTTGGAGGCAGGGTTCTCTAATACATGCTTGACTGCAGTATTATATCAAAAGCATGACAAGGTCAATAAAGTAATCTCTTATGCGAGTAAAACTTTATCCTCTGTGGAGGAAAAATTCAATGATTGTGAGAAGGCACTCCTGGCAACGGTATGGGCATTGAAGAACTACCGCCCGTTTATCCAGGGGGAACACATCATAGTGGAGACTCCACACCAGCCTCTGCAATATCTCCAAAGTGACAGAATCCAAATCGGAAATGTGACTAATTCCCGAATTACTTCCTGGATCCTGTCAATGCAAGGCTTTCCTGTGGAGGTCAGATATGGCCAAAACAAGAAGAGTCCCCTCACGCAAGGTCTGGCTGACTTGCATGATTGCGCAAGAGAAAACTGTCTCGAGGATGAAAGTCTAAAAATCAAGGACAACATAGAGGCATACCTTAATTCCCCACACAAAGTCTTTGAAGAAGACAAGTGTGAGGGAATGCCCACTGTCTATGTGGATGGATGCTCTTACCATGTTGACAACAACGGGGAGAAAGAACTTGTGGCCGGCATAGGGAATGCATGGGTGAATGAGTCCCCAGAACCCTCCGCTGGGTACAAGATTGGTCCCCGAAGTAGTCAGGTGGCAGAGTTGATGGCTGTACATCAAGCCATCCTCACTGCTGTCCAACATCAACTCCACGAACTGGTCATAATCACAGATTCGTATTATGTATGGAACGGGTTCGTGGAGCACCTGGTTAATTGGAAAACCAGAGGCATGCTATGTGCTAATAACAAACCCTTGAAACATGGGAAGTTAATCCAAAATATTGATGATCTGGTCACCTCGAATGGGATGACCATCTACTGAAAAAAGCTCAAGGGTCATTCCAAAGTAGAGGGACCAGACAAAACTGGAAATGACTTAGCTGATCAGCTGGCCAAAACCGGGGCCAGCCAAGTGGATCTAATAGAAATTGAGTCCCTGTTGGGGGAAATCCAGGTCACTGCTATCACTAGGTCCCAGACAAATGCTCACAATGATCTTTCAACTGCACAATGGAGTAAGGAGACTCCAGATGCTGATTTGATTATGGCTCAGAAGGGGGATCCAATAATTGGTAAGTTTTACCAACAGATTGAGGACCCTAAGAACTTTCCCCTGACGGATACTGATTACATTGGGAAAGAGGACCTCAGAGTGTTTATGAAATGTCCTAAAATGTTCCGAATCCAAGACAGTTTGTTGGTAAGGAAATCCTAAGCTGGCCATGATCAGTGGGTGGTTCCTACCTCCTTCCGAAGCCTGATGTTAAGTCACGCCCATGATGCGGCCACAGCCGGTCATAGGGGGTTTCAGACAACACTTGAAATCTTAAAAGAGGTTGCATACTGGCCACACATGGGGCAGGACCTCGACCAATACTTGAAGGGGTGTCTTGTGTGTGCCCAATTTCAGCCAACATCCCTCACACACCGTGCGCCTCTCCAAAAGAGGGGGATGACACTGCCATGGTCAGATTTACAAGTCGACTTTATCGGGCCCGTGAATCACTCCTCTAGGGCGAATAAGTACAATGTTGATGGTGACACATATTTACTAAATGGGTGGAATGTCTCCCGGCCCCAAACTGCAAGGCAGAAACAGCAGCTGCCCTGATGATCAATCACATCTTTTCGCGTTTTGGACTACCCCAAAGGATTGAGTCAGACAGAGGTAGCCATTTCACAAGCAAAGTAATGACAAAGATGTGGGAGATAACAGGGGTTAAAAGGAAGCTACACATTGCTTACTGGCCAGCCTCTTCCGGTGCAGTAAAACGTTACAACAAAACCATTTTGAGCATCTTAAAAATGTTTGTGGCAGATTCTGGGCCAATTTGGGATATCCGATTACCTCTTGTCCTAATGGCCATCAGATCTACCCCTTCATCTGCAACTAAAAAGTCACTGTTTGAGTTGATGACTGGACGCAGGATGGTGCTTCCCCGGCATCTGTTACACAGGACCCAAGAGCAGACATTGATCAATGCCTCCACAACTCATGAGTATGTTGAGAATTTAAGGAAACATTCTTCAACATGCTTTTGCCTATGCTCAGCGAAATCTAGAAAGATCAGCCGATAGCATGAAGACCCACTATGACCTGAAGACCACCAGAAAGGAATACAATGTAGGAGTCCGGATTTATCTGTACAATTTCCAAAGGTACCAGGCCAAACAGCGGAAGTTTCTGCCTACCTGGAAGGGACCTTTTGAAATTGTAGACAAGATCTCACCAGTCGCCTACAAGATCCGCATCCCCAAAGGCAGTTTGGTGGAGGGGGAAGGCAAGTGGGTCCATATTAATCAACTAAAGTGTTGCCATCCCAGGCACACTCTGCAGCAACTGGAGCAGTCCTCTGGAACCCCAGAGGGGGCCGCTCCAGAATAATAAAAGTTCCAACCCTAAAAAACATCCCACATATAGTCTATAAAATATAATAATAAGAATGCAAATGTCTCCTGATTTATAAAATGTATATGTTCACCCCACTACATTAATAGTAGTGGGGAAATGTCTATGAATATGTTTCCGCCGCTTTGCTTTGTCATCCTAGGAGAGATAAACCATGGAGACTGACCAAGGAGGACGACCCGGGGACCGGGAGCAAAGATCCGAGGGGCCCAGAGTACCGCCCAATACTCCCATCAGGACCGGCGTGGAGAACCGATCGATCCACCCTGATGGAGGAAAAGATGCTGAACTTTGCCAACTGCGGAATGAGAAGAAGATGAGGCTAACATCCCAGTCTTGCGAGTTCCATTGATGGAAAATCAAGGCCATCGCAAGAGGGGGGCTTGTGGGTTGTTTTCACCCATGCATCCAAGCCCTACAACATCGCTGGCAGCAGAAACATTAGAGTGGCCACCGGAAAGCATGCTGCTTGCCAGAAATCATCCAAAACTGCACAGTAAAAATCTGAAAAATAGGCTGCCACCCACTTTTGCCCATGTAAGTGAGCACAGGAGGTCACTGCCTAAAACCACCATTGGGCTACACACACAGTAGCCTGAAACCACTTTGGAATACCAATACTGATTGCCAAAAGCGACCCAGAGCTGTTGGGAATTCATTTTCTTGATCATCAATACCGGTGCTCGCCACTGACAGGTGCTGGCGATTCCTAATCCTGACAGGAGAGCTGTCTTGCAGAAGCTAAATAAGCCAAAGCAGAGAAGTCTATCAAAATGCCATATAGAGTGCCACACATTGATTTAATGTGGAAAAAGACTTGATTAAAGATATGTTGCTTATTTTCAGTTTATAATGTTATCTTTTTTTCCATAAAGAACTCTATTGCAATTGATCATAAAAGTAACCTGATGTAGCTAAGACTTCAAAAGGCTTGCTGTCCCTGGGAAGCCTTCAGACCTAGTCTTCTCAGCAACAAAGCAGGAAATCGCATGGTCATGTTAATTAGATGGAGAGTGGCACCCTGGTATGCTGGCAGGAACACAAGACAATAGACTCTTTCAATTGAATAGAATATGCTGATTTTGCGTGTAACTGTCAACACTGCTCTAGGAAAAACAAGACATGTGATCTTTGAGTCAAGCCAAGCTTCTAGGGGCGGGGACAAACCAATGGGTGTACTGAAGTGAAGGCAGATATATGTTTTATAAGAATACTGATAACTAATTGCAACCTGCTGATAGAAATGTACAACTTTGAGAGTCTTAAAATGAAAAATGCACTCACAGTTCTAGACTAAGTTGGACGTCGTGGGATGTTCTGAAGCCAAGCCCAGTAATTATTAATATTGTGGATGAAGTGTTTATGCTAGAAGCCTAAGAACTTCCAGTGATATGCTCAGAGAGGCTGTGTAGGTCTGTGTAAAATTGGGTGCCGAACCAATATTGTGAAATTCACCAAAATTGCGAATACATTGTCATTTCTGAACCCAAGCTCTTAGAAAGATCAGGGTTGAACAGAGACCTACCTTAATTAATTTGTGATGTACACATGTATTCTCAACAACTTTTGTATCTGGGAAACATCTTTCGTTATGAAAAATTGTTTTTCTAAGTAAATGCAAAGGGGAGGGACTTCAGCCAAGCCATAAATATAGTATCACTCTGACTCATTCTGACTCACTAATCTTTTCTCCAGTCAGAGGACAGTAAATCCTTTAACCTATCAGGATCCTCAGAGGGTTAGGCATAGAAAGTCAGCCTCCACAGCCCCTTTGGAAACACATAAAAAGAACCACTGAGACCAGATAGGGACACTCATTTTTCCACTACTCATCGATTCCTGCACAGCACGATGCCCGACCAGATCCAGACAACAACTCCAGACTCATGAGGCTCCAGATTGCAGATGGACTCCAGAACCCAAACTCTAGAACCCAAACTCTAGAACCTTGGAGAAGCAGAGGCCTAATCCACAAGCTGAACTCTTCTCAGCAGGCCTCAGAATCCAGCAACCTAACTAAACTATTCAACAGCCGGGCGAGCTGTATTGCTTCTGGCTAGAACCCTGTGCCAGAACCAGATCTAGACCCAGAAAGCAGAGCTGTATCCAGAACCCTTCAAACCCAGAACGGAGCGCTGTGCAGTGCCAATAGCAGACCAGAGAGCGTGCTGTGAGCAGAACCTAGAGGGCCTGAGACTGTCTGTGGCGAGTGAAGTCCAAACCTGACCAGATTGGTGACGAGGCCCATTTCCCTTCCAGTCCAAAACTAGAAGTGAGTATTCAGCCTAGAACTGTACAGGACCAACCTCTTAGTTAAAATAATCTTATTTAAACCATGTGAACCTTACCAGAACTGCATAGAAATCGTGTGTTCATTATGTGATTTCAAATCTGTAAAAGCGCCATCTGTCATTCTGAAATTCTACCTCCACAAAAACATCTGTATCTTTTGAACCGCACGTCCTAGAAGTGAGATTTAACTGTCATTTTAAAGCTAAGATCCTCAGCTTTCCAACAAACATTCCAATTCCTTATAGTTTCGCGATATACGCACGTGGAAAAAGTGCCGCAAATTGAAAAATTAGCTCCATTTCACCACCTGTAAAAATTGCTGTCTTTTCCTTGCAACTGCTGAATTTCGTTTTCAATCTGACAATAATTCATGAATCATTGCTAGTGTTGATCTGTACCAATCTAAAGTAACTATTTCCTACCCTGAATCTCCTTTAGCGAATTAAAATCATTTTTAGCATATTTTTCACTTCATTGCAATCACATTTAAAAGTATTTTGCCTGTTTAAAATCATACCGGTTTTCTCTAAGCTTGCTGGGGGGAACTGGAACTGAACTGCATTTGATTGTATCTGGAAACCTGTGTGCCCTCCTTTCCATCTCTCCATATTGCATAGGGGGGGAGTGAGTAGTCACAGGGGAAAAAGTGATTATATTCTCTTCTGATTGAATTAATATCAAGTTTATTTCTGTGTTGCATTCTTTCCCATCTTGCATTTCCTTGAAACCATACAAAGCATTCTTTGCTACCTTATTCTTCCTATACCAACTCCTAAGTGATTAAAGAATTGTGCTATTGTAATATTATCCATTGTTGATCACTATTATATTCATAAGTGTGCTATCAAATATTAATGTATTCATAAAAGTGTGATATATATATATATATATATATATATATATATATATATATATTATATATATATATATATATATATAGTTTTATTCCTCAAATAAATCTTTTAATTTGTAAAACAAACTTACTTCTTGGCTCAGTGAGGTCAGGGGGATTCAAAGAGAGGGGCATTATATAAGGGTTTATCATCCAGATTCAAAGATTTTGACATAAAAATATATAAATAAGGACTTCCATTGGGCCTCCCAGACTAGGCATTGACTTAGTTGGATTGCTGGATTGAAGTCACTTACAAATATCTAGATACTAGGCATAATGATGGTTTCATAGCCAATCTGGACACAATTGAGCCTGTCTACGCTAGATCATTATACGTGAGGTTTAGACTGGGGGCTATGCCGAAAGCTGCCTTTACCTCTAAATGGAATGTTTCTGACTCTGCCAGCTGTCCTCTATGTGGTGCTGCTTAGGAGACATCCTTACACTTTTCTTTATTTTGTAAGCCCACCTTGTGGCTAAGGCGCTGTATTTGAGACCCATTCTACTGGAGGCAGGCATTAAATCATTGGGCCATGCCTTAATATTCTTAGCTCAAAGTTCTATTCTTTCGACAGTGCAATCTGTAGTTTGCTATTTGCATAGAGCGTGGCTGATGAGGAGGAGGAAGGCTGTAGGATCCTAAACTGTGAGTATTCCTCTCCTGGTTGTCAAATATTTTTTGAGAATATCACCTAGAAATTTAATTTTGTAGTATTTATTAACAGTGTCTGTGTAGGTATTTTTTTCAACTATATGAATTTTGTGTATTTTGGGATGTATTCAAATCCGATGACTGTATGTCGAGTAAAGGTTTTGAAAAAGAAAAAAAGCTTTGGCGTTGGTGACGGGGGCCTGGTGCGTAGTATGTATTGACTTGAGGGTGAGGGTCGTCAGGCTGGCAAGATTTGTGCCAGCATATTTAATGGACTTGCATGTGCTTCTGTTTTCGGGGGCATGTGCATTTAAAAACTCCTGTATGGTTTCTTTGAGGATTTCCTATGCATTAGATAGGATACAATGTTGCAGTTGATAGTGAAGCAGTGGGACTTTGCACTAGAGTGAACTGAGGGGTGGAGCCGGGCAGTTGTTATGGACTTGGCTGTGTTTGATGGCACCTGTAGAGAAGTATGCAGTGAGCGTTCTCTCTTGGTCTAAGCGTTTCCGTGCATGCTTATGGGCTAGCAACCTAATGTGCAATCAAAACCAGTATCATTGTTTTTCTGAAACAGGTTTTAGACAATCTTCCAGTGATGTAGACGTGAGCTTTAAATCCATCCTAAATGTTAAATGTTATCTGTGTTCCTTTGTATCGCCATTTAATACATGACATTCCTAGGCCTCGTGAATTTCTGTAACAACATTTTAGCACTGATTGTGTCATTCATGGAACTACAGTGAAATGCAAGCAAAATGCAATCATTTTTATGTTAGATCCTATACACATTGCGCTTTAGCAAACTTTAGAGTGTTTAACTGTTTTTATCTGTCTGCAAAGAGAAAGCAGGGCGCATTACGAGTTTAGAAGCAGGTGGGGGGGGGATTTATCCGGTGTTACCGCCAAACCCAATTATACTCACTTAGTCTGGAGGAAATATTGTCAGCTTACGAGTGGTTGGAATGCGGTGTCAGTCCTCTCCGGTAAGAAGTCCAGAGGACTCATGGGGATTTTTGAAGAATTACCTTGAGTGGTAATTCCACTCCAGTACATTCATCAATTGTTGGTGTGTAAGTGTAGCATTGGCACTTGGCTGGAGGTAAATCTTTTACTTCACTGCCAAACATACATGTGGCAGTGTGGTAAAAAGAGCAGTAAATCAGTTACCATCAAAAAACTTGGCATAACAAAATGACTGCCAAATGTGTACTGCCCCAAAACCACTCAGCGTCAATAAAGCCTGCAATAGCGAATGTTGCCTGCTTTAAGCTCACATACCTACTATAGACAAGAATAGGCCGCCTTAAGTAACTGCAGCAGCTTTTCCTTCTTTTCAATCCTAAAACTCGTGTATCTTCACTTCATGCAATTGTATGTTAACGCATAAACACGCTCCCTTAAAAACTCACCAATAATAACAGCATAAATAGGGTATAGTGTATGTATTACACAGAACTCAAGTGTGTGTTTTATTTTCAGGGACTCGTTTTTTTCTATTTATTTGCTTAACTTTCATTTATTTATTTATTTTAATTTCTGAGAATCAATATGGACAAAGAAAACTGAGCAGCTTCAGTTAACACATGGAATACATTAGTGGCGAGTGCTGTGGTAAATGCATGCGCTGAATTGAGGCTTGCGCAGCTGTGATCGGCTACCCTGTTTGATCCGCCCTCTTAGGTTCAGATGCGCCACTAAATTGTGCTTAATGGCCTTGAGGCCACAGCACAGAAAATGAGATGCATTTGTTAAAGCACAATAGGGTCGACGCAACCAACATGCACACCTGCTCTTTGTAGTCCATAAAAAAAAGCACTACCATTTGAATAAAAAGTAAACCGAGACTGGCTCTTACCACCATTGCTCTTAAGAACGAAATCTGACATTTGTATTGTGTTTCTAGCTTTCAGTTGAAGTGAGAACTGTACTGACGATAGGAGTAAGCTTTAAATAAACAAACAAACAAACACTGCATGAGACAAGTTACTTCATCTGCATAATCTAGTGTAAAAAACTGCACCGGCTCGGTCGTTATGAGGCCCAGCAGTTTCCATGTGAAGTCTGCTTAGCTTCCATTTCTGCTGGACGTAGAAAGGAGGAACATGGCAACAGCGAGCGAGTTCTTGAGACCACAGCATCTTTACCATAGGCAAACACAGATGGAGAGTTAATTCAAATAATCTATCCTAGTTTCAGGTCTGAAGACTCATGTGGCACATCAAAACACAGAGAAGGTGCCCTTTTCAGATGCCTGTTTCGCTGAAATGCAAAGATCACTATAGTGACCTGTGCATTCACTGCCTGACTCCTTGCATGATCCTTATATTCATTGATCATTCCATGTTATCAACATGCACAGGAGGAATGTGATAAACTGATTGACATTCTCAATTGACCATTAGTTTGCACAACACAAGCTATGAGAGTCGGAACAGAGACACATTTTGAAGCACTTGGACAATCCATTCCGCTGGGCATAGGACCGATGGTATCGGCCTCGGCCACAGGTGTCAAGATGAGTTTAATTTAATATTTCCTTTTTTTATTGCATATAGTTGAATTAATGAACATTTAGCATCAATTTTCATTGAATACAATTTCAAACATATATTAAGTTTAAAATCTTTGTTCAAACTTTAAGATCAACTCATTTAGTTACTGTGAGTTAAAAAATGTAAATAAAATAGAATATTTTATTTCACATTCTAAGACCACTACATACTGCAACCTCACATCTCATTACTTTAGTTCACCTATAGTGAGTGTGCCTGAACACACGTGTTATATATGAGAATTAATACATTTAAAAAATAACTTATGGCTATTATACAATATGTTGGTATATCACATTCTGTGACCAATAACAAGGTAACAATACATCTCAATGCTTTGATGAATCTATGCCAATATGCTCGATTATCACAATTTAAAATTGAGAATTGATTAATTTAAGAAAGCGAGCTAAAGCTAGTATGAGGGAAATGTTGTCCCACCACATCAATCTTGAGCAAAGAAAATTGAGATAGAAGTCAGATTTAATTGACATATCTTCCCCTTAAAGCTGTAATCTGGGAATGTCAAAGTATGGACATGTTAGTATCCAATTTTTTAAAGTTTCAGTTTCTGTGGGCAGTTTACAAATCTGACAACAGAGGTCATCATCTGTACTATTATTGCCAACCCAGTGCCTTGTTCTTTCTCGAGTAGGGAAGTATTAAAATGAAGAAACGTATGTAGCGTGTTCTTAATTTGTTGCAGGGAAAGCATTTAATATATCTATTTATTAATTTCCTCTTTCTAGGGTAACATGCCTATTCTTGGTACACTGAATACTTGCCCATAAAATCTACTGCTTTAATCCAATCATACACATACATTATTTTTTTGTTTTCTCTGGACGATTATTAGCTCATAATCAGTGGAGTCAAAAGCATGAAGTAAAGTTAGCATCTTGTGACTGAATGTATTCATAGATTTAACTGAGTTTTGCTTAATCATTGAACTCAAGACCTAATTGAGGGAGCTTATAGGGGGTTAATGATTTTTGAGTAGTTTGAAAGTTGCCTCCAGTCAAGTCTTGAAGATAATGATACCAAGCCTAGCCCATGCCTTACCTGTGCATTAGGCAATGACTTGGCAAAACTAAGAACTACTTTCCATAACCGACACTGTACAGAGTTTAGATGTTCACGTAAGTCTATTAAGCACATATATAGACCATAAAGTATTGTAGGCTCAATCCTCAATGTATAGTATTCAATAACAGGAAATAGTGAGAACTTGCAAAGTTTAGAGAATAGACATTTCATTTGTGATAATAACAGTTGCAATTTTACTTCCAGTGATTCTTTCCACATATGTATTGAAGCAATGTAATTCAGGGACCCTTTCAATTCTTTCCGATGCCAGGACCCATTTAAATGTTTTTAGCCTTTTCGGTCCAGTATATACTATGATTTTAGATTAAGTGGCGTTAGCTTTTAGTTTGTTTCTTAGGCAATACTGTGTGAATATTTCTACTTTTATTTGCAATCCCCTAGGAGTCTTGTCAAAGAAAATGAGATAATCTGAAAATGCAAGCCAGTGGATTCTCAGCCTGCACAGTCTAACCAATGTGATTTTCCCATTCTTCCAGATTTCATCCAAATCACTTAGGTAAAGATTGAACAGAGTAAGGCCAAACAACATCCCTGCTTAACGCCCATACCAGTCTGAATAGCCCTGATTAGTGGCCCCTGAAGAGTCAGCCAAATTCTGTATGTGGTTTCATGATGTAACACAGCCATCATCTATACTAATCTCATCAGTTTTCCAAGTCTCAATAATGTATTCCATAGAACTTGATGAATTATGCAATCAAATGCGGAGGCCATATCTAGGGATGCTAACTATATGCGGCCCATGTGATTGTGTTTGACAGTGTCCAAGAGATGAGCCAAGATTGTGGCATTCAGGGAAGGGCCCATCCTTTTGCGGAAACCCACTTGAAAACGAGATAGAATATTTGATTTGAACAAAATGTCTTCAAGCTCCCTCAGGATCAGATGTGTGAGCATGTTGGATGATGCGTCAGTCAAAGCTGTAGGCCTGTAATTGACCAGTTCAGAAATATCTCCTTTCTTGTGAATGGGAATAACAAGCGATTGGGACCAAGTTTTTTGGATGGATTTTGTTATAAAGATCTTATCATAATTTATTTTCAAAATTCAGGCCCATAGATCTGAATTTTTTTTCATAACATATGACGGCATTCCATAGAATATCATCTTCCTTCCAGTGACTTAAGACATGAATGCTTAAGTATTCACAGGGATTTATTACATTCTCAAACAGTTCTGGTAGTTTATATCTATCCCGGAAGAATTTTACCCAAACGTTTTCAGAGATATGTGATTCTACTTTGCCCTGGCTTTTACCAATAGTCTGATTCATGGTCGACCAAAATGCTCTAGAATTATGGTTACACAGATTTTTGATTATTTTCTGATCATCTCTTGTGTAGATATCGATCTCAATGATTTAGGCATATTTTTATAGGTTTGAATAATGAGTCTCTTCTCTTATCTGTGTTGATATATCAGAAGATTCTTCTTTTGGAGCGCTGTAATTTTTCTGTTCTTATCCGTTTTGAAAGTTATTATTATATCTGTGTTTTTTAAGTTTAACAGGTCTAGATTTATTTCTATTAATGATTGTTTTTAGACAATTAAGCACAATTTCAGATAATAATTTATCCCTCTGAGTTTGAGTCATGTTCTTATTATTTAGAACCTCAGAGGATATCATTTCCATGTTTAATAGATTGCAGAATGTCTTGGCTAATTTGCTATTCCTATTGCACTCAAAGAAAGGCACCAGCTAGGTCGTCCACAAGGCAGCATGCTAACTCCACCAAAGATGTACTCGAATGACTGATTCATCTTCTTGTATTAATATTATCAGACTTTGAGCGGGTGATGTTCTAGAAACAGGGCAAAGAAGATAAGTATCTGGCTATTTGGGCACCATTTAATGAATTGTATGGTGGATGAGTATCTGAGGATTAGTTAATTTTATAGGTCTCAATGAGTTGGTAATGAGCATGAGTGTTGATCTAGGATTCCCCACCCCCGTTCTTGTCTTGTTTTGTTCAGTCTGTGGAGTTTCTTAGTGTCTTTGTATTGTTTAGTGATGGGGTTTTCTGTGTAAGGGGATTATGATTAGGCATTTATGCATAGAAGGAGTAGGAGTAGTTTCAGTTATCTGCAATATTATAGTAGTTCTTCAAGCTTTGAATTACTTTTAATTTATTTGCCTATGTAATGCAGAGTGATGAGTCATGTACTCTGTTGAACTTTTTGTAATGTATTGTTCAGTTATTTGAAATTCTTGAAAAAAAATATTGAAAAAAAAAAGAAGAAAACGACACTGGGCCAAAAATCCACCCAAGACTGAGCTATGTATAACCACAACATGCCATGCAAATTCGGTCTAGCAGCTTGCATATCCGTCCACACTGAAACCTCTGATGTACCTTAACTCTTCTACCAATAGAATACAGCGACAACCTACAGAATAGAAATGTGGTCTAGCTGGGCACACAATGAATCTCCTGCACTAGTACTCTATCCTAATCCACCAACAGCACCCACGTACCTGACCTTGGGGCTGTTTATTGGGGCCAGGTCAACCCTCCTAAGTCCTAATGTGGCAGAATGCAGACAGGCATCTTAAAGTTAACTCTTAGAATCTCCCACAGATGGACTTTGGTCCCCGAGGGCATTCCAAACACAAAGTGCATTGAGTTAAGAATGATGGCAAGGCACGCAGTCTGGTTCCCAGTCAAGTTTTCCTGCTGTAGTAACACACTGTCTTCTCCTTCAAACGTTTTCTTGACTCCATCAATCATCAGGGAGGCTGTGTTTCTTTTCCTTTTCAGGCGTGTCTAGTTACATTTCCTTTTCAGGTGTTTCAGGTTAATTCACATTGATGTCTCTAAGGATTCTGGTACTTGTTTTCTCACACTTTTATTCAATTGCAGGTGACTGGGAAACAACTCCCTCCAAAGCACAAATCTTTCCCTTGATAAGGGGAGGGGGAAAACCATGTTTATGGCTCTCCATAATAAGGCATGATGGCCCTGGTGCTGAAGCCTCTTGAGCCCGGGACTCCTGGAACATAGTGTTAAGAATGATGGCGCGCACTCTGGTTCCCAGGGGGTAAAATTTGTGCTATGGAGGGAGTTGTTTCCAGTCACCTGCAAGAGAAATTAAATGTGAAAAATACAAGTGCCAGAATCCTTAGAGACACTAAAGTCAATTAACTTCCTACACCTGAAAAGGAAATGGAGACACGCCTGAAAAGGAAAAGAAACACAGCCTCCCTGAAGATTGATGGAGTCATGAAAATGTACGTTTGGAGGAGAAGTCAATGCAGGAAAACTTGACTGGCAACAAAGTGCGTGGCCTGTCACTATTTCTTAAACAAAGTGCACTGAGGCCATACAAATGGGGAAAGGGCACTATACAAATGACAATTACAATTACAGTTACAAATGCACACATTTTCATCATCTTAGTCACATTGACACATTTTTTACCCACAAATGGAGGAGATTCAACAGTGTTTCACTTAATGTGGAAAGAAAGCTTTGGGAATCTGGCCTATGGATTCTTCCTGTCGATATGTATTTTTTAAGGTATATTTAACAGTGTCACATGGCCATGTTTGCTCATGTCAGAGCACTGCAAGTGGATACTCTATTGTGTCGCATGAATGAAGGCCAAGTACATATTTTGGGTAGGTCAGAAAAGATACTTTTACAACAGGACTTTATAATGGCATACCATTATAGTACGAAGCTTGATGAATGTATAAAGTTCCCAGTTCACTTCCCTTTGTGGGAGACTGCCACTTTGATGTATATTCTACAGCTATAGCTACAGTATGAGCCTTGCATTGGATTTGCATTCTCACTGTTTAAGATGTTTTGCTGAACAAATCAACTCTTGTATTCATTTAATCGAAGTTGCTTAGTGCGTGAATACATTTTGCAAAAAATGTGTTTTCGTTTTTCACTGTATCTAGTGCATAAATGTACTACTTTCCAGGACACACATTGCAGAGTTATTAGAAATGACGACCCCCCCCCCCACTCAAAACCCATTTTCTGTTACTGCCAACATTCTGTACTTCCTCATCCTTCCATCCTGCAGCCACCGCACCCTGTCCACTTTTAGGACCATGTGCTGCCCTTTTTGAGTAATCCACACTTAACCTTCTATCTTTTCTGCTCCTCGTTGTATTGTGAATCCCTGCCAGGATTGCAGCATCACTTTGATATAGAAATCCTGGTGCAACTTCAAGTCCTGGTGATTTGTGGCCATTGGGGGTAGAGCGTGGATTTCATTTTTGCCTGTGCAGGAGGATGATTGGGCTTGTGGAAAGTCAGCAAGGTAGACCTCTGAGAGGAACAAGCAGGTACTCTCGCCCCTGCCCTGACCAAAACCTTGATGAACAAAAGTCCCAGCAGGTCACTGAGCACAGCACCTGAAGATGTTAGAGAGAGGTTACATCTATCTCTCTGCCTGCCAACCAACATACAAAGGAAGGGGAAATGGTGGAATGTGGTCCTCTAATTTCAAGCAGCCCTTCCTCCAAACTAAAGGTTCTTGCCTCCCTTGGACTTTAGCAGGTAGCTCATGGTATTGTCTGCAGTTTCTAGACTTTCTCGTTTCCTCATATGCCAACTCACAGACACTTGTTTTGATCTTCATTAAATACAATGTTCCTATCTGTGACCGAGAGAGACAGAGAGCAAGAGAGAGACAGAGAGAGAGAGATAGTGACTGACAGGTGGCATTGTGGTTGAGAGAGACTTGTCTGGAAAAGTCTACAGGTAGGAGTGGAGGATTGTAAGTTGTTTTGCCTTATAAGGTCGACTCCCTTCCAAATTGACTCCCCTCTAAGATCTCTCTCCACCTTACATTGCACAGATGAATCCCCCACAAATGGTTGCCACAGGCCTCACCATTTCCATAACAAGCCTAACTGTAATTAAGCTCTCCTCTGTAGCCCTAATATACTCTCCAAAATCTACAGCAAACCAGACCCAAAGTGCTCTAGTTTATCAGATCTCATGCTCTTTCCACTGGATAGCATACTCCCAAGTATCATTGCCAAAACCATAGAAAGCAGATTGGTACAGAAAAAGAGTACTTCTGAACTGCACTCCACAATGCAGGTTTTGCAACTGCCTCTCCCACTGCCCCACTAATGACCACCCTTTCTTCTTTCAGTCCATGTGCAGTATGGCCGACAGTAGTAGTTACAGACACTATATAAGACAATTTACATTTAATCTAGTGTATTTTCCATTAGAAATACAGTCAAGATTGAATGATTCCTCAGTCCCTTTAGGCAGTTGTCCACAGCCCTTGCAAGGCCCTTTTAAAATCATTAGTTCAAAACAAAATACTTATATGTCAACTCACATGCCCGGGAATATTCACTTAAGAAAAAGTCAAATGCCTTTAAATGTAAGTAGAAAAACAAGTGTATTGAGCCTGAGAGGAGAGAGCCAAGAGATGTTTTGAGAAAGAAAGTGCTAACATGGCTACACCTTAAACTCTGGCATGGGTGCATACGACTCCAAGACTTGAAATGTGTTCTTAGAACCCAAACTGATGAATGGAGTTCCTTTGGAAACAGAGATTGCATTGTCATAGGTTGAGGAAATAGTAATCTCCCTCTGTTCCTCAGCATTTGTAAGAGTTTAACCAAGGTGCCATCAGACTCTAATTTGAAAATTGTAGTGGCTGACGTTAGTTGGCCAAACTCAGCTAAGGAGGGATAGCTCTTAAATAGCTGTGCCATCAATCATGTAAATCATGGTGATTATGCAGGGAACATATTGCCAATGCAGAGTTAATGAACCAATGACTTTAGCAAATATGCCAATGGTTTTCTAATCTGAAGGCCAGATTGTTATTATGATACTGTAATGATTTATTGTTTATGTTCTGTTGTTCGCAATGTTGTAGATCATTGTGATTTGCTTCTGAACCTATTTCTTTTCCTTCTTGGTGTTACCGATTTAGTATTGTTTGTTTATTTTTTCTTGTATATTTTTCTGTCTGTTTTTGTGTTATTGTTGTTAGCATCGCGATGCCTATGGGCTAGTTTGGCACTATACAAATATTAACTAAATGAATACATTACATTAGAATATATTTAAAAAATTGGTGGTTTGAGAGTAAATCCTCTCCACAGAAAGATATCTGATTGGCTTGCTATGCTCAGGTGACTGTTAAGAATGGTATTCTAACTTCCCTTTGTTAGTGAATGTATTAGCTTCATCTTAATCCTTCTGCTTTCAGGCTTATCTCGTGCATGTTGAGGGGTTTTGTTGCAGGTCCACCTTTTTATTTAGTTCTTTCAACTGTGCTTGTTGCATAAAGTGACCAATGTTCGGGCCTGTCTTTATGTTTTGAGGCAAGTTGTGATGTCATGAGAGGCTTCACTGATACTGTGATAACCTGACTACATGTTATTAAGACCTACCCTAATATTGTAGAAAACTGTGCCAATATTGTGTTGGCCTGTCCCTAAATTATAGGGGCTTGCCGATGTCCTGTTCCAGTCGTAGCACTTACAGTCCCTCATCTAGCCTCACCTGGATGCTTCATACTGATGTACCACCACATAATTCTTCACACCTACAATGCCTGTCTCACTTGTCAGTTGAGACAACCATCAGCCCCATTACCTTCCCCTCCCTTTGTACACCATTCCCCACCAATCAGCACTTATGTCAATACTTAAATCTCACTCCATCAAGTTTCCCCATTAAGGAGTTGCATCAAAAACAGGTGGGTTGCTGGACTATGGATTGGAAAGAGGAATAATTTGCCATGTTGCTGTGTGAGCCTGTGATTAGGGGTTGTGATGAATCTGATGATGTCATCCCTCCTTTCTCAGCGGTAGCATCCCCCCATGTGGCCAGGGGACAGTCAACCGCTACCTGATCTTGACCCTGGTCCTGGTTTCATGAGGGAGGACCACATGTGGGAGGCGAACCTCAGGGGGGTGATCTGACATCATTGGATGAGACACAGTATCCACCCTTTCCTTTTAGGGATGCCTATTCCATTCAACAGGCCTTGGTGGCATGTTGCGCTGATTCTCTTCAACCATCCATGAGACCTACCGGTAACACTTTCAGTACTCTATACACAAGACACCAAGAACTGCCTACAACTCTTGTACATCTAAAAATACTGGGATGAGGAGGCTGCGTAGATTAATGCAGAACACCAGGGATAAGACAAATCAGAAATGCTGTAGTGTTTGTGAGCATGTGATAGGTGACAGTTCACTGAAAAACGTTACCCAGCATGGAGTGAGAGGATGCTGCCTTGCAAATTC
This sequence comes from Ambystoma mexicanum, assembly GCF_040938575.1. Classification (NCBI taxonomy): domain Eukaryota; kingdom Metazoa; phylum Chordata; class Amphibia; order Caudata; family Ambystomatidae; genus Ambystoma; species Ambystoma mexicanum. Next base: position 483,917,195 of record NC_090927.1, read on the forward strand.
GAACCCTCTCTGTGTAAAATGAGGGACTGTGAAGATGTCAAAATGACTGAGTAACCGGCAGGCTCGGGAGGAAGGCAGGAGACAGGGGAATGGAGAGGCCAGTTCAATATGTGGCATACACTAGAGGGAAGGAAGAAGAAACATCTTTATGGCCACAGGAACTTGGATGCAGCATTATCGCCACCCGAACATGGTGCGAGAGCTCAGAGGAAAACAGGAGTCATGAAGGACATGGAAGCTGTATGGTGAAACCGGGGAGCACGCAAAGTGGTTGCAAGGCACGAGAGTGCTGCCTCTTGTCTACCGGGAAGGCACTGAAGAACGCTGCAAGACACTGATGAGTCCTAGAGAGAGAGAATGGGACACCGGGGCGCTTCAGCAATGCTGCCAGAGAAAGAAAAACATGTATGAAGTGAATGAGAAGGAATATGTAACCCAATAACCTGATAACGGTTTACCAAATAAATGTGTGGGAGAAGCAAGATTACAATTGTATAATGCAAACTGGATGAATGCAACAAAAAAGTAAGATTACAATTGTATTAAGCACATCCAATGAAAATAAGGTGGCAGGAGAGTGAACCAGCCAAAGTCAAGTTTGCAAGTGTGCAAAACAAATCACATAAATAAGTCCTGGCAGGAGAATGCGCCAGGCAAAATCAAGACTGAAAGCAAAATCAAAGAAAGTGGAAAAGAACCTGGACGGGGAGTACACCAGGTATCCTATGAAGTTACGACTTACAGTCAAGTTGGTTTTTGTATACACGTATTTTGTTGAACAAAATCCCCTATGGAAGATTCATGGATTTAGGAGGTAATGCAAGTGTCTTGGAGAGAAACCTGGGAAAAGTACTTGTCCCCTGGTGCTGTGAACTTGTTATTTAAGAGAACCTGGGGAAGGTAGTTGTCCCCTGGAACTGTGGACTTCATCCATCAGAACTTTTGTGTTGGAGTAAACCATTTAATTTGAACTTGAACATTTGGGCACTTATCAGGACAAAGACATTACTCTTCACATATTAGAGTTGCTTTATTGAATGTGAGGGCAAGGATAGGATTTCTGACACAGAACATTTTCTTTTGGGCACTTTGGCACTGGACAGACTTTTAGTTTTGGTTGAGGTAGGGAACTACCTCCTAAGTAGGGATAGTGAGGCTTTTTCCAACCCGTGTTTATTTTTGAATAAATGTGTATAGTCCCATCTATGAGCTCCCCGTGTCCAAGTCTCATTCCTGGCTCGTCAAAGGGCATACATCTCTTCTCAAAAAGTAGCTTATTTTAGGCATGGAGGATTTCATATACATTTTGTACCAAGCTTTCCCACTCTGTAAATCCAGGCAGCAGCCACACATCCTGAAAATATTTGTCTTTTTGTTGGTCTTTTGCTGACACACAATAGGACTATTAGCTAATGTCCTTAGGATGCCATAGCTTGCCCCCTGTTTGAATGCCTGAGGCAGATACCTTGGGCAAATATTGCAAAGATCCATGGATTAGGTACCAACCCTTATTTCTTGACGTGTTGTTTACTGACGGACACATATCTAGGAGACCCCAGTGGACAGTGCATGAATAGTAGCCTTCAACGTGTGAGCAGCAGAATTCACAGAAATTAGGGTAGTTAGAAATTAGCTCTCCCTCTTACCTGCCATTCCCTGATATTTTACCACAATATATTCGGCTGCTGGGTGGGTAGGGAGAGGGAGAGAGAGAGAGCTGTCTACAGAGACTAGAGTTTATCACATAAATTGTTGTTAGCCACGACAGAAGACTGACCAAGTATATTCCAATCATAAGCTCTGCCATTCTTCATCTTTGGAAACTGTAACATAATGCTTGTGAGTGCCAACTTCCCGATGCAACCATCTCATCGCCATGCAGCTGCTAGTCCACAGTTGTCAAGAGACTCATGCACACTGGTAACAGGGGTTCTCTATTCAAGTGCGAATCCAAAAATGGCCACGAGATCTAACTGTTTTTTCATATTCACTGAATACCTACAGTAAGATTTCAGGAACATTTTGCTGCAGAGCTGCCAAAAGCCATTTCCCACTCTCTGTTCCTTGACTTTCTTGACCAATGGCAACAGCGGTACCATTTCTAAAGTGCCAATTATTCCAAATGGGAATATTTTCAAACATGATGGACATCCTGTTGTAATTGACTCCAAACTCTTGTTAATGTCCTGCATCATGTTGTGGCCATCAGCCTACACAATGTCTTGGTGTTCCTGGCCCACATTTCCAGCAATACTCTTCCTGGAATTTTGAGCCTCACAACATCCCAATTACGTTTTTGCACACAGAAAGGAATGTAGCATGCACATTAGTCTTCGCTGCACATACTCCTTTAAGAGGAATGGTGAGATAAAGGCAAGTTGGGATCAGGAGTAGTATGGTACAGGTTAATCTTGCTCTTTTTATCCAGAGGGAAAAACATTTTTTTTTTCAATACATCTTTTGGGATGCTTTACTGTGGCATTTGTTCAGCTTTTTTTCTGGTGTTGTCAGTGTGAATTTGACTGTGTAGTGCATGATTGCACCTTGTGGTCCGAAATGTTTATACTTTTCCCACCAAAAGTGATTTTCAATGTTGCGCCTTTCCTTTTAATTTTGGAACGTTATAATAAAACATGTTGTTACGTTTTCCGCAGTCCTCTGTTCGAAATATTATACTTTTAAATGTGTTTCTCATGTCAGGAATTTCATTAACTGCACAATGGCCATTCTTAAGCCCATAATTTAGTATTAGAAATCTGTTTCTTTTGTAGGTTTCCACTAAACTATTTGGGTACTTTTTCTGTGAGTATCACTTCTTCAAAGTGGAGTCGGGCTAGGGTAGAGAGATAGGTTTAGGGTTAGATTCATGGAAACATTCAGTCATTGTTTGTGTTTGGTTGTAATTAATATAATGGTGCCGTTTAGGGGGGTCGGGTTGAGAGGTTGGCATAGGTGTAATGTTAGGATTAGTCGAAAAGAGAGCTATCATTTTAGGGTTATGCTGAGGATTAAATTAAGGGCAAAACAAGAGTTGTAAGAATAGACAGAAAACAAAAAAACAATGCAGAGTTGTGTCGAGCTCCCATAATTTTACAGGAAAATATAGACAGGTATGTTCATGTATAACTATGTGGGATTTATAAGGTGTACATCTAGCTGTGAAGCAACAGAGCATGCCCAGGAGTACAAACCAAAACCCCCAAACAAGTGATGGGTGAAAGGCTTTGAATTAATCTGAACCACTGGCATTGCTCTGGACAACCTCCACATCACTGTTTCTTAGCCCATATGCGCCATTGCAAAAGAGGTCCAGCCATATGCAAATCAGCCAGGTCCTGACTCCAATGGCAGCAGCCCAGTCCAAACTGCTAGGCCAGGACCCCTCTGCATGGAAACACAACAACTCCAGACATGTTTCGGACTTGTTGGGCCTTCTCAGTGAGGTGCAGCTTGGTTCCATGTGGCGCAGTGAGCAAGGGACCCACGTCTGGGCATACCCTCTCTCACATAGGGAGGCCAACTAAAACCAAAAAAAAATGACGGGGGAAAGGTTTCAAATGAATCTGAACTACTGGCATTGCTCTGGGCAACCTTCTACATCACTGTTTCTTAACCCGTCGGCGCCATTGCAAAAGGGTTCCAGCCATGTGCAAATCAGTTAGGTCCTGCCACCAATGGGAGCAGCCCTGCCACTGCTAGGCCAGATCACCACTGCAAAGAAACACAAGCAAAGACATGTTTTGGCCTTGTTGGGCAAGGGGTGCATTGATAGCAGAGGTAGCTATAATTGGGAGAGGTGAGTGGAGCAATCAGTGATTGGTGTGATTTTTTTGAAGCATAGTGTTTTCAGTCCCATCCTGAAATGCAGGATGGATGGAGGTAATCGTATATATACGGTTTAGAATGAGTTGATTAGGATGGCTTCTCCAGCTAATAGCAATGTTGTAATTAGAAACTAAGAGGTTGGATAGATGTCCAGGCTACTTTAAATAAATAGCACTTCACAGAAAAAAAGCATGGCTGATATGCACAACCATGTAAAGCATTTCAAATTAAGGAACATGCAGTCAATGAAATGCACGCAGGGAAACGACAGCTAAAGGAAAAACACTCAAAAAAGAGACAAAGACATTCCTTTTTAAGTCCCCTCAGTGTACACCACATATTGTTGAAAGCATATTTCAGTGCATTTCTAAGAGTCTCATATACACTGCAACCTCTAAGAACATTATGCTGTTGTTTCAATATTCCCTCTGCTCGCTTTTCACTGTCCACATTTGGCCAAACACCTCTTTTTTCTCGTTCCGCTGTCCGTTGATGCCTTTATATTTCTGGTGCAGCTTCTGATTTCCCAGCATTATTTTTTAATTGCTTTCCAACTGAGCATGTTGGTTTGATTGGTGACTCTTTTATCTACTTATCTCAACCTTGACTACTGTTGGCAGTTGCATCCGAGTATGATTGCCCATTGTGTCTGTCTCCATAGGGGAAATCCTGTAAAGTTTCACTCTATTAGATGCATCGTCAACAGGGTATTTTCCGCTGTTTTCTTTTCTTGGGTAAGCATGCACAGCTAAATCACTTTCACCAAAGAGTCTCATTTTCCTGTGACCATGACTTTTACTAGGAGCAATTATCTTTTTGTTCATATTTGTATTTGTTGTGCTTCCATAGTGCTATCTCCAAAGCACTGTACACAGTTTTGTACAAAATCTGTACAACGACAATAGTACAATATTCAGAATACTAGTGGGTGAAGATTATTTGAAGGGTCCCCACTGGGCCGAGGGGTTCTTTCTAGTGAGTGTCTCCATCAAATTAGCAATGAATGAACAAATGATAACCTGATCAATGTTCCTGTGTTTGAACCAGCAGGGAAAATGGGATAGCCGCAGTGAAAATCTTGCCAATGGAGGCACCTGGAGGAAGGGAAGAAATGGAATGGAAGCTTAGGGACCTCGCTGCACAACCAGCAGTTCAATGGGCAATGAAGAACCAATGCAAAATAACTATTTCAAAAGAAACACATTGTAAAAGCAAGGGGAAATATCGAGGCTGAGTACCACAAAAGGAAATACAACAAACACGGGCTTATAAAGATTCACAGATCTTTAATACTGCGCAGTTTACAAAGAACAAAATCAGATAGCTATCTGGCCCTCAGTACATCACAGCGAATACCAGCCCTTCGGTGTGAGAAGTGAGAGGTACTGGACATCTGGACATTCAGGTATTTATACAATTCAGTAATAATGTCCAGCCCCTCTACAAGTTAATAATCAGTGGTCTAGAGTTTGTGGCGTGTTCACTTATGGCTCATACAATAATATGCGCACGGATTACTTTTGGTTTGCATTGAAACAAGTTACAATGGCAACAGTGTATTCCTGGATTTAGCAGTAAGCCTTAGCACATTTCCCTTCACAATGCAGTTCAGCCAGTGTCCATGTTCGACATTTGCTTTGTATTGTCTTAGATGTATGTTCGTGGATGAGGCTTATTGGTGCAGACAATCCTAAGACCACAAGTCAGGCATGGGAAAAGGTCTCTTTACCCAGTCTAAACATTCGGCCCGCGGACAGTCTAAACATTAACTAGGTGCAAGGTCGGAAAGGCTCGGTTACAAGTTGGAAACACAGTCCACCATTTTAGAACACAGAGTTACATTTGAACAGAAATCAAAATGGCGGATGATCCCAAAATGGCGGCGAAGTCGATCTTAAATCGGAACTTTGCAACGCGGTTTTCTTCGCAGAGCGACTGGGCTTAGGCCAATATATACTAGAAAGGAGGCACAATGTGATTTCCCATTTAACAAACCCTCCTTTTGGCCTAAAACAAGCGCTAAACTACTTCTAGTCACTTTACAAGTAACTCCACGTCTCAATGTCCATACACCCTGAATCACAATCATCAGAGATATCGATTGCCATAAGGTCAGAAACAGAAATTTCCTTCAACACAAATTTGTTTGTCATTTTCTCCGGGGTGCGTACCTTTTGTCCTAATGTTCCCATTGCTTGTGCACAACATCCTCCTAACACCGAACATATGCCAGGAAGACACTGTATACAGCAACAGAAAAACAACAAAATACCTAAAATAATCAGCAAAACTGAGAGTAGCTTCCATCCCAAGATCGTAAGAAGTCCCAGAACCAAGCGCTAAGATCCCAGTTTCCATTGTGAACATGCACTTCTGAACTAAGGACGTGCAGATTTTGTATTACCTTAAAGATGGTTGGGGAGGAATCTGGAACAAAAACGCAACAAGCGGACCCCACTAATTTACATACTCCACCACGCTCAGCCAGGATGACGTCTAGTGCCGTCCGGTTCTGAAGTGCCACTAACCTTATCACTTTCTGTTCTAAAGTCATGTTATAGAGTATGTCAGTGGTCCGGTTGATGGTCCTCTCCAGTACTCTCGCTAGTCTTCTGATATCCTCAGTGTTTAATTTTTGCCCCCAAAAAGGTACAAAGGATTTCGCTACATCACCCAGAACTTGCGCTGAAGTATCACCATTCTCGTCCCGCCTTGGACGAGCTTTAGAGATTTCTATGGTGCTTGCTATGAATACCCCAGGTAACAGAATTCCTAAATAACAGGTTCCCTGCCAATTCCTAGGTAGCCATGGGAAAGCTTTGTTACCACAAACAAAGTAGACAGGTTCACCTATATACAAGGTCTGTCCTCACTGGTCAAGTTCGCAATGTTGGTGCAGCCCTTGAAATCACCCATTGACTGAGTACCATTCCTCTGTATGCAGGAAGAAACTGAATCGGCGCTGTGATTAACAATATAGGAAGGTGGCATGGCATCCCTATTGCCTATAGGAGCAATCTTGAAAGAAATCAGAGATTGAAAAGGATGAGACAGTCTGTCAGAAGGCCTAATAGAAGCAACATTAAGCTTACTCCTATATGCAAAGAGTGAGCATCCAAGGGGCGTTAGAACTCGTTTCTCGAAATCATTCAAATTTGTTCCATCGAAGTTCCCCGAGATGCTATTGTTCCATCGGCCAAAGAATAGTGCCCTTACAGAAGCACAGCATGCAGTAGTCAAAGGTAAAGGATGAATATACCAGCCCAACCCCTTGTCTCCGTGTTGTGGTAAATGCGAGCAGACCCAACAATTAGACCTATTAAAAATGGCATGTGTGGCATTCATTATGAGTAATAAAGTGTTGTTGTGGTAACTCTGTCTGTGCTGAGAGTCTCTAGGAGATAGAGTGTGCAGATGCACGAAAGGTATAGAAGCAGTAGGTACATTTTCTGTAGGCAAAAGAATTTCAAGCGGATGTACTTCTTCCAAATACCAAAATCCTAAGGCAATTAATATTGTGAAGCCGGTTAACATAATCACAAGACAACAATACGTTTTCGGGGACCATGCATTCAATTGTCCATTGTTACAATCAGACACACAGTCACTTATTTGTTCCGTATGAGTGGGAGCAGTTGCAGGCATTGTTTCTTCAAATGAAAGACTCCAGAGTTTATTTGCTGGCGATCTCCTGATCGCGCGGTTTCTTAGTCCTTCCCTAACCCCAGCCAACAGAATTCCTTATGTGCAAAAGAACAGGGCCAAAAGACAAGCCCTCTGATATTTTTTTCCTGGTGGCACAGACGAACCATGCAGTAAGTCTAGCTCCGTTGACGCAGATCGTACCTTGTGACTCCTGGTACTGCATGATCTGCGAACAATGTGTCATTGCTTCCTGATGAAAGTGGTGGATTTGCGACAGACTCTGACAATGGTGAAAAAGGATCTGTAGAAGAGTGTGGAGATAAAGCGGCTGTTTCCCCAGGCCTCACAGGCTCAGGGAGAGTCTCAGAAGCACTCTCGATGCTGCTCAATGCTGAGTGATCGCTAGGAGCAGTGCAGGTAGGGATTTCTGTGTCTTCTGTATCATGTGGCAAAGGGAAGGGAATCCTCTAGACATGCAACGCGTGGATCCAATGCTTTTGTCCGCTCACTCGTACGGCTGTCTGTGTGACCAAAAGGGCATGATGTGGGCCCCTCCAACACGGTGCGAGACAGGATTCTCTTTGAAATGATTTGATCAGCACCCAGCTTCCAGGCCGTATGCTGTGACCTGGACCCTCTTATCTTACTGGGAGGGCTTCTCGCACCTGTTGATAAATCAAACACAGATTTTTAGTTAACCGGTCACAGTAATCGGAAAGAAGTACATGTTCAATGTCCCGCAAAGATCTCGGCTTAGGTAGATTCCAAATGTTAGCTGGCCTACCCATAACCACCTCAAAAGGGGAGAGCCCAGTCTTAGTCTGTGGGGTTGTTCTCATTGATAACAACACGATCGGTAAGGCGTCCGGCCATTTCAGTTTGTTGCCGGCACACGACTTAGCGAGCTTGTTCTTTATGATGCGTTGTGTCTCTCTACCAAACCAGCACTCTGAGCATGTCTTGCCGAATGGAACCGTTTATCGATCTGTAATCCCATTGTCTGACTAGATGACCCTTGGCAAATCAAACCTAAAAAAATATTCCTTAAGCATGGTTTTCGCCGTTGTCATTGCTGTGGCATCTTTAACAGGAAAGCCTTCAACCCATTTACTAAAGGCGCAGATAACAACTAATACATATTTGTCATTTTTACAATGCTCCATTTCAATGAAATCAAAGTGTATAACCTCAAAGGGGACAGAAGGTGGACCAAAACTACCCCTAGGAGTTGATATGCCCTTTCCCATATTATGCTGTAGACAGATCATACAACTCTGAACAAAACGTTCAGCTATTTTGGAGATTTTATCATTCACCCATACATTTTGTAACATTTTGGAAACCTTTCTCGGACAAATGTGGGTGGGGCTATGAGCCATTGCGATCATCATTGTAATGTGTGCATCTGGCAGCAACCATTTTCCTTCTAACTTGTCCACCCAACACCCATCATCATCCAATCTTGCCAAACCCTCAGCCCATTGTTTAGGTTCTTCTAATGTGGCTTGAATATTCTTTACAGATTCGATACCCTCATCCAAAGTACAAACATTTGTGGCTTCCCTTGAAGTATACATTTCTGAATGGAGATCAGTGGCAGTCTGTTTGGCCAGCGAAAGCGTTCCCTTTTCCCATATTATCTATGATTTTCTGATGCGCTGCGCATTTCATAATTGCTAACTGAGTGGGGAGTGCAAGTGTTGACAGTAACCGTACTATCGAGGAGCCATATTGGATCTTAGTTGCATGTGAGGTCAAGAAACCTTGTTCTGCCCAAAGTCTACCAAAGTTGTGAACCACCCCAAAAGCGTACTGACTATCAGTATATACATTTACTCTAAGCCCTTCGGAAAGTTCACAAGCTTGAGTCAATGCGATAATCTCTGCAGCCTGCGCCTAGTTATGCGTGATTCTTTTGGTCTCCACAATCATGCTCAATGTGGTGATTGCATAAGCAGCCGTGGATGTACCATCTGGAAGTTTGAAACAGGAGCCATCACAAAACAGCTCCCCTTGTGGGTTATTCAAAGGAGTATCTTTCAAATTGATTCTGCCTTTAGTCTCTTGCTCTGAAGTGTAAAGGCAGTCATGTGACACTTCGTCACTGCAAGCAGTACCTTGCGGGAAAGGTAAAAGTTCAGCCGGATTCAGGATGAAAAACCTCTGAATTATAATGTGCGGTGCGAACAAGATCAATTTGTATCTCGTTAATCGTGCAGAGGTGAGGTGTTGCGTTTGTGTTCTGTTTAATAAAACATCTAGAGAGTGAGGTACCATCAGGGTTAAAGTATGGCCTAGGACCATACCCTCGCTCTGTTTTACAGACACAGCAGCAGCAGCGACAGCTCTCAAACATCTTGGCAAAGCGCATGCAACAGGATCAAGGGCGGAAGAAAAGTAGCCGCACGGCCTATTCTTCCCTCCATGTTCCTGCGTTAATACAGCCAAAGCACATCCATCACATTCATGCACATACAACACGAAGGCCTTTTCATAATTTGGTGTGCCTAAAACTTGTGCTGAACACAGTGCAGTCTTGAGCAGATCAAACGCTTGCTGGTGTTCCAAGTTCCACGGCAATGGCAAAGAAATTCCCTTCTTTGTGAAAGCCAACATTGGTTTAATCGTTAACGAGAAGTTCGGGATCCACTGTGTACAGTAAGAAGCCATTCCTATCAAGGCTCTGACTTCCATCTGTGTATTTGGGACAGACATGATAGAAATGATTTTTATCAGCTCAGGCGTCAACCTTCTTCCCTCCTTTGACAGGAGATAGCCTAAATAGTCGACCTCCTGTCGGCAATACTGAAACTTTTTGAGTGAAGCTTTATGTCAATGTTTTGCTAGGTGAATAAGCAACAACACCGTACCCTCCTTACAGGCACTTTCTGAGTCAGCAGCTAAAAGTAGATCATCTACGCACTCTCGATGCTGCTCAATGCTGCGTGATCGCTGGGAGCAGTGCAGGTAGGGATTTCTGTGTCTTCTGTATCGTGTGGCAAAGGGAAGGGAATCCTCTTGACATGCGACGCGTGGATCAATGCTTTCGTCCGCTCACTCGTACGGCTGTCTGTGTGGCCAAAAGGACCTGATGTGGGCCCCTCCAACACGGTGCGAGACAGGATGCTCTTTCAAATGATTTGATCAGCACCCAGCTTCCAAGCTGTATGCTGTGACCTGGACCCTCATATCTTACTGGGAGGGCTTCTCACACCTGTTGATAAATCAAATACAGATTTTTAGTTAACCGGTCACAGTAATCGGAAAGAATTACATGTTCAATGTCCCGCAAAGATCTCAGCTTAGGTAGATTCCAAATGTTAGCTGGCCTACCCATAACCACCTCAAAAGGGGAGAGCCCAGTCTTAGTCTGTGGGGTTGTTCTCATTGATAACAACACGATCGGTAAGGCGTCCGGCCATTTCAGTTTGTTGCCGGCACACGTCTTAGCGAGCTTGTTCTTTATGATGCCGTTGTGTCTCTTTGCAAAACCAGCACTCTGAGCATGTCTAACCGAATGGAACCATCTATCGATCTGTAATCCCATTGTCCGACCAGATGACCCTTGGCAAATCAAACCTAAGAAAATATTCCTTAAGCATGGTTTTCGCCGTTGTCATTGCTGTGGCATCTTTAACAGGAAAGGCTTCAACCCATTTACTAAAGGCGCAGATAACAACTAATACATATTTGTCATTTTTACAACACTCCATTTCCATGAAATCAAAGTGTATAACCTCAAAGGGGAAAGAAGGTGGACCAAAACTACCCCTAGGAGACTATGTGCCCTTTCCCAGATTATGCTACAGACAGATCATACAACTCTGAACAAAACGTTCAGCTATTTTGGAGATTTTATCATTCACCCAGACATTTTGTAACATTTTGGAAACCTTCCTCGGACAAATGTGGGTGGGGCCATGAGCCATTGCGACCATCATTGTAATGAACGCATCTGGCAGCAACCATTTTCCTTCTAACTTGTCCACCCAACACCCATCATCATCCAATCTTGCCAAACCCTCAGCCCATTGTTTAGATTCTTCTAATGTGGCATCAGCTCGAATATTCTTTACAGATTCGATACCCTCATCCAAAGTACAAACCTTTATGGCTTCCCTTGAAGTATACATTTCGGAATAGAGATCAGTGGCAGTCTGTTTGGCCAGCGAAAGTGTTCCCTTTTCCATATCATCTATGATTTTCTGATGCGCTGCGCATTTCATAATTGCTAACTGAGTGGGGAGTGCAAGTGCTGACAGTAACCGTACTATCAAGGAGCCATTTTGGATCTTAGTTCCATGTGAGTCAAGAAACCTCGTTCTGCCCAAAGTCTACCAAAGTTGTGAACCACCCCAAAAGCGTACTGACTATCAGTATATATATTTACTCTAAGCCCTTCGGAAAGTTTACAAGCTCGAGTCAATGAGATAATCTCTGCAGCCTGCGTGGAGTTATGCGTGATTCTTTTGGTCTCCACAATCGTGCTCAATGTGGTGATTGCATAAGCAGCCGTGGATGTACCATCCGGAAGTTTGAAACAGGAGCCATCACAAAACAGCTCCCCTTGTGGGTTATTCAAAGGAGTATCTTTCAAATTGATTCTGCCTTTAGTCTCTTGCTCTGTAGTGTAAAGGCAGTCATGTCACGCTTCGTCACTGCAAGCAGTACCTTGCGGGAAAGGTAAAAGTTCCGCCGGATTACGGATGCAACACCTCTGAATTATAATGTGCGGTGCGAACAAGATCAATTCGTATCTCTTTAATCGTTCGGAGGTGAGGTGTTGCGTTTGTGTTCTGTTTAATAAAACATCTACAGAGTGAGGTACCATCAGGGTTAAAGTATGGCCTAGGACCATACCCTTGCTCTGTTTTACAGATACAGCAGCAGCAGCGACAGCTCTCAAACATCTTGGCAAAGCGCACGCAACAGGATCAAGGGCGGAAGAAAAGTAGCCGCACGGCCTATTCTTCCCTCCATGTTCCTGCGTTAATACAGCCAAAGCACATCCATCACATTCATGCACATACAACACGAAGGCCTTTTCATAATTTGGTGTGCCTAAAACTGGTGCAGAACACAGTGCAGTCTTGAGCAGATCAAACGCTTGCTGGTGTTCCAAGTTCCATGGCAATGGCAAAGAAATGCCCTTCTTTGTCAAAGCCAACATTGGTTTCATCGTTAATGAGAAGTTCGGGATCCACTGTGTACAGTAAGAAGCCGTTCCTATCAAGGCTCTGACTTCCTTCTGTGTATTTGGGACAGACATGATAGAAATGATTTATATCCGCTCAGGCATCAACCTTCTTCCCTCCTTTGACAGGAGATAGCCTAAATAGGTGACCTCCTGTCGACAATACTGAAGCTTTTTGAGTGAAGCTTTATGTCCATGTTTTGCTAGGTGAATAAGCAACAATACGGTGCCCTCCTTACAGGAAGTTTCTGAGTCAGCAGCTAAAAGTAGATCATCTACGTATTGAAGCAATGTACAAGTGGTAGGCAACTCAAGTGTATCAAGCTGCTCTTTCACAGCCCTGCTATAAATGCTCAGACTTTCCGTGTACCCCTGTGGCGCACGGGTGAATGTGAACGAGCGCACCCCTAAGGTGAAGGCATACAGATATCTGCTATCCTTGAGTATATGAATACTGAAGAAAGCATTCTTCAAATCTACAACACTAAAGTGAGTAGCAGAAGCCGGAATCATAGTTAGTATTGTCATCACATCAGGCACAATAGGAAATTGTGGTGCAACAATCTTATTGATGGCATGTAAATTAATGATGAAACGAAAAGGAATTGCATTATCGCCTTTCTTGTACACAGGCAAAATCGGACTATTGCACAAACTACCTGCCGAAATCCTATACTGGGGAATACGTGGCAACTTTACTCCAGGTTTCAAAATGACCTTAACAGGCTCAATTTGTAAAACACCGATATAATTATCATCTATTGCCCACAAACACTCTGGAACATCACTAAATTCCGGCGGCAAAGGTCTAATCAAGAGCGGAGAGACAGAAAGTTGCTGTGGTGAAATCGGCAAACGCACTCCATCCGAAGAACAATGAATTACCGCATTTAATTCCTTCAATAGATTCAACCCCAACAAATTCTCTCCACAGTTCGTAGTCAAAAGAAATGGACAGTGGTCAGTGAATGGACCCAATGTAATCGGTACCGGCGAAGAAACCAGACAGGCTACCGGTGTACCTGAAAACCCTACTGTTACCAACTATGTACCTTCTTATTCCAAAGGTTTGGTGTTCACAGTCCCTACTGCAGATATCAGATAAACAACAAGACAACACTAACCTGGTCCAGTAGGAATTCGTAGAGAAGAATGGGAAGCTCACCTAACCCCCTCTCCCCGCGCCGGAGAAACCCAGGTCGAGGAGGGGAAGTCAGGGAAACCCTCGTGGGGGAGAAAACCATGTTGTGCCAGGAACTCGAAAGAAGCGATGGGCGATTCTTGATTCCCAGGAATGACTTCGGGAGTTGGACTTGCGATCGCGAACTATCCTGAAGAGAGAAACCAGGTGGTGTTTAGAAAAGGGAGAGGTTGCTGCAGTAGGACTCTGGTGAGCGATATACCTTTAAATCTGAATGTCTGTTGAGAGGGTGTAAGACGGCTTGCACGAAGGTTGTATTCTGTTCAGCGCGTGGTAGAAAGTAATTCCCTGTCCTTGCTGATGAGACTGAAGAATGGAGAAAGGTTAGTGATGGATTGAATGCAAGTATGTTGTATGCTGGAGGGTTACGGAACTATACGTACTGCAGAGTGTAGAACCAATGCCTTCGGTGTAAGTGTGTGGAGAGCTGGTAGGGAAGAGGACCAAGAACAGAGGAGTCTGATACTGAGAAAAGGGAGAGACGGTTGAAAGGTTACAGACAAGCGGAGTATACGAAGGGTCAAGAGAGCTATCCTAGAATTACGAACTCACGGTGCGTGGCCTCTGAAAACAGTAGCAACACGCTGGACCGAAGACGCCGCCGAAGGAAATCCATTCTGCGAGGTTGGGGGCGGAGTCATCCGACACTCTCGGATTAGGAAGGCTGGAGCGCTGCTTTTCCTTGCTACCGCCATGTTGGAGGAGGTAGAGGCGATGCATGAAATTCGTCTCCACCTGTGCCAGAAAGTCCACGTGAGCCGCCCCCTAGAGGGAGTTAGCCGCCCCCTAGAGTGAGCGGACGTGACACCTACAGAAACATTGGTTTGCCCTGAAAGTGGAATGTTTGGAACCCGTGAATGGTCAATGGAACACATCTGTGCTCCTGTATCTATCAGGAATAGATGTTTCCTATTTCCCACCATCATCTCAACATAGGTACCTTTCTGATTAACGGGAATAGGCGTCAGTTCCAAACCCTGCTTCGGGCAATCCTAGTGAAACAAAATGTCATCAAAAGGAAGGACTTCAGAGAGATATGCAGCAGAAGGATGAACAAAAATGTTTCTATTATCCATACTCACAGACCGATTATCCTGTGAAAAAGGTTGCAAATTTTGAGAAAACTGACTTCTATCAGGACCCCCTGCCCCAGGGCCGCCTCTCGATTGCCTATCCATGTTACCAAATGCATTATTCGACCTCTGTTGGTGGATTGGGCATTGTGCTCACCAATGTCCCTATTGTCTGCAATAAGCACACTGGTTCACGTTTACAGGACCCAACGGCACATTTCCCTGTGGAGCATACTGTCCCCTAAATTGTGAAGTACCCCCTCTAGGGCCTCCAACAATTTGTTGTAATAGAACTTTAGTTTTCAGGTCTCCCTTTCTCTTTTCGATCCTCTCTTTTTCATTATTGACACGGTTTTCATAGTATTGAGCCACATGCAATACTTCAGACTGAGACTTAGCTTGCCAAGCGCTCTCAGAAGACATAATTTGCGATTGGATGTCAGGCAACAATCCACGCACAAATGTATCTACAAAAAGTAATTTCCTAGACTCTGTGCTCAAATCTTGCCCACTGAAATCTGAAAACACTTGTTCGAACTGATTAAAGAATTCGGTAGCACCCTCAGACTTCCCTTGGACACAAGCAGTAGGTTTGTCCCAAATAATAATTCTTTCAGGAATTATGGCTTTTAGTTTTGTGACTATTCTATCAGGCAAAGTCAGTATTACCTGTGGCGGTCTCTCGCCAGCTGGCCTTTCTCTATCTAATCGAAATATATTAACCCATGTGTCTCCTAACCCTGGTACATCGTCTACAGTCCTAATCTGTTTCCACAAATCAACAGGTAGGAACACAGGAAATAACAAATCGATATCGCTCAGAGTAAATACTGATGACTGCAAGACAGATTCTATCTCTTTATAGAACCCTGTCGGATTCTTTCTAATATCGGAAATGGATTGTTTAATGGTGTCACTTCCTGTCTTGAGAACGGGACGTGAACAAACTGTGAAACAAAATGTGCAGGAATTTCATAGGCAGCTGCACCTGTTCCGGCATTAGCTGGAACGTCAACTTGTGGGACAAATGTCGGCGGAACCTCTCTCACTGAGAGATAGGAAACTCCAAACGCATACTGAGCAATAGAGCTAAATCGAGCGCTAAAGCAGCTGAAGGAGTGTTAGACGAAAAAGCTCTCTTGTAGATATTCTTGTTGATATTCAATAAATCTGCAGGACAACAAATCTTTCTTTTTATACATTCATCCTGCAGGTATTCTACCATTACCTGTATCACTTTCCTCTGCATTTCTGGCGTATACTGGCTATACGTGTCATATACTTCTACAGGAGTTACCGACATGTCTGAAATCCACCTATTCGCATCCTTTGTGCAAATTCGTGTTTCCTCACTTATCGACTTACAACAAGGAAGGAACCGTTTCTGTACAAATATAACGCCCATCTTTCACCATCAATTTCTTCTTTCCGTAACATTTCCAACTCCCTCCTATACTCAATAACCCGCTCGATGTGCTCATGTACTTTCTCCGCAGTATCTCTTGAATATGCTAAAACATTCAGATCCCTCAACGCTTGTGGGAGATCTATATCATCTAGTCTGTTCCACATTACACATAAAGGAATTCCCAACCCTTCAATAAAAACGTTTTTCTTAGGTAAACTGTCTAGATTAGAGAGTGTGGCAAAAACATCAGCTTGTTCACCCTTCTCCATGCACTGTCTAGCCCATGCAGTCAAATCACGCTTTCTCTCTTTAGACACAGTATTATGAGTTACAATCTTTAATTCCACTCCCTTATCAACTACAAGTGAGACAGAACCACTTGGAAGAGAAAGAGTAGACCAATCTTTTACAATCGGTAAAAAAGGTGCTATCACTGGTACAGAAGGCAAATCTACCAGACCCGTAACAGTAGGCAAAGGTGGAGGAACAGGTGGAGGAGCAACGATAGGAGGAGGAACAACAACCAGAGGAAGAGGAACATTAGGAGGAACGATAGGAAGAGTAGGGATTACTACGGGAGGAGGAACAACAGCAGGAAGAGGCAAAACAGCAGGAATAGGTACATACGGAGGTGGCACAGTGGCACCAGGCCTTCGTTCATGTAGAAGTTTGTCAATTAGCTCATCAGATACATGAAAGTCTTTAGACAGATAGATTTTCTGGATACCAAGTGAAAAAGCCCTATCCATACTCCTAACTGACTCAGACTGTTTATTTGATCATACAACAACGCTCTTTTGGCGTTGGACATGTGCCGGCGCGCATGTTTTTCTCTACTTTTAAGTTGCTGCATAGCTTCTTTCTTTCAATTCTGTAATACATCAAATGCTGCAGGTCTAGCATTTTACTTTAATAATATAGACTCTAAATATTCTATACGAGGAATTTCAAAACTACCATTGGTTGGACACTGAAGTTCGGAAGCATGTCTAGTTTGTCTGTGCCAAATCTTTTACAATCGGTAAAAAAGGTGCTATCACTGGTACAGAAGGCAAATCTACCAGACCCGTAACAGTAGGCAAAGGTGGAGGAACAGGTGGAGGAGCAACGATAGGAGGAGGAACAACAACCAGAGGAAGAGGAACATTAGGAGGAACGATAGGAAGAGTAGGGATTACTACGGGAGGAGGAACAACAGCAGGAAGAGGAAAAACAGCAGGAATAGGTACATACGGAGGTGGCACAGTGGCACCAGGCCTTCGTTCATGTAGAAGTTTGTCAATTAGCTCATCAGATACATGAAAGTCTTTAGACAGATAGATTTTCTGGATACCAAGTGAAAAAGCCCTATCCATACTCCTAACTGACTCAGACTGTTTATTTGATCATACAACAACGCTCTTTTGGCGTTGGACATGTGCCGGCGCGCATGTTTTTCTCTACTTTTAAGTTGCTGCATAGCTTCTTTCTTTCAATTCTGTAATACATCAAATGCTGCAGGTCTAGCATTTTACTTTAATAATATAGACTCTAAATATTCTATACGAGGAATTTCAAAACTACCATTGGTTGGACACTGAAGTTCGGAAGCATGTCTAGTTTGTCTGTGCCAAATATCATTAAACACTATACTACCAATGCCGTGCTTACAGTACATAGTACACGCCGGAGACCCCTCCTGTGGCGCCAGTCGGCCAAATTCCAAAGATTGTCTGTCACTGCGGTAAAACGCCCTGAAGCAGGCAAACAATTTCTCAGGCATAACAGATTACTGGTGTTACCTGGTCAATAATTGTACTCGCGAGTGCAATGCCCCAAAACAAATTATCAGGATACTTAAGAATCGGGTCACGACTCACCTGATCAAAGGACAAAGGAGGTCGATCGGATTTCTAAGGACACAAAGGACCCACGTGGTTGGTGATTTCGGCAAAACTGCCCGCCTCGATATAAGGACCCTCGTCAGGATGCCGTCTCGGACCTTGGGCTCACCCTCCAGGGATCGGGCCATGCAGTACTGTTGAGGTATTGCTTCTCATCCAAGAAAGGGGCCCCCTTTTTCACCGTCCGATCCCGGTCCGATAGCCGCATCAACCTTCAACGAGATGGCATCAATCTTGAGGGTCCCTATTTGGGCGCCATCTGTAAAAGCAAGGGGAAATATCGAGGATGAGTACCACAAAAGAAAATACACCAAACGCAGGATTATAAAGATTCACAGATCTTTAATACTGCATAGTTTACAAAGAACAAAATCAGATAGCTATCCGGCCCTCAGTACATCACAGCGAATACCAGCCCTTCGGTGTGAGAAGTGAGAGGTACTGGACACCTGGACATTCAGGTATTTAGTTTAGTTTAGTTTAGTTTATTATTTATAATGCGCCGAAAAGCCCAAGGGTAACAAGGCGCAGCAGTTACAAGAATTTGCAAGACTTAGTTACAGACAGTAATATATATACAAGTATGAGCACAGTAATAATAGCAATAAGCAGTGAATATAAACATATGTACAGTTAGCAGTTGTGTATCCGGAGTGACCGAGTGAGGTGGGGGCCAAGAGGTCCTAGATGATGGCTGTCTTCAACCAAGACTTCAACTTTGAGCGAAAGTTTTGGTAGGGTAGGTCCATTCTAAGAGTGGGTGGTAGGGAGTTCCATAGCTTGGCCGCTTTCACTGGGAAGCTATTGCCACCTATAGTTGAGCGTTTGTAAGAAGGGACGGACAGGCAGTCTCTGTATGCTATCCTCGTCGGTCTCATGGATGTTAGTCTGTGAAATCTGTTGATCAGATAGGTAGGGGCTGCATTGTTAAGGGACTTATGGGTTAGTGAGGCAGTTTTTAAGGAGATTTTGTCTAAAATGGGGATCCAGTTTTGTTGTTTGCTATATGTTGTAATGTGGTCTTTTCTTGGGATGCCCAAGGCCGCTCTAAGTGCGTTGTTCTGGAGAGTTTGTAGCTTGCCAGTGACGGCTTTAGATGACCCAAGATAGAGGGCGTTACAGTAATCCAAGCGGGAGAGTATAAGGGCTCTGGCCAGGGTCAGACAACTATTCTCGGATAAAAAAGGTTTGGCTGTCCGGATCAGTTTGCAAGTATAGGACGTGGAGGAGGCTAGTGAGTTCACTTGCCTGCTAAAATTGAAATTAGAATCCAAGTAAAAGCCCAGTGTTTTGACTTTGTGTCCAACCCTGGTGGTATTACCATCAATTATAAATGATGAGTATGCCGGGCTCAGATTCTTTAGGCTAGCTTTGGTACCCAGTGTGATGAGTTCCGTTTTATCATCATTCAGGCATAGACCGTGAGTGGCCATCCATGCCTGGATGATGATGTAGACCCTATTCACCAAGGCCAAATCCTTTGCATAATCTCCAGAAAGCGGAAGGAGGATCTGGGTATCATCTGCATAGTTAGTGTAGGTGATACCGAGATGATCCAGATCATCAAAAAGGGGCTTGGTGAATATGTTGTACAGTGTCGGGGAGACACAGGAACCCTGAGGCACACCGCAGGTGATGGGTATAGGGTCTGCCGCGTCTGTCGGCGAGAAAACCCTCATGGTTCTGCCATCAAGGAAGGATCTAATCCAAGTAATAGCCTCGGGGGAAAAATGGGCAGCCGAGTGGAGGTGGGTGCAGAGGACAGCGTGGTCGACCAAGTCGAATGCTGCGGATAGGTCAAGGAGGAGGAGTAAAGCTGCTTGACCATTGTCTTTGAGCAGATCAATCTGTGTTTTAAGGTCGATGAGAGCTGTTTCGGTCCCATGTTGGGGTCGGAAGCCTGATTGTCTGGCTCCTAGCAAGTGGTGATCCTCCAGGTGCTTCTGTATTTGTACATAGGCAACCTTATCCAGAATTTTCAGAAGAAATGGTACCGTTGTTATAGGCCTATAGTTAGTCGGTATTGCTGGGTCAAGGGTATTTTTTTTTAGTAGGGGTAGTACCCAGGAGAGTTTGTGCCGAGTTCACTTATGGCTCATACAACATTATGCACATGGATTACTTTTGGTTTACATTCAAACAAGTTACAATGGCAACAGTGTATTCCTGGATTTAGCAGTAAGCCAGTGTCCACGTTCGACATTTGCTTTGTATTGTCTTCAATGTATGTTCGTGGATGAGGCTTATTGGTGCAGACAATCCTAAGACCATAAGTCAGGCATGGGACAAGGTCTCTTTACCGAGTCTAAACATTTGACCCGCGGACAGTCTAAACATTAACTAGGTGCAAGGTCGGAAAGGCTCGGTTACAAGTTAGAAACACAGTCCACCATTTCAGAACACAGAGTTACATTTGAACAGAAATCAAAATGGCGGATAATCCCAAAATGGCGGCGAAGATGATCTTAAGTCGGAACTTTGCAACGCGGTTTTCTTCGCAGATCGAATGGGCTTAGGCCAATATATACTAGAAAGGAGGCACAATGTGATTTCCTGTTTAAAGACATTAGTAATGTGAGACTTAATGCACACACAAGAATAACTGCAATCAGGAAAACCTTAAATCCGGGAGAATATTACACAGGCAGTTCAGAATAATAATAATAATAATAATAATAATTAGGCTTTTATATAGCGCTACAAACCCTCAGGTATCCGAGCGCTGCTTATTATTACCCACGGTGTGTGGTGCTCATTTATCGACCTCGGAAGGATGAAAGGCTGAGTTTGGCCCCGCCGGGATTCGAACCTGCGTTAACAGGCTCTGCACGGGTGTCAAAGCGAGCGCTCTACTCGCTGTGCCACTTGACCAGAATAGGCAGGGGTTATTCTATATACAGATAAACTGTTAAATTATAATACTACCCACTTACACACTTAACTTCAACAAGGACACTGGATCGACTTTATTTGTAGTTGTCCCTGTTAATTATAAGCTGTTAATTATAAGCTCCTTCATATATTTCACACATGGTAAAGACAGCTTCTGAATTTACAACTAGTTTTCAATAACTTTACACTGTGTGTTAGAGACATAACAGGCTTATCCGAGCAGTACATAATGGGGATATACTGGCTGGGTCAAAGACTAAGCTACATGGGACAGGTTCAGTCATCAGGGCTTCATTTAAGGGGAGTAGGGGAAGAAGAATGGAGCTTTTCCACAGGTCCGTCCCTGGTGATAGTGAGACCCTTTCTTTCTCCTATGGTCCCCATACACTGCAGCTGGCATTGAGAGTGAAGGGCAGCTATAGCAACCTTTCTTCTTCTTACATTTACCACAGATGAAGGGACAGGTGGCTGTAGCAGCATTGTCTGTCTCCTCTCCGGTTCTTGGGTTTGTAAACTGGAATATCTCTCTCACAGTCCAAGGTGGGTTGTGGCTAATTTAGGGACACACCTACCTCAGCTGAGTCCCCACAACAGAAATCAAGTACAGATACAGGATAGCTGAGGACACAGGGCCAAAACAGCCAGCAGCAAAGGGTAGCAAAGAGCACTGGGTGTGATAACAGGCTCCTCTGGAAGGGGTGTGGGTGAAGCAGAAGGAAACACAGGAACAGCCTCCTATTGAAGGGGCAAAAAAGGCATATCAAACCAGCGCATAGCTCAGCTTTACACAGGGTTGGGTAAATACCAAAGACATGTGCAAGGGGTTTTTCGGGAAGGCTGTACCAAGTTCCAAACTTTTGGGGGCAATGAATAAACATTTTTGACACAAAGTAAATGAGTGGAAAGCTAATGAAAAATCATTGAGTTTGGAATTAAAATGATGTAAATTCTAATATGGGTATTGAGCATGCTAAGTGCATGTGTGATCGTTCACATCCTCCTGGTCCTTCAGATTTTACTGTCTTGCACTGGTTAGCCTCCTTTGGCATGAATAATTAATATGTTCAGACTTCTTGTCACATGGTTGACTGCTAAAAGTGAACTCCAGAAGCTTGTCCACGACACCACAGAGTTCGCAGCCACTAACGGTCACAGCCACTTAAGCCAGCTGGACCCTGCCATGGCATCTGTGTTTCTGGAGCTGGCCTGTGGGGGCTGATCGAGGTGGCTGACCTTGCAGTTTGTTTATGCCTACTCCTGTGCCTCTCCAGGAACCTCCTCATTCCTTCACCAACAAACTGGGGCCCATTACCAGTTAAAATACTACTCTGAATCCCCTCCCTTGCAAATAGTTTTCCAAGAAATGTATCCACACTACCAACAATGGTCTCCTTTACCACTTTTACTTCCACCCACCGGGAGAACAGATCCTCCAACACCAAAACCTACATCTCCATTTGGGACACACCTCCAATGGGTCCTAAAATGTCCTTTGCAAGCTCATCCCATGCACTCTTAAGCTACACCTTTATAGTGAAAGGCTGCACCCTCGTTCTCAACCCTTTTCCTGATTCATTACAACTTGTGCGTAACTTGAGTCTACTCTCAAGAGGTCCAAATAGGTGACTATCTTGGAACTCCTCGGGAGTGGCAACATAGTCAACTCTTATACAGGTTGGATGAACTGTTCGGTGCAACACCACCCTTTGCCACTTATGAAGGTGTCCCTATCCTGAGGAAAGACTGTGTCAGCCATTTATTTGGAAGTGCAAGAGGGGCATTAGGGAACTAATACATACCAGTCTCCAACCCACACATAGTAACCAGGCCACAAAAGGTGCATAGCACTGTCAATCTGCCCGTTACGAGCTGGAGGGTTCCAAACCTGCAACACTTTGGGAGCAGCCCTGGAGTGATTAGATGTCCCAACTAACAGATGGCAAACCAACGAAAGACCATTCAGAGCACAGCAAAGTGCCTAAGAGGCTCCATCATGAACAGCTTTTCCAAAGGGATACATAAGTCATCAGACCGATGACCAATGCAGCAGAACATTGAAGACAGTGATAGAAAAGCAGATGGTGTGCCCGTAACTCAGATCTGAAATGCTTGATTCTGAAGTGTAACAACCAGGAAGCAGATAAAACAGATACCTTGGCAATGTTGGTTGTGCTGATATGACAGGAGAAAGTGAAATTAAGGGAACGCACAGGGGAAAAAGAGAAACACACATCATCACTTGAGGATGCATCCAACAATCAAGCAACTTCAATTACAACCCTACAATTGTTAGTCAAGCAATGCACTATGAAGATAAAGGATCTCAAAGCTCATTTGAGGTGGACCAATGTGAGAATACTCGGATTACTGAAGGATACTGAGCAAGTGCCTATGGAGACATTCCTCAAAAACTTCATACCAAAACTGTTCAAAGATCAGGAAGGTCTACATGCAATACAGGTGGACCATTCACAGAGGGAGCCATCGCCGGAGCTACCACCAGGCTTGCTTCCTAGACTGATGATGATACTGTTGCTGGGACACCAGGATAAAATTAAAATCCTGTCTGCTGTGAAGAAATAGCGGGAAATAACCTAGAGTGAAAAAAAGTATCGTTTGACCCTGATTTTGGAGTGCAAACACAGAAACTGAGAAGACCATTGGGCAAAGCCAAGAAACTCATCAGAGTGTAGGGAATTCCCAATGATTTGTTCCAAGCCGCATGGCTATGAATTGAAATAAAGGGGAACATGTATTTTTTGAGGATCCCGAAGGAAGCACTACATCATGTTAAAACATTTTCACAGCATTCATCTTTGCTATCTCAGTGCGGAGTATGGGCATGTGTGGTTCAGTATGCTGGTATTGGGGTCATGCATGCTTAATATGTTACTAGTAAGGTATCTGTGAATTCCTGATTAAGTTTATATTGCAAGGCATGGTGGCTGTTGACCACTGTATGGTTACAGTGGGGTGCTCACTCAGGTTTTATATTTAACCTCTTGTTTTGGTTATACCTTTTTTTGGTTCCATGTAGGAGGTGGGTTTACAAGCAGACTGATCCGAGTGTAGGATGCCACTTTTTGTAATAATGCAAATAAGGTTGTTGGTTTCCTCTCTGCACGGGTGGTTACTTGGTGAGTTTTGTTTTTTGTGGGTAGGTCTATATACAGAGCTTGTAGGGTGATGTGATCCCATAAAGGCGTGGCGGCTGGCCATGAAGTTATGTTATTATAGAAAGATCTTTAAATAAGGGTGAGACATAGGATGCTTCTCTCCTGGAATTGATTGATAAGATTGATAAGTTATTTATAATGTGCCTATACACAACTGTGAATGGAATAAAGGGATATGCTCTTATTTAACCACAAAAAAGGCAAATATACATAAGCATCAATAAACACACTTATCTGATAAAAAACACAAGAAGTTAGCCAGTAAATGGAGAGCGGGAGGTGTTTGTATTACTCATCTTTCACCTCGTCAGCGAGAGGGATGCTGATATGGATGTGCTCCAGAATTCATATGTTGATGCACCACTCATTCTCCAATGAAGTGGGTGGCTTTGTTGTGGTTGTGTGGAGGCTAACAGGAAGATTGATACTGTTACTGCACATATATGCTCTAAGCATGATACCTTTTTTCTGAGAATCTTGACTATGGGTGGATTTGGATTGGTGACTTTAAATGCATTTTAGACAGATATTTAGACGGGCCACAAAATGAGTGTATGGGCCGGCTTAACTAAGCTTGCCCCTGTGAGCTGGGATTGGATCAGGACCTCATCTCTGCCTTGCATCTGAACGACTGGATCAAGGCCGGATGATGTCACATTTATGGTTTAGCTTTACAGTCCTTAGAAACCGCCCCTCAGCAAGTAGTATCAAAATCGGATTTTATCCTAAATACATATTTCTACATTGGTCACCTCTACACAAATCACACACAAAAATTCCATATTTGATGTAGCATCTATTCATCAAAATCCCGCAGCTGTGGTATCTTGTTTCACCTTTCTACAGAATATTGTCCTTTTCGCCATGAACACAATTTCCAAACTGTATGCAAATGTTCAAAAATGTGTGTGTTTAAAATAGGGATGTGTGTGTAAATTTTCACAATTCTAGTATTAATACAGTTCACATAAAACCACATATATTGCCATTCCTGTCCAGAATATGCTACACAGTTCCACTGCCTCTTAAAATTTGCAGTCAAAAATTAGACCAACAGATATGTCCTTTTTATATTTTTCACCACTTTGAATCACAAGTTATGAGTCTCTAAAAATTGTTCATTGTTTATTCTTAACAGCAAATGGTCCACCCCTTTGTCTCTCCCTGGAGTCCAGGAGTAGACCCCTCCTTTGGGGAATTCCTTCCAGGAGCAGTTTACGACCCTTTCACACGTCCATTTCCTGGGCTGGAGGATCTGCCATTGTTCATTCTCTTTATGTATACAAGAGTCTGGCCTAACCCACAATTATCATCTATCAGTGAGTTTCTGCTGAGAGAATTTCCCTCCCCTTGGGAAAAACCTGTTTTTCTGCTTCTTGCAGCTCAGCCAGGCTAATTTATTGTTAACTTCTTAAATCCAGCAAAAACCAAACTTGTTGCATCAAACATAAATACATTACTTTCTTAGCATTAAATCTGTGGGATCAAAAACACAACTGAGATCTGTATTCCTTTTAGCAACCCTCCTTTTATGTTTGCTAATCTGGCAGACTTTTAGTTTAAATACTTTGAAGTTACATCAGGAGCTCATCTGACAGAGCTATCATCCACAGATAGCCCAGGGTACTGCACACAGATTTTGACAGGAGCTGTCAGTTTAGAGACAATCCAGTTTGTCTGAGGAAATGTTTTGCTCTTTACACTTTAGGACTTTCTATATTTACCATGCTTCATTATACTACATGAATTTTAGTACCAAGCAAAATTTTGAATGTTGAGAAGTGTTGTATATAGTCATTTTGGAGTTTTTAGCAACAAAGCAAATGTCATTTATAGGCACATTTTGGAGTTTCATTTGCAAAGCTCTGCTTCTCTGTCTGCACTCTGTTTTCTGGCCATGGAACCCACTGGCACATTTTCTGCAGTGTGTGCTCTATCCTACCACATATGCACCATGGGTGGCAGGTAGTGCATTCATCTTTTTGTGCATTTAAGCATGTGGTTTTGGAGGTTTTTGGAGCACACAAGAGTTTTGCCGCCATTGTTGCGGTTTCCTGCACCATAACTATCAGAGTGATGCCGCATCAGATAGCGGAGTGGTTCAATACATGCCACAACAGGCTAGTGGTGTAGTAGAGGATGCCCTGATCAATGAGGGAAGAGATGACAGGATTGATACCTTCCTCTGCTTGATGTTATATTCTGTACTGGGTCACACGTGGGAGAGGCACTTCTGGATGGAGAATGATGCAAACAGATTTAATAGAGAGAATGTGTTCTACTTCATTGGCATGTACTGCCCAGGGGGCCACTGGCACTGAGTCAATAAAGTGTTGTACTTGTGTAGCTTGTGTGGGTGTGAGTAGTGAAGGAGGCTCTGTAGGAGGCTCTGGGTGAGTGGGCTGTTGTGAGGAGAAACAAACATTCAGCTTGCCTAGATTGTGGAAACTTTCGATAAATACCATCAGGGGAACAATACATGGTACAATGCATCTTGCATAGCAGATCAATACCTAAGAGATTTTCAGGTATGCAAGGTCTTAAAAGAAAGACATGGTGTTCAGTGATGGGTCCAATGGTAACAGAAAAGTTGTTTGATACTGGGTGCGGGATAGTGGAGCCAAATATGCAACAGCACTGATGATTTCCTTTGAAACATCCACATTTGGAAATTCACCAGTGTCAATCAAACAGTGCACCCTCCTCCCTTAGATGTCACATTTGAGATAGGGTCCAGACTGGTTCAGTGGTAGCAAAGCAGCTGACAGCATGACAGAGTCGCTTTGGCAATGTCAATGTGGACCATAGTAGATCTGAATGTCCTGGTAGCCCCTGTTAGGAGGAGGAGGAGTGAGGAGGAGGGGCAGGTGTTGTGGATGTAGTCTAGCAAATAGAACTATTCGGAGGAATTAAATCATTGTGAGGAGTAGTGGGACCATATTGCAATCGTCTGGAAGCTTTGGTAGGACATTGCTAGATGAGATGGTCTGCCTGCTTACAATATCTGCTGAAAGGTTGCCCTGGCAGGGGTTGCTGGGCAGACAGAAATGGGTGCGCAAACATCTGTTGTGATGGTGCCTCTGATGAAAAGGCGGAGTCAGATTCTGTTGGGCATAGTGCTGGCATGAGGTACCCAGGCATCCCCATCCCCAGAGGTAGTCTTTTGTTGA
Organism: Ambystoma mexicanum; assembly: GCF_040938575.1. NCBI lineage: Eukaryota > Metazoa > Chordata > Amphibia > Caudata > Ambystomatidae > Ambystoma > Ambystoma mexicanum. The sequence continues at coordinate 483,944,662 of NC_090927.1, forward strand.
GTTTGCTTAATCTGCAAAGCCATGAGGTGGCTAGCCCCATCTTGCTCCTTGCGTTTCAGTTTGTCATAGAAATGATGCACTGCTTGACGTATTTTTTCAAAATATTCAGCATTCCACCCAATTTGCATATTCTGTATATTGTTTGAAATTTCAGGAAGGAGACTATTGACAAAAGGAGAAACTAATGCAGGTTTAGCTTGTTCCTCAGCATTCTCATTACCAGAGTATTTAGTGAAACAATCAGTTCATCTAGACAAGTGATCAGAGGAAGATTCTGACTGGTTTTGTTTGCACATGGTGATCTTTGACCAGTCAGCTTTGACAGGGTGATTCTCTTTGATGAGGGTGGTAAGCATGGTAATAATAACATTAATAGTCACACCATCCTCCATCATGTCTGGCCATTGCAGTTTGCCCATAATTTGATTGTATAGAGTGTCTTTGAGCAGAGTCCATAGGAGTTGTTTAAGGTCCCAAATTGTGGGATCATAACATGCAATGACTGTGTTAAAATGTTTCATGAAAGCAGTGGGGTAGTCAGGCAACATGGGGAATTGCTGTGCCATATGGTAGAAGTCAGTATAGCTCTAGGGAGTGCGAATTAACCTAGGTTCTGCATCAGTATTTGCCTAAGGGAATGTATGCATAGGCATAAGGATGGTGGCCGCAGCAGAGGATGTGGAGGCGTCCACAGTGTGTAGGGGGGTGGCACAGACATGGATGAATGTGCCAACTGAATATCTTGCCTGGTAATTTGTCCTGCCCTGGGGTTAAAAGTGTAAGAGTCAGACAGTGCCTGCCAGTCCTCCATGTATTTCTGGCAGATTAAGTCAGATATGTGCCTGTAGTACTTGGGGGGTAAGCAGGTGTTTCGATGTTGATCGGGGTGGGAACTACTTGGCTGCGAGTGGGTCCAAGGTGGCATGTAGGTAGAGGCCACTAGCAGCAGAAGTGGAGGTGAGGCAGAGGGAGATGTTAAGTCTCCTCAAGGTATGGATTTTGAGGTTGAGGAAGCAGGCGGGGTGTGAGAGACAGGGGAGGGTGGTGGGTGAATTTGACATTTGGCATGGCATGGCGGGTGGAGGTGGGGGCATAAAAGGAGGTGTGCAGGCTCTCAAGTAAGGTGAGCATGGTGCTAGTTCAGTTACAAAGTGTATAGGTGGTGCTGTAGGTGCTTGTGAACCAGAATCTCTAATGGTGTCTGTAGAAACACTCGGGTAAAGGCTTGTTTTGTGAGCGTGTTTACTGTTTGGTAGGCAAGTCTTTGAGGGATGCTTGTACTGCTCTAATTCTTTCTCTAACTTAGTTCCAGATTTCTTAAGCAACTTAGTTGGACTGTTGTGCAATTTGTCCATAAACACTTTGTACCAGGCGAAATAAGCTGACAAATGACCATCAGACACCTTAGACTTTCTTTGTTTCGAAGCCTTGTGCAAGGCAACAAGGTGAGCCACATGAAATGACTATGTTAGTGGCCACTGAAACTCCTTTTGAACCAGCCTCAAAGAAGATTCCACTCTTTTAAATATTTACAGGTGAATCCCCCATACGTTGAAAACATGAAGAAGACCTTAATCCCTACTGCAGGAGTAAATGTTGTTGTGGAAAGCTCAGAGCACATTGCTAGGTTAGAAATCAAAAGAGCAGGAAGACACAAAGGGAGGTAGGCTTGCAGGTACTGCAGATCAAGAGGGGTGGGTGGTGACAGTAGAAAGACAAACCAGAGAGGTGGTACACAAAGAGAGACAGGAGCAGGCAAGGATTGATAGTTTGCTGAATATAAAGTTAGAGTCATATATAAGAAGGACCAGAGGAACGGGGATTGGCCTTATCTCAGCAATCACATGCAGTACTTAATTTCCAAATTGGCAAAATGCCCCCAAAATCACCTCTTCAGATGAAGTAAGAACATAAATATAGACCGCAGGGCTCTAAGTGTTGTACAAAAATGAGTTAAGCAGGAACTTTTTTTCTTGTCAATCAAGGCCTCCCCGTGTCTGGAAATAAAGCATGTAGGTATTTACAATGTAACAAGAGATACAACATTTCACAGTAGTTGAGACAAAAGCAGTTTTTCTTCATCAAAACATGACAGATAGACAGCAATGATATTACACGATAGATCAGTTGTTTGCCAGAGAGGCCCTTTTATATAGAACTACACACCTTCTGATTTGTGTAGTTCAAAAGTTTATCATTGTTTTATATTTTTAAAGAACATTTTTGCGAAAACATTAAACATTGAACATTACGCATTGGCTTCGATATTGAGCTCTGGCAGCCTGCCAGCACTTTCCACATCTAAATTGTGCTGCACTGACACAGGAAAGAAGGGGTCATCGGCTGGCAGTGCCTCTGTGAATGCAGGGGCACTGCTCTGCTACCCTATGGGACACCTATATGTATTTGACCACCACAAACTGGTCACTGACTTGTAATCCTTAGGATCTATCAGCAGGTGGCCCAAAAAAACAAAAACGAAGCGTGACATGCAAGATAGCTTGCTGCACTAATTCATGGGGATATAATTTGAGCTCTATACCGAAGCCAGCAACTGGCATATTGGAACCAAAACAGACAGACTGTAGACAAACACGATGAATGTGCTCAGCAGAGCTGAAACTCTGCCGCACAGCTAACTACTGTTACATACAAATACAAAACATAAAACACAGGACATGTAGAGAGAAATAGAGAGCATGGACAGCATGGCAAATAAATTTTAGTCAAAATAACATGCAGTGACGTGAAAAAAAACAGTCACAGAACATAAGTGGAAGGTTTTATTCATCGCTCAGTCTGAGGGGAATCAAATAGGTTCACGGCTGTGCCCTGCGACAGAGATTTCCTGGTGGGCCACTGTTCAATCACACCGCTGAATTTGGCAACTTCGCAGATCACAGTTGTGGCGTACTTTTAACAGTGCCCTCTGTTATGGCGAGGACCTAATGTAATCAGCCTGCATTTGTGGTAGATGGCAGCCACCAGAAAAACTCCTGTGCAGTCCTGGCCAGAGATCACAGCACCCTTTCAGACATTATGCCTCACACCCTCCATGTCACCTCCTTCTGCCTCCCTCTGCATCCCTGACATGCTGCACCCTAGACAGGCCCAAACCCCTGCTAGGTCAGAGGACATGTCAGACGTTATCTTCTGCTTATTCTGTAAAAGTATAGCATTAGCCCGATATATGGGAGATAACCGTTGGGTTTCTGCAAATAGCACTGATTTATAATACAACACGATGTCCCGCAAGGATGTGTCACAAAGTCACAAGTGAAATGTTGACAGTTGTTGCCAAATCTCTGCAATATCATGCCAAGTAACACCCCCATTATGAAGCAGATACTGAAGACAGAAAATGGGCCTTGAAACAAGTGCAGAAAATATGATAGGCAGAAGAGGAACGAAAAGTAAGATTATAAGAATTCCAATTAAGTGGAACAAGAAGAGAAAAAGAACAAAAAGCAAGAGCAAGCACAAGGGGGTTTAGGGACAGCAAAGCAATAGGTAGATTGGGAGAGAAAGGCTCCAGTGGGGGAATAGAAAGAAATAAATGAAGCTAGATAAGGTGGATCAAGACTGTGAAGACATTTCAAGACAATGGGAAGAAAGTGAAACAGATGGTGAGATTCAAATGGTAGAAAGTGAGAAAGAAATTGAAGAATGAGAAGATAGACCAATGAGTATATGGATAGCAGAGTTATAAATAGAGTGCAGGGGGTAAGATGAGACGCAGGGAGTCCAATCAGGAGAGAAGAACAATAGTCACTACAGTGGAAAATTAAGGCAGAGGTGAGAAGTTTAGTGACATGAAAAGAAAGGGATGAGCAGGATGAAGAAAAGAGAAGAATATAAAAAGTTGCAGGTGATAAGGGAAATGTGGGACGAGTCGGAGAGGGAAGAGTCTAAGAGAAATCTGAGATTCTGTGCAGAAGAAGAAAATGAGAGATGAGAAGGGGAAAGAAAGATAAAGAGAAAGAGGAAGTTGGGTGGGAAGAGGGAGCGAAGAAAAGAACATCTGTTTTAGATGGGTTAAGGGGAAGGAAGCGAGAGCTCATACAGGATTGGATGGAAGAAAGACAGGCATAGACTTGAGAATGAAGAAAAGTCAACGGTGTAGAAGTGACAGGAGAGGTTGAAGGAAGTGATAAGAGAGGCAAGAGGGATAGTATACAACGAGAACAACAGAGGATCAAGAACAGAACCTTGGGGGACACCATACAATAGTGAACATAGAGGGTAGAACTGGCCAGCCAGGGATACAGCGTAGGAGCATTCAGAAAGGTACGATTTAAAGCAAGAATGATGGAGACCAGAGATGCCCAAAAAGGAGCGAGAAGGTAATAAAGTAGGATGATTGACAGTCTCAATAGCCACTTATAAATCAAGTAAAATTAGGGTACAAGTAGGCTTTTTATTATGTGCTTCACGATGAGAGTCAGACACATGCAAGAGAACAGTTTCTGTAGAGTGATTAAGACTAAAGCCAGACTAAAGAGCGGGAGCAAGAGAATGACGGTGAAGATACGATGACATTTGAGAATAAACAATACACTCAAGAAACGTGGATAGAAAAGGAAGAAGAGAAATAGGCTGAAGGTTAGCAGGAAGAGAGGGATCAAGAGAGGGTTCTTACAGAATAGGAATAACGTATCATGTTTAAATGAGTCTGGAAAAGCAGAAGAGAAAGGAGAAAGATTATTACGAATAGTAAAATAAGAAAGAAGCTGGGGAGAAACTAGGGGGATGAGAGTAGATGGGATAGGATCAGATGGGGAAGCTGTAGGATGGGATTGAGAAAGGAATTGAGCAGTATCAGAGTCAGTAAGGAGGGAAACGACAGAAAAGGTAGATAAGGAGAAGGCTGGGAAGGGAAAGGGAGAAAGAAGAAGATGTGACAGGACAAAAGAACTGCAAAGGTTAGAGACCTTAGTAGTAAAATAGTGAGAAAGGTCCATAGCAGAGAGTGAGGAAAGTGAGAGGGATCAGGCAGACATGGAGAAATAATGTTATGGGATTCAGGTTGTTTTATTTAAAATTGTGTGTATTGTTTTATGATCTATGATTAAAATGCATGTTATTTATGTATTTATTTATTTCTTTATTTAATGTGATATAGTTTTTTTAAACACTTTCCACATAACATACATTTCTAAAAATATACATAGAGCAGCAAATACTCAGCTTGATTTGAATTCATACTGTGATATACAAAATAAAATACAATGATTTAAAACACAGAATATCTAAATACATAATCGGAAGGTTGTTAATAAATCGCTACAAGAACTAGCAATACCATAACAAGGGAAGGGAAATGTATGAGAATCATATGTCTTATTACATTTCATTGACGTTTTCATTTCCATATCCATATTTCCATAGTTTAAAATGTTTGTATAATTCAAGAATGGACCACTACCATTGATATCATTCATATGAGAGGGCCCCATTCAGCAATAAGCTCACCAGCCAGATGTCCATACAGAGAATGTGCATGTGCACATTCCAGTAGGAAGAAAGTCCTATAAGGCCCAGATGATAGGCAAGGGTAGAAGCAGGGGTGAATATGGCAAGGTATCCGGCACGAGAACAATAGCACTAAGTATCTGGAAAGATCAACAGTTAGGCACTAAAGGCTTATCATAACCACCATATGCATACAATGCAGATTTTATTCTATTGCAGACATACGCTTTTCTGCTAACTTCCATATCCTGTAAAGGGACATAAGAAGACCTAGGTTGTTTGTATTAATGCATTGTTTCCAGAATGCATGATCTTTAACAGTGTCCAACTGGTGTACAAATCTTCCTAGATTAACTGTATAGGCTTCACCCATACAGGGGCCTTCAGTAAGGACATGCTTAGCCGTCTCGAGCTGGACATTATTGAGACACATACAGCAGAAGCGTTCCTATTCCACAACTGAGTGTGCCACACCAACAATGGCAAGAACTGGAAGATGATTATTACGCAGCAGGAGAATAAATCTTCTACGTTCAAATATATTTGGGTTCTCTTAAACCCATACAAAAGATCAGATACAAATGTATAACTTTTCAGTCGTTCCAAATGCAGTATGTTTTCGTTCCAGTCCCAGCCATCAATACGTTTCCCCAAGGAATACTTCATGCTGGTATAATCACTCCCCCACTTTGGGGTCCATCTTTGTCACTGAAAAGGGACTTCATGCTCTTACTAAAGAGGGATTTCTCCTGTTGTCTAAGTTCCTCTTTGCCCATGCTTATCAGAAGCCCAGTTCCAGCCTAATTATTGCCATAGGCACACAAGTGGGAAGCCCCAGTACCTTCCCTTCAAAATCTTCCCTCAACTAACCATTTCAGCTGAATCTCAATTAGGGACTGAAGCCCATATATCACTGCAGGAACCAGACATTGCATGTACAGTTTTCTTGCAACCAACGCTGTATACCCTCTCCTTCTTTTAGAGAATTGAAAAATTAATGCCGTCAGCTGTGCAGCCTTCCTAATACGCATCTGAATACACGTACTATATCCTCCACAAGAGTCAAATTCAACAGCCAGATATTTATAATGTGGTGTGCATACAATCTCAAAGGCCTGAATGTAAAGATGCAGTATAGTGATTTTTTTTGCCAGTGAATAGCATCAACAGGGTTTTCTCCCTGTTGATGATCAAGCAATTGATATCTGCAAAAGCCCATATTGCCTCAGCCGATCTCTGCATGCCACTAAATGTGAGATCCAAGATCACTAGGTTGTCGGCATAGGCTAGTACTGTGCAATACATCATGCCAACTTTTGGAGGGTAATTCTGGACTGATGCTACGAAAGCAGGGAGGTCTGATACAAATAGGTTGTTCAGTAAAGGCGCTGTAGCACATCCCTGTTTTACCCCACAGTTATGACTGATAGGTTCCGTAATAGTTCCCTGTGCATCTAATCTTAAACACGCTGTTTTTTTTAATGCAACAGTCTTAAATAATACAAGATACCAGCGTGAGAACCCATAAGTTCTAATTTATTCCAAAGGTGCTTCCTGCACACTGTATCGAAAGCTGCTTTAAAATCTACGAATAAAGCATACAGTGGAGGACTGTTAGAACAACGACCTCTGCTAACCAAAGTATCCAGTAAAATAGATTGTGGGATGTGGAATAATCTGCCCGAAATCCTGGAATCTGTCCATTATACCCTCCTTGTCCACCCACATCTGCAATTCATGCAGGAGTAGTGAGGCAAAGAGTTTCCCAGAAAAGTCCAGCATGGAAAGGAGTCGATAATTCCTGGGCTTGGTTTTATTGCCCTTTTTTAGCACTTGAACTAAAATTGCTGTTTGGCATGAGCCTGGAATGTTTCCCTCCAGAAGCATCTTATCAAAAATGATTTTCAGTAGACAGGTCCAAAAACGGGGATTGTTCTTAAGAACCACATTGGCCAGCCCATTAGGTCCCAGGCCCATGAAGATTTAAAATTCTTAATTTTCATTACTAAATCTTCAGTATTAACTGTAAAAGAGGGACATGTGGGCTTAGACCGATATGGCACCTCCAGGCTATTGTGTTTAATCAAAAATGACACCCATGCATATGCACTGATGGGATTAATCAGGGACTACTCCCTACTACCCTTAGCCTCTACCAGTAGAGACCAGACACTGTGTGAATTGCCACTACACAATGTTATTACCATCTGCTGCCATAGGGCATCTTTACCAGAGCGCCTCTAATGTGTAAGCCATTTGCGATACTGATTTTGTAGCTTTCTTGCTTCCTGAGAGTAGGATGCATAAGATCGAGTGGCCGACATAGCTTTTCGGAGCTCACCCCTAATTAAGCAATTGACATCCCTAATTGTGTTATCATAAACAATCCCTGCTTTATGTTCACTTGAAGCCATTCTATGCTTCATTGTAGCATGAGCGACGAGATAGATGTTATCATTTTCTCTATGTTATCGGGGGGTATTCCCTCAAAACATCTTAACATTTACACCAGTCAAATGGTACGTGTCTCTATTGGCCTTCAGATATTCCTCTCTGACCAAATTATCCTATTGGCGGAATGATTAGTCACCAAATCTCCTAGTTGTTTAATATGAGGCCTTATAACAGAGCCACTAAGGCTGAGGACGAGATCCTCATGGTCACTCCAACAATTTTGACTAATGGACAGATCCTCAACTTTCGAAGCTACTTCGGAGCTTACAAATATGTAGTCTAAGGTGGTACAAGTGGTACCCATTCTCCAAGTAAAATTACCTGGGGTATCACTTTTTGTGCGTCCATTCAACATCTCAAATTCCCAGCTGTTGAATAAGTTCAGCCAGTCGGCTCCCTTTCTGTCCATACCACGTTGTTTCATGGTGCTTTTGGTTAGCAGAACGGGGTTAGTAGTAGTGCCTGCTCTTCCCACCATGTGACAATTGAAATCCCCACCAATTATAAGATTTCTATTATTTAGACCGCCAGCGTAGTTGACATATAAATCTTGGAGCTCGTCTTGAAGCTGTTCTCTCTGTATGCACAGCCCCAGGTGGATTGTTCACATTCACCAAGAGTAACTTCTCCCACTGATCTTTTACTGGAATCATAACCTCCACCGCTAATACACCTTCTCCTGGAGTAGTAACAATCTTACTAGACTTCAATGAATGGGTCTTATTACCTAACGATTGGTGGAAGGTATAACCATCTAATGTGATCGGTACAGTTAACCGTGTTTCCTGAACTGAGAAAACTGTGTGGTTAGTAATATATGGTAGTGATCCAGTAGAGTAAAGAAAATGGGTAAAACCCCTAGTATTCCAGGACAGAAATGACCAATCTCATTGCTTTTGTGTAACTGCCAGTAATGATTCAGCCAGCCATTTTCACATAGACTGTATGTCTGACATCTGGACTGTGTCCTTAGCCGGTAGCAGTGGCTTTTTTTGAATTATTGTCGCCCATACCACTGATCTTGAGTGGTAACAGAGGGCCGGGTCCATCTGCTCAGGATCCACATCCAGCTCCACCTCTACTAACAGCAATGGGTCTCAATGTTTGCATAGCAAGTGAGCCGTAGCCAAATATTTGCAATGAATGCTGAGACATTGGGATTATTACCTTTCAAAGGTTCAAAAAAATCAAAGTCCTCAGTGAGCAAAATACATAAATGAGGAATTGAATGAAGCCGAGTTAGAAAGGCAGATCTCGCTAACCAGTTTCAGCATTTTTGTTAAATAAAGTATAATACAGATTTTACTTTCAGGATTGCTGTTAGGAAGATGAACAACACCTAACGAAATGTACATAAGTGCAAGAACGTTAGGTGAAGTTCTCTTTCGGTCGTCTGTTGGGCGTAGAGTAAGTGGCCAACAGCTGCCCCATATTTTGTGTCATGTTGTCTTCTTGGTGGTCTGTGCAAGTATTACAAATTTCTCCAGTTTTGTCCGGTATTATCCACCTTGTTAGGCTGCCAATTCCTATACTCAGGCAGTTTTTGGTGTGTACTGCCCTTTTCCGCACTTTTTAGATTTCTTCCCAGGAGGATTAGAATTTGGGAGGAATGCAGCCACTTCAGAAGGAATTTTCCGTGAGGCAGCTCGTCTTGCCAAACAATGCTGTTTCCTAGAGAAATACATTTCTGAGATATCAGGATTCGCTTCATGACTTGCTATGGTAGGAGAAGCAACAGAAGGGTTCTGATCAGGTAAAGTCGATATGTTTCCTGCAAGTTCTTGCTCCTTCATAGAAGAAGGATTAACTACATTAGAAGACAATTGTATGTTCTCATGGATGCGCCAACATAGTTTAGGTGAAATCTTCATTGCAAATTGGATTGATGCCATAGATGATTGTAATTCAGCTAATATTGCTGGATTATTAAGGGAGGCTTCCATAGAGATGTATTCCTCAATTTACAACGCTCCCTCAGAATCAATCACTAAGTTGGGAGATGCAGATAAGCACCCTGAGGGCATTGTGGTTGCAAAGCTCTCTTCTGTATGTAGTACTTGTGCGCGCACACTTTCTTGATCTCCGTTGTACACTGGGAGACTTTTAGCAGCGGGTTCCATGGATCTTTGAATAGATAGACATAGGTCTACTAGTTATCAATGTCATCGAAATTAAGGGAGCCCTGTGATATGCCCCCTTCCTGATGAGTGCAATCAGCCCCCTGCACCGGTAGGCATTTTGCACTGGCTTTCTCAGATGAAAAGAATGCCAGTATCGTGCCCTTTAGTACTGGTGAAGCCAATTTATTGCTGATTTTTGCCTTGTTGGGTCCATCATTTTGCACCTTGGGGGGGGCATCTTGCTCCCCAACCGCCCTATAATTAAGTTATAGCATGGCTTCTGCTCTTTAGTATAGAACAGCATCAGATACTTAAATAATTATCACAATCTAAGTAATAACGCACCAGCAGCAATGTCCTGTTGACTAGTCTGCATGCCTATGGTGCGTGAAATCCCTGTGTCTCACTCAATGGTGACTGAGCAAAGCTAAAAATAACGTCAGGCTATGACAGAGAAACTGCCACATTCCTGGCGTTATGAAAACAAAAGGCAAAATGTTTAGAACATTGAATGAAGCTCACACTGTTTGCAAGAGTGCAGCTGCAATACTTCAAGTTACAATACCAGAGAAGCCTCTGTAGTAAGGATTAAAGTTGGAAACAAGTAATCCAGATTCCCAGTCTTCTGCAACAAGCCTGCAGTGCCTTGTCCCACCGGAACATGGGAACATGATAACGCACGGTGCACACTGCACGCTCCGCGTGTGTTGGGGCTTTTAAACCCAGCCCACAGCAATTCAAGAAAACAGCAGACTTCCAAAAGGCTTCCGGATTGAAGAAAACAGCAGGTAGGCAGTCACAAGCGATAACACATGGTGCACACCATGTGCTCTGCGTGTGTTGTGACATTTAAGCCCAGCCATCAGAAATTCAAGAAAACAGCAGACAGACTTCCAAAAGGCTTCCGGATTGAAGACAAGAGCAGGTAGGCAGTCACAGATGATAACAAACAGCAAAGACCCACATGTTACACTTCTGTGAATGCTTCGGAAATATATATACTTCATTAGCAGGTGTACGCATGCTTTGCACAGTAATTCCCACTTCAGTCCTAGCTTGAAGTTCATTCACTGAATGAATATAGATGATGATGTTTCATGGTTGTTTGCATTAACCCGAATAACAACACAATCGATTCCAGCTACTTTGAGTTGGAGCAACATTATTGGTGTCCTGATCTACAGCCGAGGCGGCAGCGACCTCAACGTAAGTGCCGTATTTGTACGGTTGAAGCATGTACTGTTCAGATGGAATACATCCATCAACTTTGAACACAATAGAGTTCCAATGGTTCCATGTCAATCCCCTGTGTCTAGCGCACTCGCACCAACCTTCACCAAATGGTACCATATTTCTTCACAGAGATTCAAAAACATTATTCTTAGAACAATACATATTTTATTTACTTAATACATCTAAATAACACTCACAATCAACTTTTGGACAACAAATTGTCATACCACTATAATTGCAGAAGGAATGGTTACTTTCAAACACAAGACCTACAGAACACATAAAAACAAAATATAACTGTGCACATCACACTAAATTCACACCACTTCAACAGCCATTCAAATGCACTCATTTATACAATTTCTTATCAATCAGGAACATGTTTAATCCCATCATTCAATGTTAAAAAGATTTAGCTGGAAATTTTTCAGGGAAGGTAATGTGTGATCACCACCCGATCCTCTTTGACAATTCGTGTATCACAATCAAATCTTAATTTAACACATTGTTTACTAAAAGCTATTACTGATCACTTCCAGATTAACACAGCACTTTCTGGTTCTCCTTGATGCCACCAGTGTTGGTTCAACCGTGAGAATAACCCATCACAAAAACTTTTTCCTGTGTACACAAGGCACCCAAAGATGGAACATTACTCGTTCTTCTATCATCCAAGTTAGGCCACCTCTCATGAGGGGTAGCTGCTGTACACCACACGTTTCAATATTGTGTTTATTGGCTCATGAGCCGTGCCTTGCACCCTTGTTCAGCCTCTACACAGTGCTGTTGCAGTTCTCACAGCACCTGCTCTCTTGTAATCCTTGAACTAAACACTTATGTGTGGCTTTGCTGCCTACACCATATCCTTAGTGTTAAACTCCTACTTCCAGGTCAAATTCCTTGTGACTGTCAACTCCCATGGGAAATGAAGCTTCTGCAATTATGAGAGATCTGCCATGATGTGACGGACATCATTGCGGACACTATTGAAGAGACATATACAGTTTCCTGTCACTCACATTACTACAAAAGCACTGTTTTGTGTCACCCACATGACTTCAGAAGTGCATGCCGCTAATGTCAACTAAAATGTTGATAGTGTGGAAAGTTTAGGAACAATGAACTGCTGAGGTTTACGTTCAAATATGGCAGAACTATGGCACAGAGAGCTATATGGCAGGGGCAAGGGTTGCAGACCACTAAAAACACAAAATAATTACAAAAATGTATATTTGATACTTTATACATTGTTTACACAATGGAACCCACCTACCCACATGCCAAATCTCAGGTGCTTAGCATATTGGGAAGCATGCTGAACATTTTGAACAGACACACACACTTATATCCACATATGGCAGGGGTAAGCATTGCAGAACACTTATCCTTTATACTTTTTAAATTGCCAAATTTCAGGTTTGTAGCATCTTGGAAAGTATGCTGAACATTTCGAACAGCCACACACACACACACACACACACATATATACTCAAAGAATTGGAAAAGTTACAGAAGAAATAAATCAGTAAATGGTTGGAGGAGCATTACTTGAAAAACTATATTGATGTCGGAAGAATACCACGAGGTCTAAGAATTTTAAACATTCCCTTCTTCAAAGAACAGGACCCGGAAATGCTCCATGAATGGAGTGAAGCGACAAATGGATGCTCCAAAACTTTTCTAAAGATATTAGTAAAATATGCCGGCAGAGACAGGGTTAAACTGTTAGATAAAATCCAGGAAGTGGAGGATAAACTGAAACTGATACCTGAAAGTGAGGGGGCAAAAAAACTAAAAAACAACATGATGAAAAATATGGCCAACTATGAAGAAGAAATAAAACAGAAGAAACAGAGGAAATTCCTGAGAGATAAGGAAGACTACGAGAAAGGCAAAGTGTACACGTTTGCCAAAAGGTTTGAGCAACTAAGACAGACATCAATCTCGGTTGAAAAAATGACATCAGCTACAAAGGATGGGAACAGCGGATCCATCTCCTCAGCATCAGAATCAGACGTGACTGGTAGTAGAAATGAAGAGTCAAGCACACGTTTAAATTTTTTAGACGAAATGAGACTGCTCTGCCAAGATGGCAAAAAACAAAAACAAGGAAGAGGTGGTAATTCAGCAAAAGGCAGAGGCAGAGGAGGCTGAAAAAAACAAGAAGGGGGCAGAGGGGAAACAAATGCCCCGAAGATTACCCCGGCCAGATCGCTGCGCTCTGGCAACTTGAAAAAGCATGTGATAATATCGAAACAAGCTTTAAGATCATAAACTTGTCGGATCACACTTTGAATGATAATCAAACAAAGTTGCTGAGTATGGGTTTGAATTTTTGTCCAACAGCTAGCTTCATGTATGTGCAAACTCGGATTGATTTCGACCAGTACATTAGAAAATTACGTCTGAAAAAATTCTTTGCCATCACAGATTTCAAGGCACAGAAAAAGATATTACTGGAAGGAAAAACAGATATCACAATTTCTGAAATGGGAGTTCTTGCTGACTTAGTTGAGCTCCAAAAAGGCCAAACAGTCAATGATGGTCAAGAGATGGAATCAATTGATTTTGAAGAGTTGGACATTAGAACAGATTGGACAGTTAAAAGCAAACTGAAACAGAAATCAAAGTTCAATTCAACGGTTAACACCGCCAACAACATAGAAGCGTTCCAAACATTGGTAATTGAGGACTTAAAAAAGCTCAGACGAAACAAAAGATACAAAGAGAGAAACAATTTGACCATGAAGGACAGAATGGCCCTCAATGAACTGTGCAATCTGACAAACTGTGTGATTAAGCCCTCAGATAAAGGACGAAACATTGTCCGAATGACTTGTGAAAATTATGTTAAAGAGGCATACAAACAGTTAAATGATAAAAAATGCTATGAAAAATGTGGAATAAATCCAACAAAAGCATTAGAAGAGAAGGTAAAGAAATTTGTAGCAGGTTGGGAACAGAAAGACATACTAACTGAAGAAAATTGTAAATTTCTACGAACGACCAACTCCATCACACCAACCATATATTTTCTTCCGAAAATACATAAGAACAGTAAAAAACCACTGGGAAGACCGATCGTTTCCCTAGTGGGGTCAGTGTTGGAGAACATGTCGAAATTCATTGATGAAATTCTCCTGCCCTTCGTCTCCTCATTACCTTCCTATCTCAAAGACACGAAGGATTTTCTATTACGAGTTAATAATATACCATGGGAATCCAACTTCATCATGGCAACTGTGGACGTGGTGTCCTTATACACGTCAATTGAACATAACTATGGCAAAAAAGCCTGTGAAAGATATCTAAATACCAGGTCCCTCAACTATCTGGAACACATGCAAATGATTGTAGCTATGATTGATCTATGCCTCACTAACAACATCTTTGTTTTCAATGAAGAATATTTCAGGCAAATACAGGGCACGGCTATGGGGACAACTTTGCCCCACTCTATGCCAATTTGACTATGAGGGCTTGGGAAGCTACGGAAGTATGGACAGAACAGAATCATGAATTTACTGAAAATATGGTTATCTGGCTTTGATATATAGATGACTTATTTGTAATTTGGAAAGGGACAGAGGTTGGTTGGTATAATTTTGTAAAGCATCTGAACCAAAATGAGAACTTAAGATTCACGGAAACTCACAGTTATTCGTTATAACTTTCTTGGATGTTAATTTAAGAATAGTGGAGCAAACTCTAACATGTGAATTACACAGAAAACCCACAGGATCAAACTTGCCACTACACGCTAAAAGCAGGCATCCTAAGAGTTTGATCTGGAGTGTACCATATGGTGAATTCATAAGGTTAAGAAGGAACAGCACAACTTTAGAAACATACGATGCAGAAAGCAAAATCACAGCAAGAGGATTTGGACAACAGTGTTAGCCTAAAAAAGTAATTGAAAGAGCGTATTGAAAGCCAGAAGTTATGATAGACAAATCCTCTTGGCAGACAAAGAAAAAGCTATGAATAATGAGAACGAGGAAGTACGACTCATACTAACGTATGATAGCCAAACCACAGAAGTGAAACGTGTTTTACAGAGACATTGGAAAGTTTTAACAATCGATAAGGACATCGGAGGCCTGCTGAAAAAACATCCAGACATCAGTTACAGAAGAAATACTTCAATCAAGGATAAATTGGTCCACAGTTTCATGGATAAAGAAGTAGCCAAGGATACGAGTGCCTGGTTGACCAATCGGAAGAAAGGTTTCAACAAATGCACAAGATGCAATATGTGTAAATTTGCAAATAACTGCACCACCTTTGAGCATCCAATAACAAAATCAACTGAATATATCAATGAAAAAATCACGTGTGATACTGAATATCTAGTATATATTCCGATGTGCAAATGTAAAAAGTGGTACGTGGGCAGCATCAAATGCAAATTAAAAATAAGGGTACAACATGTGAGAGCCATACAAAACAAAGATGCCAACTATCCGATGGCAAAACATTTCACTGAATGCCATAAGAGCAATATGGACAGTTTTGCTTTCTTTGGTATCGATGCAATTGAAAATGGCCCGAGAGGGGGAGATCGAGAAAAAAAGCTCCGACAACAAGAAATCCATTGCATCTTGGACTTTGAAACAAACCAACCGAAAGGCCATAACATAGACGAAGAACTATATACTTTCTTAGGGCACTAGTATAAGCATTATCATACAAAATAAGGACTGACTGTTATAAAGTGTTTTCATAATTGGGTTTTAAAAGTGAAAATCCATTATTGTTGTGTATTTTTAACTGCACTTTTTGATAATATGTTGTTGTGTATTGGGTTTTAATGCACCTTTTTTATATTAGTCACCATGTATGTTTTATTCTGGTTATTTTTAATGGATTTTTTTCTGCAGACGAGAGACATTGAAGAAAAACCGGGGATGTAACTCAGTTTATAATAATAATAATTTGGCATTTATATAGCGCTACGAACCCTCAGGTATCTGAGCGCTGCTTATTATTACCCACGGTGTGTGGTGCTCATTTATCGACCTCGGGAGGATGAAAGGCTGAGTTTGGCCATGCCGGGATTCGAACCTGTGTCAGCAGGCTCTGCACGGATGTCAAAGCGAGCGCTCTACTCGCTGTGCCACTTAAGAGTAGAAATAGATCTCTACACTGAATGGAAGTTGAAAGCACTAAGCACTTTATGATAATCGGAGGCTGATATGCACTAAAGCACTAGGCACTTTAGTAAGCTGCTAGCACTAGGCACTTTTTCATGCACTATGCACTTTAAGAACAAAGGCACAAGGCACTTTATTTAAAGAGATTGTGCAGGTTGGACCGTGTTGAGGGACCTTCTTAAGGAACTAATGTAATGGATTTGTTGGTTGGACAATTTATATTGAGTGAAGAGTAAATCCTTAAATGATTACTTAATCTTGGATTAACGTAGTTTACCTTTGTAGGGATTAAGCCCTGTTCAAAGATGTCCGCCGGTCGGAAAAACACAATTAAGTCCCCTCCTTTATGTTCATGGTTGTTGGATCCCCATGTCCCATTTCTATGTCTGCAGGCATGTTTTATGTATATAAACACTATGGGGCAGCACTTGGGTGTTGTGAGCAAGCGGCAAGTAACGCCGCAAAATGCGTCGACTTTTCTGGGAAGCTACAATGCTGTATTTTAACTAATAAAGAAGCCATTATGGATTTGCTGGTCACAGAGTGATTATTGAAGCCTGGTATGAAGGAGAGTGCTCCTCGCATAAATGACGTTCAGCCAGTTCTTTTTGAAAATATATATATATATGGCAGGAGTAAGCATTGCTGACCGCTTAAAAAAAAAGAAATTAGAAACATGTTTATCTTATACTGAATTACAAAAATGTATATCTTATACTTTTGACATTGTATAAAACCATGCCAAATATCAGGTTTCTAACATGTGAAGCATGTGAAGTATGCTGACCATTTCTAACAGACACACACACAATTTCAGTTTTATATATAGATATACAGATATACAGATGAGATTCGTGGTTGATCAGGAATTCATTAGTTGTTACTGACTCTTAGTGTCAATTGTATCATTCTATCTGATGCTTTATTGAATTGATTCATCATTATTTCTAATTGATAGATTGAGGAATAATGCATGATCTATACAATAACCTGGTAACTAACTTTAGAAAAGCCTTCCAAGATGGCAACTCTAGTGTGACTGCAGTACTCTGTAAGTTTGTTTGACTAGAAGTTTATATAGATCCTATTCAGGAAAAGGTAGTGTCTCTTTATTAGGCACCAAGTTTAGTATTGACGGTTTTCCATGATCTGAGGGTATACACTACACTGTCACTTTGACCTACAACAGTAAGCTATGATAATGAAATAATGGATAATAAACACAGATATTTAACATTAAGTCATGGAGCTGGATGATATACCAATTTACAACTTTTTCATGATTTTATTAATTTGATCTTTGTAGTTAGCAGTTGCTCAACTACATTGAGGTTTGACTATATTACCATAGGAATTGTACTTATCTGTTTGATCTGCGTTATTGAGTTTTAATGCTGATATCACGATTTGTTTTTACTTCAGAAATTGATTTCTCTATATACTAGACTTCTTGTGGCCTTGGACTTGAGTTTTAGTGACTTGACCACATGCAAATTGAACGTCATGATGAACTATATCTTGTATCACAGCACTTTTTAAAACAGGTTAGAATTTGGTATCTAGCATTTTGTAAAGCTTCATTTATTGCATATTCTACTTTAGCTAGTATAGTAACTGACCACATTATTGATGTTTTAGATAGTTTAAAGCAACAAGGTTCCTGTTATCATAGGCCACCAACGGTGTCAGACAGCTTCTATACAAGAACATTGCATTACATTACATACATTATATTCTCCTGAGAAGGGTTTTCCCTAAATGTGTTGAGAGTGAAATATTGCCGGAAACCACACATGAACAAACTCTTTTTTACGTTAAAGATATAGTGACCTGTATTAATTTGATTGTATTTTTGGAGAACATTCTGAGATATTGTTGTGCAATCATTCATGTTGATTGAACTTTTCATATAGAATTATTTTCAAGATTGTTGAATGGAAATTAAGATTATGTAAAGCTGATGTGTAGAATTTCAAAATAAATGTTACTTTAACTAATGAAAACTGTGATGATTCCTATTTTCAATATAGCTGCATCAAAATACTTTCATGTGCAAACTTTAATCCAAAGGTGAACATTTCATCAGAATTGAGTACTGCACAGTTCCTGTAGGTTATTTCTGTAGGATATATTTCTTTAAAAAATATGGGGCAGGGGCACTTTAAGTTGCCATTTCTCTTCTGTTCCACTCACCCACTGTAAACGTTACTTCCTTTGCCACCAACTGAGCAACACCCTCCACATCCAATCGGCATACGTTCCATTGCCACCACCTTGGTTATTCAAGGTAGACGTCCGGGTAGCAAACGAAAGCTGTATTGGGCTTCCTGAGAACTCCTTCCCATCAAACAGAAACGACCATCCACCCCAAGGTTATGCACAGCAGTGCTAGTGTGGCAATAGCATAAGTGTTGGGAGCTTGGCTAGTACATCCATCTAATAGGTGGTGAAGTAGCAATGGTGGTTACAGCTGCAGCAGTGGTGGGTACGGTGGCCAAGGTCGTTATGAAGATGCAGACAGTCACAGAAGGCAAGGTCGTAATAGTGGATTCTGATGTTGTGGGGCATTTGAGATGGAATGGGTGCACGCTGAGGAGGACGAGGTAGAAGCAACAGTGGCTAAGGAGGTATTAGCAGTGGTGAATGGGGAGGTGTGAAAGCATGTGTAACTGTCACTGATGGCAGAGAGGGTCCAGATATGGTATTAGAA